>NC_137462.1:170466947-171122149 GCF_964235325.1 Thermobia domestica | reverse complement strand
TTGATTTCTTAGCTTAGGTTCAATTATACGGTCTTGGTACTTGTAACAAAATATTTTTGTGTATAAAATTTAGTTTCGTTTCGTATATTCATCTCTGTAAGTCAGGTAGATATAAATCTAGAAATGAAGGAGTAGGCTTGTATCGCTTAATGTTATACCTGTGTTTCTGTCAAGCGTATTTTTCTGATTTCTTTGTTTGTTTATACAAATAATATTATATAAGTAAAAAAAAATAGAGAAAAAAATATGTGAACATGCTAGAATTACACTTGACATATACAAAATATGATGCATTTGAGAACAATAGGTAATTATACGGAAATTTCTGTAATCTTATTTAGCAAAATAATCTATAGAGAAAACGTTGTTTAAGCAAAATTCAGTTTTTTATAAGCGATAGAAATAATTTATGGTACATAAAAGACAAAAAAAAGTCCATCCCTGGCACGGTACACTGTTGGGACATAAACGATACGGTTGGGTGTAAATAAAGGCCTCGCAGACCCCGCATTGCGGGGGGAGGGGGGAGGAAAAGCCATCACGGGGCCCCAAATCGTGATGTAGGACGTAGAGAAGAGGCCCCATTCCACGTTGTCTGCTAGGTGGCCCCCAAGCCCTTAGTTACGCCACTGCATGTCTGAGTGAAACAATCTCGAACATAAACAATAGGCCCAAGTACGTGAGAGTTTTACATTTGCAATACATGAGCTTTAAAAAAAAAATGGTGCTGCTATGTCCAAACAACGAACTAGTTAGCGTTCTCCATTTTCTCTTCCGATCCCCAATACTTGAATATGTTGCTCCCCCATATTAATTACTTGAATATGTTGCTCCAGCAAAGTTAGCTCCTTATGGTACACTTTCTATACGTGCCGTCTGCTCACACTTGCTCTTAAGAGTAAAACTGAGAGGTAAGTGACTGTGTGAAATAAGTCTTCTGTATGTGAAATATCGACAGAAAGCCAGTGCGTCACCCCATGGGATGCATAAAAGTATAATTGGAAACGTTATCCCACTTTTACTAGTTCTTCAGGTTTTGTGGTAGAATTATTGAATATACTCACAACCTATTATAATTAACTGTCTATCTCTTGAGTAGTTTCAAAGGTTTTCTTCCCTTTTTGCAATAGAGACAAATCCATGTTACTTCCTGAAAATTCATGTAAAAATATCATCACATCATCCATGTTTCCTCCTGTATTTTCATGTATTTAAACATTTTGACTGATTGATGAAATCTGCTTTCTTTATGAAAAATCAGAAAAATACGCTTGAAAAAAAAAACATACAAGATTAAACGACACAACCCTCTCCTTCATTTGTAACTTTATATCTACCTAACCTGCAGAGATTGTACTTTATATCAAACGAGAAGAAATTTGTTTACAAAATATTTTGTTATAAGTTTCATAATCGTATAATTGAACGAAAGGTAAGAAATCAAGGAAACATGGATATTCTATAGACTGTGGCGATCACGTGAGATATGGCAGCCATATTGGGTGAAGCTTAAGTGAATATCTGGTCACTTTTAGGATATGCCTATATTTGATGGGAAGAAGCTGTCCCATAAGTTTTATTGTTACTATTCTTTTTTCTTTTCGGTTCAGACCCCTGCATACTCACTAGCGGATCTAGAAGGATCGTTTGGGAGGGGCGGTCCGCTTCCTGTAGCTTCAAGGTGATCAGAATTTTAATTTGCAAGAATGGGACGCATATGAATCCGGGACTGAAGCGGAGCGGGTGTAAACCTGATTCCACTTTGGACCCGAATTTGTAACGTTTTTTTTTTTTTAATGGAAGTACATTCTTTCTGTACATTTAAATTAAATACGTACTTTCGTTTCGGAGGCGTGGCGGTGTCATGACTCACTTCACACACAATCACCGCAACATATCAGATGCAGTGTCGTTGACAGTACCGGTATTTGCACAAAAGAAAATACTGTATTGACGATAATATTAATTTTAACGAAAGAGTGTACAATTTGCTCTAATCATTTATATTTTGAATAACAATTGCGGGACAACAGTTAGAACCTGCCGTTCTTTCAGAAAAAGTGTTCCGGGCGGGCACACGTAGTATTCCGGGGGGCACTGCTGGTACTATTTTATTAAACACGTATAATTTTGGTCTCGTCCGGGGGGCACTCTCAGAGGTCCGGGGTGCAGTGCCCCCAAAAAACATGTCTGGAAGAAACACTGGAGGCTCGAGCTACGCAAAAATAGATAACAAAAGTATATGTGTATAAAGAATAATACAAAATCTCTATATTTGTGTGCGGTCCACGAAACATAGTATAATTATAGCTCTGCTTACAACAACAATAAAATTATATTATGCTAGCCTTAGTCTAGGTAGGGCTTCGTTCCAGATCCCCAATTTGCTCGGCATACGGCCTTGCACAATATAGCAAATGCTCTTACGTGCTACTGGGGCAGAATATTTCGCGTTCCTCCTTCTGTCTTTCATATAGAATTGGATTGAGCTAAAACTCTGTCACGAAATTCAAACATCTCGTAAGGTACTTTAATGAATTACCCCCATATCTTTTCCTTCTTTTCTACGTTAAGTGAAAGAAAACCGCTCAGATAGAAAAATCAAACTACTAACTTTCATGTTTCTAATCGCAAGGGATCCCGAGATATGGGCATGTTATAATAATAATAATAATAATAATAATAATAATAATAATAATAATAATAATAATAATAATAATAATAATAATAATAATAATAATAATAATATAATCCACCCCTTTTCTTCCTTCTAAGTAAAATATCAAATACGCTGGAACAAGTATTGAATTATTTTAACTGAAAAGTCCATATACTAAATTCCATGTTTCTAACCTTTAACGATTCTTAGATATTGATATCTTATTATAATGTTTGCAATTCCCGCCCCTTTTTCTTTCCATCTCTTTTCTCCGTTTTACTAAAATATCAAAAAACGTTGAAAAGCGTGTCAAATTATTTTAAATGAGAAATTCAAATGCCAAATTTCAAGTCTCTCCTCTTAACTGATTCGAAGAGATGGCCATCTTATTAAAATAATTTCCACCCAATTCTCCCTTCCTTTCTTCGAATTTCCAAAAATTCTTCCTTAGTGATACCCTACGTAACAAATCTTACCTAGTTTCCGATTTTAAAGTTTCTAGCTTAAGCGGTTTGGCCTGTGCGAAGTTTTTCACTCAGGATTTCGTCTTTTATATATGAATTACAATAACGGCTTGTGTTATTTCTCAATAAAAGATGAAATGCCATTAGAAGTCATAATGAATGCCTGGTCCTTCCTAATGTTTCCATGTTGAACCCCAAAAGTCACGGGTCTCTTTATTGGTCTAGTAGCTAGCGAACGTACTTTTGATCTTTGATGCATGAGGTCCTGTGGTTTGATTCCCGGTGAGCGAGCATGGAACGCACTACGGTGGTTCAGATCCAAATTTAAACTCTAGTTCTCGTTCTGTAAAGCATCGATTTTGACAAACGACGTAAGTACACTCATGTCTAAAATGATTGTCGCATATCTATAACTGTCTTCTTGTAAGAATATAATTTGATAATAACTTTGCAGGATACTTTTAATACTGATACTATGGGTATAATCGGGAAATGTATATTTGTGGTAAATTTCACAGGAAAAGAATTATAAATACGAAAATTAGAATGAGTAAAACAAAATGTTGCTAAATGAACAAGAAAGTTTTATTTTCGTTTTATTGTTCTTATTTACTGCTCTTTTGACATGAAATTTGCCACATACATGTCTTCGCCAATTATACACATACTAACATTATAAGAAATACCGGGCGAATTCGTTATCAAATCATATTCCTACAACAACATATTTATAGATATGCGACAATAATTTTGGACATGAGTGTACATATTAATCAATCAACCAACAGAAAATTTTCCTTGCAGATTCAGAGAGCTATTCGGTAAGAAGCGCTGTAGATTCTATATTTCTCTTTATTCAAGGTCGCAAAGGTAATTGAGGTTATAATCCGGAATTCCGAAATCCATTTCATATCCTTTTCTAGGACACAATAACACATTTTTAGTTCAAAGAGTGAGTCGTCTTACCCCCTTCCTACAGTTGTTCGTCCAACGTCCAATGAATCGTATTCACGCTCCTTTGGAGCTTATGATGACCGTCCGAAAGAACTAGGGAGAGAAGTATTCACAATTCAAATATATCTGTATTAAGTACAATTAAGTACCACACATTTTGATTAAACTCTGCTAGGCTTGTCACAGATTGGATCGGTCGGGAAAAGACCATATTAGTATTTCCCAATAATAAATGCTGAAAGTTCAAAAAACTCTTTGGAGGGGGCAGTCGCCCCCTCCGCCCTACCGTGGATCCGCCAGTGTGCATACTGCACTAAAACAGTTTGCACTTAATTAAAAATTTACACTTTTAATGGTGATGCTCGATGTCAAGTGTATACTATCTATACCGTAATTGTGCTTATACTGATCTTTGGTGCTTTGTTTAATTTTATTTTATGAATTATGCAAACTCTCGTCGAATTTGTGACTTCACTTTATATTTTCTGTAATGCATCTTGTAACTTCACGTAATATTTTCATATCTTGGTGTCAAACATATAATATCTATTCATATAGCGTAATTGCGCTTATACTGTTTTGATGTGTACGTTTTATTTATTTTTTTAAATTTAGAAACTACAAATTTCTTAAATTTTATCATTTCTTGTCAGTACTACCAACATAATTTCACATTAGGCAATCTTGAATTCAAGATTCGCTTACACTTTTTCTTGAGTTAACATCTGCAAATTTCATTGCCTGAGGTTATTAGACGAATCTTGAATAGCCGAAAGTTGAAGTCACCGAGTTCAATACTTTCTTTCAAGTAGTTCCCCAATTGTCCTCACGACGCTGGGTGGATACCGAAATGCCGATACCATGTAATGAGTACGCATGGTCAACCGGTACTATTTAACTTTGCTGATCTCACTAGAACATTGCCGACTAAATTAAACATTAACAACTTTGCTTTCCAGTTAACATTAATTAGCTTTACATTGGTATCTACGTAAAATAGAAATTTCGTTTTATTCCACGCATGCAAGCGCTTGTAATAAACAACAAAAAATTTTAAATGAATCTTTCTGTGGATAATTCCTTAATTGTGTAACTAGAGGCGGATCCAAGTTGAATATTGGGCGGGGGGGGGCAGTCGTTCGAGCTCAAAACAAGGTAATAATATATTGCAAAAAAGAAAGAAGAAAGAAAAAACGAAAAGTCAAACAATTTTAGAAAAGGGAATGGACTCTTCTGTAGAATTAATATGAACAAAAACACCAGAGATACAAACAGTGCAGCCAAGTTCGTCAGCCTCAAAAAGTGTTGAGATGAGGATGGATGAGCCAAGCTCCTTACCACTGCATCTGCGAGATGTCTAACATATTCGAATACATTAAGATGTCTGTTTCTAGTTTCACGGCGGGACATTTCAGTCATAAGGCTAATGGTGACCCCCAAATCCACCACGCTCACAAACACCATCCCTAATGCTCGTTAACATCATTTACCTTGACACTTCGTGAAGGAATATAAGTTTTCCCTGTCTGGGTTTCGAACCACCAATCTTACTGCAGTATACTGTATATGTGCCTTAGCGCCTTAGAGAAGTTGATATTCCTAAGGTTGGTGGTGGTTCCAAACCCACCACGCCCACCACCACTATTCCGCGAAGTTCCAGTGTTCGTTTCAGATGCAGGGCCAAGGAACTTGGTTCATCCATTCTCATCTCAACACTTTTTGAGGCTGACGAACTTGGCTGCACTTTTTGTACCTCTGGTATTTTTGTTCATATTTCACTTCTTTTTGTAGTTCACCATGTCAATATCGTATATCTTAATTGTAGCATATTGGATCATTGGGGAGTACCTTATCAATTTGATGAGTGAGTGAGTGAAACGATTTCTTGCTTAACTAAGGACAGTTTTTTGCCCATGAAAAATTTCCCATAGCACATTCATCAGATTTTGGACTTTTTCTATACTCAGGTCATTATAAAGTACCTTTGTGCTAAGTTTCACGTCTCTGTCTCATTGGGAAGTACCTAATTAATTTGATGAGTGAGTCAGTGAGTCAATGAGCCTGAAAACTGCATATTTAAGGGGTCCAGTACTCGAATATGGTTGAAGGTAGGAATGTGAGATTTGGTATATGATCACATCTCTCGGATATCTCCTTAAATTCTAAATTTCATGTTTCTTCCCGTCACTAGAATCGGTTTTACAGAGCCTCGAAATCGGTGATTTTGCCCAAAACTCTTGTTCGTGTATAATATGCTTACGGCAGGTGCAGGCCAGTTTTCATTTTCTTCGCGGAACTTGGCTGCCATGCACTGCCGTACATGTTGACTTGTTTAAACGTTGATACTGATGGATTACTACTACTACTACTACTACTACTACTACTACTACTACTACTACTACTACTACTACTAATAATAATAATAATAATAATAATAATAATAATAATAATAATAATAATAATAATAACAGTAGTAGCAGTAGAATAAGAATAATAATAAGAATACGAATTCTTCTTGAATCATTCACTTTAATTTCTATTCATACGCTAGTTACTTGTATAATGCTTCCTTCTTTGTATTTTCAATTGCACTTGCATGTAAAATGCCAGAACCATTACGTTTATTGACTTTCTGTACTGTCAAACTGGACTTTCTAAAACAGGAATATTGGGAAAAAAATTGCGGACAAATGGGTTTATAGCTTACTGTTTACTAATTGTTAACAAGAAGCAGAAATCAGTTTTGAGAAGGAACGGATAGCTCGAAATATTGCATCTTGAAAAGAAAGAGGAGAAGCGGCCACCTACATTTTCGAAAGTGGGCATTTTCTGAGCAAGAACTCCAATGCAAGTAAATTATTGAGATGTATTGATTCATTTAACTCCTGCAATTGAAGACTTACTTATTTTAGGTTTTATTCTACAATTATAATACAAAGTTTAAAAAAAATCAAGAGCTACAACTTTGTCATGGTTTTTATTTTTTTTAAATCCTATTCTTGGGGTTGCGATCGCCCCCGATCGCTATCCTGGATCCACCCCTGTGTTTGTTTTACAAAATTAGATTTCGAGATTTTTAGGGAACATGCTGTTTGAGTACTAAAAATGACTTAAAAGGAATAAAGTATAATATTTGGAATACATATTTGTGATGAGAGGGGAGCTAACTTCAGGAAGTTACAATTAATAGGGATCAGGTCCCTGTATTTCACCCCCTACAGTCCCCGCTCTGTTCTAGTGGTTAGCGAGCGTGATGTAAGAGGCTCCGAGTTCGATTCTTGATCAGCTTTAAAATTTGAACTCATTAGCGTAGATCTGATTCGATCTTAAGGTATGGATTCACTTATACGAAAACCTCGGTGGCTCAGTGATAGAGTACCAACCTATTTCTTAGGATATGTGGCCCCAGCTTCGGTCCTGGTTCTCGCCAAGCCGGTTTCATTGAGAATGAAAACTATGTGCACGGGTTTTCTCGAAGATCTTCCATTACCACCCGCTTTTTATATCGCCAAGATTTTACCATCATTTGTTTGTTTCATTCGCTACCATACCCTTCAGCCTTGGAGCATAATTTTGTGGCACTAAACTCAGAGATTTCATTTTCAAGCAGTGACTATTTCAGAGAGTGACAGGGAGCCCCTTGGAGCTATTGAATTCCTCCTGGGCATGTTAAATGTGGATTTCCTACCATTTCAACAATATTACTTGTCACACCTAGTGTATTAAAATCCTCACCCCTGAGGGAAAATCTAAAACCATTACTGTTTTCAAGCAACGTATAACTTCGGTACTAGAAAGAGGTCATATATAAACTCATTTATTCATTGGTAAATCCTTTGGTAAAGATGATGCTGAAATTATAACAAAGCAAAGTTTTTATAAAATGTATTGCAAAGAAGAAACTATTTTTGAGAAGGTAAAATGAAGAAATTAAAAACATTGAGTGCGGTTTTCTCGAATATCAGGGAAGTAGTTTAGTTTATAGAAACATTTAATCTCGCAAATGCTTTTAGTGTTAATTTCATTTCTTCAATTTACCACCACAAAAACTATTTTCTCCCAAAATTATTGTTTTCAAAATTTCTTGATGTTATTAACTATATTATTTGAATACCACTCATTCTAGCTTTGGAACTTCTTGTATAAATTAAAAGAGACATTCTGGCCAAAGCATATATTGACTAATAAATAATAGCGTTACAGTTTCGGAAAACTAATTTGCCGAAACTGTAATACTATTATTTATTAGTTAATATATGCTTTGGTCAGAATTTGTCTTTTAATTTAAACTATATTATTATTATTATTATTATTATTATTATTATTATTATTATTATTATTATTATTATTATTATTATTATTATTATTATTATTATGAGTATCTACATACCTAAGCGATTAGCGTACGCGTCTTTGGCGTGGGATACCTGGGTTCGATTCCCAGTAGGAGCTCATGTGTTTCGGATTCTACGTTAATCAGTACGTCCGCTTCTCATACAGCTTAGTTGCTGAAACGGACGTAAAACTCAAAATCAACTCAACTCACAAATAATGTAATAATAATAATAATAATAATAATAATAATAATAATAATAATAATAATAATAATAATAATAATAATAATAATAATAATAATAATAATAATAATAATGATGATGATAAACGACACAATGTAAGGAGTGAAAGGCAAGAAACCATATAAAAAACTGCATGCGATCAGATGAAGTCGGAACCTCTCCTTTCAGTGTAATTACCAGTGAGACACTAAACCATAAATAAAACAGTAATACGTATAACGGTCTTATTGATGGTGTTCCTGAAAATATGGGATATATTGTAGAGTGGTGTTACATTGGATTATTTAATTATCATTGAGTAACATGTATTTCTTATTCTATATACATGTATTGTAGTTATAATTTCAAATGGTGTGTGTCTTTTAGTCTAGGGCTTCTACATATTTTCTCAGCTTTAAATATGTTTGTGTAGAGCACAGCCTATACAATTGTTATTGAAATCTGTAACCAGTCTTTCTTGTTCGCTTTACTGCTTTATAACCAGCGGAAGAAAACAGCTATAAAGGAACTTCAGGTGTCAATCAACTATTGAGCTGCCCTGCGTGGCGCACGTGGGGAGGCCTCCTCCTCTACATACTTCCCCCTTCTCAATAGCGTTTGTTTTGAGCGAACGGTGATGCGACTTTCTCCGAAGCAATTGTGTATGGAGATGATGTTCTATCTGAAATGTTGGTAGACACTGTTTTTGTCAATTTTCCATCCTAATTTCTGTGAACTGTTTAAACAGAATAGTTTATGAAATGAAAAATGCTTGAGAAGAGACGTTTTAAAGAATACGCTCACAGTTGCCGACATTTTCTTACACATTCTGTTGAGAGTTGGATACCTGGAAATAACCAAAAATCGTCCCGAAAAAACCCCTTGACCATAAAAAATATCGTCATATCAATCAACGTTATTTCTATCTAATTACTGACACATCTCGGGAAAACGTTTCTTATGCTACTTAGATTGAATTATGTCAGATTCATTGCAATAAGATGTAAAATATTGATGTTATTTTAAAAAAATCCAAATTATTGGAAACATTTCGTCCCGTTTAAACCCCTCAAAATTATAGATATGTATAAATATGTTATTTATTAAAATTAATTAACGAAACTTTCTATAACGATGTTTCTCACAGTCCTTTACCACTCTCAACAAAATTTATTGGAAAATTAAAAATTTTTTGTCCTTCGACTTTTTCGCCTCACAGAAAGATGCCTTGGTGGTATGTAATGAACAAAATACATTTTGTTTCTTAAAAAACAACAAAATATTTATTTGTGAATAGATAATAGGGTCGATAAAGCTTTTTATACTTATTTCTTTGTAAAACGGTGACATCAAAAGTCATTTCTGCAAAAATAGTGATATTTTAGGAAAAATATCATGACATTCCGAAAACTAAATTAGAACAAAACGTGTTGATGGCAATAGCATATTCATAGTTTTATTGTTTCACGCATTTCTTCAGATCAAGATTTAGTGAATATAGTATAGAGAAGAGCAAATAAATCAAAGTTAGAAAATTTAGAATATATCTATTGTTTCGTCCTTTTTAGACCCCTAGCAGCTAAAGATAGATAGATAGATAGATAGATAGATAGATAGATAGATAGATAGATAGATAGATAGATAGATAGATATCGAGTGTTGCAAAATAAGTGTTACAACTCTTGAGAGGTGACTCCTGCCACTGAGACAAGAAAAAAAGTTCTCTTGAACTTTCGGCTATCGGACATAGTTTCGGATCTACAAAGCGTGGAAAAATGAGTTTCGGACGCCAATAGTTCGGAAACTAACCAACATAAAGAGGGCGGGTAAAAAATTCACTGAAGAAGTCATACCTGCTCCATTGAATTTTGCATGTTTCACAATCCTACCATGCACGCGCAAGGGTTCCCCAAAGGAACGTAGGGAGTCCCGGATAATCTTCCAAGTGAAACTTGGTCTAAATGGATATGAATTGATAAGCTTGTACCAGGTAACAATAATTCGTTTGTATTAAGTCGATATCTGGAACAAATATAAAATGGCGGACACCATGCCCGTTGTGTGTGGTTGCATAATCGCCAGGTATGGATGCCGGACAACAGTGATGTTCTGAGTATTAAGTATAGCGAATTTGTACTCAAATGCTCTAGAAAGACATCTGCAATGTCGGTAGAGCATAACAGTGAAGCAGGGTGATTCAAATGTGTGGAAACACTTTACGAAAAATCACCAGAATGCACTCATACTCAGTAAACGTGAGTTCAAATCGTCGGAAATGTAAGGATTAGCGTCAAGAACATGAAAGCCATTGCCAATTCATCAATAATATTCCCTCAAACTGATGCCATGTGAGTGCACGGTTGCATACCAATAAAAATGCGATAACTGAAGCCAAGTTACTTTACATATATATGATTGTTATTAGTAAGAAGATAAATAAGAAAATAATCAGGCAGTATATTATAAGGAAAGAACATTAATGATCATAACGAAGGATTAGGTTTAGAATGCACGATACGTATGATATAGTAATGGGCGTGAATGATGTGGCGAGATGCATACACAGGACAACACGTGGGTGATATTAGTTAGACAAATGAGCTTATCTTTAGCCTAGAGGCTGCTCTATTCAATGATGAAAATGAATGAGTCCCATGTTAGTAAATAATGGTAATCACTGTGCTGGAAATGATGGGTAAATGAGAGGAAGATGTTCATGAATGACGTAATCGGCGATGATAAGTAAAGAGGGATCTAACGGTGGTAGATTATAGGAGCGAAAGTGGAGAATGATAGTAACGGTGAGGTGTTGGGTGAAATGCTAAATAACGCATTGTATCCTGAAGTAAAGGATGTCGGTTTTCCAAACGTCTGGTGATATATGTTAGCCGAAGTTTTCCAAGAAAGTATTGTAAGGTCGGAAAGGTAATTTGGCGGAGTGTGCAATTAAAACAGTTATCGTGGAATATGAAAAGAACACGAGAAGCTGACTTCCAATACGAGGCCGAAACGTGTAAGTAGCCAGTAATGAAATTTAATGCATAAATGATATATTTACTCTTAAAACAATTCTAAGCGATATAGCCCAAGGCTTATCCTATGTCTGGCGTGTTATTTCAAATCATTTTGCTAATATGATAATCTTTGTAAGTCAAACAAAATATCTATTATTATTTTAAACTCTGTTAAACTAACCTTTGTGACACACAGAGTTTGACCCTGGTTTAGCAGATACACAGTAGTGACCAACAGATTCCCTTTTGTTGTATGTATACCTTATGTAAATAAACTATCATCATCATTATATACTTTCTCTCTTATTCCATTTTGCAATTGTTAAATAAGATTAACAAAAGGTTGTAAGAACTAATAGCGTTATATTAACAAAGGTTCACCAAGTAGTTTATAAAATAATATCGTCCTTATTTGTAATGGAATTGCAGGGGCTTATCGCCCAGCCTTGTTAGGAAGAAGAAGCATATACAGTTTATTGCATTGCAGATAGCATACCCTACAGGGAAATAAAATCATAGGTCACACTCTATCACTGTACTACCAAACCAAACTAGTAATATTCCAAGACAAGAACCATTGTCTTGTTCTAAAAATAACACTAGACTAGTAAGTGATAATACAATACGTGTACAGAAACCAATACATAGTCATTCAGGGTATAGCCAGCAAGTTTTTCTAGAGGGCCTTCATTTTTACAAACTAAAAACAAATCAAAAGTTTCTTTCAAGATTATGAAAGAATTAATAACACATAGATACATATGTATTTCAGAAGTACATATTATTATTATTATTATTATTATTATTATTATTATTATTATTATTATTATTATTATTATTATTATTATAATATTATTATTATTATTATTGTTATTAATATTTAGTAGTAGTAGTAGTAGTAGTAGTAGTAGTAGTAGTAGTAGTAGTAGAAGTAGTATATTTCATATATGCTACATTTCTGAGACTTGAGTCTTGATAGTACGTGAAGTTTAAATCAAAGGTTATGTTACGGACGGCAAATGATGGCTTAACACCAAAAACATATTCTGGCCGGGACCGGAGGTTAGTCTGTTTTATGTTTATTAAACGTGTTTAATAATTACAGCAAATAAAATATGTTTATAATATAATGTGAAAGAATACAGTTTTAAAAGAATTAAACTACGTCAACATGTTAAAATAATTAAAAGAACCTAATTAATCAGCCACTTTGTACTCTCGTTTGCTTAACTGGATGAACCGAGGCCTAAAGGAAAAAGAGTTTTCTGCCCAAATCTCATAAGCAGTGGGATATTTTAATATTATAGAAACTGACCCTCCTTTCGCTTAGAAGTGTAATTTTCAAGACGCTGAAACATATAGTATTTTATTACTTTTAGTTAAAAGTTCAAATGCCGAGTTTCACGCATCTAGCTTAAACAAATCCTTCCTTAATTTATTTACATATTTTCTGAGTAAGTAATGGGGAAATCGAACATAAAAAAATGTGCTCCCTTTGCTCTTTCCCTTTTATGTGTTCAATTTTCAATTTTCAGTTTTTTTTTTAATAGGAAAGCTTATATGCCAAGTTTTATTTTACTAGCTTTAGAAACTTGCGAGATACACTACCCTTTAAAAAAATCTTACCCCACCCTTTTTACGATACTTATTTCCAAAAATTCTTTCTTATGTACTGCTTTCATAAGAAAATTATATTTTATAACTAAAATTTATCGACTCTACTTGTAGTAGTATGCCCAAAAATCACTCATCTTTACTCTTTTATATAAGAGTACAGAAGATAAATACAGTCAAACAAATGGACTTCCATGAACAGTTTCCGATTTCTTATAACTAACTTATTCGTACATTTCCCACAAGCTGTGGTTTTAAATTTACGCTCTGTCAAGGTCCAGGTTTCAAAAAGGAAGTAACTGGAAATACAATAATATTATGTATTTATGTACATGTGTAATATGTATAAATTTATTGTCTTATTGAAGCTTTTGTAATCTGAAAATAAACTTTTGATTTGCTTTTAATATATAAAAATCAAGCTCCCCTAGAAAAAATTGCAGGCTACACCCCTAAATGACTATGTAGTAATTTCTGCAAAAATGGCACAGGACCTAAAATTTAGGTCTAGTGCCTATATTTTTAGGACTTGTGCCGTTTAGAACTTATGAATGTCACCCAATGTATTGCATAGTAAATGTTCTTTGTTCAATTTTAAATCTACTGCGTTCTTTATGTATACCGTTGGTATTTAATGTTCACTCGTGAAATGTCTAGTGAGCTTTTGTCTTAATTAAGTAAACTTTGGTGGATTTTTGTCTTACTCTTAATAAAATTCGCTCCACACAGTATATATTGAAATTCTGAATGTTTTCTTGCTTTCAGAAGTCTGGTAAAATATGCTTTTTAAACATTTTTTCAATTTTTTATTTATTTATTTTTGTTTTAGGAATTTGTCTTGGGATTCTCGTATCTCCATTCGAAAGAAACGAATTTCTTAACTAATTATGTAATTAATTCTTAGAATGAAATAAGTTGTATTATGTAATTCACGTATAAGTGCAGAACAGATAGTGATAATAATAATCTTAGTAGTACAAATATAGTTGTTATTGTTGGAATTAGCTACGTTCGTGACATTATTGCCAACTAGTTGCTGCATCGTCGCAATTTCGTGGGGTGGTGGCGAATTTCAGAACTAAAGCAAGTGAATGAAAAAGGCACAAGACCTAAACGGCACAAGTCCTAAAAGGCAGAAGTCCTAAACGCCAGAAGTCCTAAAAATCATATCGCGGCACAAGTCCTAAACGGCAGAAATCCTAAAAATCATACCGTGCCACAAGTCCTAAACTGCAGAAGTACTAAAATTCAGGTCTAGTGCCTATATTTTTAGGAGTTCTGCCGTTTAGGACTTCTGGATGATACCCAACACATCATGCTGCCTCAGTGATGGTTTGGTGGGGAGTGAGCTACTCAAGCACAACCAAGCTGTATTTTTGCGAACAAGGTGTTAAAACATCTGCCAAGGTATACCAGAACACAGTGCTAACACCTATAGTGTAACCACTATCTGCTACCATGTTCCCTGGAGAAAGGTGGACCTTCCAACAGGATTCCGCTCCAGGCTACACAGCGAAACCAACTTAGGACTGGCTGGCGCGGAACGTCCCTCACTTCATTTCTACCATTGATTGGCCTTCTAGCAGCCCGGATCTTAACCCGTTGGACTACAAACTTTGGGCAGTACTTCAGGCAAAGGTCTGCCATAAACGGCATCCATCTGTCGACAGTCAGAAACAATCTTGGCCCGAGCAGTGAACAATTTTCCCATGGACAGTTTTGGGTAAGTTACATGTAAAAATGTAACGCGTTACAAGTTACTTTACTTTTTCCTAAAATGTAACGCGTTACTTGCCCCCAAAAAGTAACTGTTACTTTACTTCGAAAGTAACGCGTTACTTTTAGGTCTGAAACTTAGAATATGTGAACAAATGTTATCACTTCAATTTTCCGTACTACTATTACTATCGCTTTTATTATTATTATTATTATTATTATTATTATTATTATTATTATTATTATTATTATTATTATTATTGCCCTTTCTGAATTGCTTTATGTAAATGCAAGGACACATTTTTACTTGACAGCTATAAGTTATGAATATTTTCATATAAGGTAACATTGGCTAAAATGCCATACTGCGTTACTCGTACGGATGGGCTAGGGTAACCAGACGTACTGATTTTCGCAGTACAGTACTGTTTTTCAAAGAGCTGTCCTGCGTGTTGCGAAGATGTCTAGGAAATCGAGAAATATCCTTATTCTTTAAAATGTCCTGCGAAATGTCCAGAGTTAATTTATTTGCAATATCTTAATGTTTCATTCTTTATTCACAATATTTTGAATCAAACACACTCTTTTCCTGAATGATGAACCGCTGTGTTTTTTAACACTCCTCAGAAGACTAGGGATGGAGAACAATCAACAAACCATTTTTTACAATACATCGCTTTTACTGAGAAGGCCTTGTTGAGATATCGGTAAAGTAGGAAAGGTTTCTTATTGAACTTATGACAGTGATGCTAACCAAGTTAAATAGAAGTTCCTTTGTGCCGGTCTAAATTTTCTTTCATTTCTTAAAATAATACCACGCTTCGAAATTTATTATTATTATTATTATTTAGCCCAACACGAACTTTGACTGTACGTTCATAAAATAAACCAATTTGTTATTCATCAAAGCATTTGGAGTTGTGTTTAATTCCTTTAATAATTTTGTTCAGTGCTTCTTCTTAACAAAAATGTTCATTAACTTAAGGTTAACATTAATTGAAATAATGATATGCGTATTGCCGACGCAGTAAGATATCATATACAGTACTATTATACTTGTGTCCTACTTTTCGATTGTTAGAATGTGGTAATTCTACGATGGGCACGAGTGAGTACGAGCGAGTATTCTTTGAAACTCGATTCGACTAAAAACAGACATCTTTGAACGCAATTCGAAAAATTTCCTCCAACTCGACTCGAATTCGGGTCGAGTCGAACCAAATCTGGTTTGTAGTTTCGAGTATTCTCTTCAAGTATCTTGCATAGACAATATAGGTTATCAATGATACTAGTACTACTACTAGTACAACTTTTATTATTATTAATAATAATAATAAATAATAATTATAATTATAATTATAACAACACTGTGTTTAAACATGAAAGAAACGCGGTCTGTGTTTGAATACTAAAAAACTAGTTGATTGCTAACCTCGGTAGTCGTGAATTCTAGGAGTCAAGGATATTGTTCACGAGCTTGTGAATTTGGGTTGAGGGTTTAGGTTGAGTATTCGGGCTCGAGCCAAACATTGTTAAAAGTTATAGGGCACTGCCCAAATATCTTCAAAACTGTTCGGCCCGGGTTTACAATTGTAAACAACTTGAGCAGCTGGGCTCACAGCTCACTCACTATGGACCCGAACCGAGAAGTGAGCCGAGCCAACAGCTCACCGAACCGTGTCAGCAAGAGCCTTCGGCCCAGATGAGCCGAACCGAGCAGATGGTTCATCCAACCAAGCCAGCTCGAGCCGATGGTTCACCCCAAGCGAACCGGCTCGAGCCATCGGCTCAGTTATTACTTCCCAACTGAGCTTCTTATTAAAAAAGTCTCTTGTGGTCTCGATATCGAGACGAGAAGACATGCGAGCATGTTTCCTCTAGTGAGCAACATTAAAAGTATTCCATATTACTACTTAGCTTACATTTCTCATGGCTTTCGCTTTCTAGTGGAATCAGGCCATGATTTCAAAACGAGTTAAAACGTAATAATAATAATAATAATAATAATAATAATAATAATAATAATAATAATAATAATAATAATAATAATAATAATAATAATAATAATAATAATAATAATAAATATAAGTATTCAATACATATAGAAATGCTTTTGACCAAGCACACAAGAAATTATATTTTGTCCATTTAGCACTATCATTCTTTTGTCACTCACAATTATTAATATTCATATAGTAAATATCTTATAATTCTTATATTTTAAAATCAATTGACAGGTCTCTGATTGCTTTTATGAGAAATAAATATTTGGTTTTATAGATACTACGCAGTGGGGATGATCGTGCGTCGTTTCGGTCCTATGCCGTGTCGATCCTGCGCCGTGTCGATCCTGTGCCGTGTCGATCCTGTGCCGTGTCGATCCTGTGCCGTTTCGTTCCTATGCCGTGTCGATCCTGTGCCGTGTCGATCCTGTGCCGTGTCGGCTCTATGCCGTTTCGATCGTACGTATTCTATGCATATAACTTGCACAGGCATAGAATCGACAGGAGTTTATAATTTGTAAGAGCAAAGATTAAACAGATAATAAAAATATTATTTTTTTAGGCACATGATTAAAAGTTAAATTATTTCAGAGCAGCGGCGTGAGAGCAAAACGGCACAGGATCGACACGGCATAGGATCGACACGGCATAGGACCGAAACGGCACAGGATCGACACGGCACAGGACCGAAACAGGTTTCTGAGCTGAATTGTCGGTCGTATGCCGTGTCGATCCTGTGCCGTGTCGATCCTGTGCCGCATCCCCCTATATACTAGCAAAATTGTGTGATTATTCCTTTCGGCCCTAGGTCATTTTTGGCGTTTTCCTACACTTCCAGTTAGTGACTTATTGCTCAAAAACCATTCATTCGATTGATATGGTTAAGGCCTTGTTTTTTAGAAAATGGATGTGGCTATCTTTTGGTGTAAGTTGCATTGCAGTGTTGCCAATGGGTGGGAAATTATTGAGGGAAATGTAGGGGTAAAAATTTACAAAAAATTCCCTAACCGAATTTCAAAATTTTTTGTATCTAGTACCACTGCTGCTATATGGATTCAAGTCGCCTAAAAAAATCTTTGGTGTGTTGACAAGGTACAGTGAAATCCTGAAGTCGCTTGCTTCCATCCAAAGAGGGAAAGAAAAAATTCTGTCATACACATGAAATTTTGACACTTTTTACGCCTCACAAGCAAAAATAAAATATGCCGGGGCTGCAGCTTCTCTAATTATCCTATTGAAACTTTTTATGGTGCGTTCTGTAGGGCAAAGAGGAAGCTTTCAGGTAGTGGTACGTTTGTTTCAATGTAGCCAGTAAGAGGATAATAATAGAGGGGAAAAGGGAAATTTTCCGAATTTTTCACCTAAAAGCGGGAATTAATTGTTTTAGCTGGAAATACTGCCATCAGACAGACGAAAACTATCTGAAAACAGCCCTTAGTACTCCAAGAATATATCCTACAACTATCATGGCGATATATAACAAAGTAAGCATGAAATGTTTTAAAAAATCTCATTCTACCTCAGAAATTTACCATTTTCTTACCACTTACAGAACATGGTTTATTATAAACCTCAACTGTACTTTCCCTAATTATTCTAGTGAAACTTTTTATAGTGCGCTGTGTAGGCTAAGGATGAGGCTGTTAGACACTGGTACGTTTGTTTGAATGTAGCCAACAAGAAGGAAATAATAGAAATAAAAAAGCGTTTTTTTTTAAATTTGCCCTAAAATCTGGAATTAAAATTTTCTGTAGCTGGCAACACTACTACCAGGTACACACAAACTATCTTAAAATAAACTTTGGTGTCCCTCTAATATATCCTACAAGTATTGTGACGATATCTAATAAAGTAAGCATGCCAATAAAAAATATCTCATTCTACCTTTTAAAAAATCACAGTTATCTTCCCAATTAGAGAACAAGGTCTACTGTACTTTCCCTAATTATCCTATTGAAACTTTTTATAATGCGTTGTGTAGAGCAAATACGAGACTTCCAGATACTGGTACGTTTGTTCCGATATAGCCAGCAAGAGGGAAATGATAGAGACAAAACAGATAATTTTTCCAAAATTTCCCCCTAAAATCTGGAATTAAAATTTTCTGTAGCTGGTAACACTGCTACCAGACAGACGCAAACTATCTTAAATTAAACATTGGTACACGACAATATTTAAGGAACAAAACTTCTAATTACCAAAAATATATTACTGTAAACAGAAAAGTAGGGAAAAATTAGAAAAATCAAGGGTTAGAACCTAAATACGAATATTTCGTGCGTTCCCTAATTACCCCATTGTAACGATCTGTACTTGCGTTTGTTAAGTAAGGACAAATGTTCGATTGGCGTAAGTTGACTTGCACTCAGACGTATAGGTACGGATTTATAAACAAAAATTTCTAATTTTTTCCCCAAATTTAGGAAAATTTTGACAACACTGCGCGCAGGCCCGTCCAATTGATGTCAACAGTTAGGTATCCATCCGAGATATCTACCTGGCAAGTATAAGGAGGTCTTTCTACAACGAAGGAAGCTACAGGGAAAAAAGAAGTAAAGGAAATTCGAAATTAGAAAATTCTCGAATTTTTGACTGGGGTGAAATTTGAGAAGGAAATTCGACACCAGAAGAAAAAAAAATAATATGATAAACTATAGTCCAACCATATTTTGAAAGAATAATATCCCGATATCTTAATTAGTGTCCACACAGGAGCGGATTAAACAAATGACACCCGTGTGCGCCACTTTGGCTACCTGGGCCACCGAGTATACATTTGATTACATTTTTTGACTACTAACTCGTATTGTTGTTGTAGTTATAGTCTCGACTAATAATAATATAGTTGTTGTAAACAATAACTTTATAAGGAAAATTTTCTCTTCTTTTTACATCTTAGTTCCAACACTGTTGGTGAGAAATGCAGGGTGTTTCAAAATGAATTTTGGGGTTTTAAGTCTTCGTAGTACTTATTGCATTTTACGTACAATTATAAGTAATGCATCAAGTAAAAGAGCACCTCAAACAGTCTTTGCTACAAGTGTTCAATGTGAGATTCATTTGTCACACGGCACACATCTAGTCGATAGGCAAGAAAGGCCCATAAACTTTCCGCCATATGGCACAAAACACATTCAATTTAGGGGAGTCTCGTTTCAAGTGTACCATCTCCTGAGGATTTGCTGACGGCCAGATACAAACATTATGAGTGTTGACATTAGCTCTTAGGTGAAATGTCGATTTATCACTGAAGACGACACGATCCAGAAAATCTTCATTGTTATGCAGCAATATTTCACTTGCGAAATTGGCACGTAAACCGTAGTCTGTAGGCTTTAGACCTGTAGCAACTGCAAACGATAAGGACGTAGTTGGAAGCGTCTCCTTAGTATTCTTCACACAGACCGTTGCACTGTACAGATTCAGTCTTTATTAAAACACAAAAAACTTTCTGCTCTCTAGTCTACATCTTTGCTGGTTGCTCTTTCTAACGGCAGACAGAAGAAACAATGCATGTACATGCGTGCGTACAAAACTGTTCGAGTTGCTCTTTCATTTAATATAATATTTATAATTGTAAGTTAATTGTAATAGATACTACAAAGTTTCAAAACCCAAATATTAATTTTGAAACACCCTGCATTACTTCAAATAGTGTCATCCTATATTCATGTCTTTTATATACATGTCATCAGGGCTGGTCCTAGTCAATTTGTCGCCCCATGCAATGGCATAATTTGCCGTCTCCCCCTTTCTCCAGAAAGAACAAATCTTAAAAATCATGATTTTAAGTATGCTACTCCAGCATGAACAACAAAGGTGAGGGTAAATGCAGTTGCACTCAGAAAGGCTTAAATACTTACTAAAAATGCAATCCCGTTGTGTCTTTTTTTTTTTTTTTTAATATTAATCTATTACGTTAGTGAAAGATAAAGCAAACACACATGCAGAGGAAAAATGGTAATCCTTTTTATAGAATTCACTATCGAGCTTCAATCTCAATGTATCAGTTTGCAATTCCAGTGCAACTAGCTCTTTTATCTATATTTCTTGATTTCCCTTCAATATCTGTTAATATTTTTTTTAAAAAAATTGTTTCTATCTTCAATGATAAGGAAATTATTTCTGACGAAAACAAGACTAGTTGTCATATCAAAACTGTGATAACTTACTAAATGGAACAGATATTCACTATTCGAGAACTAAATTCTTGCATTTGGCAACAATCAAGCAATTTGTGCTCGGATTTATTCGACCATTTGCTTTAGCATTGTCCGTGTGGCCTTAAACTAATGCAACCTAAACATAATTTATGAATGTAGTATTCAAATAGAAGGTCAGCTTAGTAAATGTAACTACCATCATCATGAAGTCTGTTTCCAACAAAAAATATTTAATTTAGATAGTATACTTATGACAGATTTTGCCGGACCATCCAAATTTGCCGCTCCACGCAAATGCACGTGTTGCATGTATGGTAGAGCCGGCTCTGCATATCATATATATCTAGTCGACAAATTATTTATATATGACATTTAGAAAAATACTATTAGGCAAATTAGTATTAGTTTTTGCCTTTAGACAAGTTATTTGAATTTTATACTGTTCGTGACATTATTTTCGTACTTATTAAAGGCCTGCTTTCACGAAAACAAAATTTCATTTCTACTTTTATTTCTTAGTTGATATTGATGAAAACTGCTGAAACCCGAATTGTTAATAGGTATGGCATTCATGTAAATTGTAAAATATTTGTAGCGTATCAGTATCTAGCGTTTAATTTATGTTGCATTTTACGGTGATTATACCTATATAAAAATTTTTAATACTTACATAGTCGTAAGATGCTTTAGAAATGACTGTTTGAAAAAAAAACGAAATTTAGAAAAAAAACGAGAGGCAATGTTTTTTTCTAAAAAAAAAACGTACATTTCTGAAAAAATACGAACGGTTTTTTTTCTATTTACAACACTAAATACGAGGAATAACTTCATACTTTGTATGTTTATTGAGTTTTTCTCAAGTGAGATAAACTTATCTTTTTGCTTATTCTACCTTTTTTTTAATACGAAGAATCACTTCATGCTTCATATGCCCTTTGTTTATCTTAAGATTCTTGTAGAAAGCAAAATAATTCAATAAAAATGCATATATGTCGATTTCCTACTTCGTGTATTTCAGCGGACTTTTGTCCCATTGCGATAGGACTTTTGCCCCCTATACTGGGGTAAAAGTCCGAATTTGTCCATCCTTTTTTAAATTGCTGTATCTTATTAAGTAATAAATTGGTAGGGTTTCTAGCACCTTCAAAATGTACAGGAATGTTCACTTATACTTCTGTGCGAAATTCGTTATTTTGCCGTTCTATCTTTCTGCTCCAGCGCAATTCAAATATCAAACTGCGACTTTTTGCCCCCGCTTACTCTCTCTCTCTCTCTCTCTCTCTCTCTCTCTCTCTCTCTCTCTATATATATATATATATATATATATATATATATATATATATATATATATATATATATATATATATATATATATATATATATATCCTGCCCCAGGTTGCGGGGTGAATTTGGATTTAAACGGCATCGGAAGTGTCACTGTTCATCTCAGCGTCCCCGTAAACTATGGATTTGACACTAATATCGGTCATTTTCGATCATTTTTATATCTCTCTCCTCTCCCTCCCGTAAGTTGCACAGTTAAACTAAAATGATGAAAACCATCGCAGGTCTGAACCTCGTCTGTGTCTGTGTTGAAAATTTGATCGAGATCGGTCGTGTGACTGAAGAGTAATTAAGTCACAAACATAGTCACTTTCATTTATATATATAGAAGAATTGATGTATACTAGTATTTCGTTCAATTGTGTCACTCGAGTAGATTTTGAAAGTTCGTGCCTGTAATATATATATAACTATTCTATCAGGCCTTGTTTCCATTTTGTATAATATACAATAACACACTGAGCAAAGCTATGTGATAATATGTAAAAAAACAGTATCTCGTAACAGTTTCAACACAATGACTGTTACGTGATACTGTTTCTTACATATTATCACATAGCCTTGGTCAGTGTGTTATTGTGTATTATATATATTCTTCCATTAATATAAGTGTATTGGTACGTTCTCAAAATATTTTTTCTGATAAATTTCGAAGTGGACTAGAACTTTCTCAGTATTGAAAAGTGGTTCAGACAGTGGCATCATTCAGGCTTTCAGGAGAGAGACAATTGGTCCCCTGAGCTTGAGGTATGTATAATATTTTAATCAATAATACAATAATACGCTGGGTGCCGTGATGGCTCAATGGTAGAGCATTCATCTCTAATGTATGAGGTCCTTGGTTCGATCCCAGCTCGCACCAATGGACAAAAACTGCACTATGCGCGTGGGTTTTTTCAGGGATCTCCCGTTTCCTCCCGCTTTCTTTATTCCATCATTTCTTTTATTTCTCGTCATCACCGTCTCCTTTAGCGTAGCCGGCATAATAGTGGGATGTAAAACTTAAAGATTTCATTTACAATAATATGCTGATTAAAAAAAAAAAAAAAAGGTGCAAATCTTATATCGGAAAGTTTTGCCCCCACCAAAGCAAGAATTAATATGATGCTTTTGAGTCCACACTTGATAAAAGGTTTGAGAACAATTTGTTTACACCATTTTCATTCATCTGAAATTCCTTCCCTGGCCATATTCTAAAATAATTACTGATTTGGATCGCAGTAATTGTATAGGGTCTATATATATCTGGTTCTTTATATATCTGATTCTATATATATCTGGTGTTACTCTCAATTCACTGTCAAAAATGAATTAAAACATTTACATTCCTGCATTTGACGAAGTAAGCTCAAACAATTTCTAAATGTCTTCTGTTACATTATCAAACTTAATTTTGTTTAGTAAAGAGAAATGAGGAATTGTCCTTGATACTTTTTATTAAAAGTATCAATGCATCTAGAAACTAAATTCAACAGGGACAACACAATTTCAAAAGTATTAAACCCTGGTCCTCCCTATCGTAAAGAATACATGTGTGTTGCACATTCCTTTAGTAAATTTGTGTTCCTGCATTAAAAAGAAAATGCTTCCGACAATATGCTGCTATTGTGTAAATTGAGCAAATCTTACTTAAGAGTGCGAAATCTTTCATGCGGAACTTTGTGCCTTTTGCCAAGCTGTAGGTTAAAGTTTATTTTATAATCTACCGTTATACAGACAAGTTGACGTTCGAGTATGAGAATACTTTGTTAGCTAGTTTCAGTGAATTGTTGCACACATTTATAATGCGTTTCATGTTCTTGTCACACCGTTAATTTCCCCACCGTTAACAGAGTTACGAAGGCCTAGTGTACGTAAGCGTCCTTTACGCTTTGGAGTCAGTAACCGTTTCTAAATTCACCACTTTTAAGTATCATTAAAGGATAATTGTCGACAATGAATTGAAAAGTAGCGTTTGAAACACACAGCAACACGGCTGCTATAGAAAACTAACTTTTGTATATTTCACGGGATACGGTAATTCAGCGGTAGTGTGCTTATTTCTGGCACAAAGAAAGAATCTCTTGTATTGTCCGAGATATCCCTTTTGTAGTTTGTTCTCCCGTTGCCTAGCCTATAATGGAGCGTGCGTCTATCTATTTATTTTCATATTGGGGTTTGAACTCATTCGAACTCAAGGTCACTATCAATTTATAGGACTAGCGCTCAGTTCTTCAGCAAGAACCTGATTGAATTCAAGAACCAAATGCCCAAGTTTTGAACATATCTGATATGTATAAGTTAGGTAATGTAACGTATTGCGGATATTACACCAAAACGTGTAAGATAGGTGGAACATTTCATGGGAAACGCGCACGATCAGATCATGGAATTTTACTGGAAGCCTTCTGTTCTTCTTAAAAAAAAAAAAAAGAAAGAAAAAAGAAAGAAAAGAAAAGAAAAAAGAAAAAGAAAAACTGCGTGGGCTAAGATAAACATGGAAAGATATCATAAATCATGATGTTATTGAAATGGTAATACAAATATGATCTCCGTTTTGATTGTCACGTGCTATACTATGCTTTGGAAGTAGTCTTTTTCGCGATAAACATTTAAACTGTTTAACACATCGGGTGTTCCAATTACCATCTTAGAAACTTGAAGAATCGTAACAGCGAAAACAAAATCTATTGTGCTGAACAAACTGAATCAAGATTGTTAAACCGAATCTTTCCTAGACACTCTTCCGTATTGAACCTCATATTCTTCTTAGCTTATCTAAAATTATATTCTACGTGGAGTATACTTAGCGCCCGTAGATTTAGCGCCCACATAAAATATCGTATACTTAGCGCCCAGAAAATATTTTATGCTTATCAGTGTGCTAGTGTTGACCAAAGAGAGAACTAGTTTATATGTGTAAATGTAATTTCGTACTTATATAATCTATCCCCATCCCCTCTCTTTTGACGACTAAAGAACAAGAATTTTTCACTTGAAAGATCCTGCTATTTTTGCTGCACAATTGTCATGTCACTTTTAAAGCCCCTTAGGCAAGTTGAAAGAAATGTGTTCTCTTCTTCCTCTTCTGTTCACCATCGTCAGCTCTAACACTGACTTTTCATGTACATCTGTAATTACGTACAATTTAATTACGCCTTAAGAGCATTACCATATGACCTATGAGATTTTCATATATGGATGTGAATTCATGTGCCAGTGTTATTTTAAAATTTATATAGTTTTAAACAATAATAATTACACTCACTTTAATGCAAATACTACTGCATGGAAAACAGCAATTATTTATGCACATTGCATAACTTCATTTCCTATCATAAATACAGGGTGTCAAAAAATTCAAATGCCAACATTTGCTGGGTAATTCTTTATATCAAATGAAAATAAAACTTTCTAATAAACATGTGTCATAAAAGAAACGACTCCTTTCAGTGTTATAAGCCGCCCTAAACGCAATCAATTACATTTTAAACCCTAGTTTGAAAATAATGGAACATATCACAAGTAGTTAAAGAAATTCGGCAAGAACTAATATTTCCTCTATCTAAATATCCATACAAGGATACACTTTTAACCCTAGGACTACCAGGGACTACCATTGCACTAGTACGCATACTTTCTTTAATAATTACTAAGGCTTAGTAAGTATTGAGATTCTAAGACATTTTCCTGGTTGTGTTCTTGTATTATGTTATTTAAGTATTTTTTTTCATTTCCATGAGTCAAGTGATAGTTTTTAAAATTTATAGCATTGGGTACCGAGTGCGTCCATTAAACTCGAGCCTTAATGAAGAAATATGAGGATAGATTGAGATTGTGGCTCGTAGCGGAGTTAACGTTCTGATAATCTTGTAACTGTCCCAATGAAGTCAGATATAACATATTTCAACTTTATATGTTATTATGTAGTTTGATTGATTTAATTATTTGCAATTTTGCTTATTTTAGTAGAAGTTTTTCTTTATTTATTCATTTATATAAGTCCCTTGTCAGAAGCATAATAGTTGCTTTTGTCTATCAAACTGCATTAATTTTTCCATTGTATGCAGTTGTGTATCCAGGGGGAGTTTCCGGGGATCTGAACTCCCAAGAACTAAAATTTTAAAAAGTTGCTAGAATAAAACCTAAATTTGCGCTTTCAGTCTCCACATTGGCAAAAAAAAAAAAAAAGTTCCGGAGTAGGACACATTCCCCCCCCCCCCCGAATAGAAATCCTGGCTTTGCCACTGATTATATGTAAAGTTTTGTTTATTGTTAGTGTGTTTTTATCATTGCACGTGGTAGACTAACAGATTACTAACAATACACGTCACTATTGATGGTAGAGGAGGAATATTTTTGGTAAATCAATAAACGATGAAGAAATTGATTCCCGACAGACGATAAGATATTAGCAGACTTATATACAAATGCAACTGAAGTTTCTTGTTCAGGTACCGATATTGAAATGAGACGTTGAGTAGTATTCTTATTCAGAGAATGGGTTAGAAGTTTGAAGCGTAGCACCTATAGCTAATGCAAAAAAGCACGTGCTAATGCAAAACGCAAAACTCCGGAGAAAAGTGATCCTACAAGGGCTGCCTTATGTTTTGATGACAACATCGGCGCTATTAGAATATCTGATGACGAACTGTTCCTAATTCGTGAAGTTGCAGATTCTTCACACACTCTGCAATATACTTTTATTCTTACATATAATATGACTGTAGACAAACAACTTCTCATTTTTGGGGGGCGCTGTCTCTTTTGACAATATATACCCAGTAAGATAAGCCATTTTACAATTGCAAAACACAATGCACAACTATCCTGAAGTGGTCACTTCTAGAGCGGAGGTAAAAATTCAAAGTTATCATATATTACAACACAACAAAATCAGACGTTCACACAAACAATCATATGGCTCGCTGTTATACTACAAAACAATGAACAAAATGGCCTATGACAGTATTTTACATAACTGATGTAAGTGGACTCAACACTTATGGTATTGTGAGCTCCTCCGTGGCTAAGCGGTTAGCGTACGCGCCTTTGGCATGGGAGACCCGAGTTCGATTCCCGGCGGGAGCTCATGTGGTTCGTATTCCACGTTAAAGTAGTAGTGGCCCCGTTATGGCTCGCCGAGTCAGCAAAAATTTTTGTGACGTCATAGGTCAAAGGTCAATGACCTTGGCCCGGGGTCAATGACCTAGGGGTACATAGGACCACCCCCTCTAAATTTTGGCAGGGGTACCATGGCCCACCCCCTAAATTTTGGCAGGGGTACATAGGACCACCCCCTTAAATTTTGGAAATTGCCAAATCTAAAAATTTGGTATGGTAGGGTAGGACCATAGTATGTACCTCTATCAGTATTGGGGGTCTATGACGTTCCCTTTCATGGCTAAAAAATTGCCAAAAAGTCAAATTTCGGGGGTTTTTGACCTAATTTATCCCCTTGGATGAGGTGTTATTACCCTATATGGTTATATGGGCGTATACAGGGGTCCATTCCCTTTCATAAGACATGGGTATATTAATGCACCCCTTGAAAAATTTGGGAGGGGTACCTTGGCCCACCCCTTAAATTTTGGAAATTGCCAAATCTAAAAATTTGGTATGGTAGCCTAGGACCACAGTATGTACCTCTATCAGTATTGGGGGTCAATGTCGTTCCCTTTCATGGGTAAAAAATTGCCAAAAATTCACATTTCGGAGGTTTTTGACCTAATTTATCCCCTTGGATGAGGTGTTATTACCCTATATAGTTATATGGGCGTATACAGGGGTCGATTACCTTTCATAAGACATGGGTATATTAATGCACCCCTTGAAAAATTTGGGAGGGGTACCTTGGCCCACCCCTTAAATTTTGGAAATTGACCAATTTAAACATTGGGTATTATAGGACAGGACCCTAATATGTATTATGATAAATTTGGGTGGTCCACCTCGTTCCCTTCTAGGGGTACAAAATTGCCAAAAATATAAACGTAAGCAATACGTTATACCACGTGTTTGGTGTTTGGTCGATTTTATCCCCTTTGATGATGTGTTATTATCCTATATAGTTATATGGTCATGTATAGGGGTCCATCCCTATCATAAGACATGGGTATATTAATGCACCCATTGAAAAATTTTGTAGGGGTACCTTGGCCCACCCCTTAAATTTTGGAAATTGCCCAATTTAAACATTTGGTATTATAGTATAGGACCCTAATATGTATTATGATAAATTTGGATGGTCCACCTCGTTCCCTTTTAGGGGTACCAAATTGCCAAAATATAAACGTAAGCAATACGTAGTACCACGTGTTTGGTTTGACCTAATTTATCCCCTTGGATGAGGTCCTATTACCTTATATGTTTATATGAGCGTATACAGGAGTCTATTACCTTTCATAAGACATGGATATATTGGTGCACCCCCGGGAGGGGTACCTTGGCCCACCCCTTCAATTTTAGAAATTGCCCAATTTAAACATTTGGTATAATAGTATAGAGCCCTAGTATGTATCACTATAAATTTGGGTGGTCCACCTTGTTCCCTTTCATGGGTACACAATTGCCAAATTTTAGTACAACCACGTGTTTGGTCTTTTGACCTAATTTATCACCTTTGATGAGGAGTTATTATCCTATATCGTTATATGGGCGTATACAGGGGTTCATTACCTTTCATAAGATATGGGTATATTAATGCACCCCCAGGAGGGGTACCTTGGACCACCCTTTAATTTTGGAAATTGCCCAATTTAAACATTCGGTATAATAGTATAGGACCCTAATATATATTAATGTAATTTCGTTCCCTTTTAGGGGTACAAAATTGCCAAAATATAAATGTAAGCAATACGTTGTACCACGTGTTTCGTTTTTTTTTACCTAATCTATTCCATTGGACGAGGTCCTATTACCTTATACGTTATATGGTCACGTATGGGGATTCATTTCCTATCATAAGACATAGGTACATTTGTGCACCCGGGAGGGGTACTTTGACCCACCCCTTTAATTTTGGAAATTGTCCCTTTTATATGTTTGGTATTATAGTATAGGACCCTAATATAAATTACTATAAATTTTGGTGGTCCACCTCGTTCCCTTTCATGGGTACACAATTGCCAAATTTTAGTACAACCACGTGTTTGGTTTTGGCTCAATTTATCCCCTTGGATGAGGTCCTATTACCTTATATGGTTATATGGTCATGTATATATTGGTCCATTTCCTATTATAAGACATGGGTACATTGATGCACCCTTTAAATTTTTGGAAGGGGTACCATGGCCAACCCCTTAAATTTTGGAAATTTTCCAATTTGAGCATTCGGTATCATAGTACATGCCTCAACATGTATCACGATAAATTTGGGTGGTCCACCTCGTTCCCTTTTAGGGGTACAAAATTGCCAAAAATATAAACGTAAGCAATACGTTGTACCACGTGTTTGGTTTTTGGCCCAATTTCTCCCCTTTGATGAGGCTCTATTACCTTATATGGTTATATGGTCATGTATATGGGTTCATTTCCTATCATAAGACATGGGTACATTGACGCACCCTTTAAAAAATTGGGAGGGGTATCTTGGCTCATCCACTCGGTTTTAGAAATTTTTTAATATAAGCATTTGGTATCATAGTACAGGACTTCAATATGTACCACTATAAATTTGGATGGTCCACATCGTTCCCTTTCATGGGTAAAGAACTACCAAAAAATCAAATTTCGGAGGTTATTGACACCTATTTAGCACGTTATATGGGTGTGCACAGAGGTTTATTACCTTTATATGTTTATGTTCCCTTTTAAATTTGGGAATTATCAAATAACAAAATTCGGTAAACGTTTTCTAGGACCCATTGGTGTTCCTCTTATGACCAAATATTCAAAATTTAAAGCTTATTGACCGGCTTTATTATTGAATAAGTACAGGATTTATTACTTTTTCATAAGACACAGGTGTATTTGTGTACCAATCTTAAATTTTGGGAGGAGGTACATTTCTTATTGTCATATCAATAATTGGTAATTGGATAGTATCTCATTCATTGGGTAAATCATTGTCAAATATGAGTATGATCACGTGATCAGTTATTAACCTATGATGGGATTAGGAGTCCAGAACATTGGTACATTGAAACTTTGTAGGATAATTTGAGAATGCGTCATTGGTTTTGATTATTCCCGCCAAATATAAACGTAAGCAAGACGTTGTACCACGTGATTGTCCTTGATGAGGTAGTGTACAGGGATTCATTTCCTTTGTTGTGGTACTTCTTAAGTTTGAGTACACACACACTTCTAGAAAACAGTTGGTTCTACTCAGGTAAACAATTGACGGACATTATTGACCTTATTGAACATATAATGATATGATTAACTCTAAGACTTAGGTATATCAAGAGAAGTATTCTTTAAATTTGGGAATGGTGATAAACAGAATTTTTAACATAAGGTGCGAAATTTGAAACAATACATTGAACTTTAGTCACAGCTCATAGTCTAAGATCATTGGTGGTGATTGATTTGAAATCTGATAGCTAACCTTATTGAATCTTATCACTCATAGACGAAAGGCAATACATGCTACAACAGTTTGAAATTTAATCATAAGGTGATGTAATCTGACACTAGCAAAGTTATTGTTAATGCAATTTGATTGGATGATCACTATCTTTCCTGCAATCTGATTGGTTGATCACTATCTTTCGTGCAATCTGATAGGTTGATGAGTTTTAAATCTTTTTCTGCATTCACTTTTGTTTTAACATTTAAAAAGTTTTTGAATTTTTTTTGTTTGAAACTTTAGTTTGAAATTTTTCGTTTTAAAAATTTTTTGTTTGAAAATTTTCAAAATTTTGTTTGGGATTTTTTCGTTTGAAATTTTTGTTTGAATTTTTTTTTGTTTGAAATTTTTTGTTTGAAAATTTTTGTTCGAAAATTTTGTTTAAAATTTTTTGTTTGAAATTTTTCGTTTCCAAATTTTTTGTTTGAAATTTTTTGTTTCAAAATTTTGTTTGAAAATTTTTTCGCTTCAAAATTTTGTTTGAATTTTTTTCGTTTGAAATTTTTTGTTTGAATTTTTTTTCGTTTCAAAATTTTGTTTCAAAGATTTTTGTTCTAAATTTTTGTTTCAAAGTTTGGTTTGACATTTTTAAAAGTTTATGCACCCATTAGTAAAGAACCGGAACTGTTTAGAGCAAAAACCTCTGGCAACATTGTGTTGCAATAGTACACGTCAGAACCTGGGGTTGTACTTGAAATGAAAAAACACAATTCATTGAAATGGATCATTTTATTACACTCCACATACATCCATACCAGATAGTGGTTCTGGATATTGTCGATACAATGTATTTTGAACTTCTTGCACTAGTTTGTCTTTAGCATATAATTTTAATTCCAGTTTAAGTCTTTTAAGTTCTATTGCAATATCAATTGGTGGAAACTCAATGTCCATTTGATCACAAATAAACTGTTTATCAATACAGGTATGCACCAACGAACGATGTTGACAACCATCACAATATCTAGATACATGTTGTACAGTCAGCGACTTTAGAAAATGGAGGTTGGATACATAAGAAATGATAGCTTTTTCCAGTAGCAGAATAGTTTCACTCGATGTCTGATAGTTGGACAACCAACATGACAGCAAACACGTGCCCGAAAACATAACATGCCAGGATATTCCTCCTTTTGGAGGAAAAAGTATTACTATCTGAGAGCATCACTTAGAGAAACAACCACGAGATAAATCTACAGAAAATCCATTCACTTTAAGATCAAAGAGATAGGAATTAATGCAAAGGAAACGAAAAGAACAATACGCATCATGCAGAGACCGAAAAAGTATGGAAAGCTAAACAAAATGAGAAAAGAAGGAAAGAGGGAAAGGAAAGAGCAAAAGACATGGGAATAAATTAAATTTTAACACTTAAGGATAAACAGTGTCCGTCTTTCCCCCTGACCCCATCGTGGGTTTTCTCCCTTCATAGGATAAATCTCTTTCAGTATCAAACACGAACATCATTTATAGCGTTGAAAAAATTTCACTCAGTCTAGGCCGAGACTCGAACCCCACACCCTTAGAATGACAGTCTCACGCGGTATCCACTTACCTACACAGGCTCTATCTATAAACCACCTATTACCCGCGCTGTTATCAAACGTGTTAAATCAGCCATTGTCGGTGAATCACCCCAGTTCCATTTGAAGTTTAAATGTTATTTACCTCACTTAGCCATCTATAGGTAGCAGTCCCCTTGCTTTCATAAAAAACATTTGTTCTGTAGATTAAAATCAAGAATGAATTAATCTGTACTCTTGGGAGCTTACTGGTGCACCAACATATCTATCTATCTATCTATCTATATCTATATGTCTATCTATCTATCTATCTATCTATCTATCTATCTATCTATATATATATATATATATATATATATATATATATATATATATATATATATATATATGTGTGTGTGTGTGTGTGTGTGTGTATGTGTGTGTGTGTCGAATTGATTTTGGATTAAAAGAGCGACTTCGTAAATTTACGGAACGCGTGTTAACACGACAGTAAGGACATCTCGTAACGTTGTTAGGTAACACACGCAGTGTAAATAAAGTTTCAAAACCAGAAATTGGAAGATATGCCGTGGGTAAGTCGGTAAGACGTTTGCTTGCTGAGTGCAGAAATTCGGGTTCAACTCTTGGCTGTTACGTTTTTTTTTTTTGTTCCGTTGAAAATACATTTCTATATTTTTGCGTTTGAAATTGCTTTCTTTCATTTTTTGTAGATTATCTTAAATTAGTGAAGGCCAAGTAAGGTCAGATTACATATATGTCTGCTTTATCTGTGTGTACAGTCCAGAGATGGAGTGAGTCAATTGGGTCAAGATTTGTGAGTAGGTCAGTGGATCGTGGGTCAACAGGACGTGACTAACTGTGACACACCACCCCCCGTGACCTCTCTGACTCACACTGACCCTACGTTTTAAATTTTAAGGTCTCCCTCTTTATTCGGCCTCCCTCCTTATTATTAAATTCAATGTATAGATAATTATTGAGTTGAGTTGATTTTGAGTTTAGCGCCCTTTTCAGCAGCGAGGCTATATGAGACGGGACCTACTGATTAACATAGAAACCGAAAAACGTGAGCTCCCGTTGGGAATCAAACTAGGGTCTTCCACGCCACAGGTATATAATAGTGTCTTATATAGCAGTTAATATTCTTGCTATAAAGTATCAAATAACTAAACATTTGATGTAAATAAATGAGAAACCTAAAATATTGCAGATTACTGCAATTGCGATTTAATTCAATTTAAGCATTATACATCCATATGATTGTTAAAGTTGCTTTATAAAGATGCAGATTATGAATTATAGTAATTTTTTCAATGAAATGAAATTAAATTAAGTTTGACGTCCCATGCTTATGTCGGCTAGGTAAAGGAGACGGTGATGATGAGAAGTGAACGAAAATTGTGCAACGATGTAGGTAGGAGGAAACAGGAGAATCCTGAAGAAACGAACGCACACGGTGTTTCTTCACCACAAATCTGACTTTGTGCAAGCTGGGATCGAACCAAGGACCCCATGCACCAGAGGTGAACGTTCTACCTCTAAGTCACTTTGGCCCTATGAAAAATACAACCATATTTATTCTCTCTCTCTCCCTCTCCATTTTTATATAGTTATCAGAAGCATGAATAATTTTCATTTTGGGGGGTGCGGTGGCTTAGTGGTAGAGCGTTCACCTCCGGTGCTTCGGGTCCCTAATTCGATTCCAGCTCGCGCCGTTTGGACTTTGTGGTGGACAAACGCCGTGCTGGTGGGTTTTCTCGGGGTTCTCCCGTTTCCTCCTACTTTCTTCATTCCACCATTTCACTCCTTTCTCATTATCACCGTCTCCTTTAGCCTAACCGGCATAACCATGGGACGTTAAACATAAAGATTTCATTTTATTTCAATTTTTGTTTTGAACGTATGGTTTCAAGTTGGTATTAAACTCAGAACTCTTATCTTAATGAGTTGAGTTGATTTGGAGTTTAACGTCTCTTTCAACAGCAAGACCATATATGACGTGGACATATTGATTAACGTAAAACCCGAACCATGTAAACTCCCGCCGTGTGGTGGTGATTGTGATTTTGAGTTTAACTGCCCGGTCAGCAGCGTGGCTATAGGAGACGTGGACCTACTGATTAACATGGAATACGAAACACATGAGCTCCCACCGGGAATCGAACCCGGGTCTCCCAGGATAAAGTCGTGTGTACGCTAACTCCCACCGGGAATTGAAATCTGTTCTCATTGTAAGAATGTTAACGTTCCTTATTTTACCGGTTTTTGTATAACTTCATGGACCAAATTTCACAGAAGTAAATCCCCACGGTAAGCAGGTTTGCATATCCAGACTCCTAAGTATGAAAACATTTACGCTCACTTCAACCTCAAACAATTCATGAATTGAAGAATAAAGGATAATATTCCAGATAAAGTATATGGTTTGAAAAATACCATATAGGAGAGGGACATATCAGTCCTTTCTGCTCATGGAGTTATTAAAACAGGATCATCGGGCAGTGGTCTTTACCATTGAAAGATATTGCTTCTAAAATATTTCCAAGTAACTTCCAATTTTCTTGTTCTTGTTGTGGGGCTCAATGGTAAACCGCTTACGCTGGTGCGTGTGGTCTTTATTGTTTCGATCCCCGGGCAAGTAAGTTTGCGTTGGACAAGATCGTATCCGTAGGTTTTCTCAGGGTACTCCCGCTTTTTGCCACTTTTCATTCAACCAATTCTTCTATCATCATTGACTTGCTTTAAACATTGGAGAGGTCTTGGTCCCTTGAGCATTGCGGTGATGTAAGAAATCATATTCGGTCCCAAGCATTTGGGTTGTGATGTAAACCTTTGCTGTGGTTCAGTCTCAGTATTTTATTACGCGAGGTAAAACCATCCATACAGCTATAAATGTTGTTTTATCTTACGCAACCAGGTATTGATATTGAGCCAATGCGGAACCTCATTTTTGGCGCTTTGAGGCCAGGAACTGACTTCGGATTATTACGCTGTTTTCAAACGACTAGGATCTTTCCAATGTTACCATCCGCGTCCAACAACCCCATGTTTAAAAGGGGAATAGAAAGAGCCCGTGTCTAAAACTTCCGGACCCAGTTTCTTGACGTTCAAGTTTAGGGATCGACTTCTGACATCACAATTGTGCTCAACGGATCAAAACGTTTTAAATGCCGCCAACGCCGTCCAACAACTTCATCTTTAATAGGTGAATAGAAGGGACCCGAATCCATAACGTCAGGACCTCATTCTTTGAGTTGCGTGGCCTGGGCCAGACTTCTGACATTACTACTGCACTCAGGGGACCCGGGCCTTTCCAACGCTACCACTCGCGTCCAGCAACTCCAGGTCTAACATGGTCGTCCTGACGTAGGAAAATCGACTCCATGCTTTTTTCATAATTATTCTCCAAATGGATTTGTATACAAGGTAGTTTGGCAAGTTTAGCAGCAGGTCTAAAATAAGCCTCTTGAGAGTGGCTCTTATTTGTTAAATAATACATAACGATCGCTTTTGGCTGTTGCAATGGTCTGTCTAAGCGGCTTGATAAAAAAGAAAAAAACAGCGTAGCATAACAACAAAAAGGTGTTTCTCTTATATGTTAAAAATAAAAGCACAGAAAGAAAAAGTCAAAGTTTGGTAAGGTGAGTGTCGGGGGACGCCGAATTCTACTTCGCCCCGGGCAACGAAATTTCTAGCTACGGCTCTGAACTCCAACACTTATCGGTCATTCAGAGTCTCATCCCTTACCTACAACAGCGTAGTTTGATTAACCTGTTATACCAAAACATTTGGAAAGAACCTTTGAGTGTGACTTATTGATAGCTATGCAATATGTTGACAGAGTGCTAGTCTTCAGTTTAGCAACGAAGGTGCCCTTAGGCGAAATTTCACGTTGCTCTCTACTTTTGTCTGTGCCTTGTAAACCGTAACATTATGTTTAAAGGCAAGCAGAAACAACGTCAGTTGTTTAGTACTTCTTTGCAGAGCCACTGATAAGGCGTCTGTGTCTTTTACACAAATAATTTTTGCCTGATTGCTGTTTGAAGCCTTTTTGTATTATACACTATAAAACAACATACCCAGATTCAGAGAAATACACAGAAAGTTTAAAGAAGGGGGGTTAAAAATATCGTTATTATTCAGATGCTTTATTATTATTATTATTATTATTATTATTATTATTATTATTATTATTATTATTATTATTATTTTCTTGAGTACAGAGATACAAAGAACAAGAACTCCGTCACCATTAACATGGAAGCGAAAATGGCTTCGAATTGGAAATAATAGATCAATGCATTTAATTTCGAGGAGAGGCTATAGGGCAGACACGGATCCAGGGAGCGATCGGGGCAATCGCCCCCTCCCACGGAAGAGGAAGCTTTCTTATTTTATATATAAATAAAACCCATCCCAAAATTTGGAGCTCTTAAAACTAGCTAAGTAGCAGTATTACAATCCACGCCCCCCCCCCCAGAAGTCCGTTCTGGATCCGCCCCTGCTACAGGGGTACTTTAGAGTTCACTGCTTTTCCTTGCAATCCACGCTCATTGCTGGATAAGTATTATATTTTATTATATTATTTGTCAAATTGAGCGAAATAGTTTTACCACAGCGGCAAATTCAACAATTAGGTTTAGGAAAAACAACTCATTGGTTCAAACACACACAGAAAGAGAGAGTCCATTTGTTTGGGATGTTTTTTGAGGTTCGCGGCGTCTCCCAAGAAGAAATCTTGCTAAAACATATGTTGTTTTTAACAAGGAACGTAAATGGGTATCAGGTATATCAGTACTTCAAATGGAAAGCAAAAAGAAAAGAGAGATAAAGATGAGTAATTTCCTATACTGTATTTTTGGCATTGAAGAATACCGTTACTGTTTTATTGATCTACTGTACGCACTTCTGCGTTTTACTAACCAACCCACAATCATGCTATATATACCATATATCGGCTAGGTCCAATCTGCTGCCAATGCGCCTTTTCTTCAAGGAACATTTTTTTTATTATTACACGCTCAGAAACAAGGATAATCACCCGAAACCTGAGAAGATCTGGAGAATGACCCAGTAACAATAAACTGACAAAGGGAAGGAAATACAAAAGTGGAAAACTATTGTAATTCAAAGTCGAGGCATTTTTTCTTGCAATAACCGACCCTTCAAATCGGGGGAAGTTTCTTGAAATAATAGTAATATATTTTTAACTTGCTCCTTATTTTAGCTTATGTAGTAATTTAAGACACAAAGATGTATCGCAATTTGCAATACATTTTTCAATTTGCAGTGCAAACATGTAAATGCAATGTTGCATTTCCATGTTTGCGCTGCATTGCATTCCCATTTGCACTGCAAACTGCGATGCGATACTCCATTTAAAAAATGCAAGGAGATTCCTGACCAGTTGTTCTTTCAGAAAAAATGTTCAGGGTGAGGGGAGCACTGCTGGTACTATTCTATTTATTATTGTATTATAGACGTAATATTTTGGTCTCCTCCGGGGGGCACTCTCAGAGCTCCGGGAGGGGGACAGTGCCCCAAAAACATATCTGGAAGAAATACTGTTCCTGACACCAAGATAAGACAAAAGGTAATAACAAACCTGGGCGCACAAATGCTTAATTTCGGAGTTATAGGCTGCCAAAAACATGAAGAAATGAACTTTAAAGGTCCATAGCTCCAAAACTAGGCGACCTACCGTAGTACGGTCAAGACCTTATTTAGGAACTAGATAGTACGTGCGCTGTCCAAATATCCATATTTTAGAATTCTAACATACTTCTGCAACAATTTTTATACAGGTATTTGGTGAGTACTTCAAATTATATGCACATAGCCAAAGTTCCTCTCTAAAAATTGTCGCATGTGTACTCTAGATTCTGAAACATTGTATTTTTGGATAGCGCACATATTAGTTTCTAAGTGAAGTATTAACCCGACTACGATAGGTAGGGATGCGCACGAGACAAGATTTGAGGCTTTCTCGTCTCGAAAATGTGCTGTAAAAGTGATGTCTCGACTCGAAAAATGTATTCTTTTTTATTGCAAGAGCTGTGTCTCGACTCGAAATTTGTCAGGAAAATTCTGTCTCGACTCGTCTCGTGCGCATCCCTAACGATAGGTCCCATAGTTTTACAGCTATGAACCCTTAAAGCCCCGGATCCAGGATATGATCAAGGGAGCGACTAAATCACTGTTTGCCGCTTTATCCAGTGTAAAGCAGGATTGAAGCCTATTTTATCCAGTGTATACCTGAGTGTTATATATATAACTGTTTCTGAGTGATTAGTTTCTTCAAAACTATTGTTAAAAATATGTGAAGAGTTTTGAGACATTTGAGTCGAATCAAGATTTTTACGAGCAGTCTCGATTCGACTCGAATTTTACAAATTGTGTCTCGACTCGTGCACATCCGGTTCGGTTCTCGGTTCGGTTCGATATTGAATAAGCTGTGAGCCAAGCCGCACAAGTCGTTGACAACCGTAGACCCAGGCAGAACAGTTTTAAACATGTTTTCCTGGCACGCTATAACTTTTAACAAATTTTGGCCCAAGCACGAATACTTGATCCTCCGGAACTCAAACCCAGAACCTCGTGAACGATGTCCTTGTGTCCTAGATTTCACGACTACCGAAATCGGCAGTTAACTAGTTTTTAGTATTCAGATGGAAACCGCCTATCTTTCAAGCTTAATTACAGAATTTAATAATAATAATAATAATAATAATAATAATAATAATAATAATAATAATAATAATAATAATAATAATAATAATAATAATAATAAGCTGTAGTGGAAGTAGCAACATTGATAATAATTATATTGTTTATGCAGAATAAGTGAAAAAGGAACTTGAAACTACACACAAGATTTGGCTCGATTTGGCTCGACTCGACTCGAAACTCGATCCAAATTCGAGTCCAGTTTCGAGTGGAGTCAGAAGAAATTTTTCGAGTCGAGTTCCCGAGTCGAGCTAAAAGATGTCTGTTTCGAGTCGAATCAAGTTAAAAAAAAAAACCACTCGAACTCGCTCGTGCCCATCCCTAACCACTGCCCCTGAGTGCAGTAGTAATGTCAGAAATCAGGCTCAGACCACGAAGCTCAAGGAATGGGGTCCTGACGTTATGGGCTCAGGCCCCTTCTATTCACCTGTTAAAGATGAAGTTATTGGACGGCGTTGGCGACATTTCAAAGGTTTTGATCCGTTGAGCACAATGGTGATATCAGAAATCGATCCCTACTCTTGAACGTCAAGAAACTGGGTCCGGAAGTTTTATACACGAGTCCTTTCTATTTCCCTTTTAAACATGAAGTTGTTGGACGCGGATGGTAACATTGAAAAGATCCTAGTAGTTTGAGGACAGCGTAATGTCCGAAATCGGTTTCTGGCCTCAAAGCGCCAAAAATGTGGTTCCGAATTGGCTCAAAATCAATACCTGCTTGCACAAGATAGAACAACATTTATAGCTGTATGGATGGCTTTATCTCGCGTAATAAAATACTGAGACTGAACCACAGCAAAGGTTTACATCACAACCCAAATGCTTGGGATCGAATCTGATTTCTTACATCACCGCAATCCTCAAGGGACCAAGGCATCTCCAATGATTAAAGCAAGTCAATGATGATAGAAGAATTGGTTGAATGAAATGTGGGAGGAAGCGAGAGTACCTGGGAAGACCCACGAATACGACCTTGTCCACCACAAACTTACTAGGCCGGGAATCGAAACAATAAGGACCCCATGCACCAGAGATAGAGCTCTACCACTGCGCTATCGCGCCCAACGATTAAAGCGTCAATGCTAATAGAGAAGTTGGTGGAATGGAAAGTGTGAAGAAGCGGGAGTACCCTGAGAAAAAACACGAAGACGATCTTGTCAACAACAAACTTACTTGACTGGAGATCGAAACAATAAGGACCCCACGCACCAGAGGAAGCGCTCTACCACTGAGCCACCGCTCCCAAAGATTAAAACAAGTTAATGATAATACAGGAATTGGTGGAATGAAGAGTAGGAAGAATCGGGAGTACCCTGAGAAAACCCACGGATACGATCTCATCCACCTCAATGTTAATTGGTCCACCAGAGGAAGCGCTATACCACTGAGCCACCGTGCCCAATGATTAAAGCCAGTCAATAATAACATAGGAATTTGTGGAATGAAAAGTGGGAAGAAGTCGGAGTACCCTGAGAAAAACCACGGATATGATATTGTCCACTACAAATTTCCTTGGGTGGTGATCGAAACAATAAGGACCCCACGCAAAAGAGGAAGCGCTCTACCACTGAGCTGCCGTGTCGAATGATTAAAGCAAGTCAATGATAATAGAAGAATTGATGGAGTGAAAAGTGGCAAGAAGCGGGAGTACCCTGAAAGAAGCTACGGATACGATCTTGTCCACCGCAAACTTATTTGGCCGGGGATCGAAACAATAAGGACCCCACGCGCCAAAGTAACCGGTCTACCATTAGCCACCGCGCTCAACAAGAACAAGAAAATTGGAAGTTACTAGGAAACATTTTAAGAAGCAATATCTTTCAATGGTAAAGACCACTGCCCGATGATCGTCTTTTAATAACTCCATGAGGAGAAAGCATTGATAAGTCTCTCTCCTATATTGTCTTTTTCAAACCACATACTTTATCCGGATACTATCCTTTATTCGTCATCCGGATGTAATCAGTTATCCGAATGTTCTATTATCCAGATATTATCCGTTATCTTAATTTTATAAATTATCCGGATAAATCCATTATCCGGATATTATCCGACATCCGGATAACATCCGTTATCCGGATCTTATCCGTCATCCGTTATCCATCCGGATAGTATCCGTTAACTCTATATTATCCGTCATTCGCTATCCGGATATTATCAGTCATCCATTATCCTGATATTATCCGTTATCCGTCATCCGTTTTGTTGTCCGTCAACCGGATATTGCAAATCCGGATAAGTTTCTATCCGATATCAGTATAAAAATTATCCAGATGTTACAATCCTTAATCACCATCGCAGGAGCTAAATATCTTCAAAGTCTGCTACACAAGAGCGGGGGCGGATCCAGTGGGCGATCATGGCGATAGCCTCCCAGAAAGGGAATATTTGTGTTTTTATATAGAAATAAAACCCATTCCAGAGTTTGGAGCTCTTAAAAGTAGCTCTAAATAGGAGTATTACCAACCACCGAGCCCCCAGAAGTCCATCGTAGATCCACCTCTGGACAAGAGAATGGGAAACACTTATTATTCACATTCAGTTTGCGCATCTCAACAAATAAACAATATTTTCTTTCACTTCTGCATTCTACTACTGCATTCTAGTGAACTGTAATGCCTTTTATGTTTAAAAATAATTATTCATTTTTCAATAATTGTCAATGTTTATAAGTTCAGTAATTCACCATGAATAGAGTCAACTAGAAGTGTTTTTGTAACGAAGAAATAACAACATGAACTGTGAAATATCTTCTTACAAACTGTCGAGAGTTGAGAGTCGACAAACTTTGCTCTTTCGTTTACCGATTACCTCGAAACCGCGGTAGCCAGAATTAGCCCAGGATAGTGGACTTATATTAAGAAAATGAAAATCTTAGGAAAATGCAGAAGTCTTTTAGTCTGAGAGAAAAAAATGAAATCTCTGATTTCTAGTTCTGTTAGTCTCGTAGCTCTTAGTCCGTACCAAAGTACTGATAGAAATATGGCCAATGAATTATGACTATTTTGTAGAATATTCCACTTTAATATTACAGGAAATTCATCTTCCGGCTTGCTTGGTTGTGAAAAGTTATAGAGTGTATTGGTATTGGTATACTATGTAAAGTATGTGTACTGTCGCTGATTTGTGATAACAATCAGAAACAGAAGTAAAAGGTAAATTGCAGTAATAGTTTTCTGTTAATTTTTTTATTCAAGGGGAGACGGAAAACCTACTTTTATCTTAACATTTGTTTTTCTTAAAATTTCTATTCGGTTTCACACTCTTCCCCCTCAACATTGAATAGGGAAATGGAGAACTTATTTAGAATTTGATTGTTGATTCCAGTATATTTCAAGCATCACTTCTCGGACCTGGGCCTGTGATATGTCGATAAATCGCTATCGTCGATATATATATATATATTATCATATATCAACATTCGATATCGCGAATATATGGACATGAATATATCATTTGAAATTTTCGATATCGATATTCGGGGGGCGGCGAGGTATAAGGGGCCCCTAAGACTGGCGATGGATGAAGAAATTAAACTTACTTATTACAATATTGTTTTCTAATCATAATATCTTTGTTACCACAAATTGCAATGTAAATACATCCACTTGCAAATTTGCAATATTATATGGTATAATTTCTTAGGCGCCAGAACTTTTCTGTTCCCTGAAAAAAGAAACAAAAAATCACGTGCAAAAGCAAGTGCTTCGAACTTTGAACTAGAATTTACCAAAAAAAACTTTTTTTTATTTGTCTCTCTTGGAGATTGATTGATTGATTTTGAGTTTTACGTCCCGTTCAGCAGCGAGGCTATATGAGACGTGGACCTACTGATTAAGGTGGAATCCAAACCACATGAACTCCCTCCGGGAATCGAACCCGGGTCTCGTTACAAATCGGAGGATAATAATGGGAAAACATACTTTATATTTTGTTTTCAGCTATGGATTTTAGATTTGCAATTGATATATTGTTCCGTCTTAGCCGAATTTGAAACAAAAGAAGTTTCCAATGAGTTATTCAAAGAAATGTTTTCCGCCTCCAAATGAAAATAGGAAGACACTTAGAGAAACTTATTATCGGGTTTTAAAACACAAACATATGATTGATAGAGTATCGACCTAAACCACTCGACCATTTTGCATGCTTTTGCAGGCTTTCTTTTAACCTTTGTGAAAGCAGTTTACTGTTCCATACTCGCTTTTGTTTATTGCGATACGACTATGAGTTCTCAGTGAATATTTAGACGTCACAGCTCTTGCAATGTATAAAAGTGTTTGTAGAATAAATCACATTCAATTTTACGTCCTAATAACATATGTAAATCAGGTTGAATTCATGAAATGATTGAGGTTGGAGTGAACGTAAATGTTTTCACACTTACAAGGAAGGGTCACGCAGTGGCTCCGCTGAGATCGGAATGAGACCATTGTGTTTGCATTTTATATGTTATAACTAGATGGATCCCAAAGTTATACGTGCCACCGGGCGGAATATCGTGAGTTACAACATATTTTGTAATGTAAGAACTACAAAAAATTACCATGCAGAATAGTTTGAACCGTCATTTGTTCGGAAATGGTTGAGTAAGTGAAAAACTCTGCCAACACTTATCCCACCATTTTCAACGAGAAACTTTTTGTGGTAAGAAAAAAATGCCCCAAGGTCCCCCGCGGGGTCCCAGATGGGGTCCAACTCAAAATTTTCAAATGGCAAGGGGGGTTAAGTGGCATATCATTTGAAATCTGTTGTAAAATGAAAGAAAATGCAGCAAGTCTCGACTCTCTACAACAACCGTGTGCAAAAGGGCGACGGGTCAAAGTGTAAACAAAATCTTAATTGGAAAGTCCATGACTACCAATATAAATCGGAAACGGTAAAACAAATGTGGAAACAGGAAAGAAAGCGTGGCATTATTTTCAAAACACAACGTGAAAATGTCTTGTTCCAGGGTTCCCACATGGTCCCAGGTGGAGTCCAACTAAAAAGTTTCAAATGGCAAGAGAGGTAGAACATCGTTTGAAAGCTCTTGTTAAGTGAAAGAAGATGGAGCACGTCTCGACTTTCTCCGACAATCCTGTCCAAAATTGCGGCGGGTAAAAATATAAGCAAAAGCTTAATTGAAAATCTATGGCCACCTTGAATCCAAGAGACAGCTTAAAACCTATATCGAAAGGATAGGCATACCAAACTGCTGAAGCTAGGAAAACCAAATTTGGCATGAATGTTGATCAGTGGATGACGAAAAGATGCGAAATGTTCAAAAAACGAAACGTCTTGAGTTCAAAATGCCATAGTATGTATCGAACGCATGTCCAGCTCAAACCACTGGTGTTGGAGGTAATCCAATATGGCTGCCAGCGTGAAAAATGAGTTTGTATATAAATATGTTATTTCTTGGAATACCGTAATTAAACCAACAAAGTTTGGCGCAACTCGAAATACTGAAATGACTTACACATGGTTTGGTACTACTCGCCAATCTTGCAAATGATTTTTTTTTTTTTTTTTGTATATTTGGTATTGCTTGGAGTATTGTGATCAAACCAACGAATGACATACAAATGTAACCGCCACGAATGCGCAGTTACGAATTACAATAGAGCCACCCACCTACTGGTGCAGCAAGTCCTTTATGCATGAACTACGTATGACAAAATTAGAGGAAGTCAGAGTTGTGTGTTCATCGCATATTCGTTATATTAAAGTAAATGATGGCGAGGGAACCAAACAAAACATATATGTGTTGTTACTGAATGGAATTATAGTTGAGGTGAATCGAAATTCAATTGTTCTTTAATCTTCCTATTGTTTCTAAATATATAATAGAGAAAAATAGAGATTTAAATTTGTACTGTTATGAACGACATAAGTTTTAACCGGCCATCTTGGATTCGAGGTGGCCATAGTTTATCAAATAAGCTTTTGATTACTTTTTGACCCGCCGCAATTTTGGACAGAGTTGTCGTAGAGAGTCGAGACTTCTCTCTTTTGCATCTTCTTTCATTTTGCAACAGCTTTCAAACGATGTGCTACTTAATCCCTCTTGTCATTTGAAACTTTTTAGTTGGACCCCACCTGGGACCATGTGGGACCCTGGGACAAGACGTTTTACCTTAAATTGTTGTACTTTGAAAATAATGCCACACTTCCTTTCCTATTTTCACATTTTTCACCGTTTCCGATTTATAGGGGTGACCATTGACTTTTCAATTAAGTTTCTGTTTACATTTTGACCCTCCGCCATTTTGCACAGGGTTGTCGTAGAGAGTCGAGACTTCTCTCTTTTGCATCTTCTTTCATTTTGCAACAGCTTTCAAACGATGTGCTACTTAATCCCTCTTGTCATTTGAAAATTTTGAGTTGGACCCCATGTGGGACCCTGCGAGGATCCTGGGCAAACTTTTTTATCCGAAAAAGTGTGTTCTTGAAAATGACGGGATACATATTATCCGAGTTTTCAATTTACCCAACCGTTTCCGAACAAATGATTCGGTCAAAATATTCTGCCAGCTTTGTAGTTCTTACATTACAAAATATATTGTAACTCACGATATTCCGCTCGGTGGCACGTATAACTTTGGGATCTATCTAGTTATAATATATCAAATGAAAACACATTTGTCTCGTTCGGATCTCAGCGGAGCCACTGCGTGACTCTTCCTTGTTAGGAGTCTGGATATGTAAACCCGCTTAACGTAGGGATTTATTTCTGTGAATTTTGGGACATGGCGAATAAATACGAGTGAGCTTGGAAATGTGAAAGTTCATCTGAATTTGTTTTACAATCACTTCAAAATACAACTTTATATATACTTTTAAAAAGCCATCCCTATTTTGAAAAAAAAAAATTACTGTACTTAGGCTCGAACCGCCGCCCTCCGGTTCTAGAACTTTAACAACGCTATTAAGCACGCTTGACCACAGAGGCAACTCACGAAAATGCGTTGTGATATAGCTAATAGAATCGCTCCAAGCGCAGGTTTACACTTGGAATTTTAAATAGCCAGTTTCTGTCTTTTTCAGTAATTCCAACTGAAGATATTGACTGATTTCCCATATTGGAACTTTGCGTGAAGTGTGAATAGTATGCTCATTTCAAAAATGCACTATTTTCTGTTCTTTCAATTTTACGTATTTGCGAGTGTTCCTAAGACCTGTTGTGTGCAGCGATTTTCACACAGTTAAGCGTTTTACTAACCCCCGGAGGCATAATATGTTAAACGTAGGCAGCATTCTGTTGTTATCATAGTAGTCACTTGTAAAGGCACACCAAGTATTAGTTTTTCATTTTTGTTCTTGTGTTGACCTTGAAGGACCAACAAATGCCTTTCGTGAAGCTACAAGTTTTCTTTAACTTTATACTTTGTAGCAAGAATATTAACTGCTATATAAAACACAATTATATACTGTGGCGTGGGAGACCCTGGTTTTGATTCCAACGGGAGCTCATGTGTTTCGGATTACATGTTAATCAGTAGGTCCCGTCTCATATAGCCTCGCTGCTGAAAAGGGCGCTAAACTCAAAATCAACTCAACTCAATAATTATCTATACATTGAATTTAATAATAAGGAGGGAGGCCGAATAAAGAGGGAGACCTTAAAATTTAAAACGTAGGGTCAGTGTGAGTCAGAGAGGTCACGGGGGGTGGTGTGTCACAGTTAGTCACGTCCTGTTGACCCACGATCCACTGACCTACTCACAAATCTTGACCCAATTGACTCACTCCATCTCTGGACTGTACACACAGATAAAGCAGACATATATGTAATCTGACCTTACTTGGCCTTCACTAATTTAAGATAATCTACAAAAAATGAAAGAAAGCAATTTCAAACGCAAAAATATAGAAATGTATTTTCAACGGAACAAAAAAAAAAAAAAACGTAACAGCCAAGAGTTGAACCCGAATTTCTGCACTCAGCAAGCAGACGTCTTACCGACTTACCCACGGCATATCTTCCAATTTCTGGTTTTGAAACTTTATTTACACTGAGTGTGTTACCTAACAACGTTACGAGATGTCCTTACTGTCGTGTTAACACGCGTTCCGTAAATTTACGAAGTCGCTCTTTTAATCCAAAATCAATTCCACACACACACACACACACACACACACACACACACACACACATATATATATATATATATATATATATATATATATATATATATATATATAGATATAGATATATATATATATATATAGATAGATAGATAGATATGTTGGTGCACCAGTAAGCTCCCAAGAGTACAGATTAATTCATTCTTGATTTTAATCTACAGAACAAATGTTTTTTATGAAAGCAAGGGGACTGCTACCCATAGATGGAAAATTGGAAGTTACTTGGAAATATTTTAGAAGCAATATCTTTCAATGGTAAAGACCACTGCCCGATGATCCTGTTTTAATAACTCCATGAGCAGAAAGGACTGATATGTCCCTCTCCTATATGGTATTTTTCAAACCATATACTTTATCTGGAATATTATCCTTTATTCTTCAATTCATGAATTGTTTGAGGTTGAAGTGAGCGTAAATGTTTTCATACTTAGGAGTCTGGATATGCAAACCTGCTTACCGTGGGGATTTACTTCTGTGAAATTTGGTCCATGAAGTTATACAAAAACCGGTAAAATAAGGAACGTTAACATTCTTACAATGAGAACAGATTTCAATTCCCGGTGGGAGTTAGCGTACACACGACTTTATCGTGGGAGACCCGGGTTCGATTCCTGGTGGGAGCTCATGTGTTTCGTATTCCATGTTAATCAGTAGGTCCACGTCTCCTATAGCCACGCTGCTGACCGGGCAGTTAAACTCAAAATCACAATCACCACCACACGGCGGGAGTTTACATGGTTCGGGTTTTACGTTAATCAATATGTCCACGTCATATATGGTCTTGCTGTTGAAAGAGACGTTAAACTCCAAATCAACTCAACTCATTAAGATAAGAGTTCTGAGTTTAATACCAACTTGAAACCATACGTTCAACACAAAAATTGAAATAAAATGAAATCTTTATGTTTAACGTCCCATGGTTATGCCGGTTAGGCTAAAGGAGACGGTGATAATGAGAAAGGAGTGAAATGGTGGAATGAAGAAAGTGCGAGGAAACGGGAGAACCCCGAGAAAACCCACCAGCACGGCGTTTGGCCACCACAAAGTCCAAACGGCGCCAACTGGAATCGAATTAGGGACCCGAAGCACCGGAGGTGAACCCTCTACCACTGAGCCACCGCACCCCCCAAAATGAAAATTATTCATGCTTCTGATACCTATAAAAAAGGAGAGAGAGAGAGAGAGAATAAATATGGTTGTATTTTTCATAGGGCCAAAGTGGCTTAGTGGTAGAGCGTTCACCTCTGGTGCATGGGGTCCTTGGTTCGATCCCAGCTTGCACAAAGTCAGATTTGTGGTGAAGAAACACCGTGTGCGTTCGTTTCTTCAGGATTCTCCTGTTTCCTCCTACCTACATCGTTGCACAATTTTCGTTCACTTCTCATCATCACCGTCTCCTTTACCTAGCCGACATAAGCATGGGACGTCAAACTTAATTTAATTTCATTTCATTGAAAAAATTACTATAATTCATAATCTGCATCTTTATAAAGCAACTTTAACAATCATATGGATGTATAATGCTTAAATTGAATTAAATCGCAATTGCAGTAATCTGCAATATTTTAGGTTTCTCATTTATTTACATCAAATGTTTAGTTATTTGATACTTTATAGCAAGAATATTAACTGCTATATAAGACACTATTATATACCTGTGGCGTGGAAGACCCTAGTTTGATTCCCAACGGGAGCTCACGTTTTTCGGTTTCTATGTTAATCAGTAGGTCCCGTCTCATATAGCCTCGCTGCTGAAAAGGGCGCTAAACTCAAAATCAACTCAACTCAATAATTATCTATACATTGAATTTAATAATAAGGAGGGAGGCCGAATAAAGAGGGAGACCTTAAAATTTAAAACGTAGGGTCAGTGTGAGTCAGAGGGGTCACGGGGGGTGGTGTGTCACAGTTAGTCACGTCCTGTTGACCCACGATCCACTGACCTACTCACAAATCTTGACCCAATTGACTCACTCCATCTCTGGACTGTACACACAGATAAAGCAGACATATATGTAATCTGACCTTACTTGGCCTTCACTAATTTAAGATAATCTACAAAAAATGAAAGAAAGCAATTTCAAACGCAAAAATATAGAAATGTATTTTCAACGGAACAAAAAAAAAAAAAACGTAACAGCCAAGAGTTGAACCCGAATTTCTGCACTCAGCAAGCAGACGTCTTACCGACTTACCCACGGCATATCTTCCAATTTCTGGTTTTGAAACTTTATTTACACTGCGTGTGTTACCTAACAACGTTACGAGATGTCCTTACTGTCGTGTTAACACGCGTTCCGTAAATTTACGAAGTCGCTCTTTTAATCCAAAATCAATTCGACACACACACACATACACACACACACACACACACACACATATATATATATATATATATATATATAGATAGATAGATAGATAGATAGATAGATAGATAGATATGTTGGTGCACCAGTGAGCACCCAAGAGTACAGATTAATTCATTCTTGATTTTAATCTACAGAACAAATGTTTTTTATGAAAGCAAGGGGACTGCTACCCATAGATGGCTAAGTGAGGTAAATAAAATTTAAACTTCAAATGGAACTGGGGTGATTCACCGACAATGGCTGATTTAACACGTTTGATAACAGCGCGGGTAATAGGTGGTTTATAGATAGAGCCTGTGTAGGTAAGTGGATACCGCGTGAGACTGTCATTCTAAGGGTGTGGGGTTCGAGTCTCGGCCTAGACTGAGTGAAATTTTTTCAACGCTATAAATGATGTTCGTGTTTGATACTGAAAGAGATTTATCCTATGAAGGGAGAAAACCCACGATGGGGTCAGGGGGAAAGACGGACACTGTTTATCCTTAAGTGTTAAAATTTAATTTATTCCCATGTCTTTTGCTCTTTCCTTTCCCTCTTTCCTTCTTTTCTCATTTTGTTTAGCTTTCCATACTTTTTCGGTCTCTGCATGATGCGTATTGTTCTTTTCGTTTCCTTTGCATTAATTCCTATCTCTTTGATCTTAAAGTGAATGGATTTTCTGTAGATTTATCTCGTGGTTGTTTCTCTAAGTGATGCTCTCAGATATGAATACTTTTTCCTCCAAATGGAGGAATATCCTGGCATGTTATGTTTTCGGGCACGTATTTGCTGTCATGTTGGTTGTCCAACTATCAGACATCGAGTGAAACTATTCTCCTACTGGAAAAAGCTATCATTTCTTATGTATCCAACCTCCAGTTTCTACTGTCGCTGACTGTACAATATGCATAACACATTTTTCAAAATAGTACTTTTTCAGGAATATACTAGTTTTGTTGCACACTTCCACTGCATGTTTCACACAGTGAAATACGCTGATGAATTTGTTCCATTCCGTTTGTGTTAGATACACCATATTGCGAGGGACATGAAATGTACTCTTTTTACGTAACAGCACCATCTTCTCTTCGAGGACTGTACGCAGCACCACTTCATGATTTGAGCCTAATGATTTGAGTATGGTCACATTTAGCTCATCATGAAAATAATCGTTCATTTGGTCGATTCGTGAACATAATATTTGCCATTCTTCACAGGTCAGTTGTACACCAAATTGTTCTGCTTTGCCCAATCGAATCACAGGTTCAAATGTTCTAGCACTGATACCAATCATCACATGTTTTGTTTGAAATATATTTATTGGATAATAGCTTGCGAAGATGAACTCTTTATCGTTAGAAGTACACATCTTTCCTCCTGAAAAGCACTTGCTCAAATGATTTCGTGGGATGACACTGTATTTTCTGGTTTATAGTTATTGCTGACGTCATTGGTAAGGAATGTGCTGACGTTTGAATTCATGATTTCATCACAGTTGCTGACGTCATGCCGACCAACCAAATTCATACAACTACGGCTGACGTGCTGACGTTTGAATTCATGATTTCATCACAATTGCTGACGAATCTGGCTGTGTACTAAATTCAAGTTGATGACTTCGACCCAAGAATCCTTTGTAACATAAAGATACAGATCCAGAATTTAAGAAACGCAGCAGTTCTTCTTGTTTTGATGCTTCCATGGGTAAATATCTTGCTGGTAAAATTATATTCTTATCATTTTCAAGCTTCACTACGATTCTTAATCCAAACTTTGTAGGGATCATTTGGCTAGCTAAGATTCTATAAGGTACATCCTGTTGTAAATCAGTAATCTTGGTAAATGATTTCATCACATCACGCGTGTTTAGAAACTGCAGACAAGTAGCCATGATGATGTTATCATGAATACTAACTTGAACGATGATGCAAAACTGATGACGTTGCATTATCATGTTCTGACGTGTACTATTGCAACACAATGTTGCCAGAGGTTTTTGCTCTAAACAGTTCCGGTTCTTTACTAATGGGTGCATAAACTTTTAAAAATGTCAAACCAAACTTTGAAACAAAAATTTAGAACAAAAATCTTTGAAACAAAATTTTGAAACGAAAAAAAATTCAAACAAAAAATTTCAAACGAAAAAAATTCAAACAAAATTTTGAAGCGAAAAAAAATTCAAACAAAATTTTGAAACAAAAAATTTCAAACAAAAAATTTGGAAACGAAAAATTTCAAACAAAAAATTTTAAACAAAATTTTCGAACAAAAATTTTCAAACAAAAAATTTCAATCAAAAAAAATTTTCAAACAAAAATTTCAAACGAAAAAATCCCAAACAAAATTTTGAAAATTTTCAAACAAAAAATTTTTAAAACGAAAAATTTCAAACCAAAGTTTCAAACAAAAAAAATTCAAAAACTTTTTAAATGTTAAAACAAAAGTGAATGCAGAAAAAGATTTAAAACTCATCAACCTATCAGATTGCACGAAAGATAGTGATCAACCAATCAGATTGCAGGAAAGATAGTGATCATCCAATCAAATTGCATTAACAATAACTTTGCTAGTGTCAGATTACATCACCTTATGATTAAATTTCAAACTGTTGTAGCATGTATTGCCTTTCGTCTATGAGTGATAAGATTCAATAAGGTTAGCTATCAGATTTCAAATCAATCACCACCAATGATCTTAGACTATGAGCTGTGACTAAAGTTCAATGTATTGTTTCAAATTTCGCACCTTATGTTAAAAATTCTGTTTATCACCATTCCCAAATTTAAAGAATACTTCTCTTGATATACCTAAGTCTTAGAGTTAATCATATCATTATATGTTCAATAAGGTCAATAATGTCCGTCAATTGTTTACCTGAGTAGAACCAACTGTTTTCTAGAAGTGTGTGTGTACTCAAACTTAAGAAGTACCACAACAAAGGAAATGAATCCCTGTACACTACCTCATCAAGGACAATCACGTGGTACAACGTCTTGCTTACGTTTATATTTGGCGGGAATAATCAAAACCAATGACGCATTCTCAAATTATCCTACAAAGTTTCAATGTACCAATGTTCTGGACTCCTAATCCCATCATAGGTTAATAACTGATCACGTGATCATACTCATATTTGACAATGATTTACCCAATGAATGAGATACTATCCAATTACCAATTATTGATATGACAATAAGAAATGTACCTCCTCCCAAAATTTAAGATTGGTACACAAATACACCTGTGTCTTATGAAAAAGTAATAAATCCTGTACTTATTCAATAATAAAGCCGGTCAATAAGCTTTAAATTTTGAATATTTGGTCATAAGAGGAACACCAATGGGTCCTAGAAAACGTTTACCGAATTTTGTTATTTGATAATTCCCAAATTTAAAAGGGAACATAAACATATAAAGGTAATAAACCTCTGTACACACCCATATAACGTGCTAAATAGGTGTCAATAACCTCCGAAATTTGATTTTTTGGTAGTTCTTTACCCATGAAAGGGAACGATGTGGACCATCCAAATTTATAGTGGTACATATTGAAGTCCTGTACTATGATACCAAATGCTTATATTAAAAAATTTCTAAAACCGAGTGGATGAGCCAAGATACCCCTCCCAAATTTTTAAAGGGTGCGTCAATGTACCCATGTCTTATGATAGGAAATGAACCCATATACATGACCATATAACCATATAAGGTAATAGAGCCTCATCAAAGGGGAGAAATTGGGCCAAAAACCAAACACGTGGTACAACGTATTGCTTACGTTTATATTTTTGGCAATTTTGTACCCCTAAAAGGGAACGAGGTGGACCATCCAAATTTATCATAATACATATTAGGGTCCTATACTATAATACCAAATGTTTAAATTGGGCAATTTCCAAAATTTAAGGGGTGGGCCAAGGTACCCCTACAAAATTTTTCAATGGGTGCATTAATATACCCATGTCTTATGATAGGGATGGACCCCTATACATGACCATATAACTATATAGGATAATAACACATCATCAAAGGGGATAAAATCGACCAAACACCAAACACGTGGTATAACGTATTGCTTACGTTTATATTTTTGGCAATTTTGTACCCCTAGAAGGGAACGAGGTGGACCACCCAAATTTATCATAATACATATTAGGGTCCTGTCCTATAATACCCAATGTTTAAATTGGTCAATTTCCAAAATTTAAGGGGTGGGCCAAGGTACCCCTCCCAAATTTTTCAAGGGGTGCATTAATATACCCATGTCTTATGAAAGGTAATCGACCCCTGTATACGCCCATATAACTATATAGGGTAATAACACCTCATCCAAGGGGATAAATTAGGTCAAAAACCTCCGAAATGTGAATTTTTGGCAATTTTTTACCCATGAAAGGGAACGACATTGACCCCCAATACTGATAGAGGTACATACTGTGGTCCTAGGCTACCATACCAAATTTTTAGATTTGGCAATTTCCAAAATTTAAGGGGTGGGCCAAGGTACCCCTCCCAAATTTTTCAAGGGGTGCATTAATATACCCATGTCTTATGAAAGGGAATGGACCCCTGTATACGCCCATATAACCATATAGGGTAATAACACCTCATCCAAGGGGATAAATTAGGTCAAAAACCCCCGAAATTTGACTTTTTGGCAATTTTTTAGCCATGAAAGGGAACGACATAGACCCCCAATACTGATAGAGGTACATACTATGGTCCTACCCTACCATACCAAATTTTTAGATTTGGCAATTTCCAAAATTTAAGGGGGTGGTCCTATGTACCCCTGCCAAAATTTAGGGGGTGGGCCATGGTACCCCTGCCAAAATTTAGAGGGGGTGGTCCTATGTACCCCTAGGTCATTGACCCCGGGCCAAGGTCATTGACCTTTGACCTATGACGTCACAAAAATTTTTGCTGACTCGGCGAGCCATAACGGGGCCATTACTACTGTTAATCAGTAGGCCCACATCTCATATAGCCTTGCTGCTGAACGGGACGTTAAACTCAAAATCAACTCAACTTATGGTATTGGGTCATCAAAGCGTAATTTCAAACGAGAAACAAACATTAAAAAGTTTGAAATGCTGTAAATTCTTCATTTCGTCTGGTTAGCCGTTCGCCAACGTTGAGAAGAAATCACGGAGAATAGAAGCTTCCCAGCATACTGAAGAGGAACAGCCTAAGAAAGTCTCTCCACAAAACAAGAACTTTCTGTCGCAAATGCAATAAAACAATTACCTGTGACTAATTAATTTTAAATTTTGTTACGCAGAAATAAGAAATAAGTCACACGAACACGAAGTACATACTGCAGCAGTTGGGATTGGCGAATTTTTACAGGGAGAATGAGAAAGTCCGACTTCTATTTTCAGTCCAGCGTCTGACTACTACAAAGCCCATTTGAAGCAAGATGGGATCAAACCAGGAACCCCATGAACCAGATGTTAGTGTTTCTACCACTGAACCACCGTGGCCTCCATGAAGACTGTTATCGCGGTGTTTCGCCAGTTTACATTTTGTTCCGGTTTTCAGTCGTGAGAATATGTTCACCGTTTTTTGTATGCCTTATCCTCATGGCGGTATTCTAGATTACGTCTGTTTTACATGTTTTTCACATTAAAAGCTACATATGTAATCTTAGTTTATAGTACATTTAAATATTGGTAGAGCATTGCATACCACGGCGTACACTTATACAATCTTTGGATCTAATATGCTTATTACTTTCCTAATTATCATCATTGATACATACAATAGAAATTAAATAAAAAATGTCTCTTAAACTGCTTCTGTCGATGAAAAGTGGTGGCAAATAGAGCGCTTTGTCAAATTTTAGTGGCAAATTGTCCCTCAGCCCCCGTTCTTCCAGACATGTTGTATCATAATTTATTTAAAGTTATAATAACTTATAGTTTTGGGTATATAAAAAAACTACTGCCCTCTAAAATTTTCTCCGCCTCCTCCAAAGACGTTAAAGCTGGCGTCGTTATTGGCCGGTCATAGCGCCAGAAAATTATAGTTTGGTTACTAGTTATTGATAATTATGCCCATAAACTTCCTTTGAGGTCCCGCTGACTCAGTGGTAGAGCGTTCACATCTGGTGCCTGGGGTCCCTAATCGATCCCAGCTCGCTCTAAATTGGCCTTTGTGGTGGACAAATACCACGTGCTTCGTTTTCTAGGGGTTCTTCCGTTTCCTCTCACATTCTGTATTCCACTATTTCATTCATTCTCATCTTACCATACCTGGCATAACCGTCGGATGTAAAACTCAAAGATTTCATTTCATAAACCTCCCTTCACACTTTCTCCAGGCTTAGGACTGGTTACATTCCTTACAGGAATATAGGCTTGTTTAGTTTTTTTTTTCTTTTTAAGTGAACCTTGCTATGCTATTTTGATTATTGTTTTAGCCAATCAAAAACATTTTCTTTATATTTATGTATTAATTTTCTTAAAATAATTTGCAGATATTACCCTTGTCAGTGATGATATTCACAGGAAGCGTGCTTTCATTTACCCTATTCGCACATTGTCTCTGACTACAGTCAAAATGAAATTACATAGCAATTTGTTCGAACTTCTGGACATAAGCCAAAGCAGTTAAACAGATCCTTTGTTTCCTCGTATTTCTCCAGAATAAGCTTTATTCTCTTGTCGATGTTGATATACCTTTTTGCTCTTTTGGTGCCTGGCTCTCCAAATTTCATTCTCCTCCGCATAAAGGTAGTGTTTACAGCTTCCTCTTTCAGCTTCTTCACCATCAAAAATATGTTCGGATGTTTTCTCCCTATGATGCAATTAAATTTTCCATTCCATTTTTCCACAACGTTATTTGTTCTATGCTTTTCTTTATAGAAATTCCAACTCTCAATTGGCCATGTAGTGTTCTCCAAACACTGATCTACAAAATACGTAATTTGCAAACTCTACTATTTTCGGCGAGTCAGGTGCGTTCGATTTGATTATCAACTATCCTTCATCTATATCTTCTTTGGGTATAAGACTTAAAGCTCTACATCTTCTACAAAATAATTTAAGTTCTTCACTTTCTCTATAATCTTGCGTAAGTCCAAGTTCTTGAAGTTTTCGCCACAAGCATTGCACGAAATGGGAATTACATCCCGAAACTTTTGTTTGTGGGAAGAGATCATTAAGAACCTTTTTTTACAGCCGCTTCAAAATCAATTTTTAAAAGCTGAGGACTTCACTCTGGAGCCCATTGAAGAATCTCTTATATGTTAATTCGGTTTTGCTTGGTAGTAACGCGAATACAACGGGGGAAATGCTATTTACTTCGTTAGTACTATCTAGCTCCACATGGATGGACTATAATTGTTGGGAGCAGCTACTGAAAGTTCCATCCATAAAAGAACGATTCAGCAGTATACTGGCGTCCTCAATCGCAAATATTAATATTCTTTGATCTTCAAAAACGTCGTCCACTACAAGAAAATTACCGCCATCAGGTAGACTTAAAAATTCGTCCGAAAAACTTATGTCCAAACTTGTTGCAGGATTTTGATCTGTACCTAAAGCTTTTCTTCTTAATTTACAAAAACCAGACTTAACATGTTCATATCTCCGAATTTCTGTCACCAGATCAAAACCCTTTTCTTTCAATTCCTGAAACAAGTGAAGAAAGAAAACATGTATTGTTAAGTTAGACGATACCAAATACAAATAAAATGATGAACTGAGTACAGGCACAGACACACACAATATTATATATATAATATAGGGACGTAACTGGGGGCACGGTCCTCCCGAAGCTTGTCTTGTCTCTCCAAATATTTATTTAAAATTATATGTTATTCCATATATACATATAATGATTATCTATATCGGGGGTCATTAAGGGCTTAGGACAACATAGTGCTATGCAATATTGATGTTGTTCCGAGAAAAGCAAAATTCAGCAGCAAGAATATCACACAAACTAATGGAGGCAAGAAGAACACTATGATGTTTTACTGCCGTCTAACTCCGATTATTGCAAGCCTGTCTCCGTGTCACCCTCTCCCCGAAGGTGATGATTCATTGAAGCGTCATAATCAGTGCTATCGGCTGCTCTCTCTCTCTCCCTCTTCATAACAGTTTTACTTAGTAAACGCTAAGTGCACGGAACATGGATGTAAGAAAATAACAGGAATTAACGACCTGTGGAGTGGTAAAATGAACTGGACATCCCTGATTTTGAGATAAGATCAATAGAAAATTCCTTCTGTGAGCCAGAAATACTGGGCGCTAAATCTACGGGCGCTACATATACGGAACCATATTTTACTATGGTTTTCCGTCTGCACTAATTTTTGATGCAAGCGATCTTTCAATCATTTTACGGTTTCACGCCCCGATTCACCTGATTATCGGTATCATGTGCATTTTGAAGAGTTTTTCTGTTGTGGAACTCGCTCTGTTGATTGACATATTTGATTGTCATTTCTATCCCAAATGATTTTCTCAGTACCAGTGGCTACCTCCAGAGAGTTTTCACTTTAAAGACATTATTTAAATTCTGCTGTCAACCATAAATGTTACATATTTTCCATTTCAAGTTTCAAAGTGACGTAATTTTTTCTTTTTGGTTTGTTTTCTTTCTTTAATAGATCATATAGACTTCTTAAAACCCCTTTTGCTCCCGCCATAAACAAATTTTAGCTTACAATTTCACTCCAGGTGTGTGTGTGTATGCGAGGGTGGGTGGGAGTGTGTGTATGTGGTAGTTTTTATTTCTTTTTAACTACTGCCCAAATGTAAATCAAATTTGCTTCATAAGTAGCCCATCGTCTAAGGAATAAAGATTGATATATTTGGTTGCGGAGCTCGGCCACGAACAGACTCAGCTTGGCTCGTCAGTTATGTGGTACATCGGATGGACCAGCCAAATCATTATGAACACCTATTACTTTTTGTACGAAGTCATTGGGCTGAATTGAGAGTCACAGGCCATAAGAAAAGCGCTTAACAAGACAGTGACAGGAATCTCACTCAATTAGTCAGTATACTAGTACTTGTGTGTAGAATGGGAAAGGACGGTGATATAGCAGACCTTGATAAGGGCCAGATTGTGATGGCCAGCCGGCTGGAAACGAGATCTCAAAAGCAGCGTGACTTGTAGGAACTGCTGTGGTTAGTGTCTTTGAGTAGCAGGAAAAGAATGGTGAAACAAGAACCAAACAGCAAGGCGTGAGGCTCCCGCACTTTGTTAAAGACGTCTGATATTGTAGACTATTGAGGTTGGTAAAGCAAACTAGGGTGCAAATTGTGCACAATTAACAGCATAGTTTGATAGTGAACAAAGAACGAGTGTCTGAGCACACAGTTCACCTTACACTGTTAGATACGGGCTTCCACAGTTGACGTCCCTCATGTGTACCAATGTTAACTGCGCAGCATCATAGATTACATCTGGAATGAGCATGTGACCATCGTCAGTAGACCGACGAGCAATGGCACAACGTTGTATGGTCTGATGAATCACGATGCTGTCTTCATCATATCGATGGCTGGGCCAGAATCCGTCGTCCCCCAATGGAATAACTGCTCGAGATGTGCAGAGTAGAGTCACAACAGGCTGGTAGTATATTCACTTTAATATCGGGAACCTCCATATGGTCATCAATGGGATCAGTATTTCATGTGGAGGGCACCTTGACTGCTCCTAGTTATTGGTAGATCATTTCTAATCATGTACACCCGTTAATATCGACAATGTTTCTAGCTGGCAATGGCATCTTTCAGCAGGACAATTCTCCCTGTCACAGGGCCAAAGTTGTGCTGCATTGTTTCGGGAGCACAATGTTGAACTTCAATTGCTACAATGGATCCCAAATTCACCCGATCTTAACGCAATTGAACACCTTTGGGATATCATTGGACATCAGATCCGAGTTTAAGGCTCCCTGCCGTGGAATTGATATCAGTTTAGCAACTTGTGTGTGCAGATGTGGTGCGCCATGCCTCCAGGTACCAAATTTCACAATATTAAATCCCCACGTTAAGCGGGTTTGCAAATCACGGAAATTTGTTTATACGCTATAGAACTGTATTAATTTCGTAATATTTTTGTGGCAGGAAAGGTTACACTTGCAATATTGAAATATAAATAATATTGCAACGGTATATTACAATAGGCTCTAATATTACATGTTCTTTATTCTATTTCGTTGAACAAAAATTAAACACTAGAATACTTGAAACAAATATAATAACATAGATACCCAAGTGGGATACAAATGTACCCCAATGTAGTTTTGCCACATATGTAAGCAGATCATCTTATCAATATAATTGTTATTGAGAAAATAAATTTCCTTACAGTCCGGTTCACAATGTAAAGAATGCTAGTAAACCTCGGATGCCTGTGGCAAAAATGTATAGTAAAACATATGCATGGGTACATTTGTACTTCTTGAATATCCGAAAGTTAAACAAGACGAGATGAACCGAACTCAGAAGCTCCCGATGTACAAAGTTGTAGAACTCAGCTCCTGCTGTCGGGTTGCTTGCTCACCAAATTTCGATCAGATCCATCCAAAACATTATAGGCACCTATCTAATATCTGGTATGCCCACCTCTGGCTAGCAAAACAGCACCATTGCAGTTCGGCATAGAAGCAATGAAGCCTTGGTAGGTACCAAATTTCACTATAATAAATCCCCACATTAAGCGGGTCTGCATATCCAGGCTCCTAACTATGAAAACATTTACGCTCACTCCAACCTCAATCATTTCACGAATTCAACCTGTTTTACGTATGTTATTAGGACATAATATCGATTGTGATTTATTCTAAAAACACTTTTATACATTGCAAGAGCTGTAACGTCCAAATATTTACTGAGAACTCATAGTCGTATCGGAATAAACAAAAGCGAGTATGGAACAGTAAACTGCTTTCACAAAAGGCAAAAGAAGATGTGCAAAGGCATACAAAACGGTCGAGTGGTTTGGGTCGATACACTATCAATCACATGTTTTGTGTGTTCAAACCCGGTAGCATGTTGTTTCTTTTTTAAGTGTCTTCCTATTTTCATCCGGAGGCTGAAAATATTTCTTCGAGTAACTCATTGAAAACTTCTTTTGTTTCAAATTCGATTAGAACGGAACATTATATGAATTGCGAATCTTAAATCCATAGCTGAAAAAAGATGAAGTATACTCACTACTCCATTATTATCCTCTGATTTGTAACGAGAAGCTATTTATAAACAGTGATGATTTCAGAAAATTATCCTCGGGGGTAATTTCAATATGCAGGTGGAGAGCCAGAACGCAAATTTCTAACAGGTTCTCAAAATGCCTCGCTCTAAAGGTTGTGGAGAACTGTCTGTTGCTCTGAGAGGAGAAATCAAAGGCCGAGCAAAAATGGGACAAACTGTGCCTCAGATTGCTAGAGATCTGGGATGTGACAAGAAAACGGTCAAGAAATGGGTTTAGCGACATGAAGAAGGTGGTGAATGGTTCAGGTCTCGGTCAAGAAGTGGAAGGCCAAAAGTGACAACTGCAGCTCAAGATCAAGCTTTAGTTACAAAAGTAATCAACAGACCTCTACGCCACACGTCAATCCTCTTGGACAAAACCAGAGAATATAATTGTTCTCACGAAACAATAAGAAGAAGATTATTGGGGGCTGGTCTACACTGTTCAAGACCCGCTAGGAAGACTCTCCTGACTGAAACTCACAAGGCCAGACGAGTGGAATGGGCACAGAATAACATAACCCAACCTCAGTCATATTGAGACTTAGTCATCTGGACCGACGAGAAGGTTTTCAAGTCTAACCAACAAGGCAGAGTTATATTGTATAGACCACGCGGAACCAGGTATGCTGAACAAAATATTATCAGAACTTCTTGTTCAGGACGAATATCAGCACACTTTTGGGGATACATGACGGCTGCTGGTCCTGGAGATTTGGTTGCGGTGCCTGAGAGAATGAACAGCAGTCTTTACGTTAATATCCTCGAAAATACGTTGTTACCGTCCTTAGAAAGAAACTTCCCCGACCAGGAAGAATATATATTTATGCATGACAACAGTGCTGTTCACAATTCCCGGCAAACACGAGAGTGGCTAAGTAAACATCCAGAGTTAATTTGTAATGATTGGCCCCCTCTGTCCCCAGATTTGAACCCAATTGAACATCTTTGGGCCTACATGGTGCAAGAATGGGAAGAGAGACGTGAAGACAGAGACCAAACGTTTCTTCAAAATCATGTTATGGAACTGTGGCAACATTTTCGTGACACACCGTCGTATTGCTCGAGACTTGTATCTAGTATCCCCTCCAGACTTCAAGAAGTTATTGACTCTGGAGGTGACTACACGAAGTACTAGTGTGTTGTTTTTTGTGTAAACATTTATTTGTTTCATTTATTTATTATATTTTTTCAGGAGCAATACTTTCGTTCTTCATTCTTTTCCTTTGCTTGTTTACTTATTAGTTCGTTAAAACGTAAAGGAAGAGTAGTATATCTTCAAAAAGTATTTGTGAATTTACTTTGAACGTTTCTAAGAATACATTTACTTTTTCTTACTCTATATCATGCCCAATATTACTTTCACTTCAGTTAATTAATAACTTCACATCTCGGATAAAAGTATTATTGTCTTTTTAACGATGTTTTTCCTTTTGATTGTGTAATTTCTAGTTTCATTGAATTATCTCAATTCGAATGAATAAATCACATTGGGCCTTATGCAGAGTCGTTTTGACGTGTGATTAGTGACATGCTAAAGAGTTCGACTAACATATGTTTCCTGCAGTAGTCAGGTCTTTAATATGACACTAATCATATGTCAAAACGACTCTGCATAAGGCGGATTGTGTTTATTGTCCCTTTTTTTTAGCTAAGTTCGAATTCGAGAGGAATGTGGTGTAATTTACGTTCTTTATTCTTCATATTGTGCAGTAATGACAATATTAATTATTTTTCATGAGTCCAGTTGATTAGTGAGAACTTGGACAAACATTAACCTGGTGATTCTTTACACAATGACAAACGTAAAATACATTTTAGCTATTCTTTATACTTCACAGCGATGAAACATTCTAACAGTGTGTTAGCGTTTCCTTCCTCGCCTTCCAATTGAACTGTCTGTGTACTGCGTATGCGATAGTCAATTTCCATAAAAGATCATAAATAATCCTGATACTTTCTATAATATTTACGAAAGAACGTGTAATAGAATCTATATCAACAACATACATCATTCATCAAAGTAACGAAAACATGTTCATGTACCAAATTAATAGATATATTATATCGAAGTAAATTAGGTTTACATTTTAGGCAATAAAAAAATGTTATTCTGTAATAAGAACTACTACTCGAAGCCTTTGCTACAATCACTAGTTGTTACCATAGCCGAGTGGTCTAAAGCGTTGGGCTTATAAAGCATCATTCCAACTTAGTTCGAGTCCCCGCCGAGTATAACGCTTTTTCTCTCTTTTTTTTCACCTGTTCTCGATGTTTCTGTCTGTGTTCCTGTCGGATTCGATTAAATAGAATTTCGAATAGAGACCAATATATATGATAAATAATAATTTATTTGCGAATCTGCACTCGTACAATATACATTTTCGATATTTTGATTTTGGAAATGAAGTGTATATAATATTGAATAGTAAAAATAGTAAAAAAAAATATTCGTATAAATATTGATTAATTAATTTGTGTTAAACATGGCTTTCCAATCAGGATTATATAGAGTGGACTTACTTCTAAGTGCAATCCGAAAACAAATATTTGAGTTTTAATCTGACCCAAAGTTGGTAGCTTACAGGATAACTTATACATGATTAGTATTGTCATTTTTATACTTTTATTATAATCCTCTATAAGTTATGATTTTACCAATTCTAAATGTAGAACTAGAAACAAGTGTAATATTATATTTGTTACGAAAAGCTTTTAAGCAATGATGCTTTCAGGACGTGATCTGAGGGAGAATTTGAGACCCCTCTCGAGCTAAGAAATTTCCGCCTTCACGACCATATATTCGATCGTGCTCAATGTGGACTACCAATGTTTGCCCTCCACCCGCATATTGAAATTCCCCTCGAAGATAATTTTCTGAAGTCACCACTGTTTATAAATAGTGTTTCGTTACAAATCAGAGGATAATAATGGAGTAGTGAGTATACTTCATCTTTTTTCAGCTATGGATTTAAGATTCGCAATTTATATAATGTTCCGTTCTAATCGAATTTGAAACAAAAGAAGTTTTCAATGAGTTACTCAAAGAAATATTTTCAGCCTCCGGATGAAAATAGAAAGACACTTAAAAAAGAAACAACATGCTACCGGGTTTGAACACACAAACATGTGATTGATAGTGTATCGACCCAAACCACTCGACCGTTTTGTATGCCTTTGCACATCTTCTTTTGCCTTTTGTGAAAGCAGTTTACTGTTCCATACTCGCTTTTGTTTATTCCGATACGACTATGAGTTCTCAGTAAATATTTGGACGTTACAGCTCTTGCAATGTATAAAAGTGTTTTTAGAATAAATCACAATCGATATTATGTCCTAATAACATACGTAAAACAGGTTGAATTCGTGAAATGATTGAGGTTGGAGTGAGCGTAAATGTTTTCATAGTTAGGAGCCTGGATATGCAAACCCGCCTAATGTGGGGATTTATTATAGTGAAATTTGGTACCTACCAAGGCTTCATTGCTTCTATGCCGAACTGCAATGGTGCTGTTTTGCTAGCCAGAGGTGGGCATACCAGATATTAGATAGGTGCCTATAATGTTTTGGATGGATCTGATCGAAATTTGGTGAGCAAGCAACCCGACAGCAGGAGCTGAGTTCTACAACTTTGTACATCGGGAGCTTCTGAGTTCGGTTCATCTCGTCTTGTTTAACTTTCGGATATTCAAGAAGTACAAATGTACCCATGCATATGTTTTACTATACATTTTTGCCACAGGCATCCGAGGTTTACTAGCATTCTTTACATTGTGAACCGGACTGTAAGGAAATTTATTTTCTCAATAACAATTATATCGATAAGATGATCTGCTTACATATGTGGCAAAACTACATTGGGGTACATTTGTACCCCACTTGGGTATCTATGTTATTATATTTGTTTCAAGTATTCTAGTGTTTAATTTTTGTTCAACGAAATAGAATAAAGAACATGTAATATTAGAGCCTATTGTAATATACCGTTGCAATATTATTTATATTTCAATATTGCAAGTGCAACCTTTCCTGCCACAAAAATATTACGAAATTAATACAGTTCTATAGCGTATAAACAAATTTCCGTTTCGCTAACCTGACCTACATAAACTTAAACTAAACTAACCTACACTAACAAAACAAACATAACCTAAGAAAGCACAACCCAACATAAACTAACATATCAATATTACTGATGCTGCAAATAAGGATGTTTCTAATCGCGAAAATTTGTATTCGGGTACACTTGTACCCCTGTTGGGAGTCAAAAAATATCATGGGTATCCGAGGGTTAAACATATTGATTGCAAATATATCTAAATGTATTCTTGTACACAAGATATAAACCACTCGCCTTAGCTTGTGATTTGCTTGTAGTCTCAATTCATGAATTTTTCTTAAGAGAAAAAACTTTTCGTGAGAATTTGTGTCCATTTTAATGTTTGTTCCGAATTATACTTGATTATACGTGCGCATATATTTTAGTTCTATTCAAAGTTCAAACTATGTGTTTGGTTTTATTCCAAAGTGTATGAGTTTAGACTCGCGGTTTTTTCAAATTTCTTAATGCACGATCCTTCACTTTGACACTGACCAAAGCAAGGACAACAATTTTCGTCTAATCTGCCACCGACAGCAATCATTTTGAAGCTGTTCAGTAGGGTAGAGCGTTTTGCGCTTGTGTTGGAAATTCGATGACGGCTAGTGCGGAGAAGGTGCCATTAGTGACATCGACCTTACTGATTTTTTTTTTTTTTTGGACAACCCGTTACCCTGCCCCAACGGACTTAAAGTTTTTAAGTGTTTGGTTAGGCAACACGCACAACACAAATGACAGAAAAGCTTCTTGTGGTCGTTTTTAGAGTTACCTGATGGCTATAATACAATTATTTTATTAAAAGAAACTTGTAGCAATGCCAGTAAATAATTTTAAAATGTTTATGAGTCAAAGTACAGCCATATTAGTTCAGTTGTTGGAATTAATGTCCAGATTTTGTTTGGAATGCCACGTTAACAATGATTATAGGCATAGCCCTTGATATAACACGATTTTCTTTGTGCAACTCTTCGCTTATTTTGCTCTGTACGAAAAATAATCCAGAACTCACCACGGGGAGGTGATTGCACATCGAGTTCTGCCCACCCCCCATCCAGTAAGCATACGTTGACATTTGGCCTTAGGTCACGTACTTCTTCTTGGTCTCGAAACGGGGCATTCTTATTCTAGACTTCAGTTTCGCTCTAACGTAGATATCTCTTGCTTTCTGGCCGCACTTTTTCGACATTGCCTCGGACACCAGCTTCACTATGCGTCCCACAGCTTGACTATGGCAAGGGAATGTTGTTGTTAGAGTAACTGAAGTTCGGATGTTTCCTTCAAGCTGCTGATCCGTTATATTTCGTGTGATTGGCGGCTCTGTTAGACATTTAGGCCAATTAAGCGTGTGTGAAGTTGGCCCCCCAAAAGTTTGGGCTACACGAGATATTTATTGGGCCAGAAAGTACTTCATTTGGGCTGTTTGGGCTAGCAACTTTTAGCGTTTGGGCTACTCTGGAAACAAAGTTACAGCCTCACAAAGTTTGAGGGGCCAACTTCACGTTAGCTCCCCAAGTGTTTGGGCCAGACGAGATTTTTATTGGGCTGGATAGTACTTCGTTTGGGCTGATTGGGTCAGCATCTTTTAGCGTTTCGGCTATTATATAAATAGTTTCCGAAATATGGGCTATTAAACTTTTTGAAAAGTGATTTTCCTGCTTCTTTTGTCGGGGCCAACTTCACCAATATGATATTTCTGACAAACATGTTTATTGGAATTTACAGTACTTTGTGTCGACTAGCAATTTAGGAAGTTTCAAGATTTGGGCTGTTTTCGAAACAGAATTAGAGCTTCACAAAGTTTGGGGGGCCAACTTCACATTAGCCCACAAGTGATTGGGCCAGACGAGATTTTTATTGGGCTGGATAGTACTTCGTTTGGGCTGATTGGGTCAGCATCTTTTAGCGTTTGGGCTATTATAGTTTCCGAAATATAGGCTATTAAACTTTTTGAAAAGTGATTTTCCTGCTTCTTTTGTCAGGGTTATCTTCACTAATGTGATATTTGTGACAAATACTTTTACTAATTAGTGCAATTTCTCTCTCTCTCTCTCTCTCTCTTTTTTTTTTTTAGTTCTTTAAATGTTATTTATAATGGAGATTATACTTGTGCCAACTAATTTGAGATAGATTAAGATACCAGTTACTATATACTCAAATATACGATGTTTTCTTCGTCTTTATGTAATACAATTTGGAATTGTTTTTCATAAGATTTTGTCTAATGCTGACCAACATGCATATATCCAGATTTTAGTATTTCATTATACGAAATCCGGATTTCGGCTTTCGTCATTTCATTATCCGAAGTCCGTTTTCGGTTCTTGACATTTCATTATCCGAAATTCTAATTTCGGTTTCTGACATTTTATAATGGGACATTCGGATTTCAGTTTCAGTTGAAATTCTAAATCCGGATTTTGTGAATCTGAATTTTTGACAGCGCTAATTTTGTGTAAGTAGTTATCGGCTTTGATCTCCTAAATTTAGACTGGAAAACAATTACTGTCTTAATAAAGTGTAAAAGCAATAACTTTACAATTGTTTGGTTATATACGGTAATCTGACCTATGAATAAGACACTGGTGAAAATTATATATACTACATACATCATTGAATTACGTCAAACCTTGAAGAATTATGTCCAAATAATTTTTATATCCATTCATTCGTAAGCCTTTCGTGAATACGTGAATAATATATACCTGTGTTTGATGCAAAAGCTCCAGGTTTGATTCCCAATGTAGTCTCAAGGAGCATACAGTATTGTAACTAGTCTCCTTTATATTATTATTATTATTAGTAGTAGTAGTAGTAACAATTCTTTGAAATTTTTAAGCCGAATATTCATCCACATTATATTATATATAGGGAAAGCAATAAGAAAGCAAAGTTTTTTTCTCACTTCGTTTATTTTAAAAGATTACGATGAGCACTTCATGTTTTTAGGGAAGTACTTGAATCCTTCTGCTCCACCTTGCTGAAAACGAAATACAAAATTATGAATTTGAAGTATAAAGCTTTTCTATATTTTTCGCCTATTTATAAAAGTAACAACGCAGGTGGGTCAAGTTTTTGCTGGAGTCTTGGCAGTCTTGGTATTCTTACACATTTAGTCTTGGTTTTGGTCCTGCATATGCATCCTCGGTCCAGGAGCGTAACAAGGCTGGGGCAACCGGGGCGATGCCGCCATCCAAAGGCGATCACGGTGCTCGCAGGTACAGTCGTAAATAAATGGGAGTCGTAATTAAATAACTGAACATTTTAATGGTGACGTTCAGTTTCTCACGGTGCAATTTCACACGGTCCTGTTTATCGGATTAATCATTCTCCAGAAGTCGTGCACTTTCACACGGTCCACCTGTCAATCATTTGATTCATCTTGAAAACGCTTTCACTACAGGAGGAGGGAGGACACAGAACGACTGTCAACTAAGAACAGAAAAAGAGCAAACCCAAGTTAAATATGAACAATTGCAATAAATACTACAGGAGGACAGCTTAGGAAATGTTTCACTTTCACAAAAAGAATAATCAAAATAACCGGAAATTAAAATAACTTACGAACAAGACAGAAGAAAAGATAAGCAAACCTAAGTTATAGTGAGGAAGGAGAGAAAATAATAACATAAACAATATGAAATTGAAAGAAATAGGAAAAATAATAAAAAAAATTATCTCAAATTGAAATAGATGAAAACAAAAAAGAATAGCAAATGAAAATAAATAATAAGAACAGAAAAGTAACATAAAAATTGTAATAATCAGAAATAGGAGATAGAACAATCACAAATTAAAATAAATAAATAATAAAATAAGCAGCACATCAGAGAATTCAGTCAGGAAGTTTAAAAAGCAAAAAAAAAAAAAAAAAAAAAAAAAAATGTGCCCGTCCCAAAGCATAGAAAAATGTTGTTATTTGTGAAACACAAAACATTAGCTGTATACTCCAAGGCAGTTTGAAGACGAACCTTGTCTTCTTGATATTTTCCGAGCGAACAATACATTGCTGAGGTAGAACATTCATACTTCTGTACATCGTCAATCCATTTTGTACAAATCATAGTTCATTATTCCAGCTTTTGAAGATGGGTAGGAGCAAGTTCGAGCGAGTTCTTTTTAAACTCGACTCGACTCGAAACAGACATCTTTAAGCTTGAGTCGAGAACTCGGCTCGAACAATTTCCTCCAACAAATTGAAGTTAAGTTTCGAGTCGAGTTGAGCTAAATCGAGCCAAATCCTGTGTGTAATTTCAAGTACTTTCTTCAAGTATCCTACATAGACAATATAATTATTATCAATGATGTTACTACTGCTAGAATTTATTATTATTATTATTATTATTATTATTATTATTATTATTATTATTATTATTATTATTATTATTATTATTATTAACAACAACAACACAGCATATAAAGAGGAAAGACAGGCGGTTTATATCTGAATACCAAAATCCAAGGCGAGTCTAGGAGGCAATGACACCGTTTACGAGCTTTTCGGTTTGAGTTCCGGAGAAGCAAGTATTCCAGCTCGAGCCAAAAATCATTAAAAGTTATAGGGCATCGGGCAAACATGTTCAAAAATGCCCGGCCCGGATTTAGGGCTGTCAACGGCTCGAGCTGCTCAGGTCACAGCTCATTCACTATCGAGCTGAACCGAGAAGTTGGCCGAGCTTACAACTCATCCAACCGAGCTGGCTCGAGCCATGGGCTCAGTTGAGCCTAGTCAAACCGAGCCGATGCATTCATTTCAACCCAGCCTGCTCAAGCCATCGGCTCAATTGAGGTAGTATTAATTCAATTGTTCGTATTTATTTTAAATTGTGTTTGCTCAGTTTCTGTTCTTATTTAGTTGACATTTTTCTGTCCTCCCTGCCCCTATAGTGAAAGCGGTTTCAGGATGAATCACATGATTGACAGGTGGACCGTGTGAGAATGCACCACACCTGCAGAATGATTAATCCGATAAAGAAGACGGTGCGAAATTGCTCGATAATGAGCACTGTGTGAAACTGTACAGTGCGAAATCGCACGGAATCATTTTAATGGTTTTGGGTAACCACTTCCAACCTCTGCCAAATGTAAATTTAGAACTATCGTAGATATTAATAATGACGAAATTCTGTGTCAAAACCTCTTGCATAATGTGTGGAACATTGCATCTTTCTTCACCATTTGGTGTTCCACCGATGTATAGTCCAAACAGTTTATAAGATAAAAAAAATCCCTACCTATTACATTGAAACCTATAATTTCCGGCAGCAAAATATCTTAAGGTCTAACCTCTTTGAAATACAGACCAAATATTAATAGCCCAAAACACTAAAACTTGATGACCCAATCACCCCAAACGAAATACTATCCAGCCCAATAAAATTTTCGTCAGGTCCAGTCACTTGGAAGGGCTTCAACGTAGGCCCCCCCAAAAACTTCGTGAAGGTTCAACTATTTCAAAAACAGGCCAAATCTTGAAATCTACTACACTACTAGTCGACACAAAGTATTGCCAATTCTAGTAAACGTATTTGTCAGAAATGTCATATTAGTGAAGTTGGCCCCGACAAAAGAAGCAGGAAAATCACTTTTCAAAAAGTTTAATAGCCCATATTTCGGAAACTATAATAGCCGAAACGCTAAAAGATGCTGACCCAATCAGCCCAAACGAAGTACTATCCAGCCCAATAAAAATCTCGTCTGGTCCAAACACTTGGGGGACTAACGTGAAGTTGGCCCCCCAAACTTTGTGAAGCTCTAATTCTGTTACGAAAACAGCCCAAATCTTGAAACTTTCTAAGCTGCTAGTCGACACAAAGTACTGTAAATTTCCATAAACATGTTTGTCAGAAATATCATATTAGTGAAGTTGGCCCCGACAAAAGAAGCAGGAAAATCACTTTTCAAAAAGTTTAATAGCCCATATTTCGGAAACTATAATAGCCCAAACGCTAAAAGTTGCTGACCCAATCAGCCCAAACGAAGTACTATCCAGCCCAATAAAAATCTCGTCTGGCCCAAACACTTGGGGGGCTAACGTGAAGTTGGCCCCCCTAACTTTGTGAAGCTCTAATTCTGTTTCGAAAACAGCCCAAATCTTGAAACTTCCTAAGCTGCTAGTCGACACAAAGTACTGTAAATTCCAATAAACATGTTTGTCAGAAATATCATATTAGTGAAGTTGGTCCCGAAAAAAGAAGCAGGAAAATCACTTTTCAAAAAGTTTAATAGCCCATATTTCGGAAACTATAATAGCCCAAACGCTAAAAGTTGCTGACCCAATCAGCCCAAACGAAGTACTATCCAGCCCAATAAAAATCTCGTCTGGCCCAAACACTTGGGGGGCTAACGTGAAGTTGGCCCCCCTAACTTTGTGAAGCTCTAATTCTGTTTCGAAAACAGCCCAAATCTTGAAACTTCCTAAGCTGCTAGTCGACACAAAGTACTGTAAATTCCAATAAACATGTTTGTCAGAAATATCATATTAGTGAAGTTGGTCCCGAAAAAAGAAGCAGGAAAATCACTTTTCAAAAAGTTTAATAGCCCATATTTCGGAAACTATAATAGCCCAACGCTAAAAGTTGCTGACCCAATCAGCCCAAACAAAGTACTACCCATCTCAATAAAAATCTCGTGTGGCCCAAACACTCGGGGGGCTAACGTGAAGTTGGCCCCCCAAACTTTGTGAAGCTCTAATTCTGTTTCGAAAACAGCCCAAATCTTGAAACTTCCTAAATTGCTAGTCGACACAAAGTACTGTAAATTCCAATAAACATGTTTGTCAGAAATATCATATTAGTGAAGTTGGCCCCGACAAAAGAAGCAGGAAAATCATTTTTCAAAAAGTTTAATACCCATATTTCGGAAACTATATTAGCCCAAACGCTAAAAGTTGAAGACCCAATCAGCCCAAACAAAGTACTACCCTGCTCAATAAAAATCTCGTCTGGCCCAAACACTTGGGGGGCTAACGTGAAGTTGGTCCCTCAAACTTTGTGAGGCTGTAACTTTGTTTCCAGAGTAGCCCAAACGCTCAAATTTGCTAGCCCAAACAGCCCAAATGAAGTACTTTCTGGCACAATAAATATCTCGTGTAGCCCAAACTTTTGGGGGGCCAACTTCACACAGGCGCCAATTAATCATGTCGTAGTAATTTTCAGCTGTAAAGTTTAATTTCGGAACAATGAAGAAACGTGGGCGGCTTGATCTTGGAGTCTTATGGCTGCGGCACTTTTTTTTATCCTTCTCCAGCCTAACGTTCGAATATGCGGATGTTCATCTTCTGTCATCGCTATCAGCAGGTTTTCATGATGAGCGTAGTATCCGTTTGTTTGTAGAACAGAATAAACTATGTGTTTTAGATTTTCTGGCAGAAAACGTTATAGCTTAACTATGCTAAAAAGATGCATGGCGCCCATTTCGCACGAAGGATTTCGCCGTATTGAAAACCAGACGGGAGCGTATACTTTAACAATGTACTGGCAAAGTAGACACAAACTTGAACTAGGTTTATCAGTACTGATGTAGTGTCGAAGCATCCTACAGGCCAATGTAATTCATCGTGAATGTGATAATAGTCCTGCTTTTCTGTTTGCTAGATCGGTAGTAAACATTTCTGTAGCAACAGCCTTACAAATTTCAAAGAGATAATTCTGGTCGCTGCTTATACCATCTGGTTCTTCCATTTCAGACACCCATTCAACGGGAATGGGTGTAAAGGAGACGATCGGTGAACGTTCACAATCCTTTAATTTCTTTCAGATGGGACCGGAAAAAGCGTTGGGTCCGGTCGTCCCACCATCCAATTCGGTAACCAGATGTCGAAATGGCAACTCGTTGGTATGAAGAAGGCAAATGAGATGCTGCAGTTCCTTTCCTAGGGATCTTTGTATCTGACATCACGCCGTTATACCATCCTGTGTTCGTGGCTTCACCATCGCTGCCGACTGCCTCAAGACTTGACACGTCGTACTGATTCTTCTCTAAAAGCTCCAATATAGAGTCGGCAATATCCTTGCCAGTGCCTGACTTAGGTGTGGCATGACCCAAGTATTCTGAACCGGGCTCCGATAGAACTGTGATATGCTTTTCTGTAACCTCTCGTCCCGTTATTTTTCTTGCACAAGGGTTGATTCAATTTTTCCGTCGAAGTAGATACTTGTAATCGCCCGGCCTAGGTGAGCCTTTTCTTTCTGGATCTTCTCACCCAGTTTAGCTTTACCTCTTCGTACCTTAAATCTGTCAACAACAAGATTTTTGTCCTCGGGCGTTATGAGTCTCGCGTAGTGAAGTACGGTAGAAGCGATCAAAGCAACCTGTCTGTTTGAAGCTCCAGTTCTAAACGCTGCCTCCGCTGTATTTTGAAAACAGATGCGCTTTAGGCTATGTTTCCTTCTTGGTCGCGCCTCGAAGTCAGATCCCGACGTGCTTCCCGATTCAATAGCTTCGCTGGATTACCCTGACGACGCCAGTATCTTTGACCTGTACCTATGCCTAATCCCACTAATTGGTGGACTTGCTTCAACACTTCCAGCGTCTTTCTTGGTTGTCTGCCCCTTAAATCTGCTCACTTTACGAGAGAACATCTTTGACAGAGATTTGCTTGTTCGGACGTCAATGTTACCAATGCTCATTTTCCGTGATGTTCTCTGGTCCAAAAGAAACTTGAATTCTCGTTTTGGAATCTTGCGTGTCCTCTCACAGTTGCAATCTTCGGCGGTTTTACATTTGCAAGACACAATATCAAAAAGAGACTAAAACCGTTAAAGCTTAAGCCGCAATAAACTGGCCTGTTGGATTGGTTGGCCGAAGTACGCAATATTTATACAACAGCCGAACTTCGAGCGAGACTATTCTAGAAACGTCGGCGTAGGTTCTGGAGCCAACAAGGCGAGCGGGAGGTGTGCGAATCTTCTGGAAGGAGCCGGACGATGCGACGACGCTCGAAGAGCGTGGCCAAAGTAAGCAACCACGAAGTTGTGTAGCCTGCCGCTAGATGGCATTTGCTGTCGGTGTACATAACAAGCGAAGAGTTGCCAAAAACAAATCGTGTTATATCAAGAGCTATGTCTATAATCATCGTTAACGTGACATTCCAAACAAAATCTGAACATTAATTCCAACAACTGAACTAATATGGCTGTACTTTGACTCATAAACATTTCAAATTATTTACTGGCATTGCTACAAGTTTCTTTTAATAATATAATTGTATTATAGCCATCAGGTAACTCTAAAAACGACCACAAGTAGCTTTTCTGTCATTTGTGTTGTGCGTGTTGCCTAACCAAACACTTAAAAACTTTAAGTCCGTTTGGGCAGGGTAAGGAGTTGTCCAAAAAATATTAAAAAATCAGTAAGGTCGGTTACACTAATGGCACCTTTTCCGTACTAGCCGTTATCGAATTTCCAACGAAAGTGCAAAATACTCCACCTTACTGTTCAGTCACGTGATGTGAGGAGCCTTCCTCACCATCTATGCATCAGGTAAGAGAGTTAACGTGGTGGAGGCCTCCTCCTTTAAAACATACACTCTTATATTAAAATTTCGTTACCTTTTCACTGACTCATTTTCCCTCACTTGCACAAAGACGGTACATTCTCGATATTTCGTGTAGAAAGAGAAAGGTAGATCTAAAAGTAATGATGTGGGCAGGGGTAAAAGTGGATCTGAAAAGGCAGGGGGACGCATGACGTCACACCGTCCCCCGTGCCTATCTTTGCCCATTGTATTTTTTTAGAAAGTGGGAGGACGACGAGACAGATATTTTCTGAAAGTTAATGGACGGCGTCCTCCCGCGTTCCCCTTCACTTTTACCCCTGGATGTGGGTAATAAATTCATAAATAATGAGTTTAATTTACTCTTTTCTACTACAATTAATGTGTAAGTTGTTAGTGTAGTTTAGTAAAATCAGGTCGGGGTATACGTAAATTTTAAACTGATTGCAATACCGATCATTTTTTTGTTATTTATGCTTTCATCTTAATTTGTGGCGTGGTTATTCTAGATACCAATTGTTTCTAGAGTATTTTATAGTAGCCTATCATAAGTTTACAAAAATACTGTTTTTTTCTCGAAAATTACGCATGAAGATTTTCGCTCACGTATATGATTTTGATTGGTTCAATCAGATTTATCAATTGGTATATGTCTTCTATTTGGACATTTTTATTTATTTAATAATAATAATAATAATAATAATAATAATAATAATAATAATAATAATAATAATAATAATAATAATAATAATAATAATAATATTGTTGAAATAATTATTTTCTGCTAATCAACAAATAAGTTTATCAATAAGAGCCGAGCTTAATTTCAAGACTAGTTTGGAGATTGCATGTATGTATGAATTCATATATATATATATATATATATACGGGTCTAAGTGTGGGAAGGGGGAGGGAATATAGTAAACAGTTTGAAGAGGAAATTACTATGTTTTCCTGTCTCTCATTAGATTGGGACCTATACACTGTTAATTGTCTTTCATTAGAGGATAAAAATACATACTATCAAAATTTTCCCAAGACAGAGATGCCTAGAATTCATGATGCTCTCTGTAAAATCTTTTAAAGTGCTGTTATGTAACGCTCGCATGTGAATTGGTGTAGGCCTATTTATGCTGAGAATTCCAGTATGTTTAAGAAACAAATAAATAATTAAAGAAATAAGGAAAGAGTGTGTGAAGGGAAAAAAAGGAAAGCTAAAGAAGGATTGTGTTTCTGTTCTTGCTTCAAGAAAAATAATGCAGAAATAATAATAGTAAAAAAAAAAAAAAAAAACAACGGAAAGAAACATTGTGATGTAAATCTCTGAGAGAAGACTGTCAATTCGTACAAAAGTCAGGAATGTGTTGGAGAATATGAAGCAACATAATATCACACTCCAGCAATATTTTCAGAGGTTTTTAGGGTCTTTTCCAACTTGGCATTTTCTACATCTGTAGTTATCAGGTCAGTATAGTTCTGTGATTTTAGAGGCTGTTTATATACCAAGGTGGTTGTGCTATACTAAGGGTACATTGTTACCAGTAAGATATAAATAAGACGAAAAAACAATAGATTCTCCCGCCTCTTCCACTCTTCATTTACAAAGTGCTATCTAACATTAATTAAATAATGCTCGTTATCTGCTCTTTGATTCACAGTATTCAATATAGTACAATACGAAATTCGGGAATTAGGTGGTCTCTCAAATATCGTGCTCGTGATATATTTGTTTGTTTCAATTGTTTTTGTAAGCACCGTTAAGTATGCATACAGTTTAACGTGAGTTGCAACCACTAGAAATCAAACCCAGAACTCTCGCAACAAAGATGAGAATCCAAATGATATGTCGGGGCCGCGGTGGCTCTGTGGTAGAGCGTTCACCTCTGGTGCCTGGGGTCTCAGGTTCGATCCCAGCCCCCGCCAAGTGAACTTTGTGGTGGACAAACACCGTGTGCGAGGGTTTTCTCGGGGTTCTCCCGTTTCCTCCCACTTCCTTCATTCCACCATTTCATTCATTACTCATAATCACCGTCTCCTTTTGCCTAACCGGCATAACCGTGGGATGTAAAACTCAAAGATTTCATTTCCAAATGATATCTCTATAAAGAAACTCTGTACAACAGTAGGAAAAAAGGAAACACTTGTTCGTAATCAACCAGAATACACTATTTATACCAAAAAAATGTATTAAACATGAGATCGATCATGAATGTAATTGTTTGAAGTCTTAGAAGCTGTTAGGAATGCTACCTATCAGTGCCTTACCAACTTTCTCTTTATTATTTTTGTGCCGAATCGGTCATCCAGAAAAACACCTGACTTCATCGCACAGTTGTTCAGAAGTGCAATAGTTTCTGGTCCTCCCAAGTTGGGAATTGGAAGGTTAATCACTCTTTCCGTAAAATCCCTGCTGCGGATGATCGCCTAAATCACTAATCTACTGCAGGGGAATAATGCTGCTGTTCAATATAATGCCTCGGACGAAACCGGCCTGATTTTCTATTGAGAGTTGACGAAGATTATGGACTTAAGAGGCCTCATCCCGGCGAAATTAAAATACTGCTAATTTTACAGTAATTATGTGATATCTTGAAATGGATAAAAGATAATCAAAATGTGGAACAAGAGCGCCCTAGACAATATTGTTTTGTGTGAGGTACCGTCATCACAAGTCACCTAGTGGCTTTCCGTTTTCAGCCGTTTAGAAACGCGAAAATAAATGCCGATTTTCAAAAATGCTCGAAATCGAAAGCAGATAAGTGAGTCGTGATAACGGTATCTCATGTAAAATGATATTGTCTAGGGCGCTCTTGTTCCACATTTCGATTATCTTTTATCTATTTAAAGATATCACATAATTACGGTAAAATTAGCGGTATTTTAATTTCGCCGGGATGAGGCCTCTTAACTCGCACTGCCTACTTTTTTTTTTTTTTTTTTTTTTTTGGTAAAGTGGACTACTAAGGGGTGTCATTTTGTGCCCACCTGTTAAGATTAAATATATCTCGCAAAAGAAACAAATTAGAATCTCTCACAAAAATCTACAGTGGCTGAAATGAACAGTGCATGGGATAAGACTAAGCGCCAAACTTAGAAAAGGCGGAATACAGCTATTTATTATACTGCCATCTAGAAGTGACACTTCTAAATGTTAGTCACATCTCCTACCAACAGGGAAAAGGGGTTACTTTGTGTCCACCAACTTAAAATACTAAAATTATGAGACATACCAACGGTTTAGCTGAACATGTTGAGCAGTAACATATTTTTTTTTTTTTTTTTTTTTTACAATTTTAAAGAAAATATTAGAAGAATATTTACAAAAAAAACATACCGTGATGGGCACAAAGTACCCTCCCCCCCTCGTTGGTAGTGTGAGGGCCAAATTAGGTTTATGGGTCAGATTTCCATTTTAAAATTATTTTGAACTGGGAATGGATAAATGGGTATGATTTTAGACATTGACGGATACAAAAAGACCATTGAAATAGGATAGAAAGGGGGAATTAGGTGGAGGAAATAATTGAGCGGAAAACTTCTCAAAATTTATATTTTGCGTTCCAGTATATTTTTATGGAATTTAATTACACCCACATTTTGGGTGGGTAGATGCTTATCAGAAAAAAAAATGTTTAGCTTAATTTTGAGAGGGTGTAATAATGACAAAAGAAACCAAAACTGATTTGATTGAAAAATGACATATTTGAAACCAAGTTTCAGGTTTGTGTGTATTTTGGTTCGAGTCTCAATAAATCGCGCATCTGTTAATGTTTTGATCCTGATATTATACTGCTGCTTAAAAACATCATAAGGATGGTGCCGTGAAGAGTAGCAATCTTGAATCCTCCCTGTAAGGTAGTGAAAATTTTGTTAAAATTTGTTCCTCTCAATTACTCCCACGAGGTAATTCGGTGAATTAGCGGAATGTTTAAGTGAACATTTTTTGCTTAGAATTCATTTAAATGCTGTGCTTCTTTATATTTTGTGGTGTACACTTTTGTGTTAGTGCGTTGTGCTTATTAAGCTATTTTATTCAACTTAGGGCTCCAGTGGCCGTTGCGTATGCCAATAGTGCTGATGCTGTAAATATGACCTGTTTATCAATCCAGAGTCCCAACACATGGTCTATTGTGATAGTTTACAGTTAATTAGCGTTAGTCTTTCTGCCTTCTCCTATGTTTGTTTGAATATCAGTGCCTGTTCTCATGCTTTTTCTTAGTTTTTTACGTTTTCGGCCAGTTACCACTTACATTTTTTTTTCGTATGTGATACATTTTGGATTCAGTTCACAGGATAATATGCTGGGTGTAACAAAAAGGTACGGCAAAATTTCAGGGGTGGATTTCTTATGGGAAGACAAGCAAGGAAATTCATATGACCTTATGTCGGCAAATGCATCCTTACAGAGTTACGGCCATTGAGCCAACTGACGGTGTGAAATAGTCACATTCTGGTCGCCCCTCAATATGACTCATTTTAAACCACAACAACTCAGTCTCTAATTACGCTAGGAAGATAATTTTGGTATCAATGTGTTCCCGAAGGACAAAGCTTTTCGCCAATATGCATTTTATGTATGTGAAGTACCATGCGGATGGGGGAGGGTAAAGTACGTACTTTTTCGTTTTTAACATCAGAATTTTCGGCGTGCCATTCCTTCCTCCTTGGAGGTACATTCATAAAACTTGGTATATGAAGCAATGAAGTAGTCTATTATACTGTAATACCTACCCTGTATGTGTACTTGTTGCGTAAAAGTCTTCTATGGAGCCGCCCTGAAAATAAATAATCTTCGTACTGACTCAAAAAATGGGCCAACTTTGCCATTCCCTTCCTCCCCCTATATAAGTAATAAGTACGCAAGAGGCTATTACCATATGGTGGACTACTTCATTGCTTCATATACCAATTTTTATGAGTGTGCCCTCAAGGAGGAAGGAATGTCATTATCAAAATCCTGATGAAACAAACGAAAAAGCACATACTTTATCCTCCCCCGTCTGCCGTGGTATCCCATACATACACAAAATGTATATCGACGGAAAGCTTCGTCTTTCACAAACACACTGATACCAAAATTATCTTCCTAGTTTAATTAGGGGTTGAGTTATTGAGCTTTAAATTGAGTCACATCAATGGGTGACCAAAATGTGACTATTTCACACCTTCAGGCGTCTTAATGACCATAACTCTGTAACGATGCATTTCCCGGCATATGGTAATATGAACTTTTTTGCTTTTGTGCCCATAAGAAATCTACCCTTGAAATTCTGCCGTACCTTTTAATTACACCCTGCATAATTCGAACAAAGTATATATATATATATATATATATATATATATATATAATATTAGAAAAAGAAGGATTATACCCCAATTCAATTTAAACATAGGGACAATATTTCCTAGTACCGGTTCACGAGACGAAAATAAACTTGCTGGAATACGAGTCCCATAAAGTCCGAAATCTTTTGAAGTACCGGTACTTTTCTCCCCAAACAATATACAATTTTGCAAGTTATTATTTCATTCTCATTCGGTAAGCTGAGAATTCATTCAGTGAAAACTTACAATTGAATAACCAAAAATGATCCTTCGGGAGTGATTATGCCCCATAAAGTCCGAAATCTTTTGAAGTACTTCCCTCCCCAAGCAATATACAATTTTGCAAGTTATTACTTATTCGGTAAGCTGAGAATTCATTCATTCAGAATTCATTCAGTGAAAACTTACAATTGAATAACCAAAAATGATCCTTCGGAAGTAATTATGCACTGTACTGGTTTGTTAGAATGTTTTAGTAGTAACTAATAATTAGATAGTTCGATGGTAGATCTGAACATGAATAATTTTAAATAATTCTATTTATTGATAATCTTGATACGAAAAAGTTAAGTAGGAAAAATAAGACAACAAATTTACTCAGAAGTAGAGCTGATAAGAGAGTAATATTATCATTCTTCCCAGATTGAGATAAACGTAATTGTTTCACTTAATCTAGTAAAGAACAAAGTGTTTCAGTGATATCTTCATTTGCACTACTTTTAAAAGGATGATATATATGTAGGATCTTTTGAGTATTGCATTCTTACCGAATTTACTGTTGTGTATATTTAATTAACCCCAATTACTTTGCTTTTATTATTAAAAATCGTAGTAAAGGTGATTTTTACCAGAGGTAAGTAATCATAGATAAATAAATAGACAAGTAACATTTTCACGTATACACCGGGCGAAGGAGTTTGGTTGATGTGACGTAATGTTTTCTGAATTAACATTAAGACCGCAATAGGTAGTGAATTTCTACTACTTCTGATTTTAGCAAATAGAGTGGAGATGGAATGTATATTCTTCAATCGTTTAACTGATTTCAGAAAACCTCTTCTCCCTAACTATTGCCATTTTTACTCTGCAGTGATCAATGTTAAAACCGGAAGTAACTGATTTATGCTACTTTTGGCTTGAACAGAAGGTTAAGAGAAACGATGTTACCTACTCTTAGAACGCTAAATCGATTCTAAAACCGCTTTCTTGGTGTTAGGTCTATGTAGATCAAGATTAGAACCGGAAGTGGCAGTGAATTTCTATCATTCCCGGTTTTAGTCGAGAGTTAAGGATGGAAGTAAAATGTACTTGTATCCTTGGAACGCATTATCGATTCCAGGAAACCGCTTCTGGCTATCTATTACAGTTTTTGCGCTATAATGATTAACGTTAAGACAGGAAATGGTTGATTTGCACCACTTCCGGCTTTAATATAATGTCCATCAACGAATTTGATTCCTAACTTTTGACCATGTATATCCTGGCCAAAATAAATGGTGATCCATCAAATAGTTCTTAAGATTTTCTTTCCTTCCGGATGGATACACACACACAAACACGGCAAGTATTAAATGGAGTTTTAAGAGATCTATGCTTCTCAATAAATAAGTAAATACATAAATAAGTAATTGACGTGATATACCACTAAATGTTATTTTCAAAATAACATAAAATTTAATCGTTAGAGTGTACTAAGCTAATTTGTAGAGCCGGGAGCAAACATTGCCAATTACAGTATGTTACCATTAAACTTCTAGTGTCCATTCATTCAATGAATTTATAAAAAAATACATAATAAACTACACAGAAATAGAACAAACTTTGCGCACCTACAATAAAGAAACCATTTGTTATAGTAAAATGCGTGAAGGAACAGCAGGTACGAACATCCGTGATGTTTATGTACTCTGAGATATCCAGATCCATTGTTGTTTGTTTATTTACTGAAGTCTAGCGTCTCTTTGCACCACCGAGTCTATAAGTATACGAGACGAGGTCTTATACAATTTTAGTTTAAGGTGAAATCTAAAACCCCCGTAAAGTGTTCAAATTTTTATGCTCCACCGGAAATCGAACCCGAGACCACGTCCATGCGGGATAGACGCGCTAGCCATTGGATCAGCGGGAGGGCCATCCAGATTTGGCTGTCTCTATAGTGAACCACCCTTACGTGAGATTCTGAACCTATAAGTTGAAGCTTATTCTACTTTATTCATATTTTTTTTTTTTCGGCAACTTCAGTTAGTTTCCATAATTTTCGAGCTAAGACAATTTGAGAATTAATTTTCGCCCTTTGTAACAACTTGTAACTCTTAAATGACTATATATCTTTCTTCTTCTTCTTCTTCTATTTTTTTTTTCATGATTGATAAGTAGAGACCGGATGTTAGGCAAAATGCCTATTCTTTAATATTAAAGATATGATCGAAAATAACATTTTAAAGTTTATATGGGAGGTTATAGTTTCGATTTAAGCCATTTTTATTTTGCCTATTTTGCCTATTTCGACCTTTACTGCCTAAATAATTGCTTTAGTGCCTAATGTTGCCTATTCTATGCATTTACTTCAAAATAACCCTTCATTGGGATAATATATAATTTATATAATATAAATAATACATACATATATACGTATATTACGTATACGTATACATATATATTACCTATATATACGTACGTATATATTACAAACATGTGCTACAATATATATATATATATAGGGTGAACTTCAAAGATGTGCACATACTTCGGGAGGTGATTAATGATATCAAAAGAAAACAAAAAGTCGTCTTGTATTTTGTCGAATTCCGTATCGTGTACGAATGATAGTGGTGCCAACTTGGAATCGAAAATCGAATCTTGACAATTGCAACGCAACCGAAAGATGTACACATACTTCGAGAGGTGATTCGTGACATGAAAAGAAAACAAAAAGTCCTCTTGAATGTTACGAATCAACTCCCGAAGTATGTGCTCATCTTTCAGGTTCACCCAGTATATATGGAATGCATAACAAGCTTCGTTTTTATATATACAATAAAAGAAGATATTAACAAATAAGTATGTTTCTAAATTCTTTGAACATTATCTATGACCTGAATCTATTTTTTAACGGTATTGAGTATTTATCTTCATTATTTCAAGTTACATTTTAGTGCCTATTTTACTGCCTATTTTGTAAATTTTTGTGCCTATTTGCCTGCCTATTTTCCAGGTTTTTAGTGCCTAAACATCCGGTCTCTATTGATAAGAAATTAATAATATGCATTCTATGATACTAACAGTATCTTAATGCTGAACAAATACCACAAACTAGGATCGTGGCCCAGTTAGCTCCTCTAGCCCAATCTAAAAACACAATAGCTATCCGATCTTCTTTTCTGTTTCCAATTTTTATTTTCTAATTTAGTTTTTAATTCTGAGATTTTTTGAAAATGTCATTTCCAGTGTTTTTCTTATACAGAAGAAACGAAGTAAAACTGAAATTGTGTTCAGTTTTCAAAATTTATTATCTATTTATTTGCTTTTTTGACAGTCTGCAACTATGGTTCAAAAGCTATTGGAAAAGGTTGAAAGAATTTTGAAATGAATCGGGGGATACGGACAAAATCTCGCGGGCGAAAATCCTGCGTAGACAGAAGCTCGCTACTCAAAACCTCGCGTCCCAAAATCTCGCCTAGCCAGAACCTCGCGTGGCCAAAACCTCGCCGACCAAAATCTCGCTTGGCCAGAAATGTTGCGGGATGTAACCCCTCCATAAAATTTACCCAACGAGTTTTTTAATATGCAATTCCGTTACAAATAACAACAATAATAATAATAATAATAATAGACTTAAGTAACATATTTATTTTAGAGATAGGAAGCGTAAAAATATTGACGAGTTGTAATGAATTGATTTATAAATGTAAAATGAACACACAATCTTCAATCCTTGGATTTGAAATCGGTCAGAAATGAAGAATGATTTAACCCCTTCCCCTTCTCCATTGCTTGCACATGTGCACTATGTGATCTAAAAAAAAAATGCACAAAAGCTTTTCTTAAAATAAAATCATTCAGTTTTGGTGGAATATAGCATAATATTTTTTTCTGGTAATTCCCAATCATTTTTACTGCTTGGACTTAAAATGGGTTAATAATAAGGGTGTGAATTCCCCTTCCCCAATTTTAAATAAAACATTTCCAAGAATATTTATGTTTTAAAATTTTTTTTTTTTTGCACTCTCGGGTGCGAGGAATATTTATACAAAATTTCAAGATTCTACGACTAATATTTTTATAAGTCAATCAGTGAGTCAGTCGATTTATTCTTTCATTATATATAATTTTCCAAAGCACGCGTTAGAAACTTTTCCTCGTAGTTATTTTAATGCAATTATGTGTTATTATTGTTTTAATTAACTATTCTGCCTTCTGGCAGGTCCTGGAAGTTTTTTTTTTTTTTTTTTTTTTTTTTTTTTTTTTTTTTTTTAGATTTTAGATTTAGGCCTGGAAAAGTTTCTTCCACGTTTCTTGATCTTCAGCTTTCTCTTTTAACTCCCAATATTTTCTTCTATTTTTCAAATTGTCGATCAGTTGTGTTCTTCTTCATATTCCTCACCACTTTCCTTCCATCTCTCCTTCTATGGCGGTATGAAGAAGACAATTTCTTCGCAAGATGTGTCCAATGTAATTGGGCTTTCTACGAAGGATGCTGGCTACAAGCGTCCTCTTCTCTGTTATCTATTTTAAACATCTTCGTTTGTTACTTTCTCTGTCCATTTTATCTTCTTCATCTTCCTCCAACACTACATTTCGAAGCTCTCCAAATATTTCTTCTTTAACTTCTGTAATGTGCAAGTCTCTGAACCATACAGTCCAATGCTCCATATATAGCACTTGACCAACTTATTACCAAATATATACATATTGCAATATATAAAACATTATACATCAAAGAAATCGTTGTGATAAGGTTTTATACTGACATTTGTTTCCTAGGCGAGATTACGTACTGCATAGTTTAGGCCAGGCGAGACTATATGTCGCGAGATTTAGGACCACGAGGTTCAGGCCAGGCGAGATTTTGGGCGGCGAGGTTTAGGTCCGCGAAGTTTAGATCCGCGAGGTTTTGTGCCTAAACCGTGAATAGATCCTAGTAATATTCAAGGCATCATTCATTTTCCCTGATTAATGAAGAAAGTCAGGGAAAACGTTAGTTGGGATGACAGGAGCCAGAAATCGAGCACAGAGCTCCAGATTAAAAGACCAACACTGCACTGAATTCTGTATCTCGTTGGTAATTTGTAAGTATGCATTGGAATTTAATTATTCAATCGACCTAATACTTCAAATTTCTCGTGACAATGCCAACACGTAGCACCAAACTCCTGCATTCAACTAAACACAAAAAAACATATCTGTCCGCGTTACACAAACGATTCCAAGGAAAAAGTCAGCTCCGTAGACCAATACCACTAATTGAAACAATTGTACTAAACATAACTACAAAAACAAAACCAAAGAACAGTTCCCTGAGAACTCTCTAAAATAAATAAAATCACGCTATAGTTCATAAACACTCCATATTACAAATGAACTGTGTTTCAAGTAACTTCCTCGATTAAAGAAACAACAGTGTAATGCAGGCATGCGAATAAGCAACAAAATTTTACTAGCCCAAGAAAAAAGCTACTAGCTCACATCCCATAATAGAAGTCATTTACTTAATATTCAATACTCGCCCACACCGATGAACCACTCGCCCCGGGCGAGTGGGTGAATGGTTCTTTGCAAAAAGAAAAAAATCTTCGAGTTTTACGTCCCACGTTTATGCCGACTACGCTAAAGGAGACGATGATGATGGGAAATGAGTGAAATAATGGAATGAAGAAAGTGGAAGGAAACGGGAGAACCCCGAGGAAACCCACGTACACAGTGTTTGTATACCACAAAGTTCACTTGGCGCGAGCTGGAATCGAATCAGAGAGCCCATGCCACTGAGCCACCGCGACCCGAGTGGTTATTTGCATCCCTGGTGTAACGAACAGTAAATATGAATGTAACTAATATTTCTTGGAATGATTTTTTACAAAATATTTATCCGTTTCTAAAGCAACAGTGGGGGGGGGGTTGAATCCTTACCATTTCGAGCACTTCCTCAAGCCAAATCAAGATTCAGGATACAAGAAAAGGCTCTCTCAAACTCAAGATCAACAGCAATGCAACAACGACAACTTCATACACACACCAACTAATAAAAATCTAAAACAGTGATAAAAACAAAGAGCTTTTGAGCAAAAATCTAATTCTTTTTCACAACACTCAAATTATCATTCGTTCGTTCTCTTCACATTTACTTCTATACTTTGATTTAGTTCCTATGTCCATATTTCTTTTGATTCACTATTTATGTTTCTATATAAATTTTCCCTTTCTAATATCCATGCCTCCCTTTCCACATTTTCTCCACAGTTTCTTTAGTCATTAAGGTCTTCTTATCTTGATTCTGATTTCAAACGTCCAATGTCTTCCCTTCAGACCTATGTAAGCGACGTTTCCTATTGTTTCCACCGCTGATTAGTCTCTATGCATATATCTTTTTGAATTTAGATAAGATAGGTGTAAGCAGTTTCGCCACAATAAGCTTTCAATGCTCACTGAAAACTCCTGAACATTGATCTGGTAAATGCAACGGTTGCAACAGGTAGCTTGATATTTCTGGTATCTTTGACAGAATTTGTTCTATAAACAAACAACTAATGCTTTTCGAACATAAAAACAAAATACTTGCAAAGTTGGAAACTGTCTGACAGGGTAATAAGCTATTTTGCCAATTCGCTACTCCGCAAGCGAATCATTTAATTATCGGAAGATACTGAAACTTGGTGCAAAATTATTCTATAGTTCACATAGTATGAACTTGACAGTGTTCACCCAATGTTGTAATCGAAGTGATAAAAACCTATTTCAACTAAAAACTTATTTCAAACTGAGTCCAAACCCAAAGTTTGATGGCCAACAACTCAAGAGCCAAATACTTGAACACTACGGTATTTCAAACGAGTATTAAGCTTTTTAAGCTCTTCTGTAACATTATTTCAAATTTGGTCAAGTGAAGACCTTTAGTTCCTGAGCTATTGGCTATCAAATTTCGGTCTTGGGCTTAACAAATGTTATGAGAAATAAGTTCAGTGTGTATTTATAATTAAGATTTTCTAGAAACCAATAAAGCACCATTTTTTCCGCTATAGGAAAATTTACTAGTTCTAACAATTAGTCCATCTCCTGTCTCACTTTTACCACATAATCTATTGGCTATTGCACCGGCCTTTTGTTTAACCACAATAACGTTAAATTTTCCGTTATAATTATGCATTTATTCCTTTTCTCTCTGTCTATATCTCTGATATTTTTATAATTTTTCCTTTGCACAGTAGTTGCTTGGGAGCCTCGAGTTTGTCGTTTTTCCGTTAAATATATTAGAACTGGTTAATTACGTCGTAATGGGAGCAAATAGTATCACTGCCGACGCCCCCATTAAACCATAATTATTTATTCATTAATGATTAATTACGTGCTTCAGCACGCTTTAACATAGGTATATCAGTTTCCAGCACATGAAGAGTGCGATCTCATGAACACTATGCATAGTTATATATCGAATGTTTGTGATGTTTTGCAAGGTTGGCCTACATATTTGAGTCCAGTTCCCTGAGAGCTATCAAGAAATTCAAAGGTATTGTTTCTTGGAGATCTGGCATCCATGTACTTCCTGGAAGCCTTACAGGCAAGTACCTCGTAGAAGCCTTACATGCATGTACTTTCTGGAAGTTTTACATTCATGTACTTCCTGGAAGTCTTACAATTAAAAACGCATTATGGTTTACGATTAATACTAGTGAATCTTAAAATATTAATATAGAAATATGAAGGAAAAATACAAAGAATTCAATAGGAAAGGAAATTGTGCCCGTTCGTATTTTTAATAATTATATAGGAAGGTATAAAGATCTTCGGCAGGCTTGTCTCTTGTGGGTTTAGATCAAGAAAATTTGCACCGAGATGTACGAGATGATACTTACTGAAATCGAGGAAGAAGAAATAAGTGTTCTCATTTTTCGTAATGTTCAAGGTTATTTGTAATCTAATATTGTCATGATTGATTTCTATGTCTTCCAGGTATGGAATCATTCCATTACTTAATCTACATTGCGATGGTTTCAATGTGTATTGTGGACATTGACGGAGCAAGAATATTGGTTGCTATACCTATGAACGTCCAAAGCCACAAGAACGTGTTTCTACCTATTATAGAAGAACTGGCAGCTAGAGGACACGATGTAATATCAATAGTAATGAGTAAACACCACAAGGAAATCCCACGAGTGAAAGAACTTGTGATTTCTAGAGATCCAAAAGAAGATTGGTTGGTCCAAATCAGAGAAAAATTTTTCGGCAGCAAACTTGATATGTCATGGTTTGCGCTATGGCATATGTTTGATGGCATGGCTGATATGTGTAAATTTCTTCTAAAACACCCGTTAATAACGCAATTGATGAAATCGACGGAACATTTTGATCTGTTTCTTTTAGACGCGTATCTTTCTGAATGCCTTCTTGTGCTCTCCCATCACTTTAAGTGTCCACTTATACTCGTTGCTCCATCTTTACCCATGCCATGGACTAATAGTGCACTAGGAAATCCAAATATGTACTCGTTTTCTCCGTTCTTTATGTCAACATTTTCTGATAGAATGAACTTCTTAGAAAGATTTGTAAATGTTATTATTGCAACATCCTCTACCGTGTTCATTAACCATTTATATCTTCCTCGGATGCAGCGAGTAGTGGAAGAACAACTTGGAGATAATATTCCTTCACTGTATGACCTACATAAAAATGCCAGTGCTGTACTAACTAATTCTCACTGGTCTCTTGGATACGTTAAACCAAACATGCCTAATGTTGTTGAAGTTGGAGGTCTACATTGTAAGCAGGGGAAACCTTTACCAGAAGTAAGTCCTAACAGATAATCAAATTTTGAAAATTAACTATTAAGACTAAAACATAATATTGCATGCCCACTTTACAAAAGAAGTTATTAATTATCTTTTTTTCCTAGAAAGTAATAAACAAATGATATTTAAAACAGTACTGGAAAGCAAGAGCAATGATTCCTATCTGAAGCTGAAAGAGGCACATCTTTGGATCAATGCTTAAATCTGGGAATTCGACAAATTGACACACTCAGCATATAATAAATATGAAAATGAAAGAAATTAAGAGTAAGACATTAGATTCCATGTGCAAGTTCCCAAAGGGGAGAATAACTTATTTTTTCCCTAGGAAGTAATAAGAAAATTATGTTGAAGACTCTGCACTCTGGTAGGCAGGAGCAATGATTGCTCACTGCGACTGAAATAAGCAGGTCTATGAACCAACGATTGAAACTGAAAATACAACGAGTTGCTTAATACAGTATATATATATATAATGTGATATTGATTTGTTAGTAAACTGTGAAAGGACAAATGCTTTCTTTTGCCCAACTAGTCTGTTGCTTATATCAAGAGACCAAAAAAATTAAATTTATCAGGATATTGTTTTTTAATTGCTATTATTATGTGCCAAAATCTTTGGGAAGCTCTGAGCAAATGGCAAGAGCTGAAATTTATGAGTAAAAGTTTTCATATATTTTCTTCATGAAAATAACTTGTTCTTAAAATGTACGTTTGTCTTCTCCATCTATTATACATCTATTTCTTAACCCTTTGCGATCCTTTGTCGAATGGGATTTGATATTTAATTTTGTTCATTCCCGTCTAATGTCAAGATTCGACTTGTTTTTGCTACATCATGGTAATAATCTGCCATTTGGAATCCGGAACCTGTTCAGAACCTGTAAGAAACTGAATAGTAAATGCTGTAATTTAGCAAATAAATTGAGACTTGTTCAGACACACTCGAAAAAACTATTTAAAAAAAAAAAGATCGCAAAAGATTAATAGACTCTTCAATGTACTCTTTCTTCATCCATTGTTAAACAACCTTAATCTCAGCCTTGAATATTCACTAGTCAAGTGTTATTCATCAAACATGACCTCTAGAATTACGATGGTTTTGTCATTCTTCTGCTACCACTCGGCAATAAATCTTCACCACGTTTTAACACTTTTAAGAAATGCGACAACATCCATATTTTAAGTTTTCTGGTGTATATTTACATGAAGTAAGTATATCAAAGGTTACATTATAATTATCGCTGAAAATTCTACATGAAGTAAGTATATCAAAGGTTACATTATAATTCAAATTTGCAATTCATTCTTGTTTATAAGGATTACAGATTAAAATATGACTGGATTTTAAAAGTTGTTTACCATTACGTTTAAATTATTGTCACAAGTGAAGAATTTAATGTGAGTATCAAATTACATTCTAGAGCGTTATAGCAAAATAAATTGATGAAACCATGACGATATATAATCCTGTATCATGATCTGACTTTCGATTTTGTTTCCAGTATTTTCAACAGATATTGTATGCTGTGTACATTGTAAGCACAATTAACTTCAAAACTATCTTTTCGATTCTTTTGAATATAAGGAATAAGATATACCTAAAGTAGAGTAGCAAATGAATTTTGTATTTAAGTATGTATGCATGACTGTGCAAACTCAAAGATATTGAACTGATTTTAACTCCTTGCGTTCGAGGTGTCAATTTCCTATGTGCGGGCTGTAATACCGTCTTCATTTACTGTTAAAAGACTGTCTAGACCAGGGATGCAAATAAGCAACAAAATTTTACTCGCCCAAGAAAAAAACTACTAGCCCTAATCCCACAATAGAAATGATTTACTTACCTTAAGTATGATACTAAATACTCGCCCGCACCGATGAACCACTCGCGCCGGGCGAGTGCTTATTTGCATCTCTGGTCTAGACTGTTATTTAGGGCATAGTTATTATGCAAGCGTGAAAAGAGCATTTACATTACTGATAAAAAAGAAAACAATTATTTGAATTGTGGAACACTAGGACTGAAAAAGGGAAATTCTGATGTTTTGAAGGGATTTTATGCTGCTTTGGCTTGGCAACACTGACCGGAGAACAAAAACAAAGTTTTTTTTTTCCTTTTCACATCTCAAAATACGATCTCCAAGTTGCTATCGTCAAAATAAATACGTACGTGTTGTAATTGCATGTTCCTTAGGCCTGCCATCTACAGATACAAAACATTGTTTTGTTTTCTGTCAGTAAGGTGCTGTCACCTAAGGAGAAATAGTAGAACTAACTCGTGCCTTGCATCCACTAAAAAAATTCATCATCTCCAGGATTAATACGACCCTTAATAAAGGATATGTTTTCATGGCATCGCCATGGATGTCACTGTTATTTTGCAATCAAGTATTTTATGGCATCCACATGGATGTCACTGGTACCCAAGGGGTTAATGAAATATTTCCTCTCACCATTCCTCATTGACATCTCAGAAGTTAGAGGGTATGTCAATAAACAGGTTGAATTTAAAGGAGTTGATAAATAATAAATCATAGGAAATTCTTGAAAAAAAATGAGGTGCATAAATAATGCATAGTGCAGTATATACGCTTCTAAGCATTGCAATTTGGACGGAGAGATTGCAAATCAAACAAATTCCCAATTTAATTTTTGATAATGTATTCATAAAAACGAAGTTAAAATTTTGGTCAATTGTTAAAATTTTGTTTCCTTTGACAGGATTTGGAAGAATTTGTATCGTCGTCACAGCAACATGGTTTTATCTACTTCAGTCTCGGATCAACAATACAAGGTTCCAAAATGCCTGAACATCTTCGATTAAAATTATTAGATACCTTCCGAAGGCTACCCCAGAAAGTTCTTTGGAAATGGGAAGGAGAAGTCATGGCTGATTCCCCTCCGAATGTTAAAACTAAAAAATGGATGCCCCAACAAGATATACTGGGTAGGTTTCTATTTTTCACCTTTCTTAAGCATCTTTGGGTATGATTCAAAAAATGTGAGATTTTATTGTTTTGTATTCGAGTTGTTAGTTTCTTCTCACCCAATTGAGCCACTGAAGACATTTCTTGATATTATGTACTGCATGTACATATATTATGTGTGTACGTTAAAATACCGTTTAGAAAATTTTCGAAACAGCTATTTGGATCATAGTTGACTAGTTCTATTAAAAATCGTCTACGGCAGAGAATACACACATATTAAAAAGAAATTCTAGATTACAATATGAATTTTCCTAACAAAATAGTTGGCACTACCTTACAGTTCAAAATTTGTTCATTTCTTTCAAAATTTGTTTCTGGAAACTCCGGATCCCTGGACCTCTTAGTGAGTCCGCGACTAACTCCACATTCACAGAACACACTGAATAGATCATGTTTTCAGATTTTTACTTTTAATTTCCTCGATATTACCTAGATAGTAGCGAAAATGGAAGTGTTGTGTATAGGGGGAGGGAATATTAACATGAGCTCAACGATAGAATACTCGTCCCTGGACGTAAGAGATCCGTGGTTCGATCCAGATAATACCAAGTTTAATAAACGAGTGTCATCTTTATTCGAAAATTGATGTATTCATCCTTGTATATGCACATGTTTTTAGCAGATATTCAAAATAATACTTCTCTATATAAAGATTGCCAATAAGAACGTCATAACTTTGAAATCGTGTTTTGGCTTGATTTGATTTGGTTTCAGTTTAGCGTTCGTTTCAGAAGCGAGGCTATATAAGACCTACAGTTTAACATGGGATCCGAACCACTTGAGCTCCCGCCTGGAATCGAAACCGGATCTCCCAAACCAAGCGTGCGTACGTTAACCGCTTAGCCACAAGGAAACTGCCATGTTCTTGCAACATTAACTACATAGGTTGGCAGTGTTAAACTGTGACAGCTGTATCCAAACATTTGAGGCAAATTAACTGGGATAAATCATAATTCAACAACACATAGAAATTATTCAAATTTACTATCGAAATAAGACAGAATTGGACGGATTCTATGATGAAATGGTGATGTGAACTAGTACAGATCACGTTTCTCTCTCCCTTTGGGATTATTTTCTATGGAGTGATCTGAAGTCTATGAGAATAAGCCACAAACAATTCGTGAACTGCAAAGAAACATTGAACGCACCACTATGAATTTACTGCATGCAAAAGTTATGCAAAATTGCGACCCTCAGAATTAGGGTTGCCAAATAGAATCGAAGGCATACTCAGGGGCAAGTGGCATTTGAGTATTTGGAAATTCAAATTCGAAATTGAATTGTTTGTATCAAATTTTTTCATCAGCACACTTAAAGCTACTCACTACAAATATTACCATTAATACTAACCAAACAGTATACTAAATTAAATGTAAAAAACAAACAAAAACATTAGCGATTATAGACGCCTTCCTTATTAATTATATTTTTGGAGCTCGTCGCTGTTGAAGAAAAATCTTATTATTACTCCTAAAAAGTGTGATATCGATTTTAAAACAGAGATCTCGTTGTACAGTTCATTTCTATGGAAACTACTTCTAAATATCTTCCCCACCTCTGTCAAATCATTACATGAAAGGTGTTAACACTGTGAGATAATGCAGATGCAACAATGAAAATAATTTAAACCTAGCCTTTTGTTGTAATAGAAAAATAAAATTCTTGTAAATAACTAAAACAACTAAATAGAGCATCTTATAAGGTATGAATGTAATAGATAATATTATTAATTTAACGTTTAATTATAACAGATCATTTAACATTTAAGCCCGAAAATTAAGTTTGTTGACCCATAGAGCCACAGAATGTATTTTGAACCTGGACAATCATCCCAGAATCCATTTCACTCATCGTATCAGAAGAGACATATGAATATTATCATCAAAATACAGGATAATAAAAAAAATAAAATAAATAAAACCTCACGGATTTCATTTGGGTCTAGAATTTCTAACTGAAGTCCGATTTTCATATGGTTTGCGACAAATCAAGGAAGGATGGGAGATTTATGAGACTATGTTTACTGGTTTAAATTCATCCGGAGTAATATCGACCACGCCTCAAGAAAAACAGCAAAAATTCGCCAGTGTACCTTACAATTCAAATTGGGTTTTGGATTTTTGAAACGAAATTGCAGAATACAAATAGTGTTAGCGAGAATACAAATTAAGTGTTAGTGGTAACACTAATAAATCACATGTTGAATAGCTATAGCCAGTTTCTTGTGATAAACACCGGAGAGACTTCTTGGGCGATCTAAGGAATCGATAACTGACATCTCCCGCAACACCCGTCTTCAGAGTTTTATACTTCCCTGTCTCACCCAAGAGCGATCCTGTTTCTTGCAATTTATTCACTAGCGACCATATTATGTTCTTGTCTGGGGCAGAACGTGAAGCAAATTTGCTTCTAAAGCCCTTTGCGTAGCAACAACAGATTTGGTTCTCCAAAAACTTTTAACGATAAACTTATGTTGCTCCAAAGAGTACGGTACAGTATTCTCACTATGTCCTGATCATACTCACAAAGTAGTACAGAACTGTATAGTACAATTCCCAATACAACGGCCCAGTTTCCTATATCTTATTCATCTTGGCGAGGTTGTCATCTAACGAAAAAAACTCAAGTCTTCACACCACACCCCATCTCATTCCAATTGTAGGATACACTGGCGAATATTTGCTGTTTTTCTTGAGGCATGGCCGATATTATCCTAGAGGAAAATGCACCAGTAAACATAGTTCCATAAATCTCACATCCTTCCTTCATCATTTACCACAAACCACATGAAAATCGGACTTCACTTAGAAATTCTAGACCCAAATGAAAACTGTGAGCTTTTTTTTAAACTGTATAATACTATTGGTTGTTTACAATAAAAATAATGCTAATTCATTGTCTTTTGTAGTTTCCGTTCTATTCCATTATGAAGTTCTCACGTTCTTATTAACAAACTGTCTATATAAAACTTTTTGGTACATTAGCTAGGGTCTTTTTTCGTTTCGATTCAGAACTACCTTTAGTCTAGGCAGATATCCTTTTTTGAGTCCACTTACGTTTTAGTACAAAGTGTGTGTGTTTTTTATTGTTAGTATTTTCTTCCATTTTCGCAGTATGTTATTATTTTCTTCTCCCATATGTTCTCTCTTTTAGAGCCTAAAATTATAAGTAGTTTTACCTTTACAATTCTCATATTTTTTCATGTTTACATTACTCTAGTTCTGAAGTCACAATCTAGCCGGCTTCCTTTGTTCGCAAGACGACAACAATAAAATATTATTCTCTTGTTAACTATATTGACAAAAAGATTAGTTTTTTGTTACATTTGGACGATATATACTGGCATGTCTAGTTTACCATCCTTAGGAGCTTAAAGTTTTATTTCGTAGCTTTGTTACGGAAAGGAATAATTACTTTTCAATGATAAAACCCATATTTACAGCAACGCAGTAAGCAATCAGCTACGGCTTTAAATAAAATGATTTTAAGTCCCATTTTTATGCCCTTCAGGGAAAAGAAAAAGGATAATTAATGAAAGTGAAAGAATTTGTGAATGAGAATGTGAAAGAAAACTGAAAAGCACCGAAAAAACGTACTGACAATGTTGTTCCCAAAAAATTCACACAACCTGGGATCGAACCAGGGACTTCTCGCGCTGGAAGTGAGCGTTTTACCACGGAGCCACCGAGGTTCCCTACCTACTGCTTTAGAATTATTCTTTTAAGAGTAGACTACAACATTATTTAACATGTGTTTAACATAGACCTATCAAGTTTTTCCTCTTTTACTTGAGCAAAGCGGAGCAAGAGCTTGCAAATAAAGGAATTGTTCTACTTTCTGGATAAGACAGTAGGAAATCAATCCCTCATTTTCAACTTTGGCACTCTTGAACTTGAAACAAGCGCAAATTTTACAAAATTAAAATGTGCTTATTGTTTCCTTTCCATGCATATATTTTCGGCTACTTTTAATCAAGTACTACTAATTCATGAGTGAAAAGAGGAAATGTGACGTACTATTGTGTGCTTCAATTTACTTACAGAGACACATGAATTCAGGGTGTTTAGGAATCCATACCACTGAACCTAACTCTTATTTGTGAATGAATCGTCTTTATCTAACATTGGCTCTCTTTATTTACTATAAGTATCGATTCTTTTCAACTAATCATTGCTTCTGTTTTGCTTCTCTCATAAACTAATTTCTTTTCCGCTTATAAATTCCTTTATTAATTGAATAAATAGAATTTAATAAAGATCAAAAATTCTTCGAAAAGCTTAGGTCAAATATCCAATATCAGATAAAATATCTAAGATAAAATGCCTCATATTCAGTAGCATCTTATTTCTTAGAAAATGATAGCTTCTTTCCTTGCCTTTCGTCTTAACTTTTTCATTTCATTCAAATATTTTGTGACAGATCTTCAGTCATTTGTCCTATATTTACTTTCTCTCCTTTCTTTTTTCTTTGTTTTCGTAAAACGATGCAAAAAGTTTTCCTCCTTCAAGTACATGCGGAACATCTACACTTCTCCCCAGTTCAGTTTGTATTTTTTCATATAGAATCGGGTCAGCATTCTCTTCCAACGAGATATTTTCAATTTTAGTTTCCTTCATATTCCTCGCCTGTCTTATGTGGCTGTAATCTTGACAGATTTTCTACCCAGCTCTCAGCCCATTCCCATATATAAGTGCTATTCAAATTCTAAGTTTTCGTGCTAACCACCAAACCATTTCAAGAATATTTTAATTCAGTAAACACTGTAAAAGCATTTAAGTATATCTGTTGCCATTGTGATTCTCGGCAATATATATATATATATATATATATATATATATATATATATATATATATAAATATCGCACACCCAGTGGAAGAGTGTTGCAACTCATAAAATGGAAATTTTGAGTTATCATCATTCAAAAGAGAATAGAGAGAGAGAGAGAGAGAGAGAGAGAAGCGAGCTCTACCTGGTGGTATTTTCGCATAAACGTAACTAAAGAAGTTAACCCCTAAATTGCAGAAATACCAGTCACCGGGTATATGTATGTAGGGCTACATAGCGTGTCCACAAACGCACACCGTGATTTCGATTAACTATAAAATGAAAACTAACTCAAAACATTTTTATTACTTGGGGGCACGGTGGCTCAGTGGTAGAGCGTTCACCTCTGGTGCTTGGGGTCCCGGGTTCGATCCCAGCCCCCGCCAAGTGAACTTTGTGGTGGACAAACACCGTGCTCGTGGGTTTTCTCGGGGTACTCCCGTTTCCTCCCACTTTCTTCATTCCACCATTTTCACTCATCTCTCATTATCACCGTCTCCTTTAGCCTAACCGGCATAACCGTGGGACGTAAAACTCAAAGATTTCATTTCATTTCATTTTTATTACTTTCCTACATGTTCTAACATTTCACTAGATAAGACAGTGAATTCAAGATGGCGCTATCCAAACAGCAACGCAGCTGGTGTGTTTTGGAATTTCACTCAACAAAGAGAGTTGTTGCTGTGCCTACGTTCAGGCGCAAATTTGATGTGAAACCACCTTCGGACAAGCCAATTTTGAAGTGATACAACGATTTCGTAGAAAAAAGGTGCATCTGTGACAACCGGAAAGAGCATTCCAGCAGACCATCAGTGCCGCAGCAAATTGTTGATCGCGTGAGAGAAACCTTTGTCGGAGCTCAGAAATATCTGTGCACAGAGTTAGCCAAGAACTACAAATACCAAGAAGTAGTGGCGTATTTAGGGGCGTGGCTATAGGGCTCAAGTTTCCCCCGAAATAGATAAATTTATACATAGTATGTATAATAACTGTATACCTACATAGACCTAGTATATAAACGTACTCAGGAGAATGTTCATAGCCCCTCTCGGAACAAAATCCTAAATACCCCACTGCCAAGAAGCATTGTTAGCAAGGTGTTACGCAAACGCTTGTTCTTTCATGCGCAATAATTTGCAATTGGTGCAGAAGTTGAAACCTAAAGACCATCCAAAGCCGGTCGAGTTTGAAGAGTGTAGAGTTAGCTTGATTATCGAATAGATGTTTGCCGCATAACACGTGGGGCCTACATCCAGTGTCTGTAATGAACACATATCACATATGAAAGTATGTGTTGATATATCTTTAGGCAAAAAATGAACACAAAATTCCAAAAGGTTTTAATTTTATAACTAATTAAAATCACGGAGTGTTCTTGTGGTCACAATATATATATATAATATTAATATGAGCGTTGTTTTAAGTGGTATCACATCGTATCGGAGTTGAGTACACAAAATCATAGAATTGAGATGCAAACCAAAAATTGGACCATAATATCATCTATGATTATACTGACTTCATAATTTGAGGAATTCTCTTTTAATCTGATATAGCTGCGACAAATCTCGTCTCGTATATATGACTTTTGTTTTAAGTGCTTCTTTGGTTCTTAATAACACACTAATCCACTGTTGAATCAACATCCTATTACTGAAGAGCTAGACTTAAAATTGACAACAAAGAGATCATGTTCGACTACTTCGAAATTTTATAGCATAAAAAAAAAAATTATTTAAAAGTAGATTATTGCTTATGTTTGTGTAATACTTCCATGTTCCTCAAGAACAGAAATAATTGTCATTTTCCTTGTTGCACCTCTCCCTACTGATTTCATTACTGGTCTGGGCGTGCAAAACTTTGTTTGAAAGATCTCCATTTCATTTTTGAATATCTGCGATATTGTTTTCGCAGAGAGTTGCATACCATTAACTAACGAAAATGATTTTCTTTCTCTTCCCTTTGTTATACGTTCGTTATTATTTGTTATTATTTTCTTTTGCATTAATTCTGTACCCGTGTTTCTTATCAAAAAAGAGGCATGCATATTCATTCTTTCTATAGAAATTTCCTTTTCTTAGTAGTTCTGGTGTAAAATTCCGTGCTTTCTAGTGGAGTTCCTATACGGATAATTGTAGGAATACAGTTATTGTTTTCTCTCCCTAATTTTCTTTAGAGGACGAATATTGAAGGTGTCCCTTTTTTTTACAAAAGCGTCAGGTTCTTTTCTCCTTTCGTTTCATTATATCTGGTAGTTGTTTTCAGTTTCCTAAAATTTTATTAGGTTTACTTCTACAAATACAGAGTTATGTATCTGGTGTATTATAGAAATTTCCTTGTGTGTTTGAAATTATATCTTCCTTCGCGATACTGCATCGGTTTATAAGTTTGCTTTGTTTTTGCTTTTCTGCTCTTCCAGTAACTTAGTCTAATCAATTTTGATACTTTGAGTTGTCATTTATTGTGCCAGTTATTTCAGAGAGTAATCTACTTTAACATACAGAAATTGAATATACAGCAGTATTGTCTATCTGACTCAAAATTTTAAGTTTGTCTATCAGGATGTATATCGAATGCACCATGTACAAAGAATATTTTTTCTTACAAAACAAGACAAAGATTCGTATTCATTCTAAAGTATCTGTGTGTGTTAATGTTTGAAACATTTTTCCTTATAATTAAAACCAAAACATTTCTTTTAAATAAACGCAAATCTTAAAAACCTTTGCATGGTCTTGGATGGTGTGTTAAACTTCAACCAGTTCCGATCGCAAATTAAAAAAAAAAAAAAAAATCTTATTTTCTTTTCTAATTCATATTCCCTCAATTTTTTTTTTTCATGAATGTCAATGGTGATTATTCCTCATTTCTATCGAGTAATTTAAGAATATTTACTCAAATATCCATTAAATTTAGCGTAGCTGCTCCCACTTCAGTTCATTAGTTCTACTAAATCCGATTATCGAGATAGTGTCCAAAAAGAAAGTTAAAGATCCATTTTCAGTCTTCAATTAGCTTATTTTCTGCGTAATTTCTTCCAATATTATCTGTTAGGTTGTATGTTTATCAATCTACTAATTACCAAATCGATGGTTGAAATTTTAACTACCTTCGGGTTTCTAAATTTATTATTATTATTATTATTATTATTATTATTATTATTATTATTATTATTATTATTATTATTATTATTATTATTATTATTATTATTATTGACTACGTGATGTGTTGTGTGCTATTTCAGTTCTCGGTTGCACATATTTTATCGTGTGTAGTTCCTTGTGGTGCACTCTTCACCTTTCGCGGTACAATTCATTGATTTAAAAAAAATCGTTTTCGTTTTCCGAAAGGCTAATACTTGTATATTAAATTAGTCCTATTAGGAATCCGAACAGAAGAGATTATAATAAGGACATCTTAAGAGTACGTATAAAAGAACTAAAGTTCACACATTAATTTGAGTATGTGCTATTCTTCGTACTAAGGTTCAAACCTTTTCAACCAACCCTCGCATAAAAACTAGTTCTGTAATACGCCAACAGGTGGCAGCGCAAGACTACACACAGGCACAGGAAGCAACGATTTTCATAAGCCAGTGTGCCAAGAGACATCATCGTCCTGTGTACATCGGGAACTGTGCAGCTTGTGCTACTCTGACCACATGCGTTACCACGTCTGCGATTTCATCATGAACAGCAACTTAGCACAACGAACAAACGTGAAATTCTGGCGAAACTGGGCAAATCCGCCACAGAGACGCTGACATGATTCGGCAAGTGTACAGCGATGCTGCAATGAGTAATTCGAGGTGTTTCAAGTATCACGCTCTCTTCAAGAGCGGAAGAACATCACTGGAAGACGACGAAAGATAAGGAAGGCCTTCTACGAGCACAACTCCCGAAAAAGATAGTACCATTCGGCAACTTGCGCATAAGGACTGTCGAAGAACAATCCACAACATTGTTGGCATTATCGGTATCATACGGAATAGTGAGGCTAATTCTCACGTGTAATTTGAGCATGCACCGTGTTGTTGGCAAGTACGTCCCCCAGGCTGCTGACCCAGGAGCAGAAAGAATATCGGGTCAAAGTCTGCCAAGAACTTCGTTAGCAAGACGTTAATAACCCGTCCTTCATGTCGAGAGTCATTAACAGTGACGAGACTTGGGTGTACGGGTATGACTCTGAGAAGAAACAAGTCTTCACAGTGAAGAGCCCATCATCTTCACTACCGAAAAATGCTAGGGAGGTCCTCAACTCGACCAATGTATGTTCATCGGCTTTTTCGACGTTCATGGCACCATCAATCACGAATTCGTCCCCAAGAGCAGGCAGTAAATAGCGACTTCTACTGACAGGTTTTAAGGGGTCTGAGGAAGGACATTCGGCGAAAGCGACTGGATCTGTGGCGCGCGAGAAACTGGCTGCTCCACAACAAAAATTCATCTTGTTACCTTGCTTTTCTCATACGTTTGTTTCTTAATAGAAACAAGATAATCGCACTACCGTACCCACCGTGCTCGCCATATTTGGTTTCTGCAGACTTCCCGAAGCTGAAGATCCAGATTAAAGATCACCATTGTGGAGATCCAGAGCGAATCGCAGAAAGTGGTTGGCACGCTTCGAAAAAAAACTTCCAGGATACATTCCAACAGTGGTAGAAACGCTTTGAGCGCTGTATTCCTATAGAAGGCAACTATTTTGAAGGTGATAATCTGTAAACGTAGATAAAATAAAGTACTTTCTTGTAAGCAGAACTAGTCTCGAAACCTTTTGATTCCATCCCGTGTGTATGTGTGTATATATATTACAAGAAATATTTAGTTTATTAGGGTTTACCATTTTATACTTGTCTTGTCTGTTCGTGCGTCTATCTGTCCAGGAGACAAAAGATTCCAAGAACTACTTGATGAATCACCATCAATCTTGGCCAGGATGTAGAGGGTCAGAAGTTAGGAATCGAGTTCTTTGATGGAGGTTATATTCGAAACGGAAATGGAAAAATAATTCGTTTCTACTTTAATAATTGAAAACTGTAGAACAATAACGGCAATTAATTGCGGGAAGCAGTTTTTTGTAACCGATTAAGTCTCCCAAGAATATACAGTGAAACCTCTACTAACGGACACCTCTATAAAGCGGACACCTCCCTTAACGGACATATTTTGTAATCCCCAAACACTGGAATAGGAAAAAGCATATTGGCAAACCTCTCTAAAGCAGACACTCTCTAGTACGGACACGGACAATCTTTTCTGTCTTTTATAGGTATTAATTACCTCCATGTTACGGACACTTTCTCTAGAAATAAGTTGAAAAGTGTAGTAAAAATACATTTTTAGTAATTCATACACGTGTCACCAAGGAAGCATTGTGACAACATTTTGCCTCGGCAACTGTCTGCTCAGAAATCCAGACGAAGCATCTCTGTTTAACAACACTTTTATGTCCTTTGCTTGCATCCCACTCCCAACCAAACTGTTTTAGACACAAAAGTGATTGACAATTGCCCGCCGTTATGGATGACATGTTATGCTACTGTCCCATTGGAGTCTCTAACCAACTGGAAGACAAGTTTAGAATTTTTTGCTCTCAGGTATGTATATTGTCTCAAAAAGGACATTTCAGGACTGCAATTACCCCACAAATTAAAGCGCCATACTGAAAACGAAGGAAGTACTGATAAGTGTAAAGTGCAGAGAACTATAACATGTTATTTCCATGCTGTGCCTCGAAGGATGAAAGAGGATAATGCATGTAATATCCGTAAACACGTGATTCATGCAAACATATTTTTTCTAATTGTATATTACCTTGCTGACTAATTTACATAACAAAGTACTGAAACCTCTTGAAGGCGGACACCTATCTATAGCGGACAATTTTTGATTCCCCACGGCTGTTCGCTTTAGAGAGGTTTCACTGTATTTCATTTCCATCCTTTAAAACGATAATAGAGAGCGAGAAACGTTTTCTGTAACCAATTAAGCGCTCCAAGAATATATTTCGTCTGTAATCTCTCTACTAAAACTACAAGTGGTAGAAATATGGTACAACTACCGGTTTCAATATTAACTGAGAAATTATCACGCTATGCAAACCAAACTACATTGCGTGGTGTACGAGTAACACTGCTACTTGTTTAGTCAGCACATCTAGTTTGATCTGACAGTAAATGTAAAGTCATTAAAATTTTAGTCATATATAATATATGTGTGTGTGTGATTTACTAGAGAATGCCGAATTAAATTTTTTAATATATTATGTATTATAGCGCATTCCAAAATCCGAGTGTTCGTTACCCAAGGAGGAGCACTGAGCATGCAGGAAGCCGTCTATCATGGAGTACCAACAGTTGTTACGCCTCTCATAGCAGAGCAGGAAGTCCACGCGAAACATGCAGCGGACTCCGGTTATGGCATCAGAGTGAATTTAATGGACATCTCTGTAGAAAACCTAGTTGCAGTTTTTAATTCAATCATCAACGAAACAAGGTAAGTAATCTTACTTTTAAATTTTAAGAAAATGTAAAGAAAATATTTTACTACTTTTTGTGTAAATACATGATTGGAACAATACGTTTACAGATGGATCAATATCAAAATTTCTCGGTTGTGTGCCATTTATATCTATTTTAAAACTATTGAGGTATGAAAAGTATCTAGTACTATTTTGGCCTAGTAATGTGTGTCCATTTTATTAGCATAAACGTTGTATTGGATTTGCATAGCGTCTTCTTGTTACCTTTTATGCGTAACATTATACCATTTTGCTGTAGGGATATAAAAATTCAGTTGTATGTCTACTAAAGTGCACTGCACACAGCACACAGCAATGAATGTTCTAATTATAGGGTGCGAAATCATCAAGTTGAATTGGCGGGAAAAAGGGGGATACAGAAATGTAAAGAAAACAGAAGGCTCTTCACACTGAAATTCTTCGACATAATTTTCACATATTTGAACATTCATTATTGGTAAACTAGATAAGATTACACTTACCGCTAACCACTAGTTTACCCGTTTGTTACGTATTAAGTAGAGTTCTTGCTAATTACATATGAATTATTGTACTTTTTTAAAATGTCATTTTCTTCACATACACATCCACTAATTTAATAGTATTATTAGAAAGGAGTTGTACTCCAAAAATATAAAGTTCGGAGGATTTTCTCCTATTGCTATAGGATTCCATAGGATTCCAAAGAAGTTGTTTTTGAGTCTCTTGGACCTTCTTGTTTTACGTGGGATCACATTAACATCTTAGCAGTTAACGGTGATCATCCACATGGCATGTTCTATTATTGAATCATGGGCAGTCTTGGGAAGTAACGTAGCGCAAGTAACGCGTTACTTGTAACGTGTTACTTTTTAAGTAACGTTTCCTAGTAACGCGTTACATTTTCTGTAAAGTAACTATAACGGTAACGCGTTACAAAATTTTAAGTAACGTGCCTAGTTTACGTTACTTTTTTCGCGTTACATTTCGGATGAGTAACTACAATATACGTATGTATTTTTTTTTTTTTTCGGAAACAAATGTTTCTTTCCTGTAATTGAATTTCTCAGAATGAAACAATCGAACATGAACTACGTATGTCAGAGACCAACAGTCACTGAAACACAGAGAAACAGATAAGTTCGTAGTGTCACTTGCTGATTTTGGAAGATGAGGACCGCCTTAGGGTACTCACGTGTACTGATTGCAAGCACCTGGAAGATTTTGTCGTGGATTTTGACAGCTCCAAATCAATACACTCAATGAGCGAACTAGGAATGCAATGATACCAGTAATCTATTTTACTTTTATTGGTTTTGTTTTTATAAAGATGGAGAACGAAAATATTTTACCGTTCCAACATTTGAAAGAATACTTTTTTCTTAAGAGCTGAGGATGATGATGGACAGAATTTAAAAGTAAAGTGTTTGAAGTGGCCCGGCGGAAAGTATTTATCAACAACTAGGGTGCCATAATTAACGATATACAGTAAGGGGTTAATATGAATAAACTGTGTTCTGATGAGCAGGCCTACTTTATTACTAGAATAGTTTGCTGATGGTATGTAATATTGGAGTTCTTACAGATCAGTTTGCTTATCCTAGAGTCCCGTTGATTATAGAGTTTGAAACTAGCTTTAAAAAGCATGTATCGATTTTAAGAGTTACTGGCAAGTTTAGATTCACCCCCAGTTCATTTGTTCTCATTTTATTAGATGTAGTGCAATGTTTCTCTATATTCTGTATTTTTAATTTTACATAACATTGTTATTATTATATAATTAGTTTAGCAGAATAATAATAAACAACCATTTTTTCTAACGCATAGGGATGAGAAAGAGTCAAGCTAAAACTCGACTCGACTGGAATTCAAGTCGAGTTTCGAGTCAAGTCAAAGATAATATTCTCGAGTCGAGTTCCGAGCCGATTCAGTTTTTGGCGTCGAGTTTCGAGTACAGTCGAGTTTGATAAATGGCTCGTTCATTTTAATCATAGCCTTTTAACTTGAAATCATAGCCGGGTTACACTGGAAAGCGAAAGTCATGAGAAATGTAAGCTAAACAGTAATATGGAATACTTTTAGTGTTGCTCACGAGATGGGACACTGCTCGCATCTCGTCTCGACAGCGAGACCAAAAGAATTTTTTATAACAAGCTCAGCTGGGCTCGGATCAACTGAGAAGATGGCTCGAGCCGGCTCGCTTGGGGTGAACCACCGGCTCGAGTTGGCTTGGTAGGGATGAGCCATCCGCTCGGTTCGGCTCAACTGAGCCGATGAGGGCTCTAGGCGAGTCGGTTGGGTAACCAGTTGGCTCGGCTCATTTCTCAGTTCGGGTCGATAGTGAATGAGCTGTGAGCCGAGCTGCTCGAGTCGTTGACAATTCAAACCCGGGCCGAGCAGTTTTGAAGATATTTTTCCAGTGTCCTATAACTTTTAACAGTGTTTGGCTCGAGCCGGAATAATCAACCCAGACCCTCAACCCAAATTCAGAAGCTCGTAAACAATATCCTTGACTCCTAGACTTCACGACTACCGAGGTTGGCAATGAACTAGTTTTTTAGTATTCAAATACAAACCACCTATCTTTCATGATTATATGCAGTGTTGTTATAATTAATAATAATAATAATAATAATAATAATAATAATAATAATAATAATAATAATAATAATAATAATAATAATAATAATAATAATAATAATAATAATAAGTAGTAGTAGTAGTAGTAGTAGTAGTAGTAGTTTATATTGTCTATGTAATATACTTGAAGAATGTACTCGAAACTACACAGCGGATTTGGCTCGACTCGACTTGAAACTCGACACAAATTCGAGTCGAGTTGCAGGAAATTTTTAGAACCGAGTTCTCGGGTCGAGCTCAAAGATGTTTGTTTCCAATCGAATCGAGTTTCAAAGAACACTCGCTCGTGCCCATCCCTACGAGTAGCGCAGTATGGCATTTTATCTATGTTACATTATATGAAAATGTTCATATATCAAGTAAAAATTTGTCCTTGTATTTACACAAAGCGATTCAGAACGTGCAATAATAATAATAATAATAATAATAATAATAATAATAATAATAATAATAATAATAATAATAATAATAATAATAATAATAATAATAATAATAGTGGTTGTAATAGTAGTACGGAAAATTGAAGTAATATTTTTTCACATATTTAAAGTGTCGTACCTAAAAGTAACGCGTTAGTAACGCGTTACTTTCGAAGTAAAGTAACAGTTACTCTTTTGGGGCAAGTAACGCGTTTAAAAGAAAGTAAAGTAACTTGTAACGCGTTACATTTTTACAAGTAACTTACCCAACACTGATCATGGGTGCACAATTCTAGACACATAATGCCATTGAATGGCAGAAATCATCCTTTAGCAGTTGACATCTACCTGATGAAATTAAAATGTCTTGGCGTTATCCGTTTTTTACTATCTTAACGGAGCTTATTCCACTAATGCATTCGGTAGTGTTAAAATTACTCTTCTTTTTGATTAACAAGTAATCTCATATTTAACAGAGAATCGAAATTATATGTGTAATATTTTGTGTTAAGTTTATTTAACATCTATTCATAAACATGTACAGTGGTTTTCTTTCCCGGTCTTATTTAGGGTCACTGCTAGCAAAGAACTCAAACACAAATCAACTCAATTATATGGAACAGTATTACAAATGCTATTCTGAGAATATTTTTCTCTATTACTTAATTTTGTATTTGGACACGCTAACTCATTAGTTTATGTATATTTCACATTTTTCTTCAGTATTCACACATAAGAAAAAATGGCGTGATGCCGATCGCCACGGATACAGACTGCTTCAACCACCTTTTGGTGCTAACTGCAACGGTTTTTTTAAAATCATTAATAAATGTGACCAGTGATGTAGCTATATTTTTTTCATTTGAGGACACCAAAATCTATAAATTTATGACCTGTTTATTTGGATAAATCGTTTGAAAATTTAAGAGTTCATACTTATTAAGTACTTCGCTGAAGTTATTACCTCCTCTTCTTTCGTTTCCTCACAATACATTCCAATTAGCAATTGTATTTGATTTGCATTTCAATATAGCGTTTGTACATATTATTTTATATTTCTTGAAAGTGGTTGCTTTTAACCAAGGGGAAGTAAGAAACACAATGAAACGTCTTATTGAATTTATTTAGAAACAGAATAATATATTTCCTGATAATTTGTAAAAAAAAGTAACTGTTTATTACTATTTAACTGTTTACTACTGTTCCATTCTAAAGAAATATACTAACAGTAGAAAAATGTCTAATCTTATTAAGAAACCTCAACAAAAGGAAGAATCTATTTTCATTTATTGGTATACCAACACAAAAAAGGACTCACTCAGGGAAGTAATGCTCCCGGAAGTAGGAACTAAATACACGGTTCTGATTGGTTGGCGTTATCCGTTTCTAGGCGTGTAGCTCACATATAGCAGAAATCAAACGCTCACTGCAGTTGGCCCTCGTGGCGGAGCGTGCTAGCGCAATGTGCTAGTAATGGAAAGATCTTTTGGCGTGGGTTCAAATCTTGACCAAGGAATTCTTTTTTAAATTTTCCTAACATTTTTTCCATTAAAATAAGATGAAAATAATACTCAAAAAAGTGATTTACTTACTTTTGTGCAGGTAAGTAGTAGTAGTAGGAACGGGTTAAAAGCCCCCAGGGATCATTTTGTTTCACCTTGACCCCCATTCTATAAATTTTGTGACCAGCTGGCCAGGGTAGCGCGTAAAAGAGTTGGCTAGGGTAGTGCGCGAAAAAAGTTACTTCTAGGAGCATTACTCTCCCAAGCGGGTCTCAAAAATACGACAATAGAAATATAAAATACCATGTACAGGTTAGTCGGTTCACTTGCATTAAGTCGCGGTTATTAATCAAAACAGATATTAACATAGCTTTTTATTTACAAGCTTATTAGCACCTTAATATTTTACAATACCTAGGGGCTACAGATAATATTATTAATCAAGTTCTCGATAATCTTTCTTTCTAAAAAAAATGACACAAAATTTGCTCTGTCCAAAAGTAGTTTGCACTTCATATGTGTGTCCTCTCATAACATTTGAATTGTCAGAAACCTTAGACACACGGTAGTAAGTACGTGCTCCTGAATCAAATAAGATAATTATAGCTACTGTCAACATGTCAGGAACATTCCTAATATCTGAAGAAGGTTTCAGTTTTATAAAATACTGGTTTACATTATTTTTCACGCCTTCCAGAAATACACACACTAAATTGTTTAGTGATACTTGTCCATGCTTAGTGATACACCTTGTCTTTCATCAGCGGTAACACTCAATTTCACAACTACATTCAATTCTGAAATTTCATACTACAATAACAACTTCAACACAGATACTGTTACTATCCAACTTCTTCAGATGGTTTGTTTCTTTAAAAAAAAAAATGTCGTGTTCTTGTTTCCATTAATAATGCTTGTTCGATTTACAAAACAGCCCGAGCAGACGCTCTCTCCTGTCCTGATTTCTTACACAGGTACGATTTTATTTATTTATTTATTTATTTATTTATTCACTAGAGGATAACTCGCATGTACATGATGACTCCCGGTAGCGTCAATGCAATTTGAAATAAAGCTTTGCTCTAAAGAAAGATAAATTTGGAAAGTGCATCGAGAAGATGGTGATATTTTTTAAAACTTTCTTTGATCACATACTATATTGGAAATCTCAATGTTAGGTTTCTGTTTGGTATCTACTGTATCTTCTTTTACTTAACTTTCTACTGTATCGCAGAAATTGTATTCGATTCCATTCCACTACCTTTCTATTTTCGTACATTCTGTATTTTTGTGCTTTACTACTTTCTATTTTATATTGTAACATTAATAAAATTCCCATGACACTCTTATTGTAAATCAATTATTATTGCAATTAAATGTGAGAATTAAGTGGCGAAAATTTCCACCACTTGTGCAAGTGAATAAGACATTCATTCCATATAGAAGAAAGCACAATTATAGCTTTATGTTTGGGGTTCACAAGGTAAAAGTTAAATTTTCTTTTCCGTCTGTTTTGTGAAATTTCGTGTAGGGGAATGATGGTATTTAGAGTATCACAAAACTACCAATATACCAAATTTTGTGATCCTATATATACACACAACAGTTTAAAAGCTGAATTCCTTTCTTTTGCTATGTGTGCCATACTGAATTCGACTCCTATCCTTCCGAATAAAATTTCCATAATTTGTCCAAATGAATAAGGTATTCATTTTCTGTGTATCACAGTAGACTCCTTTTATGTACAGTCGTAATAGAAATTAGAATATATTTTTGGTATCTTACATAAATTTGGAGCCAATGATTTTTTGTATAAATATATCAAACATGCTGTTTACTTTTGTTATATGTATATAAACGGTTCGAGAAAAATAATACTTTTTCCACGTATTCACTATAGTTAAGTCTTCTCGCACTTCTTTGGCGTGATATTTATATTCGTGCAAATAATTTTTTACAGCTTTTGGTATCTAATATATGTCAAAAAGCACCAACAGATAGAGCGTCCAAAGATTCAGAAGAAGCTTGTAATAGCTTCCCTTCCGTTTTTTTTTTTAATTATTTTTTCCCAAGTGCAATTTCCAAAATTCGTGCAAGCGAAGCAGTTATCTCTATTCTTGCGAATGTTTTCTATAGCTTTTACTGATTTATTTTGCGATACTTATTTTTCTTTTTATAGATACAAGGAGAATGTGAAGCGTATGTCTGCGATTATGAGAGACCAGCCCGAAACACCATTAGAAAGAGCGATATTTTGGTGTGAGTACATCATTAGGCACAGAGGAGCGCCTCACTTGCGTTCAGGAGCACGAGATCTCTCGTGGTATCAGTACTGGTTAATAGATGTTGTCCTGGTAATGTTATTAATAACATTAACCCTTGTTTCAGTTACAGTTCTTTTTGGTAGAAAAATTATCAAATATTATAGAAAGAAATCTAAGCTTAAAGAACAGTAAATATATATATATACCAAATTCATCTTTCTTTTCTGTTAATATGTAAGGTATACATATTATTCAGCATTTAAGCTTTGAGAATGTATGTGCATAGTGAATTTATAAAATGTGTTAAGTTTTGTAGCTGTGTAACTGTATGAAGTGAAGAAAATCGTTTCAGTATCTGATTAGAATTTATTTTCAAGTTACAACCACTTTTCACCATTTAAACTGATAAATGGTTAAAAAAAGCCAATATTAAGAATTGAGAAAAGTATTTTTAGGAACTTCCACCGAGTTCATTTTTCTCTATCGATGACTGTCCTAGTCACTTCATTAGAATCCTAAGAGGAACAATTACACACTCAAGTTCACTGTCCAGCTAAGGAGCTTGACCGATTGCTAATTACAGGATAACTCTCCTTCTTTTTATACTTCATTCGACCAAACATTCAAAATTCCACTTTGAAGATTTTGGTAATGCAAAAGGTATGTTTCCGCAAATTGTTGTCAAAAAGTGAAAACCAATGATACTAGACTCTTCAATCAGTGTTTCGGTACTCTCTGTTCCAAAGGTCTAAGCATTCAGAAAAGTATTTTTAGGAATTTACATAGAGTTTATTTTATTTATCGATGACTTTTCCCAAGGGAGTTTGGTATTTCTCTTCTATACGGATTCTTTACGCAATATTACATTATGCATTCGTAGTCTTGTAAGGAAATTTTATAGAAGAGAAATATTAGATGTTCTTACAAATGGAATTTGTTCTGGAATACATTAACATTTTGGAATTGAAAGTGTTGAAATGCTGATAAAGACTCCAGTGTCGTTTGGAATTGATACTTAACAAGAACTTATGAAAACACATTTTTCGTTACAGAAACCAACAAAATTAAATTTCTAATATATAATTCAGTGGAGTTTTAAAATTAGATTTTTTGTGGAATTATCAAATATTTATATCATATCAAGGAATATACACTCCTTCTGCTTCAAATATTGGACCAGATCTATAATTTTATCCTTCTGTAAATATGTACTTGTCTCTCTCGAGTATCGAATCTAGGAATACTATAACTCAAAGAACTTGTTGGAAGTGAGAGCAACATGTAGTCTCTGGGGGGTCTTCTTAGCCAGGTTTCCTTACCCAGACTCATGTATTGGTTGAAGTCAGATGGTTGTAGTGTCTCAGATTCGTTTAATTCTGTTTCTGGTGTTGTGGTAAGTGATCTACTATTCACCGATATTCGACTTCATGCTCTCATTCTTCCAAGGTTGATGTATGAGAGAAATACTAGTGTCATGTACACTGGCGCAAATCCCGGGAGGATGAGATGGACATGTGGGTTACATGCGTAGGATCGAAACTGCGTAGCATCGAAACTGCGTACGATCGAAACTGCGTACGACCGAAACTGCGTACGACCGAAACTGCGTACGATCGAAACTGCGTACGATCGAAACTGCGTACGATCGAAACTAAAACCGGCGTAGGATCGAAAACAGATAAGGTCTTATGATCGAACAATAAAAAAACAATTATTTTATAATCACAGAATATTAAGTAATAGTATTTTTTTGAAGTTATATAGGGAAAAATCGGAGTAGGATCAAAACTGTATACGACCGAAACTGCGTAGCGTCGAAACTGCGTAGGATCGAAACTGCGTACGGTCGAAACTGCGTAGCGTCGAAACTGCGTACGATCGAAACTGCGTAGCGTCGAAACTGCGTAGGATCGAAACTGCGTACGGTCGAAACTGCGTACGATCGAAAGTGCATAGATACGAAACTGAGAAATAAAATAGTGACAAATATAATTAAATAATCATACAGGGGTGTACCCAGGAAGTTTTTCTTGGGGGACTATGACTTATTCAGGAGGACCAAAAAAGCTAAGTCTTGTCTCAGCAGGGAGAAAGGAGAATCCTCCCCCCAAAAGCCACTACTTCTGATCAAGTTGGCAAATTCCTTGTTCAGAAGATTGCCGTTAAGTTCAATTGACTTAGCTTAACATTTTCTTAGTTACCTAGTTGCTGTGAATTGTCACTTCTTTTATAGACTTTGCAGGTGGCACAATCGAAGGTTCATGTAATTAGTTCAAGTTTTTGCTAGTTTGGGCTTCGTCCCAAATTTACTAACTTCCAGGGTTGTTTTGTTTAAAACAAAATATTTAAAACAAATGATTAAAACTTTTTTTTAACAATTGATTTTGTTTAAAACAAATTTTGTTTATGTTTTAAACATTTTGTTTTAAACACGTTTATTTTGAAGACTTGTCTTAAACATATGTTTATTTGCATTTTATTTTATGTTCGTAAAAAAAAGAAATCTTCCAGAGCAAGAGAACTGTCCAAAAGTGCTCCCCAATCAGAAGACTATTTTCTTCCCATGTGAATGGTTTGATTTCTCGTGGCTACAGCAGGTCAATGTGGTGATCTACAATTTATTTTGTCTCTTTTCCCCCTTATTTTTAACGTATATTGTATTGTTTAAATGCTTCTCAGTTAACTTGCGAGAAAGTGTCGTAGTCGAAGGTTGGACTACTTATAGAACTGATATTAAAAAATAAATAAAATAATTATCACGGAAACAAACTGTTGTGTTGTATTCATTGCGACGTTGAGGTTCTGAAATTAAAATATCGCAAGCATTCGTTTGTACAGTACATGTTAGTTCTGTCTCCGTACAACATGGAATCGTTTAACATGGATTATGCGTGAAGTAAAGAAGGACATGATTTGATACAAATTTATTAGAGTAACTCAAACTCAATCAGGTAAGTAAACGATCAAACGAGTTTGTCACAAAACGTGTAAGAAAGAAATGGGTGGTTTAGTTCCAAGAACGAAAATCATTATAAAAAATGCAATGCTTGGTAAAAATGGAAACCCAAACAAATGGTAAAAATGTTGATCCGAAAATTGCTTCTGATGAATCTAACGTCAGTGGTGTGGCTGAGATGCAACTGGAAACTTCAGGTAACAACTAATTTTGTATCAACAATATCTTTTTCATTATATTATGAAAATTTTATTTCGTACCTCTTCCCCACCACAGTTCTAAATTTTCTTTGAAACTTTACAACTTGGCATAGCTTGTATGAAGAGACCAGGTGAGAAACGCAAGGTATGGCAGTCGATCACGTAACTAACCAAGTGTGATACTTATTATAACGTTAGTGCTGAACGTCAAGGTCTGGGACAATTTGATCTCAATTTGTTTGTTTGTATGTATGTACCACGCTACAGGGTGCAATATTCAGTCTTTTAACATTAATTTTTGAGGATAGAGACACGAGGCGTCGGAATTTGCTGTATAGATTTTGACTGCGATCCCACGTAAAATTTCAAAATTAGTGGGTCAGATCCCACTTTAAACAAAAAGCCCTGTCTAATATAGCCTTGCTACTGATGCAAGATGTAATCAATCAAACTAAACAAACTAATTTTATATGTTTCGAACAAACTTGGGTTGCAGGATAAATTTGGCTTCAACTCAACATTTAGAGCACAAGGGACCCAAGTTCATTTTCAGAAAGGTTCACTTTTGCTCAGCAAACGTAATATCTTCGTAGCATAGGGTATGAAATAAATGAAACAAAAACCACGGGAAAGCGTGTGGACTAGAGTTTCATAGGACAACCGCTAGACAAGGGCGTTGACGGAATGGGGAGGAGAGCTAATTTTCCCTTCCCCCTCCTTGCTCATACATTTAAGATATTAACATTATACTTGTATTGTGTATGTTGCAGCGTTGGAATGATTAACAAGTCAAGCTCCGAATGCCATAGTCAATGATGCATAATTACGTTACATGAATGCAGAATGTGTCCAAAAGAATACATCGACGTAAAATGTCATATTTTCACAACCACGAATCCGAGATGAAAGAAAGAAAAACTACCTGAAAAAAAGGAATCTAGAATTTTGTATGATTGCCGCTAGATAGGGGCGTTCGTTTAGAAATCATCCGCCTTCTACCCTGAATTTCAGATTTTTGGGGCAGTAATGCAGATTTAGAAACATTTTGCTTAGCAAAGTCCAACATTTAAAAATTGAAGTCCTTGCACCGAATAAATACGGATTTTGATCATTGGCCGTAAGGAGCTATAGGCCTATATTGCTTTCTTGTATAATTTTTTTACCCAAGGATTTCAAAGGTGGCTCTACTTTCGAGTTTCGGGCCTGCTTAAAATTCAGGAAATTGGACCTAAGCAACTTCCCAGTTTTAATCATCTGTATGTTCTTCGTATTTATTCCGTGTAATTACCTCAGGCTTATTCTGTTGGACTTTGCTTATCAAAAGATTTCTAAAACTGTCTTACCGTTCCCAAAATCAGAAATGCAGGGTGCGGATGAGGGTGGTTGCCCTCCTGTTCCACTGACGCCCTTACTAGCGGCTGTCATATGAAACTATCCCACGCCTTTTCGCATGGTTTTAGTTACATTTGTTTTGGATTCTTGACTGCGAAGTATTATTTTTTGAAATAGAATTCATTTGCTGAGGAAAACTGAAGTTTATTGAAAATGGATTTGGATCTATTGTACTCTGAACGCCCCAAATATTACCTTTCGTCAATAAATTTTTGACTCAAAAAACAACCAATTACATAGACTTGCAGAAAATATAAAGTTAGCACAATATGAAGTGTGCTTCAAACATTACTTTTCGAAAACGTAGCCCTATTATTATAAAATAATTTTATTAGCACCAGTGTTATGAAGTAGTAATCAAATTTTGCAACAAAAATCTCACCCGCCTCCACGAAACGCTAGCTTAGCCCCTAAAGGCATAACTACAAAACTTTTAGAAGCGGTAACTCGAAATGATTTTCTTTATGGTTAAAATAACCGCACAACAGCATTTCTGGTAAAATTCTAGCCCTCATGTAACATGACACCATTTGCATTTGAAATTTCGAATACTAAGCACAGATGTTCGCCATGATGCTTGATAGCACCATCTGATGTGTCAGACCACTTCCAAGATTCATCATTCTCCCTCAACCCGTTGTCAACGCACAAGGATGGTGAGGACTTTTGTTTTGCCATGTATATTGATAGATTGTGTGAAACCTCTATAGTTGGTAAATTTTAAAATCTACCTTAAAAGCTTACTATATCCAAGAAAATACTTACTGTATGAGAGTCACTGGCAAGAGGGTGTAATAAAAGGGGTCGTTATATGAAATAAGTTGAAAATTACTAATCTATACGGAAATGTTCTGTACCCAACACTGTGTAGTCTTAAAGAGAATAAAATAAATGAAAAGATCGGTTGGAAGAGCAAAAAGTCTTAATAAATACGTGATTACACGATTTTGAAATATGTTTAAAATAATATTTTAAACTGTTCAAAATGTTTAAAACATGTACTTTTACTTTTTTGTGTGTTTTTTAAAACATCTTTAAAACATTTTAAACACTTTTTTCATGTTTTAAACACGCGTTTTGTTCTTTTTTTTTAAAAAAAAAACTGTATTTTTTCCAACCCTGCTAACTTTTGACCAAGTTGGAAAATTAGAATGCGTTGCTGCCAATATTTACTTAAAAGACTTCCGTTTCTTTCAATTGACATTTGGATTAGCATTTTCTTACTTACCCAGTTGCTGTGATTTTCAATTTCTTTATGAACTTGGCAATTGGCAAAATTGAATGTTTATATAATCAGTTTAGTTTTAAGTAGGTGGGAATTTGTCGCCAGATACAAAATTTCTCATCCTACGGCCTCGCGCCTCATAAACCTACTAACATACCAAAATTCCTAGTTTTTATTCCGATTTCAATTACGGTACCTAAAATATGAGATTTTGTACATCCAAAAAGTCTATTTAAATTACACAGTTTTTTGTCTCTTTAAAGCTGCTAAAAATGGAAAATATTCACTTTTGGAAATTTTCTATATAGTCCCAGGAGGCTAAAAACTTTGCCAAATTTAATCCTTGTAGTTCTACTGGAAGTGCCTATACTGTAAAAAATCGTTGTATTATTTCAACGACATGCCTATGTGTTAGCACGATTGTGTTAAAATATAACACAAACAAGTGGTTAGAACAACTCACTCTCCGTTTGGAGTTGTGTGTCAAATGCCGCTAGTTGAAATGACACACAGCCTGTGTGTTAACACAAGTGTAGAATCTTCGGTGTTGTTTTCTGCGTGATTGCCATATATGTTGGGTATCTAATTATAAAGGCTTATGAACTGAAGCTACAGGCAAACACAGTAGAAAGAAATACTTAAACAAATCCAAGTATACGCAAAATTTCAAAATACAAACCGCGCGATGTGTTTTCAATTGTTTTACAAAATGTTTCTGAAGAAACCCTAACAGCACAAGATGTGCTAGGCATGTACCATTTTGGTGTTCTAAATTCATCTCCCACATTTGATGCATTTATTGCTTCTTTTTCAAAGCGGTTGTGTACTAGAAGCAACAAACGCATCAACTTTATTAGATGGCAACTGGCGCCGATCATTTGAAAGTGAATATGGAAGAACTACAAAATAAAGTAAATAGACAGTCGTCATTTTGTAATAAAATTAGGTCTACATGGCGAGCAGATTTTATCCCGAACGGTTATCGTCGAATATACGCGGGTTAAAGGAGCACTCTGATTAGCCAAATTCAAAAGACCTTAAGAATTTATCCCTCTACAAACGACGGTTTACGTGTTATAGGCTGCCAAAAACATGAAAAAAGGAATTTTAAAGGTCCATAGCTCCAAAACTATGGGACCTACCGCAGTCGGGTCAAGACTTAACTTAGGAACTAGTATGTGCCCTATCCAAAAATGCGTATGTCAGAATCCTGAGGTGCTTCCACAACAATTTTTATAGAGGGAGTTTAACTACGGGCCTATGATATAAAGTATTCTCCAACTACCTCCATAAAAATTGTTGTGGATATCTTAGGTGAATTGAATTTTGGACATCTTAGGTGAACTTTGGACATCTTAGGTGAATTGAATTCTGTATGGAAATGGAAAACATTTCAGTTTTATTTAAATCTTGGAAAAGAAACATTCTCTGTGTGCAAGAGGTTAATCTATACACATGACGATACATCACTCCAAATGTTTTAAACATATTAACTGGCAGGGTATATAGTTATCCTGGGGGCAAGAAAACAAAGGGATTTTTACTGAAATTAAAAATCGTAGTATGGTGGTACGTACCATACGCATGAACTTACTTTGGAGGAGGGGTCCAAATTCAATGCGAAGATAAAGTATTTTCAGATTTGTCAATTTTCGAAGTTTATGTTTATAATTCCGTACCTATACGTCCGAGCGCAAGTGAACTACGTCAGTCAAACATCGGTCCTTACTGAACAAACTTGGGCACAGATCGTTGCAATTGCGTAATTAGGAGGCGCACCATAAATTCGTATTTAGGTTCTAAACATCGTGTGTGTGGGTTTTATCGGGGTTCTCCCGTTTCCTTCCACTTTTTTCATTCCACCATTTCATTCATTTCTCATCATCAGCGTCTACTTTAGCCTAACCGGCATAACCGTAGGACGTGAAACTAAAAGATTTCATTTCATTTCATTTTCGTATTAAGGTTCTAATCCTTGATTTTTCTCACTTTTATATTTACCATAATCTATTAATTTTTAATTACTAGCTTCGTTTATTCAATATCGACATGATACTTTCAGGATATATTAGTGGTGGGCTAAGGTTTATTTGAAGATAGTTGCATCTGTCTCTTAGCAGTATTTCCAGCCATAGAACTATTTATTTCCAGACTTTTTTTGGTAAAAATTTCCTTTTTTCCCTTCTAAAATTTGCCTCTTATTTCCTTCTCTTCTATTGGCTACATTGGAACGAACATACCAGATTCTGGAAGCCTCATCCTTGACTTACACAACGCACTATAAAAAGTTTCACTTGGATAATTGGGGACACTACAATTCCGGTCTTACAGTATACCATATTACATAATTTTAAGGATAATAGTGACTTTCTAGGAAAAATGATATACTTTTTAAAATTACATGCTTAATTTGAGAGATATCATCATGATACTAGCTGAATATATTATTGGTGGGCCAAAGATTACTTTAAAATTGTTTGCTTCTGAGTGGTAGCAATGTTGCTAGCTACAGAAAATGTTAATTGTAATTGTTTGTAAAAAATTTGGGAAGTTTATCCTTTCCCCCCTATTATTTCAGTGTCCTTGGCTATATTCAAACCAACGTACAACTGTCTGGAATCATTCTTGGCCTACAAAACGCACCATAGAGAAGCACGATTGAATAATTAGGGAAGACGGTGAACCACCATGTATGCTGATTTTTGCTTCTGACGCGTAAGAAGTGCCAAAATTTGATGTGTATTATGAGAGAGTTTTTTTCTTTCTCTCTTTGTATGGCAGCCAGCGACTTCAGGTTTTTACTGTACCTTGTCAACATACCAGAAAATTCTTTTTAGGTGACTTGAACCCCTGTGGCTTCGGTGTTCCCAGCTAGAAAAAATCATGAAATTCGGCTAGGGATTTTTGTTTTAAATTTCACTCCTACATTTTTTCAATAATCCCTCCCGTTAGCAACACTGCAATCTAACTTACACCAAAAAATAGCCATGTCCCTCTTCTAAAATACAAGACGTAAACGATATCAATCGGGATAACAGTGTTTGGGCAATAAATCATTAACTGAAAGTCTACCAAAAACCCCAAAATCGATTTTGTCCCGAAAGGGTTAATGAGATATGCGCGCCAAAGATTTCGGGCTCTAATTTAACGTGAGCCCCCCCCCCCCCAAAGTTTCTGGGCTGGTCCAGAGAATGAATGGCCTACATAGTACTGTCTACGGGCTGGATAGGCTACCAAATTTCAGCTTTCGTTCTCCCATAGTTAATGTGATATAGGCGCCGAAAATTTGGGGGCTAACTTCACCAGAGCCTCCCAACTTTCTGGGCTAGTCGAGATAAAGATCGATGGGCTAACAAATTTCATATTTTGGGCCAATATAGTTAATAAGGTGTGAAAATCAAAGTTTTGGGGCGTTAACTTAACGTGAGCCCTTAACTTTTTGGGCAAGTTGAGATAATGAGTGTACCAGGTACTAAACTTCATGGGCCTTCCAACCCATTATTATTTAGCATTTGGGGCACTCAAGGAACACAGATACAGGGTCTCCAAATGTGAAAATGAAAATGCAATCTTTAAGTTTTATGTCCGACTGTCATCCTGGGTAGACTAAAGGAGACGCAGATGATGAGAATAAATGGAATGGTGAAATGAAAGAGTTGTGGGAAAGGGAAACTCCAAGAAAACCCTCACAGACGGCGTTTGTTCACCACAAACCCCACTTTGCGCAAGTTGGTATAGAACCAGGGCCCCGCAGCATGTGTGAACCCTCTGCCACTAAGCCACTGCGGCCCGGAAGTCCTCGAGACGAGACACATAGGCGTATACCTAACGTGTAATTTGTTCGTAGCGGGAATTTCTGTTATGGTATAGTTAATTACATACAATGAAAAACCGAAAATGTGATGTGGACAATCGCGAACAAGCAATAAACAATCTGCGTGATTTGTTTTAGATTTCGGAAAATAGGTTCTGCCAGATTTACGCTTATCGACTGTAATCGTTTATTTATTTATTTATTTATTTGGGAGGGAAGCAAAGTATAATACATTTCAGTCATTACACATGCAAAGAGATGTTTTATGGTAATTGTTTTTTGCTGAAATATAACTTCGGTATCTTTTATACGTGTTTAGGAGCTGAGATTATTATCTAATAATTATAAGGAAGATACAAGTTTGTTTTTTTTTTTTTTTTACGAAGATACAAGTTTTTCACCTTCGTACAACAATTCATGTTTAATAGGCGTAGAAGGGGCTCATGCCCAAAACATTGGGACTCCATTTCTGGGGCCCCATGTTGGGGGCCCGGTTCCTGACCACCACTGTGCTGAGGGGAATCGGATCTTTCCAACGTCACCATCTGTATGCAACAACTCCATGCTGAAACGAGAAATAGAGTGGACTCAAGCCCAACATTTTGGAACCACATTTTCTGGAGCTTCGAGGCCAGGGCCCAATTTCTGACATTACCGCTTTCGTTAATCGACCCCGACCTTTCAAACGCTAACACTATAGTACAACATCATGTTAAATAGGCAAATAAAAGAGACCTGAACCCAAACTTTTGGGATCTCATTTCTGGAGTCTCAGGTCCCGGAGCTTTCCAACACCACAATATGTATCCAATAACTCCATGCTTAAAAGAAAAATATAATGAAGCCAAGCTCAAAATTTCGGGACACCATTTTTGGACCTTTGAGACAAGGGCCCAATTTCTGACGTTAACACTGTGCTCAGACGACCCGAACATTTAAAAACTTCACCACCCACCCACATACAATTCCATGTTTAATAGGCGTATAGAAAGAACCCGCGCCCAAAACTTCGGGACCCCATTTTTCTGGAGCCTCATGGCTGGGGCCCGGTTTCTGATATCACCACTGTGCTCGGGAGACCCGGACTTTTCCAATGCCACCATCTGCATCCACTAACTCCATGTCTAACACGGCTTCCCCATTGTAGGAGGATTTTGACGAATTTTCTGCAGGTTCTTTACAACTATTTACAACGTTTCAAACTATTCATAAGAAATGAAATTTCAATACATTAGAAACTATGTTCTTTTAAAATGTTCAAAATGGATGACAGCATTGATTTCCAGTAATAGTTGTAAACTTTCGTAATTTTATTCTCTATTTGAATAGTAGTTTAATTTCGAATCTTTTACGGTTAAAAATATTTTTGTGAAATGTAACGGAATACATTGAAATGCTCCTACCCCTACGGGTACGTGTTCCAATTATAAATCGATTTGAGGTTCAGCGTACAAATGAGAAACTCCCAAAGCGAAGTACAATATTGTAACGTTGTTGACATACATATGAATAACTGGTGATTAGGTCGTTAAGCTGTACATAAAATCATATAAATTTTCATTCATATTACGCAGACAAGTACACACAGAACAGCATATGAATCTTTATCTGACTTTTGTTTCTCTAACTTTCTGATAGCCTTTAGAAATAATATCTTTACAATCGAAATATTCGTTAAACATTATTATTATTATTATTATCCTTCAATATTCATTATACATCATATTCTTCATTACTTTAAATTCTTCATATTACATAACTATTTTACATTATATTCCGTCGAAGCTGTTTCAAAGTTAGTATTACACTTCTGACATAGTCATCATTACAAATCATAATTGATTCTCAATCCATACGCCTGTAACTTGTCCATCCTACCTGCAGTGTGGATCCTACGCAGTTTCGATCCTACGCAGTTTCGACGCTACGCAGTTTCGACCGTACGCAGTTTCGATCGTACGCAGTTTCGACGCTACGCAGTTTCGACCGTACGCAGTTTCGATCCTACGCAGTTTCGACGCTACGCAGTTTCGACCGTACGCAGTTTCGATCCTACGCAGTTTAGGTCGTGTGGAGTCCATGAATATAACCCTAATTTATAGCTGCACAGGTTAAACAAATTAAAGAGAGAGAGAAAAAAATATATTTTTTGAGCGCATGATTAAAACTTAAATTATTTCAGGGCAACTGCGTAGGATCGAAACTGCGTACGGTCGAAACTGCGTAGCGTCGAAACTGCGTAGCGTCGAAACTGCGTACGATCGAAACTGCGTAGGATCGAAACAGGTTTTGAGCTGAATTTTTCGATCGTACGCAGTTTCGATGCTACGCAGTTTCGATCCTACGCCGCATTCCCGGACATGTTCCCTCCAATCTTGGAACTAGGGGGACTGTTTCCCCCAATAATTTGATTTGATTTGATTTTTTTTTTTTTTTTTTTTTGAGGGAGAGAAATGTGATGATTTGTGTTCGATTGCCACAAAGGATTTCAGATGAAATTGATGTCCCCCCAGAATAAGGCTCAAATCTGCCCGCCTCTCAATGTTGAAGACAGCTCTGGTCTTCTGATCCTCCATAGCATTGCGTTTCAACTTCATAAATATTTTGAACATCGCTTAAAAAAATATTAAGGGAACGGTCTTACCCATTCTCTCCCCCCAATGTTGAAGACAGGTTTGCGCTGTTGGTCTTGTATGCTTACTTCATGGTAGACTTGGAATTTCCTACTTATTGTTGACACACACTGAAATAGTTAATTAAGTCAAATGTCTTACTCAAGTTGGTGTAAGTAGCGTCAAGACTATTCCTATTATTCAGAGTACGAAATATTCTGAGAAGAACTGGAAAGCTTTGTTCAAATGGAAGAAGTTCAAAACATGACATGAGATAAAATATGATGAAATATATATAGGCGAAAAAGCTCGGAATGAAATATGTTTTGAGACAGTTTTGAAGACAGAGGTAATTCATGATATCCGGAAAGCAATTATGGGTAAGACTCAACATCGACTTAAGGGTAAATTGATAAAGAAAATAGGAATGAAACTAAAGAAAGAATTGGTTAGGAAAGAAACTCCAGAAGATGATTATTCATTTTTGCTGTTTGAAACAGATGGACATAATGTATTTGTTAGATAGTAAAGTACTATTTGCAATGTAATATTAAACGCTCTCAGTGAGGAAGACAAAACCTGTATCAATTACTCATAAACATGATCTGTGTTAGAATTGAAATTAGAGGGTAAGAAAAGAAAGATCGCTACTAACTTATAATCTGATTTTGTGAAGAAGAATTTTTTTTATTGTAGTTTAAGAGTTATCTTCCTTGAATGGAACTCAGGTAAACCCTTCAAACTATTTTGATTCATCCGATAAGATAAATCTTCGAAAACTTGCTGATGAACTTTTGAGTTGATTTTGAGTTTAACGTCCCGTTCAGCAGCGAGGCTATATGAGACGTGGACCTACTGATTAACGTGGAATCCAAACCACATGAGCTCCCGCCGGGAATCGAAGCCGGGTCTCCCACGCCAAAGGCGCGTACCTGATGAACTTTTTTTTTATATATAAAATAATTGTTTCTGGTGGAATCCAATATAATTACATTGTACACCACTTTTATTTTCCATTTAAGGTGAGATCGAATTTTTATAGCTTCATGCTAAGGAGGGAAGCTAATTGGTAGTGCTTATTGCATTATCATGAAGCTACAAGGAGGTTATGAAGAAGAGATTCTTTCATTAATTTTTGGGAATATAGAAAGTAGATCCCAAACTATGCAACTCAGATTCAGAGATAACTTACAAGAAATTAATATATATAAAAACAGTTTACTCACCTGAAAGTATGCAATTTGGACTTGTATAGCGGACAAACAAGTAAACAAACATTCAGCTATATATATATATAAGAATAATGCATTACAGCTATACTGTATACATTTCATCACTGGCATGACAGGACTCAAATTTAAATACCTCTGGGTCTCTCAGATCCAGTATACAAAAAAAAAAAAAAAAAAAAAAAAAACTAGATAGGAAGAAAAATGTACACAACGAAATTCGAAATTTGTCAACCAGTTTGTTACAGTATTAGATTACATATTTATTATTATTAAATTAATATAAAATATGGTGGTCTTTCTTTTTTAAAAAATGGCAAAAAATATCACAATCATAATAAGTTTACACACAATCCATTTAGTTCTCATGCAGTAGCTCCTCGATTCACCAAACACAACTGCGATGGGTTTCTGCTAGTTGTTCACTTCGCTAAAGTTCTTGAACGGGTTTTAAAATGCTCGCCGCTTGGTGAACAAGAATCATAATATCGGAGACATGTCTCACTAGTGTATTTTTCAGCACATCTTGTTCTTCTGCTCTTGATGAATTTTCAATCTGATGCAGGAGATCTGTGATTCCTGGGAAACCAGCACTCACATAAGCATCATATTGGCTTGGAGCAAATATGGCATGCCTAAAAAACAAATTATCACTATTATTATTATTATTATTATTATTATTATTATTATTATTATTATTATTATTATTATTATTATTACGAGTAATATATGCATCACTGTTACAACTAGAGATAAAGTGGGGTTATGACCCATTCAGCACTCTTTATGAGCCGTATTATGAGCACTCTTTTCAATATATTTTCATTCAGACCTCTCAATGTGGTGGTGATGACTTGAACTCTAATTTAGTAATGCCTTTTGGCCCCACAGCGTTCTTATTCAGTTGTAGCTAATAGTTTGAGTGACTGTGCGTTTTGGTTTCCGTGAACTGTAAAACTGATAGATAAATGTTTTACTTTTAATTACAGTGCTTATTCATTTAAATTCATCCTAGCATACTATTGCAGAGAATAAAAGATGTTTGGAAGATTGGCCTTGTGTAGATATTATGTAATTCCAAAGATTATTTATAAATGCTCTTATTCCACTATGACGAGGGTTGTAAAATGAGTCCACAAACATACTTGCTATATGAGTTCCCCAAACTTTTTTTTCTGCTCAAGAAAAAAGAAAGAAGTCAGGGTCAGCTATAGAGAGCAGAATATTAGATAAAAAAGAACAGCAGCGAACTAGGAAAATGCAAACTAGAAGAAAATAGTAGCTTCATGAGAATGAAGCTGCTAGAAGGTTCAGATGAAAAACCATGTAAATCAGATATCGGCTCTGACAAAGGAGAAAGCACTCGCCTGCAGAGAAAACTAAGCATGTAATTTGAAAGACCAATGTCATTTGAAAGGCTAATTACTACAAGCTAATAAAATTTCTGTACGTTTGAGAACTTTTTTCGAGAGATTCAACTTGGAAGTTTATATGAAAAATGAATATATGCGCATTTAAACACGTTAATTACAACATTATTATCAACGAATATTGACATGATGGTTTGAACATACTACTGCTTGATTACTGGGATCCATTCAAAGACAAATTGTCCATTGCAAGTTGGATGACGGATGGCAAAGACATAATCGTTGAGAAAATACCAAAGAACTGTATACGATTTGTACAACCATTTGATGTGTTTGAATTCCACCAATCAAAGATTATGACAGGAGATTTGTACATAGTATGAAACTTCTTCATCCGGACGTTACGATGTACCAACGAAACAATCAAATAAAGTTCATGTCCATGCTAATAAATCAGTTCGGATCACTGTGATACATTGGATTGTTTCAGTTTGCGTTTCAGAAGGCAGGTTACCGAACAAATTATATACCTTTTGAATCACCTGTTGAATTTGCTTTTCGCTTTAATTATGTGAACTGTTCCCTTGACGGATGAAACGTAATTGCACATATAAAATGTTCATGATGCAAGGAAGTCTTTTGCCAGCGTATTTCTTCATAGAACAGAAGAACAAAAATGATCAATTTTTATCTCTAACGTATCATTATTGTGAACGGTATAATGACTAATTTTAACTAATAAACCCGTTAGTTATTGCAAAACACTGTTTTCTGTTACCTCCGATATATTTCAATTCGTATGTCAATATTCGTTGCTAATAATATTGTACTTAACGCGTTTAAATGCGCATATACTCATCTTCTCATATAAACCTCCAAGTTGAATCTCTCGAATAGTTCTCAACAGTACAGGAATTTTATTAGCTTTCACTAATCAGCATGCTTAGATTCTCTGCAGGGGAGTGCTTACTCCCGAATTTCCCTTGTAAGAAATCTGTCTTAGAAACACCAATCGGAGCGGAAAATCCTGAAAATGAAGCATTTGATTCATTTACGTCAGATAAGTGAGGAAAACTGAGGGTGCAACGTGTTATCTGCAAAATGTGGGCACACATCGACTGCGCAGAAGAAAGATGTAGACGTTTGTGCGTTTTACAAATAGATGTTACACAGGAAACTTCATAAAAGTTCCTAAATTATTTCTTAGTGACCCTTTCAATTTATTTTTAATTGTTCTTTCCATTCGGTTTATAATGAATTTTTCAATGATTGTGTAGTCAATAAAAGTTTTTTCTATGGGTTTTCACAACATGATCATTTTTTAAGGTTTTGTAATAAAACAAAATGTTATTTGTATGACCAGTTTTGTTATATATTTTTCTCCAAGAGACCCTTATTACCAGCGCAAAACCTTTTTTCTACAAAATTAATTACTTTGATCTTTTTAAAAATATTTTAAGTAGCTGAAAACGGTTTATATTTTAACAGTTGTTTTATGAAATATCATAGTTGAAGTTTTCATAAAATTTAGAACAAACAACATAAAACTGTTAAAATATATTTAAAAAAACATAAATTGGGGCTCATAATATCACTATTACCTCTGTATGTGCCATTGTTAAGAAATCTGTCTTACCCTTGGAAAAAGACAAACATTAATAACATTCATTTTTAACATTCATAACATTCATTTATTTATTGCATATGCGATGTATATACAGAGAGGGTTGATTAATTTGTATTTAATTTGTTCACTGTGCAAAAGTGGTAGGAGACAAAGCCGTCCAATTTGGTGCAACCTTAGACGAAGGACAAAGTTTTGTTTCGCCACAGAAGCATGTCACTTGTACTTAAGATGGAAGAGATATCGGGTCAAAGGTTAAATTTCGATTTTTTTTTTCCTGATGGGACTGCAATGGTAAATTCTGAAAGAGCCTTTAAAAAAACGTAAATCGAAGTGATAAAGAAAAAGCTGTATAATATGATTCCACGTCGCAAGCAGACAAAATATGCATCAATCAAGTGTCAAGGTCAGAGGTCACGGTCAGATCAAGGTCAGAGGGCACCTTGGGAACTCATTTAAATACACTTAAAACAACGCAATGTCTGTTGCAACGAGGGCAACAATCAATATTCCCTTTTATTATAACAACTGCTGTTTTCCCGGCGACTATTTGTTTTTTGTGGTTGACCTTTGACCTTGTATTTGCCTGTGACTTTTGACCTCATACTACTATTGAGTACTCCTTGCTTGTTCCACTGCTTCATTTTGATGTTTAACATTATTCGATACGGATGTTAAACATCAAAATGAATATCGAATTTTAAAGAATGTTCTCAAGAATGAAATTACTTTGGACGGATGTTTGAAATAGTTAGTGTGCATACTGTAAAGATTGAACTTCAAATCTGTATGAATTATAGCAGTGATGGTGATTCTGAAACATGTTTGTGTGCCACAACGTTTAATAGGTTCTACATTGTGACAAGTCATTGATAGAAGAAGCTCAAACGGACAAAATGTATCATTAGTATTGCTGCCTATAAGTGAATCATCATTTTGTAGTTGTACTTTTTGTATTAGTTTACTTTAATAATGTATTAATTTCTATATTATGTTTTTCTTTTTCTTTATTATGTGTCGTTTGATATAATCTGGAAGCAAACTTAAGTTTCAGTAAAAGCATTTTTTTAAGTGTTTTTTTAAAAGTCAAAGTGTTCTCCTTTCTGATTTTACAAATCTGGCAACCCTACCCATAACCCACCGTGTCCCAGTCTGACCCACGATCCACCGACTCACTCACAAATCTTGACCCATTTGACCCCCGATCCACTGGTCCATTTCGTCTCTGACTCTCAAGTCTTATATTTTTATCTCGATGTTATTATAGTTGAAAAAAGTAAAGTTTAAGAAAGTATCATAATTGTGCTTTGTATCTCATGAACCATACAATGTACTTTTGTCTTGCTATTGTCATAATGGAAAGCATCACGAGTATATACTTCAGTATCAGTTTCATCTTGATAAATGGAGTTATTTCCGTTGAGCATCAGTTTTCATGTTTACAGAAATATATATATCGGCTTTTTCGGAAAACTGTATGAGGATTTGTAATCATCCAAATCATTTTGTTGAGCTGAATGATATTTGTTGATAAATGCTAATAACATTGTTCAAATATTATTGTTATTAATAACAAAGTGCAATTCCAAGAACAGGCAGGCTTAGGAAAGCTCGTAATAGCATAAAACTATTAATGTATAGTAAAAGGTAAGAGAATTTTTAATTTAAAATATTCACATAGCAGTTATCATTAGTAGTCTCTGCTGTCGATCTCAAATATATTTGTTGTACGTATCTCGCCGATTGCCTTTGTTTCATGTTCTGCTTTTTCATCACTAGTTTATCATTGTCTCCTTTTAACTTAATTGGAATAGCCATCAGACATAGCACTCAATAAATAAATAAATAAATAAATAAAGTTAAAAAATCATTTTCTTTTTCGTTCAGAACTTACTGTTAGCATTCTGTAGCAGCTAGTTTTATTATACGTATAATTCGTCACTGTACGTGGGAGGTACTTGGGTAGAACTTCAATAAGTAATTACACAGTGTGTATTATTCATAAACTCAAACCCTCTTGCGCTTCTAGCTCCGTTAGCTAATAAATACATACACATTATATCTACAGTTTTATGAGTAAAAATATTACAATACGCTCTATACAAACTATTACAATATACCGCTAGAAGCTACATTCATGACAACCAAGACAGTAGGTGGAACAAAGCTACAACGTCGGGTTATATGATTTAGATGATTGGATTAATCAATACTTTATAAACCTCAGACTTCATTCCGTATCGGTTAATGTCAAAGCAACGCAAACATTGCGTTTTAGTGTGTGGTATTTGGTTCGTTGGTTTCAGTTTAACTCTCCTTTCAGCAGCAATGCTATATGAGACGTGGATCTACAGCTTAATGTGGGATCCGAACCACATGAACTCTCATCAGGAATCGAGCTCAGGTTCCTCGCGTCGATTGCGATATTTGACTTTACTGATTTATCGATATACCGGTAACATCAGTGATGAACATTTTGTATTTTACAACAAATAATCTATCCACCACAACTTTCACAGACTCACCACCAAAAGTCCTTACAGTATATTTTGTGTTGTCTTGCGGTCCTCAAAGTAAAGACAAACAGAGTGAGAGGCACTGCTCATGATCCTCCATGTTACATCTCTAGAGTCACGATGACCCTGTGGTAAGGCACTCGCCTCTGGTGCAAGTATTCCCTGGTTCAGTCCCAGGCCATATGAGTTTGTGGTGGACAACATTATATCCGTGAGTTTTTTCGGAGTTCTCTAATTTCCTTTCACATTCTCATTTCACCAATTCCTTCATAATCAATCACTTTCATGAAACACCCATCTCCTTCAGCCTAAAGCAGGGATGCAAATAACCACGCGCCCGGGGCGAGTGGCTCATCGGCGCCGGCGAGTATTTTATCATATCGAAGGTAAGTAAATTATTTCTATTGTGGGATATGGACTAGAAACTTTTTTCTTGGGCTAGTAAAATTTTGTTGCTTATTTGCATCCCTGACCTAAGGGGTATAACCATAGGACATTAAAGCGGGAGTTTAATATCATTTCATTATTTACATCATTGAAAGCAATCCAATCAAAACGCTGGAGCTTTGTAGTGGCTATATTGTTAGCGTACGTGTCTTTGGCGCAAACAACCCGTGTTCGACTGCCGATGAGAGCTCATGGGACTCGGATCTCACGCTAATCTGTAGGTCTATGTTACTGTGGTAGTATGCACGGTAGTATGTTACTCTGGTAGTGTCATCAATTATTTTATGCAATTTTATAACCGTTTTAATCATAGACAAATTTAGTAAATATTTTCTATATGTTAAAGTATTTTTCAAAAATATTACCTCATTTCTGGTCTTCCATGGAGACCTGCAGGCAATATGAAACTTCGTTCAATCTGCATCAGTTGATCATTTAACATGCGAAGACTTAAATCCCTAAATAAGAAAAAGACCAAAAATTACAATCAAATTAAAATCACATTGCGCTTTAATATAATCAAAGACAATTGTAAAATAGTGCTATACTTGATTGATTCAAAGACTGTTACTACCATTAATCTGTGTTCATGACATTATTTTTATGATAACAAAACACGTTACTATCTTGATGTCAAAATACTATACACAGTATCTTTTTTCAGTGTTCCTGAGGTCGAACAATGTTCTTAAAGATGTCTAATACTTTATTATAACAAGTTTAAATCAATTATTGTTGCTAAGATATAACTATATTGTTCTATATGATTGATAAACAGTGCATTGTAAAAATTGAAAATCCTTTCAACAGAAGACAATACAAATCTAATATTGCTGATTATTACTGTACTACAAATTAGAATTCAACAACTTGTCTCTAATAAAAACAACTAAATATAAATCAACATCAACAACAACTATATAAATATAAATATTCATTTTGATGCACATTTGATTTAAATTATATAAATTATGGAAATCATTAAGAGAATCATTATGATCATTATGCTCCACAAAAATTATGGAAAGCATTAAGGGAGTCTAAACATGTATATGCAAACTTAAATACAGTGTATCTTCATTTTAAATTTGATTTAGTAATTTGTTATAGACGCATGGACCCAAGTATCTGTATCTCTAAAGCTAGAGGAATAATTTCTCTTCCAAAGTGCATAAGTAATTTCTAGTATAGATTCATAGAAAGTACGGAAACACACACATTTCAAATACTAAGTAAATATGTTTTACAGAACTCATTTCTAAACCTCTGATTATATTAATTTATACTCACTCTTTTAATGTTTTAGTACTTGTTCTTTCCATCCACTCTCTTACGATTGTTGAAAAGTTCGTAATTGAGTCTTCCAAAACATCTATAAAATATCAATTATTTTAGATTTAATATATTTACAACAGCCATTATTAAGATTGTTATATTATTCTTCTATGTACATCAGTAAAATGGATATTTAGAAAAATACAAAGAAGATAGAACAAATTTGTTTCATATTTTGTTGTGCTATCTGCAGTGACAAATTATGATTATACATGATAAATATATGTGCATGATAAACAATGAGACGAGTTAAGCACAAATGTAACATGTCCTCTTAGTAAACGATATTACGAAGATTGTTGCTGAGATTATTTCTCAAAATGAAAGTTCACAATGGACTTGAGTAAAGTGGCCGTAACGTATGGTTTAATATGTATTGTTTTAATAACGATTAACACATTAGTAGTCTTGCAAAGAACCCCTTGAGTGCGAGATCGGAAGTGTAATCTCTAGTAAGGCTCATTTGAAAGTGTAGTGTGAACAACGATGACAAGAAAAATATTAGCTGCTAATGACTCACCATGTGCATCAGGAGGGCGACAGAAAATACGTGTTCGGGAAGTGTAGAGATCAACCTTCTATGGGATGTATGTATTACACTTAACAAAATGGACATCGTCGACATTCACGAAATGTTTAAAACATACCATTGACTTGCACCATGAACATAGAATGAAAAATTACGATACACAGTGATCACAAATGTTCGCTCCATCAAGATCGAGGGCGAATTCCTTGGGAGTTACAAACCGTTCAGGACACTCAGTTAGGTATCTACTTTTAAAGAATGCATATAGAGTCATATTTATGTAACGGGTAGATGAGAACTGATGGAATGTGATGGCACCCATTACCCAATATGGTTCTATATGCATTCTTTAATAGTTGATGCCTAGCTGAACGCCCTGAAGGGTTTGTAACTCCCAAAGAGTTGGCCTTCGATCTTGATGATGCGAACATTTGTAGTCACTATGGCGCGTCATTTTTCATTCGTTGTTTATGGTGCAAGTTAATGGTTTGTTTTGAACATTCCATGAATGTCGATTATGTCTATTTTGTGAAGTGTGTTACATATATCCTATAGAAGGTTGATCTCTGCACCTCCCGGACAAGTATTTTCTGTCGCCCTCCTGATGCACATGGTAAGTCATTAGCAGCTAAATTTTTTCCTGTCATCATTGTTTACACTACACTTTCAAATGAGCCTTACTAGAGATTGCACTTCCGACCTCGCACTCAAGGGGTTCTTTCTTGGTGTATTTGTATTGTAAAAAATTATGAAATCCTATTGAAAGGTAATTTTCATATAAGGAATGGTGGGAAGAGTTCATTGTATGATGCTCAAATTAGTTGTAAGCCTAATCATATGATTTCAAGAAAGTTAAAAGTAGTGGGGGGAAAGTCTTTGAATTCTCTTTTAAAGAAAGTATCAACTCTTGAGGTATCAAATATTTACGTTGTTGTATCCACTCGTTAAAAGAAATAAACTATTTCATAGATCTATTACCAACAGTCAAGTGCGACGTTAAATTGTGTTGATACTACAAAATGATGATGATGTCTTGAGTATATTATAACTGTTTTCATCGTTATAGCCTACGAGTGACTATAATAAATGTACTACAGAATATGGGAGCACATGTTATTACAGGTGATAAGGCAAACTAATATTATGCGACTAATTACATATTCCACGTAAATATTCAGATTTTTGTATCGAGCTGTTATCTTTGTAGCATTATAGAGAGGAAATAAAATCGTTCATACGTCTCGTTGAATTCAAGCAGTATTAGGTAATAATTGTAAATACGTATATTTATTTCTTCAACGTGTACATACAGTAAATAGTAAAGAATAATAATAAAACATGTAAGCCAAATGACTAATGAGAGACAACATATAAATGCTAAAGGATGAAAAGGTTTACTTTCATAAACTAACCAAGTGAGATTTCTTTTTTTCGTTTTGAATGATATTACATTCATTTAACTTTCTCTCTATCAAACATTTAAGAAACTAGGAATTTTCTGTATCTAAGTAGTACTGTTAGTGAAGATCTGAAATGTGAATGGGAAATAAAAACAAAAACACAAATAACAAATGAAACCTTGTGAAAGAAAAGCATATATGTGGATCCCTTTATTAAAAGTTACAAAATACATTCATGAAAAGTATTCTACAGGTTGCGCCAGAAAAAAACGCTCCTATTTTGGAAGCTGATAAATTCAAAACCAAAGAAAATACGATAATATTCTTTATTTCTAAAAAGTGCACACAGAATGTTATTTTAAACCAAAGCCTTTTCAACAAAACATTATTCCATTATTGATACAAAGAACGAAGCGGATGTAAAATGCTGGCGAGGGCGCTGTGTTGCTACCGACGTCCCGTCATTTTTGTTAAACTTTTCAACAATAAAAGCACAACGTTCTGCCGGCCACGCCATGATGTACACTAAAAATAGCATGTACACTGCTTTTCGAAAGTACACTCCCCACCCAAATCTGGGAATTCTTCATGTGCCTGGCAAAGAAAATTATAATGGAGACCATGATGATGGTTTGTTTAAAACGTGTTGATCTAAAACCCCATTCTGTGCACTTTCTATCATGGGATATAGTGCCATCTATGGAATAAATAATGTCTGAGTTTTAATTGTCCACCTGCGTTAGTTCGTTGGAGGCAGTCATTTGAATAAACCTATTCACATTGAGCTTGCATGATAATACTCTGGTCTACATGGCTGTTGTTAGCAATGTTGGAGCGAAAGACTGTAGCTTCAAAGAAAGCACCTACTCTACAGACTAAATTTAGCACTGCAGCCTTGATAACAACAGCCATGTGGACTGGAGCATTGCCATGCGATATGAAAGCTCAAGGCACAGACTAATTCAAATGACTGCCTTTTACGAACTAACACAGCTACACAGTTGAAACTGATTCATTATTTTTTCCACAGATGGCACTATACAGCATAAATGACTTATGACTGGTGGCGCGATATTTTAATGTCAGATCGGAAACATCTGGAAATACTTTCGTGGGTAGAAAGAGCACACTACAGGTGATAGATTGTATGAAAAGGAATAATACGTACATCAAGAGGAAGAATTTAGTTGAAAACTATAGTGCAAGAAAACTTCCTTCAAAAATTGCAGCAAGTGACAAGGCAATGATGGCAGAATACGTACAATAATGAAACTATTTTGATAAAGTTTTTCTTACCAAGGGACACTTCATATGCTTGTAGCAGTTGTCCTGCTGAGCTTCTTTTCAGTTCATCAACTCCTGCCTCCAGAGCTTCAGCATACGTCATCGGATTAAAAGGAATCAAACAGGAATCTATCAATTAAAAAAAAAAAGTAAAATACAACTAATAAATGTAACTCATTGTTAATTATTTTACAAAGAACAAAATAATCATAAACTATTTGAGAATGTGAAACATATTAATAGTGATACAAATAATTACAAATATTGGATTTAACTCTTTTACTCTTACATGATATACAGTACATAGTCATATCATATTGAAAGGTCGACTTTCTTTCGCAAGTCATACTAAAAAAAAAAAAAAAAAGTAAGAGCTTGGCAACTTGTCATAAGCTTGGCTTTGTGTTTTCTATATGTATGTTTCTATATTATTTTTGAAAAAGCAGCCTGAAGATATTCCAGTATTAGATGAATCCAAAATCCTTTCAAAATATTATTCAGTGGATCAATGACGTCATTTATTCCGAACTTGGTTGTCCGCCTGGTTTGCGACAAAAAGCGTAATAATAGCTACGAAAATTTAAAAATCATCAATTCTTAGTACCATTTTAAAAGGGTACAATAGAGTAGGGTAGGGTAGAGTAGAGTACGGTAGGAATAAGTAGGGTAAGGTAGGATCGGGTTAGCTTAGGGTTATGGAAGTTTGGACCAATTTTGCTAAAATTAATAGAGTGTAATTTCTCGTCTCTGTGAAAGAATACCAACTGGAGTGTCTCTTTACACCTGCAGCCAGGTTTAGAATACAAATGCTCGTTAATTTCCCACAATCCAACCATACGCTAACTTTGCACAAAGTAGTTCCCTCCGCTTACCAAATAGTTCCATGTTTATAACCACTTATGAAGAAAAATAAGCACAACTTCCCCTCTTCTTACATATTATCAAGCCCACAAATGAGCAAATTATCCATTTCTTCCATGTAAATTTTCAAAATTTTGCTATAAACGGACGACCAACTTTGGAACTTAACCCCCAATGGCTTTCGTACGAACACCTCGGTTCGCGAAGGTTATGTGAACAATTTTACCCTCGACTTACTGACAATATTTGTAACGGACCAGTTCATGAACCGTTCCATTATTCTTTTAATATTGTAATTTGTTATACGCTGCACTATTTTTAATGCTTGTCATCTCGTAAAGTTACTACATGTGTTCAGTAAATTAAATTCTTTTTATTTTCTTAATTCTTTTGTCTAAAATTTTTTAAAAATATTTATATCAAGAAGTGTCATTTGCCAAATATATTAATTATCGGGATTTGAGAGTTTACTTATTGAAATAAAATTTAGATTTAATTTGGGTGAGGAGTCCCTTCGTGACTAAGCGGTAAGCGTATGCGTCTTTGGCGTGAGAGACCCAGGATAGATTCCCGGCTGGAGCTCATGTGGTTCGAATTCCACGTTAATCAGTAGGTCCCGCCTCATATAACCTCGCTGCTGAAAGAGACGTAAAACTCAAAATCAACTCAACTCAGCTTACTTTTGACTGAATTTAAAGTAATTTACGAAATAGGAAGTTGGTTCATACTTATTGTACAGATCCATACATATATACATTGGATATACGAAATAGGAAGTTGGTTCATACTTATTGTACAGATCCATACATATATACATTGGATATATAGAATACTTTTTCAGTAAATCGACTCTCTGTATCTTAAACAATCATTTTTGGAGTGAAGACTTGCATTCCTCTATACAGAATCACTTTAGGATAGTTCAGTGTAGGTACACTATAAGAACTATTGTGCAAAAAGATACTAACAAACTTGTGCTGAGTGTCCCCAAAAATGCATGAATACTATCTAACCGAGTCAGAGCAGGAGCACAGCTGGGGACCAAAGCGGTAGTGAGCGGGTGTCCTTAGGGATCAGGCGTGTCAACGAAGGCGGAACACACAAACGAGGATAACGCAATACACTGTATATGGCATTAAACAAACTTACCTTACGCGTTGGATTACACTGGTCAACAAAAAAGTTTTTCTCTGTCTCAAAAACTCTAATAGGTGAATCTAATAGTATTGACAGTGGTGATTTCAAATTTGGTTTTAGTTTTCTCCTGTCGCCTTCAATTTTGATAAGATATGGGAAAGAAATGTTACTGCAGTTTATGTAACTTATGAATGCTAGAAGGCACTTTTGCAATGTAAACATGTTGGAAATGTACCTCTAAAATATTTGGATGTATGATTTTCGACTGTATTTGACACCAGGAATATCTCTCTACAAAGTCCAAGTATAATCAGCTGGACTTTGCAGATGGAGGGGTCCATTTTCCCTGGTAACGTTTCTCCATTTCGGCAATAGCCTGATGAAACATCTTACCATGCTCGTCACTCACAGCTTCAAGGTTTGGGGGAAGAAGTCTATGTGGGAATCCAAGAAGTGAATTTTAAGGCTTATATTGCAAACCAATGCCTGATAGGCATTTACGAGGTCGGACACAACATCGTGGAAAATTGTCAGACCTACGATTCTTAAAAAATCTGCATATTGTTCTAAATGCCAAGCATATGTTTTCCTCGAGCTCATTAAGTTCATCAGTGAAGTCACATCACGGAACAGTTGCCCGATCTGAGGGTCTACAAAAATATCCTCTTTGATTTTAGCATCACTCATTCTGGGAAATTTAGTTCTCATATATTTAAACCCTTACTAGTTCTGTCCAAACTTTTGACGAAGTTCTTAATCAGACCGACTTTTGTGTGTTGAGGGGGTTACAAAGATATTTGCAGATCACTAAATAAAGATACATGATGTTCTTTTCCCCTGGAGTCAGTAAAGTTCGTTTCGGCCATACTTTCTTAACATAGTGATTCTGCCCGTCCCAATTAGTCCATTCGCAAAGGAAGACATTGTACAACACAAATTACCTCTAACCTATAGTATTTTTCAAGATACATCATATTTTGGTACCTGTAGCCACGGTAGCTCTATAGGTGAAAACTTTACCAATAGGAATTTTTTGAAATAGATTTCCTGTATTATCCTTAATTTTCATTTTTTGCGTACATCATGCGCATATGCTCATGATAACCTTGGAAAACTTGTTGCATTCTGAAGAGAATGGCGTACGAACCATGATACTCGGATGGATAGTCCTGCAGCAGTAGCTACTTTCTTATAAACCTGCTGCGGATTTACAGGGTTAGTTGTATTATATATATTATGTACTCTGACAAACTGTGGGTGATGGATAAATTTCGAGTACGGATTCAGCTTCAGCAAGCAAAACTATAAGGTAGTTAATTTCAGCTTTGAGACAAAATCTTTGTTGACCAGTGTTATGTACGTATTTGTATATTACTGAAGACATTGTAGGTAATATCCCGCTATGCTTTTATTGCTTCCATATTTGCGTTCACAAGTAACGTAACACATTATTAACATAAATTTCACAATTATGAGCATTCCTTAACTCTCGGACACTTCTATGGTGCACGTCATGAGTTAGCACACTGACTGCAGATACTTCGCTTTGATTACTGTGGTTAATGGGTAGGTTGTGGGTGAAGCCACTACATAGATACGCATCTCATAGGTAAAAACGTAACATACTTGGATTATTTACACCCACTAGTCTATTAAAATATTATTACAAAGGACCCCGCATAATCCTTATGGAAATTGGATTTCGGTGAAAATAACTGAAACCGTGATACGTTGTAGATATTATGGTCTTGCGAAAAAGTCTCAATAGGCACAACTACCCATCACTGAACGTTTGACCACTACGGGGCCACTTTTATAAAACAGCAGACGAAAACGATATTCTGGATTTCGGTGGAATTGCTTGAAACCATGATATGTTGTAGATGTTGTGATCCTGAGAAAATGTCTCAATAGGCACAACCACCAAATTGTTATTTAAGATACAAATAATAATTTTGATTTTGATGGATTACCATTGTCTGCATCATTATGTTTTCTATGCGAGTAACATGTATAATTATTATGTGTAATGTATAATAATAATTATGTAGACTATATGCTATTCAAACTGTGTGTCATTGTTGATTCAATGTGAAATACGAATATCACTGAATTTAGAATGCTAACATGTGGAGTTCTGTCATGCACATAGCTGTCGTTTAAAACAGATTGGATACTGAATAGATACGTATTTTCATGGTGATTATGATTATGCAGCGCGGAACAGATTGTAGCTCTTATAACGAAATGGTATGATGATGGAGTTATTTAGTACTATATTGAAATATATAATAGTGTATATTATATACACATGTTAATCGATAAGTTCCTGTTGGCTGTATTAATGCGTCACGTCTCCTTTGTTGTTCAGTAATTGCGTGTTCTGTTGAGTAATTATGTATGCTGCTGGTTTGATGGTTTGGGCCATAATGTGTATTCTACGAAAATACTGCTATGAATCCAAGCCATTTTCCTTTTAGGTGTCATTGGCTGCCTATTTATTAGAAACTAATCGACTGGTAGATAATTTTCAGTAATCTATTTGTAGTATACAGAGTGTTCGACAACTGCTAAACTTAAAGATATATCCTTAAAAAAAAATGAACGAAATATGCATCTTGGAGCCGTTTAGGCTTAAGTTTAGAGGTGCCCCTCCAGTTTCCAACCTGTAAAATGTAGTTAAAATATTAAAAAATTGTTAGGTTAGGCTAGGTTAGGTTAGGTTAGTTTAAGTTCGGTTAGGTTACCTGGTAAGACTTCAGTTAGACTAGAACAGTGACTGGAACAGGTTCTCATATAAGCTTCAATTATCATTTAAATTAAATAATCCATGGTTCTCATAAAAATTTAATAGATTTTCTTCATTATTCTTATATGATTCTGTAAAACTCAATGCAGAAATATTACATTCAATGCACCAATTCCCCATCCTATACGATTACCATGCTGTGAAGTCATCGAAACCTTCCGCGTCTTGCAAATAGTACCTACTTCTACATATCTTTTCTCGTAATAAACATAACTTTACTGCCGAACTTACACACCTAAGCATTACATAAGAACGCCAAATCATCATTTCTTACCACATTTTTCTTGTAAATTTTCCTAATTTTCATAAAAGAAAACGGAAGGGCAACTCTAAACTTAACCGACCGTTTATTTCTATTTAGGCTCTGTGTTCAGTGGCAGTCTAAATGAAGAGGAACGGCGGCTGCAGTACATATTTCGGGATACGAACGGACACACACACATGTCCGAAAATTCAACGCGCCTAATACAGCTTTTCAGAGTTTATCGCAAACATTATCTGTCTGAGTTCTGTGTTGAAAACCTACTTTTTGTTCTTTTTTGCTCTTTTATTGCTTTTTAGCCTTCGTACTGTTTCGTTTAATTTAGTGTTACTTATTTGTCTTTGGAAAGGAAGATCACTAGTGTACTCAGAATTCACAGGGGTGGGTTGGTGATTCAAGGTCCCAGTTTCGTACCGTCCCAATATATTTGTATACATATCTTAATGTATATTTATGTTTATTTATTCATAATATCTTGCTCAAGTGAAGAATAAAACCTGAATCTCCTTTTTCATAAGTCTGGATAATGTTACATTCTTCATACAGAAAAACAATTGAAGAATTTTACAAATAAATAAATAAATAAATATATAAAATAAATAAAATAAATAAATACAGTACCATGTTTCTGTGGTAGCTAGATTAAATGTATTCCTATTAATTTCAATGTTAAAAATAATTTCTGTTTAAGAACAGCGTTACGGAAAGAATAAAGTTCGAAACCCAGGGAGGTCCACTGTATTATATTTGTTAAATATACTCTTGAACTCGCCTGTACATAAACTGAGTATCCAAAATATTAGAGACTCGACTTAGGACCTTATTGACCCACTTTTGGGTATCACAACTGTCTCAGTTCATCTTTGAAATTAATCGTAATTTATCATAATTTCAGAGCTTGTGAAGAAACCCACATAGATAAGATACAGTCTTGTATTTCACAGAAATTAACTTCTAGAAAATGTAATGGTAAAACCTTCAGTCACATGTGTCATGATATGAGCTTTGTAGCGAGATACATTTTCGTATTGCAAATAAATAACGTTTCTTCCTGAAAGAGCAGAAAAATGAGTTGAACTTCCAAATCACTAACAAGTCCGAGTTATTTATCAGTCTATATATTCATTTCTGGTAAATAACTTGCTCGACTGATGTCAAGAAAGGATGTTCACTACATTACACTTCTGTCATCTCTGCACTTTCGACAAATGACACTTTTTTTTCGTAATTTTGCTCTTATCCTACCATGAACACGACACACTAAGGATTTGGATTGCTTGAACCACTCCACTAGTTCCAATGATCGACAGTTCATTATCGATAATTTTTGGTGAAAGCAAATTATAGTTCTTAGTACAGATCTTCAACATTAGGCTTTGGTAAGTTGGAATAATCTATTCATGTTTGTTCGGTGAATATCTTGTAGTGATATACTGCACAAGGAACCGAATTTGTAATCAGTTGTCAATTTTGCATTTTACCCTTTCCTTTTCTGTACAATCTACGGCTATTGAACCTGTCTGAACCTGTTCCATCCTGCTGCAATTAGCAATCAGAGAGTGGTTTTCTGCTGTAATTATTTTGATCATTCATTCATTTACAATGTGTTCTTGAAACTGTAAACCTCGCGAATCTCGTCAATGTTGTTTTTCTCCCACAATGACACCCCATTTGAGTACCATTATACTACGGTATTTCGCTTATCCATTTCACTCACAACACACCTGTTATACCTAATTGTTGGGATATAAGTGCTGTAATAAGTACCTGCACATAACAAAAGTGAAAAGATATTTAAAAGAAGAAAAAAGGATAGTGGATTATGTGGATTGTTTAGATTCAGATTATATAGTTTTTGCTAAAATATATTGAGTATTTGTTCATGGTTCTATATTTTATAAATATGATTTTGTTTATATCATCTTTTACTTGAAATTATATATTATATTAAAGTACATATTCGTATTTACATTTTGGTGCTAATTGATTTTGGTAAGAGGTTATATATATATATATATATATATATATATATATATATATATATAGCAAAATGTATATGTCGTTAGGCCTAACTACTAAGCCTAATGTTATAAGTGAACATGACTAAGCTATATATAATGCAGCATCCAACACAAACAATTATCATAGTTGTAACTATAATCAGAACACAAATCGGCTGTAGTTCCACGCCCACTAAAATTTAGATGTGCATCATGCTTATTCTTACCGAATTCATATTCTATTTGTTAGTTGGATGTAATATTTTGGACGTTCAGTGTATATAGATACTGTATATTGTATACTGTGTATTGTTTAAGTAGGTAAGTGAAAAACCGAGATATCTATGTATAATATAAGTACATACTCAACTCATTTAAACCAAATGATTTCGCAGAAGAAAATAGAATATTACCTGCCAACTTGACCAAAAGTACCAGGGCCAGTTGACTACATGCTCTGTGAATCTTGAAATCAGGGTCAATTAACGTCTCCACTAGATGAAAGTTATCATAACCGCTGTGATACGCTGGATAAATACTAATGTTGTATCTAGACTTGAAAAGAAAGCATTAAAATTAGAACTAAAACTAAGCGAAGTATAGGGTAGCTAAAATAGATAAAAAAAACTAATAACTTCGTTAATCACTTATTGATTGTGAATAATTTTCAATTTACGATATCGTATTGTATCCAACTAAAAATGTTATCCTTGTTATTTTTGTACATTTCTGGCAAAATATTCTTCGCTTTCTTGTTTCCGCACTGTTTTTCATGGCTATTTCATTGATTATTACTGCTCTAGTGTCATTTACTTTTATTATGTTCGTAATAAACTTATTATTTATATACCTCACTTTATACGTATGAAATGAAATAGTTGCGAGCAAAAATGTTTCGTAATCATTTGTAAAGAGATTTGCTCTTAACTATTAATAACAAATATACAGTATATAAAAGTCTAATAATTTATTTTAAGAAAAACAAGATAAAATTATAAAGAAATAATAACAAAAATAAATTAAACTTTTATATGTAAAAGAAATAAGAAAATATCGCACATACTTATTTTCTAATACGATACAGATAGCACAGGGAAACGTCAATCTGAGTAATAAATTTATAGAATTTTAAAGTTTATAAAAATAATGAACAGAACTTGCAACCTAAAAATAGGAGAAAGAAAAAACATTATAATGCAGAGGTATTGGGCATAAGGCTTTTACCTTAATCTTTTAATCTTTCTATAGAGAGAACTTGGAACTTGAAATATATTTGAAAATTACTAATCAACAGAAAAAGTAATAAAAGTAGAAGAACATACAAAATAATTATTATAATACAGGGTGCGGCACGTAAAACCGGCCCGTCGTAATATTCTGGTATATTGTGTTTTTGGCAACACTTAAATAATCTACCTTCCTACCAAGAGATGGCGTGTCGAGGTCGGGTCGACTTACGTGACCTGCAGCAGTCACGTGCAGCCGCAGCCAGTGAAACTTGTCGAAACCAGTTGAGAAAAAGGCCTCGTTGTGTTAAGCCGGGTGAGTGTCAGTGTGTGATAATGCCGTATTCGATACCCGAGCGTGTTGCCATTGTTGAAGGGTTCATTCTCATTGGATCTTTTGTGAAAACAAAGAATTTGTTTCGGGAGAAATTTCCAGGACGTTCTGTGCCAGCAAAAAGCACCATTCAGGAATTGATTGAAAAATGGCGGCGTACAGGATCGGTTCAAAATGCTCCCAGGAACAGACGACCATCTGTCTGCACACCTGTATTAAAGATGCAGGTGGAGGGGATAATGACAAGAAGTCCTCGAAAGTCAACCAGGAGATTGAGTCAACAGGTTCATGCGAGTGAGAGAAGTTGCAGACGTGTTTTAAGGGGACTGAAGTTAAAACCGTACCGGATAAGTGTTGTGCAAGAACTGAAGGAGCCTGACCTGCAGAAGAGGGTGCATTTCTGTTCATGGCTGTTGAGCAATGTTGCCAGTGGTTTCTTGGATCCACTAATGCTCATCATGAGTGACGAGGCGTGGTTCCATCTGTCTGGGTACGTAAATTCCCAAAACAACCAGTATTGGTCGACAGAAAATCCACACGCAATCCACCAGGTACCCTTGCATGATGAGAAGATTGGTGTTTGGTGTGCCATTTCCGCCACACGCGTTATTGGGCCCATATTCTTTGAGACGATAGTGAACAGTGACGTGTATATGGGAATCCTGGAGGAGTTTTATACAAACTTGACCGAAGAGGAGCGTCAGTTATGTTACTTTCAGCAGGATGGTGCAACATGCCACACATCAGCTGCATCATTGTCCCTTGTGCATGAGATGTTTACACCAGAGAGGACAATCAGCAAAGGCTTGTGGCTTCCTCGGTCACCAGACTTGTCCACGTGTGACTTTTACTTATGGGGACTGTTAAAGGGAAGAGTATACGAAACAAATCCACACACAATTGAAGAACTCAAGACCAGGATCCAGGATGTCACCAATAGCATTACAACACAAGAACTGACAAGGGCATATATGAATCTCCTCAATCGTGCTCACATGTGTGTTGAAGTGGGCGGAGGACACTTTCAGCACCTGCTGTGAAGGCTGCTGTGAAGGTGAGTAGTCATATTCAATACATTACATTTCATTTATGTGTTGTAGTTAATCATATTCAATACATTACATTTCATTTTATGTGTTTACTTTACGGGCCGGTTTTGCGTGCCGCACCCTGTATATCAGGGTGCAAATTACTTAGGGGTTGGAGGATTTTCTCCCTCAATCACATTTTGACCCTTTCTCCAAGAAACTGATTAAAGCGTACCTGCCGTGGATGCTTGTTTTCTTCCCCAAACCATGTTTAGTGATCACAAAAAATGAGTATATTGTCAAATCCCACGACTTTCACTCTTTTATGTAATTTTAATTCGCTAGCCGTATTCCGAAATAAGAAAATGTAAACAATTCACTTCTAATTTTATATCCACAGCCATAATATATATATTATATTCTTCTGTTTTCACCGTCGCCCAGTTTAACTATGTTACTGTGCCTACAGTTGTCATTTGCAATCGTATACTCATACCTCTCAGTTCGTCGTCGGGGTTCAATTTGGATGACAACTTCATACTAACAACGTACAAGGAAGTCAGATATGAATTTCCAAACGTCTTACGTTATTCATATACAGTTCATCCTATACCCAAACACATTCCGAAAAACTTGCGGGTATCCTAGGCAATATATAGTATTTTGCTTATTGTTGTTGATAAATTGATTTCAGAAATTTCTTGTTCATTATTGTTGTTAGCAGTGATGATTTCAAAGGATGATCAAGGGAATGAATTTCCCCTGAAGCTAAAATTCTCTCCGGGTCATATCTCCGATCAAGCGATATATGATTTACCAATATTTTTTGCAGTACTGCTTTCACTCCCCATATATTAGAATTCTTCCCCAGGGGAAAATCTTCCGAAATCATCATTGCTTGTCAGATGATCATGCCTGTGTATGTGCTTTGAGGAAGATGTCACTATCTCATTTTGAATTACTGCGCATTCATAGATTCGTATCCTGTTCACGCTTAACCTTCCCCCAATATTAATGACTTAATTCCCGCACCTATGCAGTATATAATTACATAAAACAGTAATAAGGCAATGGTGTATGTAGCATAAAGGAAAATTAAGCTAAACATAAAAATATATAATAAATATAAACAAGTGAGTTTTCTTTCACAGTATGGAACTACAGTCTACTTCTAAACTATGTGAATAGTCAAACTTGAAATAGTACATTTATAACTACTTGTTGTAATATATTAATAATATTAAAGATAGAGTCTTTCCCTCGGACACTCAACCCAAATAATAAAAAAAAAACTTACTCATCTTTTTCCGTTTTTGTTCTACAGCAATAAAGGTTGAAACCAGAAATCGATAATTTTAACCACTTCCGGAATGAATAAATGGTTGAGGAAGGAGGTAGAATCTACAGTTGGGAAACTGAATCAATTATAGGAAACCATATCTCGATATCCCTTATTGCTTTTGCTCTACGGAAATCAATATTGAAACAAATCAGTAGTAAAATTCAACCACTTCCAGTTTTCATAGTGTATTGCGGGCTGTGATTATATGTTCTTTTGACACCCTTCATCGGTTGTAGAAAACCATTTGTCACTATTACCATTTTTGTTCTATGATATGATAAATGTTGAAACCGGAAATAGTTAATCTGAACCACATTCGGTTTGCATAGAGAGACAATGGAGGAAACAGAACCTATTCTTCGGATGTTGAATCGATTGCAAAAAATAGCTTCTCGATATAATGCATACAATTTTTGCTCTGATATCTGTTGACAGACGGACGGACAAAGCCGTTCTATAAGACTTCGGACACTTATACATACGAAATCTAAACCGTACTAGACCAGCGGGGAGGACATTATTATGATAATTATTATCATTAGATATTATTATTTTGTCCTATCTACAACTTATTTAAAGGTTTTCTACTCACAACAATAGAAGCAATATTTTGTGAATAAGTCTTGCAAGAAATGTATAAGATAAAATAAAATAAGCAGTTGGAACAAGTTCTATAAATCTGAGTTCAGCAGTTAAGGGAATGAACTTTTGTTTGTTGATGTACAATCAATGTATTTTCCTTTTGTGTATAGAGCATAGTTATTTCAGTTATTGCCTGATTTTTGCCTGCTTCAAAGTTTACCATATAAGTCTAGAATAATCACTATTATTTCGCTTTTTTAGGAATTCCAGACATCGATTAATTATTAGGTCATTCAACAAGAAGCAAAATTAGGATTTAGGGAATTCGATTTCTGGGCTTTCGGCAATTATAGCCATGTTACCCCGTCACGTATGAGGGATGCCATCCCTCGGTTATCACATTATCCGAGGAAAGGGAAGGAAGGATGCGGCCTGGGACCTATATGTTAGGTACCATCCCGACATTTACCTGGTGTGAATGAGGAAAACCTCACTCACGCTGGCTGGTCTAAAAAGGTTTTACACATTTTTGACCGAGCATCCCTACCGGGAACCGACCCCCAGATCGCTCGCATGAAGCACAATTGTAGCATATTTTACGATTATAGTTTAGCATCGATCAGGCATATCTACGTGTAGCTTCAGAATCGCCGGAGAGCTACTCTTAAAATTTCAGTTTGACAGTTTAATGTTAGATACTCTACTTATACGCCGAGTTCGTTCAAAATTGTACTCTACGAAATATTTCAGCGTTCCTTGTAAGCCTAGTAATTGATATGAGGACTTCTTTTTGATGATGGGAAGATATCGATAACAAATTATTTCACTAAAAGAAGTATTTTCGAGATATAAGTAATTAATTAGTAGAAAAACTTGAGTATTATTTTTATTATTGTTATGATTTTTGCAATACTTTACCATAAGTTGAGACAGGATTAATCAGCAGTCTAACAATGTAGTATTTTTGTTGTACAGAATTTAATTTTACTTTGGTATTTACTGTCTGATTAAATATTATATGTTGTATATATTTATAGTGTTAGTGTTACCTAACTTCACCCTCCAGGTGGGAAAAATCTTAGAAAATAGCTCTCATCACATTCTGTTAAATGAAAAGTTCTAAAGGATGGATTAAAAGTAGTGATTATGCCGCTTCTTATCAACTACTATTGTATAAAGGCACAGTCTTTTAAAACAAAATTGGATCTACCCTTCTCTTAACGACCATCTACTCACAACTTTAAGCAGGAATCTCTAATGTTTTGCATAAGAAGAATGATCTTAATTGTCTAAAACAAATATCTTACTTGTTTGGATTTTCCATTTATGGATAACAATACAGATGTTTTCCAAAGGGAATAGGTGGTCAGGATTTATTGGACAATACTATACATATGGATAAATTAACGTATCAAGAGAATCTTTATTTCCTAAAATAAAGTTAGTAATGTTCTTAATTTAGAGTGGGGCTATCCTTTTGTGATATCGCACTTCACTATTGCTTTGAACTTGTCGAAATATGATAGTCGAAATCATGGGAAGCGAATTGTGCAAGAAACTGAATAGACTTTGTTAGAAGTATGAAAAAGAGATTGGGAAATGTAAAAACGTGACGCCTGTGATAAGTGAGTAAAATTTATACCCTCACATGCAACGGGAATTCATAAATCATAAAACAAGGTATATCTGAGAAGCACAGCAGCTCATATGATGCTCACCTCTAATGCGAGAGGTTCCTGATTTAAACATAGACCATGCCAGTTTGTGGTTGAAAACATCTTGCTCACGTGTTTTCTCAAGGTTTTCCTGTTGCCTCCCACATTCTTACACCACAAATTATTTCAGAAACATTGACTATCACTAATAATCCATCTTTAGTATAAAAGACATAAACGTCAGACTTTTTTTTTTTTTTTTTTGCAGAAAATGATTCATTTGTGCTGTATAAATAAATAAAATTTGAAGCCTATCAAATATCAATAGCAATGGAAATATAGCCTTTGTTCTGTTATTAGTAAGTATATTGATATATTTTCCATTCGCTCTACTATTTGTACGTATTATGTATTTATTAGTATAATGAAAACGTTTCTTGACTTATTCCAGAACAGAAAAGAAGACAATACATAACAGAACAATGGTTTAACGTAAGAAAAATAGAAAAAATAATGGATTTATAGAACAAGTAGATATAAACAATACTCCTAGGCTATTGTGTCATTCTTATGGACTTCTTGTTCAAACACTTATCCGTGTGTACGTCTATGTCATATGAATACGTACTTGAGTAATGATTTGTTAAGAGCCCGTGCAATCAATGCACGTATATTTGTCTTCTACAGTAAATTCAATACTAAACTAGTCATTTTGACAGGCTAAACAGTGATTGATTTTGCAAGGAACGAGAGGACACGTTTCACTGAGAACACATGTAGTGCTATTGACACATTTGCTGAAAACAAATGTGGAAGGATAATTAGTACAAAGAACAGTACAATTTCACGTATATAAGCGTTTCTATTTGATAATTGTTTCTGTCTATTCAATAGCTCTTTTAGTATATTGTTTGTTTCTGTAGTAAATCCGAAGAGAACAGTACAAACAGTCAGTTGTTTCTTTGGCCTCGATATACTGTATACTGAATTACAAATGCACGTAAATGTTGGTATTACATGACACAATAAAAACAAAAATCCTGTTTTTCGTGGCATACCATGCTTGTAGTAATGGAAAGCATGAGAAAATAAGAATAGAATTGACCTTATTTAAACTTTTAAAGCTGTGAATCTTGGTAAAATGACAAAATATATTACATTAACAAATGCAATTTACGCAACAAGTAACACAAATACTGTAACAAGCAGGGAAACTAGAAAAAAATTGTTATATGTTAACTTCCACACAATAGACATATAAAAATAACTTATTGTTTAAAGTTCATCGCAGAAATGTAAGAGGTAATATTTCGCGAAGTGGTTACGTTCTTAGGTACCAGTAAGCTGATCCATGTTCGAATTTCTATCAAGTAGATTTTTTTTCTTTTTGTCGAAATAGTTGCTATAAAATATAGTATTACAGTTTTAGACATGGTTTCATCCTGTTATATTATTATCTTAACACAAAAGCAAGATAAACCTAAGGCAACAAGTAGATTCTAGATCAAAAGTAAGGATGTTCCAGATTTTTCTTCCATTAATAAAATGTAGAAATAAGCTAACATCCGAAACTAAATATGCATGTAATTCAAACGAACGTAGCAAGTTTCTACCATCTGACTCAAATCAGCATTTGTGTTTCTGTCTGTCCGTTTGTTTCATCATAACCCTCGTAAAATTTATTCGATTTTAATTAATGAAACTTATTATATGCCTTCCTCCAATCTTTGAAAACAACCTTATTGTTTGATGTTGCAAGAATCTATTAAGAGTAAGTAAGTAAAAGATTGAAAGAGCAACAAATATAGAGTTGCTACCCATAATCTGTTCTTAATGATATGGTAAGATTGCCATCACATCGTTGTAGTATTTAAGCAGCATGGATCTTTTTTATTTCAGTTTAACAGTTTAACAAGAACTGTAACCTAACTCTTTTTCAAATTACGAGATAATTATCTATTCTGTAAAATATGGGAAATATATCGCGAGCTGTAGTATACAGAGGCTAATCCTTCCGTACGAACAACTTTCAGACACTGACATATGTCAAATCGGATTTTACAGAGCGACAGAACTATACACACACGAGTTTCAGTCCCTCAATTGTTGTATAGCGTAGCAAAGATGTAATGGGCAAAACACCACTGAAAAATACCGGTTTTAGGAAGAATACTTCATGGCTTTCTCCAATGCAACTCTAACATTTATCGCATAGTATGTCAGAGGAGTGTTAGAACAATGATTGTATGATAAAACGGAATACTACTAATGTTAAAATTAAACGTCATGCACAACAACACATGCCACATCATCAACGAAATTGCTTTCAAAAAGGGCGACAGTGAAATTCACAACACCTATACTCAGGAAGATATTGGATTTGGCAGCGTGTAAGAATCTATTACCACAGCGTGTTAACGCCGGGTGATTACACGTGTCCCAATTAAAAGTGAGTCATGGAATTTAGCACAAATTGAGGCTGGAAACTATTTTTTGTACATCAACGAAAAAGCAAGGGTAGAAGGCTGTGCAATATTACTTAGGTGGTGACCGCTGCAAATTTGTTGTTATAATGGACGAAGCATAGATTTATCTGCGAAATGACTAAAGAAAGTTAGGGCCATTACCTTCATAAATGTTCGTGGAAAAGACCGATGTAACTTTGTATGTCAATGCAAAGAAAGTTTCTTGACAGGTTGTTACTAGCTTTTATTGTAGAGGAAATCTTAAGATTTGTAAGATTGAAAAAATGTCAAAAGCAATGCTACTTATTTCCAAGGATATGTCCTATCCTAAGTTTACACAGACAAGATACCAGCCTTGAGAACTGCACAAAGTCAAAACTCCACATCACACGGTCACAATGTCGCCGGCCTTCTACCGAAACATGGGAGCTGCAATAGTATCCATGCTATTCCGTTCGAAGATATTTTTCCCATTAAGATCTCAGATACTAGTACCATGGATTTCTGTGCTTTTGGACTTTATAAACGTCACCTTTCTTTACATCGGGTTCACGCAGCAAATGGCTTCTGAAGAACATGAATAAAAGTTAGAACAACATAACCCTGCATAGCTTGCACGAAATCTACTGCAGTGGAAACTGTGATGTCGTGTAATGGTCCGTACTGGTGGCCATCACACCGAACATGATCGAAAGTTGAGGAGTGGTATATCTTAGGTAAGCAAGAACTTCAACTTGTTAGGATGGAAATGGATCCGTCTTCGTAGAACCATATTTGATTTCAAATAACAAAGCTAAACAAAGCTTGATTTCAAATAACTTTTCTACTGTCCTGTTAGTTTTGTTAGTTTTAACCAATGTTTGTTAGTTTTAACAATTACTTTATTTTTATCACTTTTGAGAACAGAAAGCCACTAGTGTTTCCACAAAGTCTAAATATTATCTCTAGACTAGACAATAAGGAAAAACATATTTATAACTAGTGTATTTAAACATCCTACATCAAAATTCAGGGAACTTACAAGTGTAAATTTTAACTAGAACGACTTTACTTTCTTTGTTAATAAATTATAGGTACATATTGATTATTGAAATCACTCTAATTACTTTAAAATAAAATCTTACACTACAGGAACTCATAACGAACATGTTGCTCTAATGCCTTCTAAAGATTAATCCACTTGAGCATTCGCTACAACTAGGGGCACACCCAGAAATTTTTATTTTAGGGAGTCTAATACTACAAAACACTATGTTTATGTAGTATTGAACTGGTGTTATTCTGCATCCGAGAAAACACATTCTCAACTAGCGATGCCCATTCCCCTGGAGTACTTGATCTAATTCTGCAAATTTACCGTCCCCCTGGAGATTGAAGTTGATTGTGATAAAACGAAAATCACTTGACTTGTAGACTAAATTTTATTCAATTTCAAAAGCATTATTACGGTATAATTAAAAGTTCGATCGTAATATTTCAATGAAAATTTATATTGTCCCAAAAACTCTCATTCGCGCAACCTAAAACCTGCCTGTGGGCACCCTTGACTTCCACCTATATTACCAAAGAAAACATGATCGAATTAAATTGTTAGAGATGTAGTATAAGATCAGTGAGTTACAAAGATGGGACGGGGTCTGGAGTGGGAGGATATCCCATGATTGCGCCCCTGATGCAGACAAAACACAAGTATTAAAAAGAGTTACGAAGGTTCTTTTGGAAGGTCAAGTCCCCGTGGGCCTCCTCCGTGAGTGCGTCCCTAGTTACAACCTTGGGGTTGATCTTCGAGATAACAGAACTTTCACAAAATCACGAAAACTTCTTATCATTACACTCGTACTTACCTCATTTCGAGTAAACCAGTAGTCGATAGACGGAATCCCTGCATAAAAAGCAAACGCTGTGTGATCACTGGCAGATCCTAAATCAAATACCCTACCAAATCAAACAAATTATAATCAATAAAGGATGAGAGGGAACAGTGCAGAGTTTTCACACAATATTAAAGCAATTAAACCCTAAAAATTCACAAATATGAAAGTCATTCATCTTATCTGATAATGATTTCAAATCTTTCAAGACACACTAGGGAGAGTTCCAAAATATTTTTAACTCGTGATTTATTAATGAAACGATACACAATGATATTAATATTTTAACGTAATCCCGTAGTTTTGAAGTAAGTGAATACCTCTTGACTTAGTGAATTCTTCTTGTGTAAAGTCTCTTGACTTGGAAGTACGAGCCACTCTTGCATCAATTGTAGCACTTCTTCGTTGGTCTTAAAAGAATTAAAGTCAATATTTATTTTTATTCATTTATTTACTCGTATTCTTTCGGACCCCATTTACATTGCAAGAAATTAACAGTGAAACAGTGGAAGATGTGCGGAGAATCAGTAGGGCCTCTACTTAAAGACATCGTTACAACGCTTTCTTAGTAAATCTAACAACAACTACTTTAATAACCTGGCCAGAATAGGCAGAGCTTCAAGATTGTTTACCCATAATGCTTAGTGTCCAGCCACGCTATCTTACATACTCTATTCAAATAATGTGAGGGATCTTAGAGGAAAGGCCTGAATGTCATATCATCCAATGCCACATTCTTCCTGTTTTATCATCACACGTTAGGTTTCTAAAGTACTTTTGCTGTCCAAGAAAAATGTATCAGTGTATTTGATCAAAGATTCAAAATTGTCTGAAGAATAAATGTTTCCAACTTGTTTCCAGAACTTTGTCAACAGGATCCTTTATGTCTCATATCGTTTCTGCAACTGCAATTACGAACGAATTTCTTAACTTTTCATCATGATACCAATCCAATTATCTATATAAAACTACCAAAATGAGTAATTCTAAAACTTGAAATCAATAGTTTGAGCGCCCTCATGCTTTTAGGATGAGCCCATTGGGTCATCTCCTGATTATGGAACTGCATCCTATATTCATGTTTTCTTGTCATTAAAAACAATTGAACAAATTTTAATACAAGATTCTTTGCCCAAATCAGCGTTATTTTACTTAGCTAACTTGATCTACTCCTTAAATAGTTATTGAGAAGTCAGCATATAGAATGTAGGTATACGCTTTTACTTAAGTTTATATCAGCTACATATTGTTTTATAACGAAATTTATTTTCATTAAATGCATTAGTAGAAACTGAATAATAAACACCCAGAAATCATCCCATCCCACATAGCACTGAGTCACCCCTTAGATGTTAATCCTGGGATATTGATATGTCCACGGGATGATCCATTGTTACCAGTGGACATCCTATGGACAACCCATGCAAATTCAGACGGCCTCTTAAATCCCAGAAACAAGATTTCTTGTGGGATATTTCTTGGCTCGTTGCGGGATAATCACAGGACGACTTTTGGATACCCACATATAGTCCCGTAACGGGAACGTCCCATTGACATTCAAGGGAAATTCAACTGGATATTTGAGCTCCTCCGTGGCTAAGCGGTTAGCGTACGCGCCTTTGGCGTGGGAGAACCTGGTTCGATTCCCGGCGGGAGCTCATGTGGTTAGGATTCCACGTTAATCAGTAGGTCCACGTCTCATATAGCCTCGCTGCTGAAAGGGACGATAAACTCAAAATCAACAACAACAACATCAAGTGGATATTTCTATTATCCTTGAAGTATCTAGTGTGAGAGCCACATCCCATTGAAATTCAAGGGAAATTCTGCGAATATTTCTATTATCCCTGAAGTATCTACTATGACAAATACATCCCGTTGAAATCCAAGGGAAATTTAGTGGACATTTGCATTATCCTTAACGTTCTTACTGTGACAGGTATATTATACTGAAGTCCAAGGGAAATTCTAGGGATATTTCCATTATCCTTAAAATTTCTACTGTGACAAATACATTCCATTGAGATCCAAGAAAACTCCCGTGAACATTTGCATTATCCTTAATGTTCCTACTATCGCAGGCTCACCTTATTGAAACCCAAGGGAAGCCCAGTGAATATTTAAATTATCCTTAAATTTCGTACTATGTCAGACACTCTCATTGAAATCAAAGGGAAGTCTTGAGGATATTTCCATTATTTTATAAATATCTACTGCGACTCTGAATGATGCGTTATTAGACATCCCACGGACATGTTACGCTATGTGGGATATAATAGACGTTTATACTCAAATTTCTTAGGGAGCGCGGTGGCTCAGTGGTAGAGCATTCACCTCCGGTGTTTGGGGTCATTGGTTCGATCCCAGCTCGCGCCGTGTGAACTTTGTGGTGGACAAACCTCGTGGGCTTTGTCAGGGTTCTCCCGTTTCCTTCCACTTTCTTCATTCCACCATTTCATTCATTTCTCATCATCACCGTCTCCTTTAGCCTTCCGGAGACGGTGTATTCCGCAAATGATTATGCCCACAGAGTTGTACACCTATGGACAGGGTATGTCAGAAGGTCTTATCAGTACGTTTGGTACTTCAATAGCAACTCATCTGATGTTGATGTCCAGGAGTGCGTTTTGATCAGCGCTGATGTGCGAATTTCCATTCCTCGGAACAGTGGCACCAACAATGATTAGCACCAAATACTTAATGTGTAACGTCTTGCACAGTTCGACGGAACAACCATCCGACCTCTCTCAGACCAACAAGAAGTCTTCTCTTGAACTCCCTTAACTGTACGAACTGAGTTCATCTATGCCGTTCTGGTTTGTCTTCAAAGTTCACTACCAATTTGACGCATAATAGAGACTTGGCCACTCCTTTGGCACATCACTAACTGCTACAAAGACATTGGACTTTGTATTGTCAGTACTCGTTTCCTATTACATCCGCAGCGTGGAGCTGGTGGTAGTCGCGTACACGTGTTTATACTAGTAGCCGATACGAATATGTTATTTTTATGTCACTTCTGGATGTTTATATGTTTTACGTTCTACTACAGTATATGTACTAGCAAGGAATTTGGAACACTTACTTCGGTTCACTATCAGAAGAATGTGCTATCGTGTCCTCTCTCCAATATTCATAAAGAGATACTTTATCATCTAACGGTGACGGTACCTGAAAGAAAATCTTAAGTGAATATCTTAAGTGTTTAAAAGTCACATTTGGTTAGATTCTAACATCATATAGAGCCTCTAACTTAGATAGTATTAAATATTGTGTGAATCAGACTTTGTAATAAAAGTAGCATAATTATACAAGAAGTTGCATGTTAGGTTCATATTCAAAAGCTAGTTTAGCCAATCTGAGCAAGATTTCTACTTAGGCCTTCGTATTGAATGCATTGTGGATCACTGGTGTTTGGTTGAAAAGTATTAAATTCTCACTGGTCCACTTATTCTGATTGTTAATGATTGTATGAATTTCGGTCTTCATTCTATTTCAGTTTGTCGGAACTCCAAATTGTGACAGTGTAAAAAGCAAAGAAACTACAACGTTTGGCGACAGAGGTATCCTGAGCACAATTGTATCAACAAAAGTTAAACAAAACAGAATAAAATATACGTGCTATTCGAAAAAAATATGTATCTGGCCTGATTTTAGATAAGGAAGAGTAAGGAGAGTAGATCACTTAAATACTGAAATATTCGTAAGAAAATTTAGATCAGAAAGCCAGTAATCGAAGAAAAGTAGAGAAGAAAAATTGAATGCAGACTACAAAAGTTCTTCACGTCGAAAGATATCAGTCAACCTGAAAAGCTGGTTAGACCACCAATGTTGATTGATTAGTTGGTAAGAACAACAATGATGAAAGATTTGCTCCAGTTTGGTATACCTGAATATAACTCAATCGATAGAAATGAGAATACTTAAGTGAATGTGTAGAGTAACCAAGAAAAACAGAATCATTATCAGACATAGAACCCCTACATTTTCTGACGTTAGTCAGTTTTCCGCTTTGACACTTTGTTTTCAATTTCTAACAAAACAACCATTCTCATCTTTTTCGTAGAACATTAAATTTCCCACATTTTTTATGTTATAAAGGATTTGTAAACCTTTTCAGTACGAAAATACAGAAGAAAAATATGCTAAATTGTGATTTTCTAAACTTAGGAAAAATAAAACTCGCTAGTTTTGCATTTTATGACTATTTCTCAACATTGCTTCAATTTCTGGTATGATGAAATAATGTACAGAAATTGAAAAAAGATACAATTTTGAACTTTTGGGTTCATATGCCACATCAATATCATGACTTTCTCCAACAGATGTAAGTCTCCGATGCCTTCATTTTCTTTGATAAAATTGAACCGATCATGGACATATCTTCATCCCAGTGTCATTTTCGTTTAGATCAGTCTCAGGAGATTTTTAGGCATGCCTAGGACAATGCTTGAATATATCAGAGCACTTCAATCCATCTCATTTTGCAGCTTGATTCCTTATGTTTGAAAGAAATTAGTTGAAGTAAAGGTTCTAGAGTTACATTTTTGTTTTTGTACTCAGGATCAGTATTTGTGTGCTATACGTCTAGATCCAATCTAAAATATTACTGTATTTTCTCTTCTCAACAATGCCTGGACTTTATGGTAGGTGAGAAATACATGACACTGTGCTGCGTCTCGTGTAGGTGTCCTACTTGCGTTTCGTCACTGAATTTGTGAATAATTGGTAGCAGAGATAATCCAGTATCTCTACCGTACAAAGTGATGAGAAATCTTTCAGCTGTTTCAACAATTTGGTTTGCTATAATTTCTGACTGTCTGAAGATGCTTACTGTTTTAGATAAATCAGGGCGTTTCTGATAATAACTGCTGAATTTCTTCTTCCCTCGTCCAAACAGGGTGGATATTGTATCATACCCGGTGAAAACATGAAGAAAACGAATATCTTGTAGGGCATATTTGAACGAATGCCCTACAAGATTGGCGAATACAAACCACTAAATCCATTAACTCCCTCATTCTTCTGGAGATGTGTATTCTGATGAGAAGTTAGTGCTGTCAGCAATATCAGAAAATTTTCGTCTTCACCTATGATGGTAACCGTACCAAAGTATGTGGCCCTTAATATTACAGATTTTACTAATATCTCATAGGCGTCTTCTACTGCCTATTTCACATCGATATCCTTTGTTGCCATTTCAGTCATTGATATCCAAATATTTTTGTTACTGTCGTTGATTTAAAAAATCTTGTGACATTGTCATTATGGTTGTTTGCGAAAACATGAATTTGATAGACCAGTGTAGTGAAGCAAGACGTGATCGTTCTACTGCTTAGGTGCTTTGTTGAATGGTTTCAATAGATAACTATCAAACACTATATGTTACTGAACCCAAAATCTCTTTGTACATAGCCCACAGAAGTTTCAAAATTAGCATTTGCTGTCTTCATATTACCTTATGTAGAAGATATCAACCATCAATTACTGTACATTTTCTGCTTCCGAAGTGGACTTCTTTTTCTGTGGAAGTGAATTCCGCATACAACACAGTTTTTTGTACCCGTGCACAAACCTTCTTCAGTAAAGAGAACCATTGGATTCGGTACAAGTTCATACATAAATCTCTAGGATCTTCATCATGCTGTTTGGTAATGGAGACAGGTTGGAAAAGAGTTGTGGATCAATTGTAATTGATATGCCTGTAATTTTCAGAGCACATGTGATTGAGACAATAGTTACAACCTTATTCTTTCACTTTCAAGTTTACATCTTCAAAATTTCCAACCACCATTTCTTTTTTCATGCAAGTAATTCCAATTTCTTGAGCTAATTGACATCATGGAACTGTATTGTGGAACGGTGAATATTCAGTGAACCAACCACTGGGCTTTTCAATATCAGGGTTATCCCTGCTTACACTGAAAGGGCTCATATCTACTTGTTCAAAAGTTATTTCAGTGAGAGAGTTAATTGTTGAGATATGTATTTCAAATATAGTCCATCGAGCAAGCACATTATAAGTAATAGCTCACGACAAGTCAGACAATAACTCTTCATGGATCTCAATAACGTCTCTCTATGGTGATGCCTGACCAGATTTCAGGCTAGAATTTTTCAAAGGCGAATTGTAAAATAGCTACATGCCGTGAATGTGTAAAGTTCCTTTGGATCCATACTGTATTTTATGCTTTTTATATCCTGATAGCACAGGTATACAATCTTAGCATAGTAGGAATGACCTGCTGTATGGAAGTAGGGTACATTTCTTTTGCGGTTTCGAGGTGTAGGTTCCGATCCATCCGTTCTGCTTGAATAAAGTTTACCAATAGGGCACTCATGCGGAACTACTGTACCCATAGCTTAGCAATTGGTCCAAGATTTTCAATTGTGTCAAATATACATATATTTGAACTGATGGTGCAGTATGCCATACTGCATCTTTATGTTCCCTCACATAAAATAGTGTTACCTCTCTCTTGAGAGAATTTCGTTTCTTTCTCCCAGCGATTTCTGGGAATTTTTACACTACGGAACTCTATGATAAAAACGAATACGAGGGATTATACGGAAGTTCTATATTTGGGAAAGTATAAAGTTTAAAAAAAGACACTTTGTAACATGCAAATTGTGGCAAATTTAGTGCTCTACAAAGAAGGTAAGATTGATTTTTTAGACGGCACTTGGGGGGGGGGGGTAAAGAATTATAGCATAAAAATTGACTAACGTCAGAAAATGTAGCGGTTTTACAGACCTCGTAGAGTTAGCACGGAGTCTGGGCGGTTAAGTGCCTAGGTACATACAACATACCCAAAAATAAAGTTTTTATAATTTTTTCCAAACTACGCCCCCTTTTTTTCAGTATCTGCCGAATACACTACTAATCTTCAACTCGACAGAGAGTTGTACTGCACAATAAAAGACGGTGCGTGTCACATTTTATCCAGCTATCATCTCTTAATCCACTGCGGAAGAGACGCCTTTTACCACTATATCAATCGATAGATCATATCAAGCTGAACAAAATGATAGGCTTAAAGGATAAATTTTTAGGAGTAGTTTTCGAGAAAATTAACCAAATGTAATTTTTTGTATTTCTAAAAACTGTGTCGTTTGTTTCCAATAATTATTGACAATTCTTACTCTACTGAAGCAAATTGTATTTATTACTGTTTATCTTCCATTAACGGTGACACACATGCTCCTAATAGTTACGTATATATGTCGTGTAAATTAATGCTCAAAAATTGAATAAAGTTGTACAATAAATTATTTTAAATTTAAGCATTTAATTTGTTCATTTCTAACAGTCCGTAAGGTTATAACAAAGTTTCCCTTATTTTCACACGCACATATATTAATACAAAAAATAAGGTGGTAACCCAAAGTACTAGAAGACTAATTTTATGAAATGATATCCTGGTTACATCTGAAGTGCATTGTCTAGAAACAATTCAGACGCCTAGTATCAAAAACCGCCATTTTTTATATATTTTTAAAGCGAAATTGAGTTATATATCGCTTGTCTTGTCTTGTCTTGATCCTCTCTCGACAAATAAAGTTTTAGAGTCGCAGCTTAATCAAGCCAGGGTCCACTATATCACTGGTTATTGTTTTAAAATAAAAATGTATCACAAAATGGCCCATCCAATATGGACGATTAGCCGGTCAACAGTTATCTTGTTTTTTCAACGTATATTATGTATATAAGGAAGAAAAGTGGCGCCAAACACAGTGAAAATATTTGTAACACAGTAAAGATTGTAATAAAATGGAAATTGTACTAAAGTAAGAATTGTTTAAATTTAAAACGTTAATAAAAAAGGACAGCAAAGCTCCCAGCTACTTTATAGAATGGCATTCGTCTTAACTTCCCCTATATCGCTTGTTATACGAGGTATGTTTGATCTAAAGGAATTCCATGGAAACACAATTTTGTTTAAAAGCTTAATATTCTATACTGAAAAACTATTTCAAATATAGGACTTCGAGGATATGGAACTTTTCTGCACGTTTTGCAAGATTCCTCGAAACTAAGCGAAACTGATGTGGTGGATTTTGATACTGGGCGCCTCAGTTATTGTGTTTCAAGATTAAGTGTTGTGCTCATAAGGAGATTTAAACTAATAGAAAATCAGACTTTAAAAAACAGGTGAAAATTTTCTACCTTGTCATGAAATTTCTTCTAGTCCGCGAATATTTATATAAAAGTTGTAGCCATTAATTAAAGTATCTTATTTTTAACAGAAAAAAGGCCAGAAAAGGAAGAATATAACATACTAGTTATATGAAGCTACATATTTAGGTATACTGTACTTACAATTTTAGTGGCGTCCACGAACATATCTTTAAGAAGTGGTGACGCTGATGGCTCGAGGGATGGTCCTGCAGCACATGTGTCTGTATTTACATATGCAACAGCCCGATCAGACAGTTTTTTCTCGTGTTCCTGGAAGGAAAATAGTATATTGACAAAAATCACCCATATCTCTATGTGTAAAAGAAGTCCTGAGTGAGTGTGTGACTAACTGACTAATCAACCTCCAGGCCAAACCGTTTAAACTACAAACTTGAAATTCGGGCAGAACCATATGAGAGAGGTAAAGTTAAAGATAAAGAGAAAGAGAGAGATAGTAGATAGATATAACTCTCTCAGGAAACAAACCACACAAGGTAGACAAAAGTAAATTTTTTACTGGATATCACAAGTGACAAGTAGAGATCTACAGAGTATCCTAACACAAGATGGTGTGACGAAATTAGGTGTCAGTTTGAATATCTTGGAAACGAATTTTCCAAGATAGATGGTTGTCAAAAAGTATTGTAAAGACCTTAATCCAGCAATGGATCAACAATTGCTGATAATGGTATGTATGCGTTTCAAATGAAAATAATCCTCACCACTACACTCACGTGATCACAGTCCTCGTTCTTCATATGTGAGCATTTAAGATTAAGAAATAAACAGTTACATTTTGTTCTGAGAGATCATATTTTCAAGCCTGTACTATAAGAATTCCTAAAACCAAAGGTAGTTAAACCAAAATTTACTGTTCCTGGTAACTGGCTAAAATTTACTGATATGTTTGGGTATAACAAACGGTTCTGCGAACTCGAAATATTTTAACAACTGGTTCTAGCGAACCGGCTGAATAGCACCACTGGGCAGAACATAGGATATGTGACGTAAGTTGTCATTAAGAAAGGATTTTTGGACATGCTAAGAGGAAGCGAGAAAATATGGGGTAGTAAATATTATATTAAAATGTCAATAACTTCGAATCTCTGAAGGTTAGTGACACGAATTCGGTATATTATTTATTATTTTAAATAATTATACAGGCATTTCTGAGCCTTCTGATATTTCACCTAGAAGAGAAGAAAATGGAGATTACAATTATTATAATAAGACGTCTATAATATCTCGGAGTCTCTTAAGGTTAAATATATGAAATTTGGTATTTGCGTTTTTCATTCAAAATAATTAGAAACATGTTTCAGTGTTCCCTTTTTAAATATTTGACCTAGAAGGTAGGAAAATAGGGACAAGAAGAAAAGGGGAGATTATAATTATTATAATAGGATGTCTATATTTTGGAATCTTTTAAAATTAAAAAATGGTAATTAGTTTTTTCATTTAAAATAATACATTTCAGAGTTTTTATGTGGTTGTCCTAAAAAGGGTATGGGTTGCATTTACTATAATAAGATGTCCATATTTCCGAGACCCTTAAAATTAGACATGAAATTTGGTATTTAGACTTTTCACTTAAAATAATTGAACACTTTTCTCAGCGTTTTTAGTTGTTTGGTCTAGCAAAAAGAATAAAAAGGGAAAGGGACGGTTCACTAAGATACCAAGACCAGACGTTCGAATTTTGTGTTGAGATGAATTCTATAAAGATGCAGTAGAATGCCTAGATGCCGGAAGGATATTGTTGGCAATAACACGTGGCAGTATTTGCTAGTACTATGTATTTAAAAACAAGAATTTTAGAAAAAAAACGAAAAAGGGATCAAAAGATTGACATCTTGCCCAATAAATAGTTTTTGGATCAGGAGCCACAAATGTTTTTTAACTTCCCCTAAATCGAATTTTAGTATTATATATATATATATATATATATATATATATATATATATATATATATATATATATATATATATATATATATGGAATAAGCACATTATACTGAGTTAACTGATAGTTTGGGTTTGGCTATATTATATGTAGTTCTCCAGATATAAGGCTTAGAAGAAAATTTTTGATTGAAATGTATCGGATCTTTTGATCCAACAAGTTATTCTCGTTTCACAGCGTCAAACTACAGTAGACTTCCAAACCATGGGAATTAAATACTCAAACTTGAAGTAGTACATTTACCTAATGTTTGTAATAGATTAATAATATGACAGCATGTGTTCCTCGGACGCTGAAACCATATCAGAAAGCTATTAATCTTTATGACTTACTGATTTTGCTCAATGGAGGTAAAGCTTGAAACCGGAAATCATTAACTTGAACCACTTCTGGTTTGAATAGATGGTAAAGTGAAGAAATAGAAAATATTCTTGGGAAGCTGAATCGATTGCAAAAAAACTGCATCTCGATACCTCTTATCGTTTTTTTCTCTACGGAAATCAGTATTGAAACCGAAAGTAGTAGTAAATTTCAACCGTTTCTGATTTTGGTAGAGTGTTGCGGGTTGTGATGGTATATTCTCTTGACACCTTTAATCGATTGTAGAATATATCTTGTCGCTTGTATTGACATTTTTTGTTCCATGGTAATTAATGTTGAAACCGGAAGTGATTTATTTGAACCACTTCTCGGTTTGAATACAGGAATAATAGAAAATGCGGAACCTATTGTTTGAAAGTTGAATCAATTGCAAAAAAAAAAAAAAAAAAAAAAAAAAATCGAATCTCAATAACACAGTTTTTTCTCTACTCAAAATCAGTAGTGAAACCGGAAGTAACAGTAAATTTCAACCACTTCCGGTTTTAGTAGATTGTACAGGATAATCAGTTTATATACAGACTAATTTGTCATACTGTTTAACTGTAAAAATGAACTAATTCATGAACAATTAGAATTATAAGCAAAAAAGTTTTGTCTGTAAGATATGTATACATTATATACAGGGTGTTAATGAACTATACCGACAAACTTTAAGAGGTGATTCCTCATATCAAAATAAGAGAAAAAGTTCATATGGATCTATGGCGAAAAGTGCATCGTTTCAGAGTTAGGGCTGTCCAAAATCGCGAAAAAGCTAAATTTTAATAGGCTTTTGCTTCGAATTCCAGAAACTGTGGATGGTAGTTCTTATCAGCGTAAAGGAAGACAGGCATTCACAATCGAAAAGTGCATATTTCATAATTACCAATAGTTGTAGAGGGTATTCCCCACAGGGTATAATTCTCAGATATGTTTTCAATAGAGTTTTCAGATATACCCTGATTTCAAGAAGGGTCCAAAGTAGGCAGGAGATAAACCTTCCCAACAGTGGACATCGTGTTAGGAATCGGCAGCTCCATGTTTCTTTGTGTTCGGAATAACGTGTGATGATATGTATTTCGTGACGGTATATTTCACGTTTTCTTCACTTATAAGTGTGAAAGAAAACATCGCACCATGAGTTTTCCCGAGAACGAGAGACCATGCTGCTGACGATCCTTAACACTTTCGACATCGCGCCAAAGGATTCCGTGTTCACTACTATCAAGACTTATCGTTTGCCTAATTTGGACCAAGCATAAAGTCAGAGCATATCTCTAAATTCGGTTGATGGCATGTCTGGGAATTTCATCCTGCAGGAATAATCTGTACACCCATTGAACATCAATGAAATATACATTTTTGGATTGTGTATGCGTGACTTCCTTTAAGCTGATAAGGACCACCATCCACAGTCTTTCGAACTTGAAGCAGAGCCTCTTGAAATTTGACTTTTTCGCGAATTTGGACGGCCCTAGCTCTGAAACTATGCACTTTTCGTCATAGGTCCATATGAACTTTTTGTCTTGTTTTGATGTGAGGAATCACCTCTTAAAGTTTGTCAGCATAGTTCATTAACACCCTGTATATGATAGAAACGTAGTAATAGAGAAATACTATTGTGCATGGCAGCCGCATTGGCGTTTGGCTTTAAGTAGTGCTGTCACTTCGTCTAATCCGCTTACAGTAACGTTGCCAACGCTCTGTCAGATTCAGCTTATATGCGGAATGTTCTTAGTGTTACGAGAACACTGCCAATATGTCTCTATATTCGCCCATTCTAAATCAGATTCTTCACTGAAGCTTTAGCAATAGAATGTCATTAGCTCATTGGTTTATGCCACGCGATAATTCAGCTGCCGTCAAGTATGGAAATGATCTGCCATATAAAACAGAAATACTAATCTGTGTATTAAGAAGACTGTAATTGGACCAAATTACATAATATTATAACCAGGTTTAAATTTTAGGAAACTTCTCTGAATTTCTATAGACCTAGTGTCACTGACAATGCGGGTACATGTATATATGTTTAACTATGTCCTGAATTTCCTTTTCGTAAGCTCTAATTAAAAATTAAGAATCAGTTACTATTACCTCTACCCATTCGGTTGATCCAATCAGAGCAAACTCTTCGGCTCCCCAACTGCAGAAAACAAGAGTTCGTCGTGGTCTCCACCCTACAACAAGCGAATGTGGTTTCAAAATGTATTTCAGATTCATTATAATTACAATTTTTATGTCTACAATATATATATCCCGTCTTGCTTTCATCTTCTGCGTATGCTTAATACAGTTAAGGCTTAGAGATACAATATGGAGATAAAATTCTGCTACGCTTCGGCGCCGTGACTCTCTCAGAAGAGAGGCATTAGACGTAGCTACTGGGTGTGTCTGTGCAGTCTAATAAAGTAGTTTGATTCTTTTTTGTTTTCAATTGTTATTCGTTCTGAATTTTGTTACCTCTAATTCTTAATTCACCGAAATAGCATTCTAGTTAGTATCTGCTTTTAGTGCCCTTAAAACCAAACAAAAGGAACCCGTTAGAATGTCATAGTCAGTATGTGAGAGGGAGTTTTAATTACCTTTATGCGCATCCATATAAAAAGTTTTGCTTTAATTCCATTTGTGCTTACTAGTGGTGGGTTTTCTTCAAAACACGGTTTCGATTTTCTCCAAAAACCGGTTAGATTTTCAACCCTATCCGGTTTCAGTTTTCTTCAAAACTGGTTCCGGTTATTTCCAAACTTGGTTCTACTTCTGACCGGAATAGTGTTTCCTTGTTCTCCAGAAACCGTTTCCGTTTCCACAGAAATAGCTTTATGTTTTCCAAAAGTTTTCACCGTAACCAGTTAAAACCAAACCGGTTTTGAAGAAAACTGAAACCGGTTTCGGTGAAAAACCGAACCGGTTTAGTAGAAAACCGAACTGTCGTTTTTCGGGATTTCGGTTTTTCTAGAAACCTGTTTCCGGTTTCTTATTAAAACCGGTTTTGCCCATCCCTAGCGCTTAGCCATGTGTAAAGTACTGGCTACGTCTATGAAAGAAATGAAATCTTTAAGTTTTACGTCCCACGGTTATGCCGGTTAGGCTAAAGGAGACGGTGATGATGAGTAATGAATGAAATGGTGGAATGAAGAAAGTGGGAGGAAACGGGAGAGCCCCGAGAAAACCCACGCACACGGTGTTTGTGCACCACAAAGTTCACTTGGCGGGGGCAGGGATCGAACCCGGGACCCCAAGCACCAGAGGTGAACGCTCTACCACTGAGCCACCGCGGCCCCGTCTATGAAAGAGTTCATGCTGAGGAGTAGTAAGAATTGCATGTTCTCATTATTATTTCCAAGTCTTGTCTCGGTACAACTTTTCGTACAATCCTAACACTTAGAATAGAAATGATCATTTCATTTCCTTTAACCTTACTAATAATAGTTTTATCAACTTTTAATTGTTTTAAAGCAATAATTGGTTTTCTTGATACTTTCTACTTTACTTAAAAAAGATATTGGTACTAATTATGTCAATCAACTTCTCAAATAAAAAGTTACTTTTTCGACATCTTTGTCTAATTCTTCGACACTTTTACACTCTGATAAAAAAAAACGCAAGGACAAGAATTAATGTAGCTAAGTTCTCAAACGAAGAATACTTTGAAGATACATGTATTTTTTCGGTACTAAGATTTAATTGCATTGCATGTGAGAATATTTTCCTGGCGCATGAATGAGTGGTCCCGCGTAGCGTAGTCGCTAACGCTCTCGCCTTTGGTGCGTGGAGTCCGGGTTCGATTTCCGGTGGGGACACTCGGTCGAGAAAGTGTAAAATACTTTTTCAGGTATGTCATCCCGAGTGAGGTTTTCTTGGGTGTTCCTAATTCACACTAAGCAAAGGTCACGGTATACCTCACATAACAGTCCCAGCTTGTGACCTTCTTTCCTCTTCTTTTCTTGCCCCCCTTAATTTCCAGGGTAGTGTGATCGTCAAGGGACATCACTCTTCATACATGACAAGTTAACAAGGAAATAGATACCGAAAGCCCAGAAATCTAATTCTTAATCATAATAGCAGCTGAATGATTAACAGTTTTGTCTTTTCTGTGGGGAAATTGAGGTCAGTTCAAATAAAAGTATGTGATTCGAAATCCTCACGTTAAATAAATAAATGGAATCTTTAAGTTTAACGTCCCACGATTATGCCCTTTAGGTTAAGGGAGATGGTTAATTAAAGCAAGTGAATGATGATGGAAGAATTGGTGAAATGAAAATGTGGAAGGAAACGGCTGTACCCCGAGAAACGATGTTCTCTATCACAAACTTACTTGGCCGGGAGTCGAACAAGGGACCCTCGCACCGGAGATAGACCTTCTACAACTGAGTCACCATTTCCCCAATCCTGACGGTAAACAGAAGATAGATCTCATATGCCTTAGTGACTTTTTTAAAAAGAAAAGGCATTAGAAACCTAATAAAGAAACAAACAAAAACAAAACCAAGAATCTAGCATCATTCCTGTTTGTGCAATAGAAACCATATTTAATCACTCTTTAGTGTGGATTAATTTTCATTTCTTTTTCTTTCCTTTTTTCTAACCTCTGAATGTATTTAGAGATGTACGACAAACACAATAACATTAAGCGATAAATACAAATAACATTAATATAACCTTGCAGAACACTTGATGTGAAATATATAGATCCGCCAGAAAGTTATTGGGATAAATCAGTTGTCATAAGAAGTCAGTTTCTCGACTCTTGCTGGCGCGTTAGAGAAAGACCAAAAGTATTTTATAACTCAATTTCGTTACAAGTGAATAAAATATTGATTACTTACGCCAAGAAAATGTTCTATGAACTTTCTTTTCCAGGATTTAAAGAAGTAAGTTTCGAACTCAATATTCTTTTCTAAATCAAAATCTATGATAATAAATATTGGCAAGCTAGCCTTTATTCTCTAGAATTATTTTCAAATTTAAAAAATAGAGAAAGCCAGATATAATTAAATATTTTCTACCTCATCTTTTGAAATAAATCACAGAGCACCATTCTGAGCCAATAAGAATATGGGTAGCTATATCTTCTTTGCTCAGAGATCACTAATGTCCGCTCTATGAAGTAAGAAATTTCATTCTACTTTCGGTTGAAGATATCTGAAACCATCATATAGCGTATTCTATATCTTCATTTGTCGGGAACAATCTCCTCGACTTTAGTTGTTGTTTTATTTTTCCCTAACAACTAGCAGCAGGGTGCAAAATCATCACAGTCGAAGTGGAATGCTTCTACATAGAGAGCTCACATATTTGAACTAGGGATGGGAAAGCCGGTTTCAAGAAAAAACGAAATCCAAAAAACCGACATTTCGTTTTTTCCAAAACCGGTTCGGTTTTTTACCGAAACCGGTTTCGGTTTCCTCCAAAAACTGGTTCGGTTTTTCACCAAAACTGGTTTCGGTGAAAACCTTTGGAAAACACATAAAGTTGTGGAAACGGAATCGGTTTCTGGAGAACAACGAAAACTATTCTGGTCATAAATAGAACCAATTTTGGAAAAACCCGGAACCGGTTTTGAAGAAAACCGAAACCGGATTCGGTGAAATACCGAACCGGTTTCGGATAAAACCAAAACCGGTTTTGGAGAAATCCGAAACCGGTTTCGGTGAAACAGTTTTTTTAAAATCTCAAAAACCGGTTTTCCTAAAACCGAAAACCGGTTTTTGTGTCCACCACTAATTTGAACGCACACGATTATTAAACCATGTGGATTGAGGGGTACCGATAACTATAATTCGCACATTAATTAAATATGAAATACAGATATATGTTATGTATGGTTACTGTAATCAGTCTGAAAAACTCTGACAATAGTGTCGTTTTATTCATCTCCGGTGACAGTTGTAGGGGATATTTTATTCCAAAATATTAAGTAGGGTAAATTCCCTTCATTCCCTCGAGGATTTCGCACCTTGCTTCCCAGCTCTATAGAACTCAATTACTTAGTGGCAAAGAGCTAAAGATTTATTATATAAACCATGTTAGTTTGTGAAAAGTTCAACATTCCTAAAACTATATGAGACGGGATCTAAACCAGTACTCGGGTTTGTATTTGATGGAAGTGCCTCTAACGGAAATCGTGCCCAAGATCATGTGCTCAAAAAGCACGAAGGAAAAACAATTTGAGAAACATCGGGCCTGTAGGTTTCCTCTCCTTTTCTACCACGGTCTCCATTTAACCAATTTTTCTATCATCATTCGCTTACGTTTATTATACAACTTCTTTTTACCTAAAAGGCATAACAGTGGAAAGTTAAACTAAAAATCCATTTCGTTTTCTTTCATGGGCACTAATGACCATATGCGCACCACCCAATTTTTCGAATTTCCTCACATAATGTTCAATTTAATGAATTGATTCTTTCGTTTCTTGCTTCTTTCTTTTTTTTTAACATAGTTGTTTATTTTCTGTGACCAGGAAATAATGTGATGTTCAAAAATATTATACACCTTCATTTCAGTGAAGAAAGAAGTATTAAGTACTGAAAACGAAATTTAACATAAATGAAATTTTAAGCTTTCAGCACCCTCTAAAATTCAAGTTTTGGTAAGTTTTAATTTGATGAATATATACAGTTATCGTTGGACCTCATGAATATGATGGCTTACTTCCGTTATCAATAAGGTCGACACTTTTCTTCACAAATCGCAATGTTATCACTGGATTCGTTATTAGTTACTAATTCTTACATTTCTACTTCCGTCCGGTATTGTGGATAGTTATCACTGGATTCGTTCATGGTTACTAAGCCATGTATTTCTGCTTCTGTCAGCTTTTGCGGATAGTCGTCAAGGGATTTATTTGCAGTTTGGCTACTGGATTCTTCTATTTCTGGTTCAATAAGATATCGCGGATAACGAAATTTACTGCTAGATGCCATTAAGTTTAACAATTCTGAAACAGATTCCTCCAGCTACCATACATTGGTAGAGAACTTCAATAGTAGTACTGACTCAAACTATTGAGTTGTCTTTTTTCTAGATGCTATTCAAGGATAAGAACCGCAATTCTATTAGGTTTCTAAGATATGATTCTACGTGGTCGCGAAGCATAGGCGGCGCTACAGTGGGTGCAACTGCACCGACATTTAACTTCGATTTTCAGATTTCCTACAATAATCCTTCCTATTTTGTATATTTATTGTTTCCTATGTTTGGATATATTTGAGTAACTTCTTAAGTCTTTCATAAGTTACTTGCTATTATACCGTGTTTTTCTAGTTATTATTTTTGAGTAAAACTTAGGGATTATTTTGGAGATCTTAAGGCTCAATAGTGCAGAGCGTTCTGGCAACAATGTTACGATGTGTTGTCCGATCCTAGCCTGCACCCACATTACCAAAATCTTGGCGCCGCCTGTGTATTGAAGTGTACGTAAGGAATAAAAGTGAGTGGGAACGCGGGTGATGTTCTTCCTGAACTTATCTTCCAGAAACTATCTATGGCGTCCCTCCACTTTCTAAATAATTACAATGGACAAAGATAGACACGGAGGACGGCGTGACGTCATGAGTACCCCTGAGGTCAAGTAATATAAAACTATATTTTCGGTATACAAACAATAGCTGCCCTCAGCACTACGAGAGTTGCGTACCTGATACGAGAGTGTGAAAGAATTCAGAGAATATATTATTATGGCTTCAGCAATGACTTAATTCACGTAATTCAATTTTTGTCATTCTATGAGAAATCAAATTTAAAATTGTAATAAATTTATAGTACAATTAGAAATCTTAGTTTACAAAATTGTTTCTCAATCTTATCAACTCCAATTAAACGAATTGAATTTTTCTTGGCGATGTGATTCTAGTAATAAGTTTCCTCAAGCTACCTGCCAGGGAAAACTTACTACGGTAGATCCACCACTATTGCTTGCAAATGGAAAAGACTCCAAGTGATTATATTCTACATTTCTGAAAAATAAAGATGATTATTGACCAAGAACAGTCTTATTACATGAGCAAATTATCATCATTATCATTATTATAATAAAGGTGGAGGAAAGGTATAACATAGTATTTATCAAAGTTACCTCGTAGTTATCTTCTTTCCTTATGTATCTAACGTATATCTAACCTATGTAATTAACACATTTGGTTTGTGACATCATACCAGTCATATTTTGATTACCTTCTTTTTTCAGTTGGCCAAGAATACGCACTGTTTCCAAAAGTTGTGCGGTACCACTGGAAGGATCAACGGCACCGAATCCCCATGCATCTCGATGATTACCTTGTATAACATATCTATCTAGAATAAAGCAATAAAAAAAACGTAATTTTCGAAAAGATAAACCACTATTTTCTATCTTCTTACTTTCGTATATTAGACATTCTAACATTGTAAGAAATAATTTTTGTTTACAAAAATAATGCGTATTAATTTCACATTTATACTGAAGCATTAACATAGCCTACTTACTGTATTGTATTCTTTCCTTTTTTAAAAAAAGAAATACAATTACGCCTAAATTCTTCCGTTAAATACTGTGAATAGGCTATCAACAGTGGGTTACATGATTTATAACAGACAAATCATAAGTTCGATGCCGTTGGCTGGCCATCTTGTTTGTCTTTATCTGAGCAAATACTAAAATAATACTATCCATTAAATCAAGAATCCTAATTCTATAAATATATGAAAATACTAGAAAATGCTACAGAAATAGTATTTTAAAAGTACCTTTAAACCAGTGATGATTCCAGGGAGTGGCTCGGAGAGAGAATTTTCCTCCGAAGCTGAGAAATGTTCTCCCTTCCCAGCCAAATCTCTGATCGTGCTCAATAAGGATTACCAATATTATCACAGTATTACTTTAATCCCCAGTGTATTGAAAACACCCCGAGAGAAATTATCTAAAATCATCACTGTCTTTATCTATCCAATCTCAAGCAATTTTAAAATAGAAAGTGAATACATGGTTCTTACCTGGTTCTGTAGCTCCATCTATTCTACCAATTACATTATAACTCTTAACTTTTCGTAATTCGTTATTTACTGAGAGACGCACGGAATATCGAGGATGATCGGAATTGAAGCCAGGACCAGTATTATAAGTTATATTTGGAAATCCACCTTCCCAGCCTTTGGGAGCTTTATGACCACCAAGAATACTGAAAATAAATAGGAAATTTATTAGTTTTAGTATGGATCGTTTTGTAGTGCATCTACTGTGTATGCTACGTTGGTTGTTGTTTACGTGGTAATAAGTAATGCAAGCAAATCTAACATATAGTAAATCTGACGTAGTAAGATTAACTTATATTAGTAAGTTTGTAATGCAGTTTCTGTTAAATTTTAAGGTTAATATAAGATGTATGCTTGATATAAGTTCAAAGAGAAAATCAACAGTCATTGGCCACCAGAAAAACAGATAAGATCTCCGGTAGGCATATGCTTACAGGTATAACGATATCAGACCACCCGTCCCACGCATTTTTCTCAGTTTGAAATGCACGTAGACATTTCAAACAAAGTGACATAGTGGCAGTTTTCGACAAGATAATCCACTATGTCACAAGGCCAGGAGTGTGATGGAGTGGTTCGAGGAACACAGCGGCGAGTTCCAAGTGATGTGGTGGCCCCCAACTCGCCGGATCTGAACCCAATCGAACACATCTAGTATTTGATTGAACGTAACGTCAGAGTGCATCGCCTCCCTCCCCGGAATTTACAGGTATTTGCTGATCTGTGTATGCACATGTGGTGCCAACTCTCTCCAGTGACCTACCAAGGATCATTGCGTCCATGTCAAGACGCGTCACCGTTGTTATTCGTGCCAAAGGTGGACATACTGACAATTAGGTAGATAATCATAATGTTCTGGCTGGCGTATATTTTAACTCGTATATTTTGTCTCGACTCGAATTTCGAGGAGTTTCGTCTCGAATTTGAGTCGAGTCGAGACAAAACATATTTTCGAGTCGAGACAGGCTTAATCTCGACTCGATTCGACTCGTGCGCATCCCTAGGCTTGATTGTATTCATGTGGATTACGAGAGTAGTAAGTTTGAAGATTTGGAATGCATTTAAAACAAAGTAAGCGATTCGGAAAATTTGGGCTCTAACTTCACATGAGCCCCAAGTTATTTGTCCAGAATATATATATATATATATATATATATATATATATATATATATATTTTGCCCGTGTTTTATTTTGTTTGGTCGGATTGGGCTTATAACTTTAGGCGTTTAGGTTATTAAGATGCTTGAGACATCGCGTATAAAGTTTTCTAAAAAAAATTTAGTTGCCTTTGTCTTGAGTACTGACGAGCAAGCGTGAAACCAAGACCATGGTGGACTTGGTCGTAATCTTGGTACGTAATCGTATACGAGGAATCCTGTACTTTCATATCTTAATACGTCATTTTATATTCTACGTATCGTACGTGTTATGTTCTATTAAGAAAGTGTAATAAAAAGAAATTTGCTTTATAAACATAAATATTATTCATACTTATAAATTACTGATTCATACATATTGCGATGGTTGATTCTCAGTTCTAAGTTCGAGAATGCATATGTTCCGAGTATCAAAATAATAATAAAGTATCTAGTTAAATACAAGAGATGCCTTTAAAGAGAACTATACGCAGATATTTTTATTACTATCTGTAATAGTGGTACGCTTAATCAAACGTTTGCTAATTTATACTATTTTTTCTTTTTTTCTTTTTTCTTTTTAGTTCTTTGAATGATATTTACAATAGAAACGAAACTTGTGCTCACTAATTTAGAAAATAACTAACAAACCAGTTACTAAAAACCCAAATATACAATGTCTTCTTTCTCTTCATGTAATTCAATTTTGAAAATCGTTTCTTTTTTTCAAAACATTTTGTTTAGTGCTGTCCAATTTCCGGATATCCAGGTTTCAGTATTTCATTATCCGAAATCCGTTTTCGGTTCTTGACATTTCACTATCCGAAATCGGAATTTCGGTTTCTGATATTTCATTATCGGAAATCCGGATTTCAATTTCAGTTAAAATTCGATATCTATTATAGAATTTTCCAAAATCCGGATTTTGGATATCTGAATTTTTTAACAGCATCAATTTTGTCTAAGTAGTTATAAGCTTTGATCACATAAATTCACTTTTCTGCAAAACAATTAATATACTTAAATAAACTGAATAAAGCATTAACTTTACAATTGCAACGGTTATATATGGTAAACTAACCAATGAATAAAACACTGCTGTAAATTACTACGTACATAATTGAATTGCGTCAAACCTTGAAGACTTATGTCCAAATAATTTTTATATCCATCCATTCTTTACTTGTTACATAAGCCTTTTGTGTATACATGGATAATATACCTGTGTTTGATGGAGAAAGCCCCAGGTTTGATTCCCAGTGGGGTCTCAAGCATACAGTCTTCTAACTAGTCTCCGTTATATTATTATTATTATTATTATTATTATTATTATTATTATTATTATTATTATCAACAATTCATTGTAATTTTTAAGCCAATGTACTTATCCACATTATACAGTATATAGGAAAAGCAATAAGAAGGCAATCATTCTTTTTCTCAGTTCGGTTGCTTCAAAAGATTACGTTGAGCACTTCTTCGTGTTTATGGGGGAGTACTCGAATCCCTCTGAACCCCCTTGCTACGCCCATGGCTTAACCTGACAAAACGAAACGAGATACAGAATTATGAATTTGAAGTTTCAAGCTTTTTCCTATTTTTCGCCTATTTATAAAAGTATCAAGACTCTCGCAGGTAGGTAATGTTTTTGCTCGAGTCTTGGCAGTTTTGGTCATGTTCTTGCACATTTAGTCTTCGGTTTGGTCTTGCATAAGCATCCTCAGTCCAGTGGCGTAAATAGGCTAGTGCAAAAGGGGAAGTGCTCCGAGTCCAACGCGGTCAGCGTGTCCGCCGGTATCGTCGTGAACAAATGAAAATAGTAACTATATGACCTACATTTTAATGGTTCTGGGTGACCACGCCCAACCATTGCCAAATGTGATTTAAATATCGTAGAAATTAATAATAACGTAATACTGGGTCACAACCCCTGACAAGATATGTAGAAAATGGCAACATTGCATCTTTCTTCAGCATTCTTCACCTAACACTGTTTCAAAGGCAGTCAAAATCTTCAAACTTGCTACACTCTTGTCGACACAAAGTATATCCAATTCCAGTAAACATATTTGTCAGACCTGTCATATTAGTGAAGTTAGTCCCGACAAAAGAAGCACAAAAATCGCTTTTTAATAAATGTAATAGCCCAAATGCTAAAACTTGCTGACCCCATCAGCCCAAACGAAGTACTATCCAACCCAATGAAAACCTCGTCTGGCCCAAACATTTCGGAGGCTAATGTAAAGTTGGCTCCTCAAACTTTGTGAACTCCAAACTGTGTTTCAAATATACACCAAATCTTGAAGCTTCCTACGCTGCTAGTCGATGTAGAGTGCTGCTAATTCCAATAAATGTATTTATCAATCTTGTCATTTAAGGGAAGTTAGAGCCGACAAAAAAGTAGGAAAATCACTTTTTAATAAATGTAATAGCACATATCTCGGAAACTATAGTAGCCCAAACGCTGAAAGTTTTTGACCCAATCAACCCAAACGAAGTACTATTCAGCCCAATAATAATCTCGTCTGGCCCAAACACTTGGGAGGCTAACTTGAAATTGGTCACTCAAATTTTGTGAATCCGTAACTCTGTTTCTGACACAGATCAAATCTTGAAACTTGCTCTGCTAGTCACAAAATGTATAGCCAATTCCAATAAACGTATTTGTCATGCCTGATATATTACTGAAGTTAGCCCTGAGAAAAAAACAGGAAAATCGTTTTTTAATCAACGTAATAGCATATATATCGGAAACTGTAACAATCCAAACGCTAAAAGTTGCTGACCCAATCAGCCCCAATAAAAATCTCGTCTGGCCCAAACACTTGGGGGGCCAACGTGACCTTGGCCTCTCATATTTTGTGAAGGTCTAACTCCTTTACAAATATAGCTTAAATCTTGAAATATGCTACACTGCTAGTCGATATAGAGTGCTGCCAATTCTAATAAACGGATTTATCAAGCCTGTCATATAAGCGAAGTTAGCACCGACAAAAGAAGCAGAAAAATAACTTTTTAATAAATATAATAGCCCATATATCGGAAACTATAATAGCCCAAACGTTAAAAGTTCCTGACCCAATCAGCCCAACTGAAGTACTATCCAGACCAGTAAAAATCTCGTATGGCCCAAACACTTTTGGTTTAACGTGAAATAAACCCCCCAAACTTTGTGAAGCTGTAGCTTTGTTTCCAGAGTAATCGAAACAATAAAGTTGCTAGCCCAAACAGCCTAAAGGAAGTAAAGTTCCTGCCTCTCTGGCCCAATAAAAAACTCGTGTAGCCTAAACATTTCGGGGGCTAACTTCACACAGGCAGTTGTAACTGTTACGATTACAGTAATCTTCTTCGAAAATTATTTAGAAATTTTGTCTCATGATTATCTGTAACATTTGTCTTCGAGTCAATTATTGGTACATCTAAAGACTTTTCACATTGTGGATCTCTTAATTTAAATGTTTGATCGTCACTTGCTGAAACTAATAGGGATGCGCACGAGACAAGATTTGTGACTGTCTCGTCTCGAAAATGTGCTGTAAAAGTGATGTCTCGACTCGAAAAATGTATATTTCCCTATTGGAAGAGCTGTGTCTCGACTCGAATTTTGTCGGGTAAATCCTGTCTCGACTGGTCTCGTGCGCATCCCTAGAAACTAATCCGGAACTAATTTCGCAGGCAAAATATTTTCAATCAATCCTTTGATTAATCATGTTCTACAATATCAAAATTGCGTCTGCCTGGAACAGGAGTCCAACATATCTCAGCCATACTAACGAAGAAACCTTTAGGCTTATTTTCGAAAACTATTCCATTTTTCTCTGAAGTCATGAGGTTATCGATACACGTATCAGGTGCTTCATTAACATATTTTCTAGAAGTATGAGCAAATCAGAATAAGTGTTATCACTCAAAGAAACTGATATGGACTCATCGACACAGCATGTTTGGTTTGGTTCTTCTACCACACTTTTTCATATAAATCAAATCCTTATGTAAAGATATTTGAATGCTATTGTAGAACTTATCTATTTGTTTCTTTATCAAACTAGCCATGGATTCTTCCAGTTGAATCGTCATCTGATGTGCTAATAATTGCAATAAACTTTGCAACTGTTAATTAGCAGGAATAGGTTCAGATACATTAATTGTCCTCTGCAAGATGTATTTTTATCTAGTTCGACTACACATGTTTTATTAGATAGACTTGTAGTATTTTTTTTTAATCAACTGAAATGGAGTATGCTTACTTTAAGCTTCTGGAGAACTCTACAATCGATTGTTCCGGCACCGTTCACAACGATGATTTCATGTATCCTTATATGGAAATAATATACTTTTTTAGTCGTTGTAATTTTTCCCAAGTCTTCTTTAGTTTATGCATTTATAAAAATGAAATATTCCTTACAGATTAATTTATTCTGCAATATTGTATTTACACATCAACTCGTTATTAAGAAGTTTTGCTAAAAGTTTTTTTTCTAATAATTTAATTGGTGTTCCAAATTATTAAAAGAATGTGAATCAATTGATGTCTATATGTGTGACGTCCTTCATAATACAGAGCAGTCTTTCTTCCAGACATGTTTTTGGGGGGCACTGACCCCGGAGCTCTGACAGTGTTCCCCCGGATGAGACCAAAATAATACGTCTATAATATAATAGTAAATAAAATAGTACCAGCAGTACCCCCCCCCCCCTTGGAAAATTTTGTCTGAAAGAATGACTGATACAGAGTATCTTACAAATAGGTTTACACTATTTGAATGTTAATTCCTGAGAAGAACTAATTGTATTAATGATATACAGAGTAAAGGCCAATCTATGGACCTTTTTGCCAAAGCCAACAGTATATCAAATATTTACTATATATACAATGGCAGTAGCAGTAGCAACTTAACAGTAATTCTTCAAGGGAAGCAAAAAAAAAAAAAAATAATAAGGAGTAGATACAAATACATCTAAACAAAATAACGGAAAACTTATTCAATCATCCGGTAAACAGAGATGGTAATTGAAATATGCACATGAAAATGGAAAAGTGATCGGATATTGCCTACACAACTGCAAATTACTCTTTTTTTAAAATATAAATCAATTGTAAATATTTAATCTTATGCACAGGAACAAAGTATTTTATTACAAAGTCGCATAACTTTATTTGGGTTCATAAACTGCCTACAAAAGGAAGATCTCTTCTAATTCTTTTTTCGGTTGGCAAAGTTCCCAAAATAGCTGACACGTTCCTTCGTTGAATAGCTATACTAATTCGTTGTATTAGAAATGCTCTTGCTTGGGTATCTCCCGATTTTAGCGATATGCGTTGGCCAACTTCATTGATGAAATTTAGCCCTTCTTGTCCCCATGAACCACTTGATTCAATTGCTATTGTCACAAACCAATATTTGTCCAATAGATTGATGTATTTATTTCTTTTGTCGACCTCTCTTCGTGCTACTACGAGTCCTGCTCGAGTCAATGTATCTGAAATATTTGAGGGAACATAAGTATCTGCAGAGGTGAAATCCCACACAAGTGACTTCCCTTTTTTCCATGGCACTAACGTCATTCCGTCAGGCCGTTTTCCGTCATTGCGAGTGCATCCGTTTGTTCTCTCACTGATTGAACGCCTGCTGAAATGAGAGCTCTATTAGAATAATGTCATTTACACTGGTATGTCGTGAAATCCTGCCAGCACTGTTTTTACATGACAAGCCATGCAATCCTTTTCTATCTACATGGTCGTTACATGCGGAGCAACGGTGTGGCTCGCAGATGTCTACTCCTAAACGTAGAGCAGTGGCTACTCAAAAACTCTCGTTAGATAGATGTTATCCCAGAGGAGGTGAAGGTAAAGCTTGAAGCCATGTTCCGTTTTCAGGTGATGTGACAGCAAGAAGCCTGGCTTTATCTTCGAGGTTATCTATCAGTTGAACTTAGTAGTGAAGCTATATGATGCTTTATTATAGGTTCATCCCAGGCTGACTGGATATTTCTTCTTCCGAGTGCTGGGGGATCTAATCTTACTTAATCAGTCCATTTGGCCATGCAGTCCTGCACATCTTCATCCGTGTTTATATAGACTTCCCGCTTTAGCAGAGATCCTATTAATTGTTGAGAGCCATAGGTTGAAGCTATGAAAGATGGAATAGCAATATCTACGCCGCGACGTATGCCAAGACCTCCATTTCCAACTGGTAAAGAAGCTTGTAGCCATGCTTTGTCGTCTAAGGAACAGTTGAAAATTGATTCTAATCCAGTTTTTAATTTTTCATCGAACTTCTCTAGTAAGTCATTTTCTCGCCAACAAGGAGAACATCGGAGGAAGTACAATAACCTTGGAGTTGAAAGTGATGCTCGTAGTATATAATATGCAGAATGGGCTGAATCTTTGGCTAATCAGGAAAAAATTAAATCTAATTTGGAGATCTTTTCTGATAATATTTTGTTCCGTGCATCGGCCGAAATGGTAGCGCCTAACAATTCACCATTAGATGATGTTAGAAGCTGAATTCTTGGGCTGATTCATTAAAACTCTGATAGGATCATCTGTGGCGCCCAGAAAATTCACTTCGCATTTGAAATAATTCAAAAATAAGCCAATGGTTGATGCATTAGTTCGAATATTGTTTAATGTTATTAAGAAGTTATTTTTATATATATATAAAAAACCAACAACCACTGACAGTAATTCTCTTATTCTTCTTTTGTTCCACTAGTACAGAATAAAGAACACTTTTTGCTCCTTTAATATGTAACGATATCGTCATAGGCTTTGGGCATTCCCTTGAAGAACAAAAGATTTTGATACAGTTTTTCTCGTCTCTTTGATTTGATGGACTCACGTACTTTTGGTATAAATTCGACACGATACCAGCCTGTTAATGTAAGGCCACGTAGCAAATAATCAACAATCATTACCCCTTCAACTTTCCAGAAGACTGTACCTATCATCTACACAGCTGAAGTCTTGCATGAAATTACTCGTGTTTTCGTGTTGGTGACGATAGATGTTTCATACTGTGGAGTTCTTCTTGGTGTGAGGTTCAGCTGATGGATGCAGGTTACCCGCACTGTAACTATTCTGTACCAAAAGGCTTTAGGAAAGAGGAAAGATAAATTCTTAGCTTCAACTCTTACGCGGTGGCCAAGAACAGCTAGAATCACCTTCCAGAGACTTAAATATTCAGTTAAAATAGAATCGATGCTGTGATGAAATATGTCTATGTCAACAATGTTAATCGATATCTTACTCTTGTTCCAGCAGATCTCACAATGTGTGATTATTTCTGTTCCTTCAGTTGCCCTAGCCTCATTGAATGGTGTTTTTTTTTTTTTTAATTTAGTTATTAGAGTATTATATCTGCGCAAAGCATTCTGTTCAACGTAAATCCTTCTAAACTAAGAAAGGAAGACACTTGAATAAGGTGTAAAACTTTGTATTCATTTGCTTAAGTCATATGGGTAAGCTTCTGTTACAACAATATTGCAAGCTTATGAATATATTATTGTAATAATGGTAGTGTTTTCGCTGTTTTGTATGAAAGTTTAGAGATTTTTCCAACGCCAATGCCATATGAAACGTGGACCTATTTTTAGAGTGGAGTCCGATTTACTGCAGTGTGTTCCGTATTCTGTACCGGAAATAGAAGGCGGGACCACTTACTGCAAAGGAGCACACTGTAGGCACTAGATCAGAGTAGGTAGTTGGTGAACAACCTTTTTGATTTGCGGGCTACCTGTCATTACAGAAATCACTGATGGTCTACTTACTTTAATATGTACCAGCAATGACTAATTATAATGAACAGGAGGGTCATAACCTTGTTTACTATTAAGGTAGAGGGCGCAACGAAGAAAAAAATATTGCTGTTTTCTTTTTTCTTCCACTCTGCCCCGCACTCCATATGATGCATAATCAAGAATCTCATAGATTCACCATATTGACATAAAGGACAATGTGTTACCTCACAAAAAATACTAAATCTAAAAATAAACTTTACTAAAAAAAATAATGGGTAGAAAAATATTTTGTTTCATAGAAAGGAATAGGATTATCTTTCTTTTTCTTCCTTTCTTTTTTTTATGTAAATTTGTGTTGGATAACATCGTGTCCGTGGGTTTTCTCGGAGTAACTCCGTTTCCTCCCACTTTCTCACTCCACCAATTCTTCCATCATCATTCAGTTGATTTAATTATCGTCTCCCTTAGCCTAAAGAACATAATCGTGGGAGTTAAACCGAAATATTAAATTAATTTTTTTAAAATAGATACTTAAATTTAAAACATTTTATTACTCAAAACAGACATAAAATGATTGCAGAGTATAGAGGTTCCTATTTAAAGCGGTATTCATTAAAGCTGTACAACTCTAGTAATAGATTTTATACTGGTTACTGTTTAACAGGATTTATTCACTGAAATTACTCGCATTCGATAGTGTAAAAATGAAATGAAATCTTTAAATTTTACGTCCCACGCTTATGCCGGTTAGGCTAAAGGAGACGGTGATGATGAGAGATGACTGAAAGGGTGGAATGAAGAAGGTGGGAGGAAACGGGAGAACCCCGAGAAAACCCACGAGCACGGTTTGTCTACACGGCGCAAGCTGGGATCGAACCAGGGACCCCAAGCACCGGAGGTGAATGCTCTACCACTGAGCCACCGCGCCCCCTACATTGGATACTGTAAGAACAGACCATTCCGAGCTATCTCTCATAGTCTGCCGGTCGATGCGCTGGTCACTCTTGGTATAATATTAATGAGTACAAGAAAAAATACTAATTCAATATCTGAATAGATACAATAATAACGTATAAGATACAGTTACGATATTCAAAGTTCTGTGAAGCTTTACTTTAAAACAGTGATGGCAAATTTATAACACAGTGCGGGCTTGGCCAAATAAGAACCACATTTGGGGCCGTTTTCTTTCCATCCTCCCTGAAGTATGGTTCACTCAATGTGCGTAACTCATACATTTTATGAGTCTTCATTGGATTCTTTGTATACTGCATCTTGTTCCATGTGTCTAGGGTCAATTAGGACCTAAGCAACATATTACATTTTAAAGTATATGAAATTGCATTTTTTTAAAAAAAATCAGAGCAGCACCGACGAGTCTGCCTTGCAGAACGAGCTTGGTAACCAAACGACTAAAAAAATAAAAAAAAATAAAAAATAGTTTTACAGGTAAAAGTCAATCATACACATTTTCACTTTTATTCCAGACCCAGATGAAATATAGGGCTACTCGCGGGCCCCTATTTGACCATCACTGTTTTAAACTAAGGTAGATAGTATAGTATTATTCTTAGGATGGTCGTTTACCCCGATTTTATTCTTCGGAAATGTTATTTTAACAGAAAAACAATGGTTTTGCTTACCTTAAAAATTTCAGAGCATCCTCGTAGCCAATTGGCTGTGACGGGATTTTAGGTAAATTTGCTTCCTCAATGTTTATTCTATACGCTCCTTCTGGAAAGAAAAAACTGCAAAATTAACTCTAGTTTAATATAAATTAGAAAAATTATGATGTTTGACAGTCGAATAGGCGCTAGTATTAATACAATTTCTTGCAAAGTAAATTTTTAGACATACAGTTAAATTTAAGCTTACATATAAAAATTTAATATCTAATCAATTCTTATAACGTATCTAATCTAATTTATATCAACGCAGGATATGTCCTTAATCGTACGGAAAACAAGAGTTCGACAAAATGTAAAAGTTATATGATGAAGACGATCTGAGTGATATTATAATAATTTTAGACAGGATTTCTACTTGTGGAATCGAACCTTCAATTTTCTCAACATAAAATAACTCCAAAGGCAGCTTTGACTTAAGTCTTCATCTTGGCGAAATTAAAATACCGCTAATTTTAAAGTAATTATGTGGTATCTTCAAATAGATAAAATATAATCTAAATGTGGAACAAGAGCTCCTTAGACAATATTATTTTACATGAGAAACCGTTATCACGACTCACTTATCTGCTTTCGATTTCGAGCCATTTTGAAAATCGGCATTTATTTTCGCGTTTCTAAACAGCTGAAAACGGAAATCCGCTAGGTGACTTGTGATAACGGTACCTCACGCAAAATAATATTGTCTAGGGCGCTCTTGTTCCATATTTCAATTATCTTTTATCTATTTGAAGATATCACATAATTACTGTAAAATTAGCGGTATTTTAATTTCGCCGGGATGAAGACTCTTAACGTCCGAATACTGATGTTTTCAATGTCTGGATACGAATTTGTTCTTAAATAGTAAGATGTGCAGTTTAACTTAGTTATTTTATATTTTGAGTTCCCTACCACTAGAGAATGAGTGTGTAAACCATGGGGCTACATCTTAACGTGAGATTATAATCACTTATATTCCCGCTGGGAATCGAAACCAGGTCTCTCAGACCAAAGGCAAGGACGTCAATAGTTTTGTGACAAGCAAGTTTATGTAAGGTTTGAATTCATCTGTATGTTCGGTTTTTTTTTTTTTTTTAGTTATTTTCGTTTTCCTTATATTCTAAGTCAATGATTGTATGCATAATCAGCCTTTCATTACTATTATTGGCTACTATTGGCTGGTATTATATTGTAGAGCTCAAAGTTGAGTTAGGCTCACCGTACGAAGTGGATTTGAACAAGTAAATGGTGTATGTAAGTTCCTGAAATCGCTCCCTAAGTTTCATGAAATGATTATAGTTATCACGGGTCGACATTAAATGCATGACTTAAATATATAAAGAATAACGGCTTGTGTCCGTTACTGTATATAAAATGTAGAGGTTCTTGGCAGCTGGCAGGCATACATGTCGCTCGTCTTGTACTGTTAACAATCATTGTGCGGTGTTCTGGCCATATTATTCAAGATTGCTACTAAATATTTCGTACCTGGTATTTTGCATTATGTGCTTGTGGTTTCTGAATAGTTTCTATATCTGTAAACTCCGTCGTTAATGTGAATTTTGTCCGTATATGGAAAGAGTTATCATCGTCTGTCGAGAAAACCTGCCCTCTTCCGCCTATTGAACGTTCTCATACGAGGCGTGAAGTCGGTTATAGATAAAAAGATATATTAGTTTACTTCCACATTAAATTTACCGTTATTAAGTTTAGCTTAACTATGTAGTGTTAGTATATCGATTTATATTAGTATAAAAACAAGAATATACAATAAAGAAGATGGATCATATGCCTGTTTAGTGCAATTGATGTGAAACTTTGAAACAAGAGCCAAAGATTTAAACATGACCAAAATAATTCTTTTCAAATTGCAAGTTTCTAATCTTATCTAAACCAGGTTTTAATTAAAATTGCAATATTTTAACATATCACGCAAAATAGAGTTTATCAACTTTTCCAACGAGCATATGTATAAGTCCCGGGTTCGATTCCCGGCGAGGTCACTCGGTCGAAAAAGTGTAAAACGCTTTTTCAGGCCAACCACCCTGAATGAGGTTTCCCTGGGTTTTCCTCATTCACACCAGGCAAATGCCAGGGCGGTACCTAACTTATAGGTCCCAGGTCGCTTCCTTCCTTCCTCAATCCTTTTTTCCTTCTCTTTCCCCGGATTATGTGCTCGCCGAGGGACGTCATCCCTCAAAACTTGATGGGCTAAATAGCCTTAGATGCCGAAAGCCCAGAAATCTAAATCCTAAATTCTAAATCTCGAGCATATGTTTAAAATAAAATTGCATAAAAATAAAATTGTGCAAAAATAAAATTGTATAAAATAAAATATGTTACTTATGATGTATTAGCAGTAGTAATGTTAACCAGTCAAATACTTGCATGCTTTCGAACTCAGAAGATATGCTTACCAATGGATGGCCAATAAGGTGTTAAAGGGTCTCCTTGCCCCATGAAAATAGAACCACGCTGCATACCACTTCCTGGCAGCCATAATGTTTTGGGATAGATTGCCTCTGAGTTTAATCCTTCGAGAGCAACATCAGCTGGGTCACTATAAAATATCACCCCCTTGGCTCCTCTTTCATAAGCATTCTGCACCTACCAATACAGATATATACACAACGTTCGAAAGAAAAATCTTCTTTAATAGTTGAACATAGTGTAGGACACTGAATCAAATAACGGAGTCGAACAATAAACAGAATCAAAAGATTAGACTAGCAGTAATGTGAAAAGACCTAGGCTTTCAAATATTAATTATTGATATTATTTCTCCATTAATATATACCGTAATTAATTAACTATAACATAGATGAAACATAATATTGCCGAAATGTTCTTGCAATATTTCAGTGACTTCACAACTATGACTTTTAAAATATATAACAAACATTGTGTTGTAGAAATCTCCTAGACAAACATTATATTTGACTTAAATTTTCGATATTAATATAAACATTGTACACTAAAGAATGAAACAGCGAGTATGCACCACTTACAAAGTAATTAAGACCAACTATAGAGTTTAGAGGAATAAATATATGAACTAAAAAAATACTAAAATCTGAGCAGGTGCGTAGTTACATTTTGGCTTTCATTTTGGTAACACTGAAAGAATACCTAGTCTAGAAATATTCATGATTGCACATGATTGCAGAAACACAAAATGCCTGCCTGCCAAAATGTGGAAAGGTAGTTTCAAAATACATGATATTGTTAATGTGGTATAAATGTAATTTGCAGGTCGAATTACGTCCAGGAACAAAGTTTGAATCTTAAACATTTTTTAAAAAGATATATTTATCGTATTCTTGGATGCAATTGATACAAATAAAATTTCTGCTAAGTATCGAAAACAACTGTATTCGGGGATTAATTTCTTTTCGTTGCAAATATGTGTCTTTAATTTTATCTGTCTTAATTTTCTAGTTTAACGTCCTATGATTATTACCCTTAGGCTAAAGGAGACGAATGGTTAAGGAAAATTAATGGAAACGGATTATTAACGAAATAATTTGTGGAATGAGAATGTGGGAGCAAAGGGAGAATCTCAAGAAAACATACGGACACAATTTTGTCACCCCCAGACTTACATACCCTGGGATCGAACCAAGGACCCCTCGTACCAGAAATGAGCGCTCACATACCGAACCAGTGTGCTTCTGTGACCTGAACAACCAGTTTAAAGGAAAGAATTTGATTTAATAGCTTCGATTTCAAATATTAACTGGAGATATAGTGGCTCAATAGTAAAGTTATTAAGTACTGTTTGACACTAGGACGAACAATATCGTCTGTGGAACATTTCTCGGAGCTTCTTTTATTTCTTCGCACTTTCATATTTTATGAATTGTTTCCTCATCATCCACCTGCATTTACCACCTGTCTCTGTTAGAATTCAGAGCATAACAGCGGAATGCTAATCTAAATGTTTGATTTATTTCCAAATGCTGTTTTAACCCTTTTGCATGTACGAATGATGGAAATACTAGAGAAATCATTTCATCAAACAGTTTGAATGCTAGTATAAAAATAGGCAAGCATAAGCACTAATTCAAGTAATTCAAATTTATAATTGATTACAGTGTATTATAGATAATAATATTTAAGTGCATATTTTATTAATATAGATTCAAATCAATAGTATATTGCTCACATAGTATCAAATTAATGGAGAAAGTACATATATTAAGTACATATATGTGGACGCAAAATGTTTATCATTGTGTGAAATTATCATGATTTGTTTTTTAAAAAAATGCGTCCCCCTCCAATTGAGAAGCTGTGTAAATAAGATAGCGTTTAATTGAACCTCGTGGAAAGATTAGTAACCATTGATATTGATTTGTATTATTAGACTAACGTCAGTATATGGAGAGTTATTACGCTAAGTAAAAACATTAATGTATATATGTGTAATGTGCTTTGGCTAGACAAATGGAGTTTCATTGTTGTTTGCAAATTGTCTGTTTAATCTCATTTATCATATATTTCGGTTAATATCTAGAACCTGAGTATTGTAGGTGATCATAGATGCTCGTACAATTACGTACAGCGCAAAGAAAAGTCAATAAATCTTAAAATTTAAAAAGTATGTATTAAGTACATTGTCATCTACTTTACCTATTTAGACATTATTTCTCTGTCAACGTGGTGAATTAAGTTTTCTTTATTTCAATTTATTGCACACTACTGGAGGGAAAATATTGAGTTATAAGCAGTATGACTGCCATTATTATGAAAAATCATACAGCAATAGACATATGCTAATTAATAATATGCATTTTTCATATTCAGTACATAAATAAACTATTTCAAAGGAATAAAACTATCGATTGCATCAGATTGGCAATAAACAACATACATTTTAGCGCCCATAAAATGAGTTTTTATTGATTTTTCTCAAAATCTACGCATGAGAGTTCATTTTGAAGCATGTTATTTTGCCTTGCTTGATGTTACCTATCGACTGTTATATACGTATCTCATCTTTGGACAATGTTTCACTTTAATAGAAATTGAAGTTGTAGAGTTAATTATAATTTTGTGCTTTTTCTAATTAACCATACCATGTTCTGTCGTCTTGCTAGCATCATAATAAAGAGGTTGGTAAGGGTATATTTCAGCATCAATTTCACCTTAGTAAGTAGCCCAATACTTTTACAGCATCAATTTCATCTTAATAAGTAGCGTAATACTTTTACAGCATCAATTTCACCTTAATAAGTAGCGCAATACATTTACAGCATCAATTTCACCTTAGTAAGTAGCCCAATACTTTTACAGCATCAATTTCAACTTAATAAGTAGCGCAATATATTTACAGCATCAATTTCACCTTAATAAGTAGCGCAATACATTTACAGCATCAATATCACCTTAATAAGTAGCGCAATACATTTACAGCATCAATTTCACCTTAGTAAGTAGCCCAATACTTTTACAGCATCAATTTCAACTTAATAAGTAGCGCAATACATTTACAGCATCAATTTCACCTTAATAAGTAGCGCAATACATTTACAGCATCAATTTCACCTTAATAAGTAGCGTAATACATTTACAGCATCAATTCACTTTAGTAATTTCACCTTCCTAGCCGCAATGGTTTAGTGGTAGAGCATTCACCTCTAGTGCATAGGGTTCTTGGTTTGATCTCAACTCGAGCATTGTAGTGGACAAACATCGTTTGCGTGGGTTTTCTCGAGATTCTTCTGCTTTATTCCACTTTCTTCATTCCACCACTTCATTCATTTCTCATCATCACCGTCTCCTTTACCCTAACTGGCATAACAGTGCAACGTGAAACAAAGATTTCATTTCATTTCCTTTGTGGTAATAAAGAAGACGAAGTTAATGAAGATTATAAAATAGAAAACTTACGGAAGAATAAAGAAATTAACATTTACGAAAGAATTTTAAAATTTACAAGAAACTTTACAACGGTATGTTGTATGTTGTATATTTCATTATTATGTTGTACTATTATCTATCTGTACTGATCTTAGGAATAACATCAGAGGTGCAATAACGGAGCAGATTTTGTAGAAAGGCAGAAAAGGAAATTGTAATGAGTATTATTGTTCCTTAGTTACGGTATTGAATTAAATAAATACAAGGATGATAGATTGAAGATTAGGAAGTTCTCAGAACAATTGATGTTAAAGGAATTATAAGTTTGTATCCTGAACACTAAGCGAAGGTAAAAATAAATAATATTTACGTTTTAATGTTCTTTTATATATATTGTGGCTCAAGTGATATTTATTAAGAACCACGGGAAAGGAACAAAATATAAGATTATTGTTCCAACTTGCCTTGGAATAAAAAAGAAAGTTTCCAAGTTATGAAGGAATAAAGAAATCTACAGACTTGCGCGATAATAAAGAAATTTATGTGGGAATAAAGAAATTTAACAACTTACGTGGAATAAAGAAATTTACAAATTTATATCGGAATAAAGAAATTTAACAACTTACGTGGAATAAAGAAATTTACAAATTTATATCGGAATAAAGAAATTTAGAAACTTTCGAAGGAGTAAAGAAGTTAGAAACTTACATACAATAAAGAAATTTACAAATTTACGAGATAATAGAAAAATTTACAACCTCAGTGCAAATAAAGAAATTTTGGGAAGGAAGAAATTTACGAACACCCTTACATACAACTGAAAAACACTAACATTCTTTCAGCTTAGCTGTAGTTGAAAAGAAACATTTGTAAGCATGTAGGCAACGTGTGTGACTTTCACTTTTCAGACTTCTAGAGATTGTATGTTGCTAGTAGTGTCAAGGTGTACTGTTAGTTCTCAATTAAATATGTCCCAATTTGAAACGTAAGTCCAGACAAAATGTAAACTTCTACCTTAGTCTGTGAATTGTGTAAAAATTAATAAAAAACAGAACAAACTAAAATTATGTGGCTTGGAACTGAAGATGTTAAAATGTATGCTAAACACGACTACATTCTCACCAAACTTGCTACTGATACAAATGATACGATGAAACAGTTTGTCCTTTGAGTACTATACCTTATTTCCACGATAAATTCGTCCATAGCGACAAAGGCATATCTTCCCACTGACGTTGACGCCCAACTCGTCCAATTGGTTGAAGTCTTCTACACGTGCGTAATTCACATACACCAATTGCCCCACAACAGTTCCTAGTTTCAAAATCAAATTTTCGTATGAAATTTTGTCATTATTATCAAATGGACAAAAGAAAGAAGAAGAGATTAATCTTGGATTTACATATTTGTTTTATGAATATGTTGAATATACTGTATACGAAACTTATGGGCAAGCGTGTTATACCAAGAACATAACCATAGTGGCACAAAAGATAATTTACTATTATTACTTGCAATAAAAGACGTAATAGCTATATAGGAGAACATACATTTCATTTACATACCCTTATTTACATACCCTCATTTACATAAGAGTATAGAGCTTTTTAAAGTCCAGTAAATGACCATGATTTTTTATACAAGACTGGATATGTGTGGCTTTTGTATCTTCTGTGATGAAATACCTAATTAAATTATGAAGATCCATACCTTAATTTTTTGTCACCATGGAGACAAATGAATGAGAAAAGAAATAATTTAACATTACACTAATTATGAGCTTTAATATTTTATCAATGAAATATTATTGGTTATATTCACCGTTCGACGTACGTGCATATGTTCCGTGTAATATTGACGAAATGATGCACGTTCTGCCATCTGTTGTTTTCCCTCATGAACGAAAACGCATGTCACTCAAGAGCAGACAGCAATATGCTGCCATCTGTTGGTTCCCTTCTTATTACATGAAATTATGTTCAAGTTTTTGTGACACTGCCAAAATTGTTGCTTTGCTGATTTAAAATTACCGCTTCTCGCAGCGGCTGATGTGTATTTAACTCCCGGCTTAAGGGGTTAAAACGCAGTTTACGGTCGTAAATTTATCCAAAGAATTTTGACACCTAACAATGACTAAAATATATTTTGGACATTATGATGATTGCAAAATACTAATTCTATTTTGTTTTGGACACCGCGTAATAAAGGCGCAAGTGACAGAAATAGATACAGAAACTGTAAATGTAATAATGGTACCTAAATTAAGCAAAATGTTATATTTAATGACATACAATTTAGCTCCTGGCTAGCACGTGTTCTTTATAAGAAGTTTAGTTAGCCAAAAACTTTCCTTGTGTCCAGGGACGTACGCAGGGGGTGGGTCCTGGGGGTCCGGCCCCTCCCCGAAATTTCTACTTTTGTGTAAATTTAGCCTAATTTTAGGGGCAATTTTAGGAATTTTAATATAAAATACCCTCATATTGAGTTTGGACCCCTCCCGAAATAAATTCCTGTGTACGCTACTACGTGTGTACGTCTAAGAGACTCAAAATCCCAAGAACTGCTTGATGGATCAGTATCAATTTTGGCTATAATGTAGAGCAGCGTTTCCCAACCGGTGTGCCGCGGCACACTGGTGTGTCGCCAAAGGACCGCTGGTATGCCACGAGCAAATCGAAACAAAATTATTAAATCCATAGCAACCAAATTGCAAGACAGAAAAAAAATGAACATTTTTGTATTTCACACTATGAATTTCTACCATGGAAAAAAATTACTGTAATTGTAATATATTATTCTACATCTATTACTGTGTAGCAGACAGTATTTCGTCTCGTACACATTTTCACGGTTAGCTGCTATCTTACGCTTCAATTGAGAGCCACACTAACACCGAGAAATGGAAGCACTTGTACGGTACGCGTCAAGTGAACGTTCGTAGAACACTCATTAGCACGTGAATGACAGAACAACACTTTGTTCAACAGGTGTGTTTTGACTTCGACGCATCGTAAGCTGTGTGATTGCAATAATATATACCGGTTTTGGTTAAAACAGCAAAGTTAAAAGTACAAGACATTTGTTTTTTCGTTCGTTATTTAGTGATCTTCGTTCTTAGTGAAAGGCTGGAAGTTTTCGAAAAAGAAGGCGTATTTTTAAAAAATTGAGTCCTGTATTTCATTGCAATTGTTTTCTATTTTAAAATTAGAATAAAAAAATAACCATAATGAATTATCGTAAGGAAAAACCAGTGATCGAGCTTTCATCTATGAGAAGGAGATCAGTAATCACAGAAAAAAATACCATGATATTTTATATTTGCAAATAATAATAATATCTACGAGTGTGCCGCGAGAATTCAAGTTACACCCGTAGTGTGCCGCAAGTTGAATAAGGTTGGGAAACGCTGATGTAGAGGGTCGAAAGTTAACTATCGAGTTTGTTCACGGAGGTGGTCCATTCAATTCCCTCAAGCCATGGATAATCAAAATTACTTCCACATATTCCTATGGGAATATTTATGTGGGTTAGTATAATGCTCTGGGTGAAAAATACTAATATTAATATGTCCGTGGAATACAACGCTAAAATGAAACTACTTAAATATATTTCTTTTTCTACTGGACAAGATGCTATATTTAAGCCTAGACTGTTAAAAATTTAGCTTTTTATGGAGTTTGGCTTACCAAAAGCCAAACCAAGCTCATTGGCGTGGTGTACATTGGAACACTGTTACTTGGTCGTTAGTAATGTGACGTCGCACTTATCCTCAAGAGGTTCTTCCTGGTTTTCACCAACAGAATAACCTGTGTGTGCCCCACACTTCTAAATCAACATTGTGAAATGTATTTCTCCAACTATGAGTAGGTTTAAATTTGGAAGTGCCCTAACCATTCAGTTGCACGGAAGAACTTATTAAAATATTCTTGTAGTCAGTTACATAAATTTTTAATTTATCCGTTCTTGGCTTGACAAAGGCGAAAGTCAGAAAAGAATAATTTCACCCATACCTCACACATACTCTATGGTTTATTCATATGAAGTAGTGTTGGGAAGTAACGTAACGCAAGTAACGCGTTACTCGTAACGCGTTACTTTTTAAGTAACGTTTCCTAGTAACGCGTTACATTTTTCCAAAGTAACTGTAACGGTAACGCGTTACAAATTTTTAAGTAACGTGCCTAGTTTGTGTTACTTTTTTCGCGTTACATTTGGGATGAGTAACTACAATATATGTATATATTTTTTCGGAAACAAATGTTTTTCCTGTAAGTGAATTTCTCAGAATGAAACAATCGAGCATGAACTACGCATGTCAGTGACCGATAATCACAGACACACAGAGAAACAGATAAATTTGTAGTGCCACTTGCTTTTTTTTGAAGATGAGGACAGCCTTTGGGAAATCACGTGTACTGATTGCAAGCACCTGGAAGATTTTGAGGTAGATTTTGACAGCTCCAAATCAATGCATTCGGTGAGGGAACTAGGAGTGCAATGATACCGGTAGTCTATTTTACTTTAATTGGTGTTGTTTTTATAAAGATGGAAAACGAAAATATTTTACTGTTCGAACATTTGAAAGAACACTTTTTTCTTAAGAGCTGAGAATGATGGTGGACAGAATTTAAAAGTAAAGTGTCTGAAGTGCCCCGGCGGAAAATATTTATCAACAACTAGGGTGCCATAATTAACGATTTACAGTAAGGGGTTAATATGAATAAACTGTTTTGATGAGCAGACCTACTTTATTACTAGACAATAGTTTGCTGATGATATGTAATATTGGAGCTCTTTCAGATCAGTTTGCTTATCCTAGAGTCCCGTTGATTATAGAGTAGTGTAATGTTTCTCTATATTCTTTATTTTTAATTTTACATAACAACATTGTTATTATTATATAATTAGTTTAGCAGAATAATTATAAGCAACCATTTTTTCTAACGCATAGGGATGAGCACGAGTCAAGCTAAAGCTCGACTCGACTCGAATTCAAATCGAGTTTCGAATCAAGTCTAGGGTAATATCCTCGAGTCGAGTTCCGAGACGATTCAGTTTTTCGCGTCGAGTTTCGAGCCCAGTCGAGTTTGATAAATGGCTCGTTCGTTTTAAGACGTCTTGAAATCATGGCCTGATTACACTGGAAAACGAAAGCCATGAGAAATGTAAGCTAAACAGTAATATGGAATACTTTTAGTGTTGTTCACGAGATGGGACACTACTTGCATCTCGTCTCGTCTCGATAACGAGACCACAAGATATTTTTTTATAACAAGCTCGGCTCGGTTTGGCAGGGATGAGCCATTTGCTCGGTTCGGCTCAATGAGCCGAGGGCACTAGCCGAGTCAGTTGGGTGAGCTGTTGGCTCGGCTTACTTCTCGGTTCTGGTCGATAGTGAATGAACTGTGAGCCAAGCTGCTCGAGTCGTTGACAATTCTAAACCCGGGCCGAGCAGTTTTGAAGATATTTGGCCAGTGCCCTATAAGTTTTAACAGTATTCGGCTCGAGCCCGAATACTCAACCTAGACCCTCAACCCAAATTCAGAAGCTCGTGAACAATGTCCTTGACTCCTAGACTTCACGACTACCGAGGTTGGCAATCAACTATCTTTTTAGTATTTAAATACAAACCGCCTACCTTGCTTTTTATATACAGTATAATAATAATAATAATAATAATAATAATAATAATAATAATAATAATAATAATAATAATAATAATAATAATAATAATAATAATAATAATAGCGGTAGTAATAGTAGTACGGAAAATTGAAGTTATATTTTTTTCACATTTTTAAAGTTTCGGACGTAAAAGTAACGCGTTAGTAACGCGTTACATTTTAAGAGAAAGTAAAGTAACTTGTAAGGCGTTACATTTTTACAAGTAACTTACCCAACACTGATATGAAGTATCAAAGTTAAACTATAAGCACATGTAGTTGTATATACGATGTGAAACCTCTGTATTTATTAAGTCATGCAGTTTGTTTCTTACGTTACCAAGATGCTAGTTTTCTTTGCAGTTTTTTTTTTTTTTTGCCAAAATATGTTGGTAAGTAATGCGATATCTCAAATTGTAATTTTTTTTAAAAAAGTAGTCTTTATTGAACCCAAAGATTTCGGAAATTAATCATGAAAATAATGAATATCCATACATAAAATAGTAGCGTTCACATCTTAAACCAGTATCGCTATATGCATATATACTGTAGTTTCCAAAAGTTACCTTTCGGGGAATATCCATTAAATGCATGGACGAAGCTCTGATCCAAATCTTTGGCGAAAAGATCTTTCTCAACATGAGATGTTTCAAACACAATTTTCCCTTGTTCATTCAGTAACATCACCTGCAAACAAACATTGTGAAATCTGACTTTATAAAGTACCTAAACAACTTTAAAAATTACATGACAGTAGAGTGACAATTTCGTACAAGTTAAACCAAAAAGTAGACAGGTATACTCGAAGAAATAGATATTTTCACTTTAGTTTAAGTATATTTGCTGAGAATAGTAAATCTACTCCTGGCATAACCGCCGGTGGAAATTCGTTTCTTACATAGTCGTCTTTGATATGCACTCACTTATTTTAACCCTAGTATAACATTTTAATGGATTCACACTTGTAGCATTACATTTGTAAACAAGAAATACTGGTTTCCTACTTTCTGAGAAATTCTTCCAACAATGGAATTTAATACCCTACGCAATCCTTTTTATATGCACTTACCAACTTTAACCGTAAAATTACCGTTATTATGACGGACTATTGTTAATCAGTAATATTTAATCCACTCTACTAAACTACTCTAACTTACTCTATAATCCTATTTAACATACGCTATCTCACTAACCTAATCTACTCTATTAACCTAACCTAATGTACTTTACTAATCCAACCTAGTCTTCCCTATTCTACTTAAGTAACTTACCCTACTAACAACTTAAACTATTCTACTGACCTAAATTTATATGTATTACTAACCTAACACCCTACTCTATTAACCCAACTTAAAACCATAAAAGTGAATTCTTTTTTGACTACCTATTCTCAATCTAATTATATCATGAGGGACGTCCTAGAGGGTATGGTGGCGGGAAAGAGAGGGAGGGGGCGAAGGAGACTACAATTAATGGATGATATTAAAACAGAAAGATCATACGCGAAGACGAAAAGGTTAGCGAAGGACCGTGGAGCATGGAAGCTTCTCAGCTGCGGCAAGTGACCTGCCAATAAAGGCAGAATACCTATGATGATGATTCTCAATCTCACTTAACCCTTTCCGGATCCTGGCTTTTTGGGCTATTTTTTAGACTTTCAGTCAAGCAGCTACTGTATCGTCACTATTTATCCTAGGATCATGGTTCATACCTCATTCTCTTCAGAATAGAGCTGGCTTTCGAGTGGTACCACTTGCATTCTCATACCATATACCAGAAGCGGGGAAAAAATGTCAAAGTGAAAATTTCGGAGGGAAATTTTTTTTCTCGAACTTTGGCCCCCTTGGACCCCTCCTGTGTGATCGTAGCCATCAAAAAAAATCTGATAAATAGTACTTGGTATACTAAATGTGTGTGCCAAATTTCAAGTTTCTATCTTGAATAGTAAGGGCGGGATAATTTTTATCAAAAATTCCTACAATGCCCCAAAGTACCATAAAACACTATGATCTCAGGGGGAAAAAAATCCTGAGACATCCCTAATTACCCTAGGACTATAATCCGCCAATCATTCTCTTCAGAATAAAACTCTTTCAGGCGGTACCATTCACATGTCTCCACCATGTATCTAAGGCGGGAAATTCCTGAAAAAGGGATTTTTGGGGGCAAATTTTCCTTTTTTCAACTTTTGTTCCTCTGGACCCCCCTGTTTTTACGCAGAAATCGGAAAAAAACTTCTGGTAAATACTACTCGGTGGACTGAATGTTTGTGCAAAATTTCAATCTTCTACGTGAAAAAATAGGCCCGCCAGAAAAAATTTCCCTACCATGCCCCACTTTTACCCTATACAGAAGTATATTTGGATAAAAATTCACTGAGACGGCCCTAATTACCCTAGAATAATAATTCGACCGTTGTTCTCTTCAGAATGGAACTGCCTTTCAGACGGTATGACTCACGTGGTCCTATCATGTATGTAAGGCGGGAAAATGACGAAAAAAGGGATTTTTGGGGTAAAAAATCCCTATTTTTACTCCTTTGCCCCTCTGGTTCCCCCCTGTTTTAGCACTGACATCGGAACAAAAAATCTGGTAAATACTACTCGGTGAACTGAATGTTTGTGCAAAATTTCAATCTTCTACGTGAAAAAATAGGCCCGCCAGAAAAATTTCCCTACCATGCCCCACTTTTACCCTATACAGAAGTATATTTGGATAAAAATTCCCTGAGACATCCCTAAGTAACCTAGGATAATAATTCGACCGTCGTTCTCTTCAGAATGGAACTGCCTTTCAGACGGTATGACTCACGTGGTCCTACCATGTATGTAAGGAGGGAAAATGACGAAAAACGGGATTTTTGGGGTAAAAAATCCATATTTTTACCCCTTTTCCCCTCTGGTTCCCCCCCCCTGTTTTAGCACTGACATCGGAACAAAAAATCTGGTAAATACTACTCCATGGACTGAATGTTTGTGCAAAATTTCAATCTTCTACGTAGAAAAATAAGCCCGCCAAAAAATATTGAACATACGCTTAGAAAATGAGAAAAGAAATTTTTGACTTATGACGTCATCACCTCCTATGTCTGGACGCAGAACGGTCTGAAACCATACGTAATGTCTTCTGCAAGGCCTCTGGACTTGGAAAACAAACAAAAAAAAAAACCGGACGAAAAAGCTCAAATAGAAGAGAAATAACGCAATGTACCATGAAAAGTGCATATGGTACAAATTGTACCATAGGATCCCGAAGATATTACAGAAGAGTGGACACACAATAGGATCTGAAACTTTCAATATATAAAAATAGTGATGTATTGAAGATCTTAACTGGGGTGTGTACGAAGCTCTTAGGGTTTCATTTTAAAAGCGATTTGTGTCCCATTATTTTCTCGTATCTATATGTTAAAGACTTTTTTGCTGCCAACCCTAATTTGCCTCTGAATGAGAAAAATTGATCGACGAACTCGGTATTATCATGCTGTTCTATGAAGGTTGAAAAATGATTCGAGACAGGAAAATTGAAACGGGAAAAATGGAAAAGGAAAATTTCTCCAGAACCATGCCCTAACACAATACATACAGTTATTCTTCCTTATAACTGATCGGGGGTTATTTTGTCTTGTCTTGTCTTCTTCACCGTAACTGGTGTTGGTTGATCTGAAGATCTAGATGCACCCCTGAAATACTGTGCAACAAATGTGCTTACTGCTTGATGTTATTACTGATTTTATTAAGAATGATTGATGTAATAATTTTATTTTTTTTTAACTTTTTTTTTTATAGATTAATTCCTGTGTTCTGTAGAAATTAAATCATAGCTAGTATGGCCTTCCAGTTTTTTGATCCGAGAATACTTTTGTATGAGAAAGGTGAGTGACCCAGATGAAGATATAATTTGTTCAGTAGAGTTGGTCTTATATTCTGAAAGGATTCACATTCAAATATGTGATTTAAGGTTCCAATCCCCTTGTCACACCAACAATGATATGTCAATTTTTTCCTAATTTGATATAATTTAGTAGGAATCAAGGCAGTGCTAAATATGAGTCGATAATAAATTATACCTTCTCTTCTTGACCATAGTATTAGGTTTTTTAAATTATTATAGTTGTTGATTTTATTAATTTCCCAGTATAATTTTCCAGCTTTTGATTCAGTATTGGATGACCACTTACGAGATTCTTCTGTGATATATTTATTTATCAGATATTTGAAAGTAACTGGAGCCAACTTAATGTTTGAGATCTTTCCTTCTTTACAAGCTCGTTTAGCAGCTGAGTCAATAATGTTTAGATTATTATCTATGTCTTCGTGAGCTTTTACTGAAAATGAATGTTATCTTGAACTCATTTGTGACCATGGTTGAGTATAAAGATTTAATGTTTAAAATTGTCCACGATGTGTATTTATTCCAATGGGTGGCTTGTAAAGATAATAACACACTTAAAGAGTCTGTGCATATAGGCAAGTTTTTGATATTGTTTCTTTTGATGTAAAGTAGCGCTTGACGTATTGCGAATGCTTCTCCTTCGTATATGGATGTAAACGTTGGTAGTTTAAATTTTTCCAAGATTTTTTGTTCAGGAATGTAAAAAGCCGCTCCAACATGTAAGTTCGGATATTTTGATGCGTCCGTATAAATTAATAGCGAATTCTTATCTATAGAATTCAAAGTATTTTTCCAAATATTTTTATATATAGATTTTCTAAAGTCTGGATGGTGAATTTTTAAGAAGTTAGGAATTTTAGGTGTTATTATAGTTAAGTTAGTCTGATAATTCCAAACATAACAACTGATTGCTGGAACCTTATGAATGTAACTGCCTATGAATTTTAAATTGCAATATGCTTGAAAAAACCAGTTTTTTTTCTTTTTGTAAGGGATATTCCTTTTCCTCAAAAGAATATCTAAGTCCTGGAGTTTTTTAATTATTGGTGAACATGATTTTCCCATTGTGTTTAAAATAAAGTGAAGTGCTTTTTCCATTATAAGTAGATTCAAAGGTGTGCAACCAATTTCGTTGAGTAAGGCCTGTTTTGGGCAAAATGAAGGTTGCGCAAATATCAACTTTGCTAAAGAGTAGAAATTTTGTTCCAATTTATTTATTTGAGTTTGATTGAGCGTCGTGAAGATAATGCCATAAAACACCTTTGCTTGAAATCCTTGTTTTAAAATCGTAACCAAAGAAGAAGGATTTATGCCCCACTTTTTGGATGATAGACAACTTAACAACTTATGGTATTTCATAGCTTCTTCTTGCAGATATGTAATATGATTTGTCCAAGTTAGTTTTTTGTCCAAGGTTATGCCAAGGTATTTAAAAGAGTTTACTGAATTAATTCTCGTTTGGTGAATTTGTAAATTGTATTGGTTATAGTTTCTCTTTCTATTAAATATTGCGAATTTAGTTTTGTTCCAATTGAGGTTGAAACCGTTTTGGGTCATCCAATTATTTATTGATGTTAAGTGATGTTCCAGTGTAGATATGCCTTCATTTATGTTCTTGGATTGCATGGTTAATAGTATGTCATCAGCAAAGCTTATTATTTGACAGGGTGACCAATCTTTAGCCATTAAATCTAAAATGTAAATATTAAATAAGATGGGACTAAGCTTACTGCCTTGAAGTAGTCCCAAAGACGTTTCTCGAGAAGGAGAGTAGGTATTTTTAATTTTAATAAATATTTTCCTGTTGATTAGTGAATTGTGAATAATCCTGATCATTTTTCCGGGAATTTTTATGTGGTGTAACTTCTGTATTAATATATCTAAATTCACATTATCGTATGCACCTTGTATGTCTAGGGAGACTGCTCGGAGATGTTGTCTTGAATAAAAAGATTTGTAGATGTCGATGATGAAAAGAGACAGAGCATCTAACGTTGAATAATTCTTCCTGAATCCTGTTGTTAGGCGGGAAGATTTGATTGTGTTCTAGATACCATATAAGTCGATTGAGGATTAGGTTCTCAAAAATTTTCAAAGAGCACGTTAATAGCGCTATTGGTCGAAAGTTGTTAGATTGTTCTGTAGAATTGGGTTTCGGAATAGGAATTATTAGAATTTTCTTCTATTGTGAAGGTATGAATCCAAAGTTCCAGATATTGTTGTAATAATTCAATAAACTCTGTAAGCCAGAAGTAGGTAGGTGTTTATAATGGTTAAAACTTATTCCATCAATGCCTGGCGTTGTGTTTTTCTTTATATTGTTAAGTACTAACTGTAATTCCTAGTAAGGAAAAGTCTTTATCTAGTATGGAATTAGTATTACCAAATAAATATTTCGTAAGTTGTAATCTGTCATTATTAACCGTACATGGCGTAAGTTTCATGTGAAACTTTTCATACCATACTCCGTCAAAAACTGATAAAAATTTGTTGGCTTCAGTTTGATTATACTTAAATTGCTTCCAGAATTTCCAAATTTTGTATGAATTAGTTCTGTCAGACAGTGAATTACAAAATTCTTGCCAATGCTGTCGTTTGATGTTGTTTATTATTAATTTAGAATACGCCTTTTGTTCTTGATATTTTCTAAAATTATCTAAGGATTTGGTTTTGATGAAATTTTTAAAGTGCAAAATGCATTTGTTAATATTTTTTGACATTCTGCACTCCACCACCCAGGCTTTAAATTTTGTTGACGGAGATTAGTCTTTCTATTATCTTCGAGTTTATTTTTATTTATATGCTTTTCTACTAATGTTGCTGATGATGCAGATTTCTTTATTAACTTAAATATTTTCGAATCCGACGTGAGATTAAGGCAATTATCCTGAATTGTTTTATTATAGACAGTCCAGTTAATCGCTTGTGATACATGCTGTAATTTAGAGTTGAAACTAAACGTATTATCTGAAGTAGAAGAAGTACAATACCTAGTCTTACGAGTTTTGAAAATAATCGGAAAGTGATCACTATGACATGGATGATGATACGTAGTCCATTCTGTCTCTATGTAGTGATTAACTCTTGACAAAGTTAAGTCAGGTGCGCTAAATGAATTGTATTGAACTCTTGTGGGAGAGCCATTGTTTAAGAAAGTAAAAGGCGAGTTGTTTAGTATATTAAGGAAGAGGCGGCCAGCCGCATCAGTTCTATTTGCTCCCCAAATTTTATGAGATACATTAAAATCTCCTCCAATATAATCAATTTGAGGGTGATTGAGGAGTAAGGATTCCCAGAAAGATACATCTACTTTAACTTCTGGAGGAATATATATATTAACCAGTTTTATATCATTAAGTTGTATTCCCATATACTGGATGTGACTATGATGAGGAGGTAACGATAAATTAAATAGTTGATAAGACAAGTGATTTTTAATACCAATAGTGATCCCTCCATGAGAGTCTTGTCTGATGTGATTCAGATATTTATAGCCTGTAATTTGTAACGGAATTCGCGGGTTACACCAAGTTTCTTGAAGAAGAATTAGATCAGGGTGGAACACATTAATCAAAAATTTTAGATGATGAATTTTTCCATAAATGCTTTGTGGATTCCATTGTAAAATGGTTAGCTGTCTAACATTTGCCATTTTCATGAAGATGATAAGTATTTGAGCGAAAATGCTTAAACAATAACTATTTTTATATTTTTGTTTTGGAAAAATCCTACGTAATGACAAACTTTTTTTTAACTGAGAGAAGAAATTTCTTTCATGAATGCAATGAGTTCTGTGTTGTCGAGTTTAGAATCATACTTGTTCTGGAGTAGTGTCTGGAATATCGTTGGGAAACGTTGCATGACAATATTTAGTTGTGCTGAATTAGTTCGTAAAAATTCCTTTAACTCATCGTCTTCTTCAGAATTTTGTGTGTCGTCTATCGAAGTAGAACGTTTTGATTTATGTGCGCTGTTACTAAATGAGAAGAGTTGAGTTGTTTCCTTATTAACATTAATAGTGCTAGCTAATTCCTGTTTTGGGTTAGACGTACGACTGAATGGTCTTCTTGCTGACAGCGAATCTGGTTCCTTGCTTGTGGATGAAAATAAGCTTCTATCTTTTCTAATAGGGAGTGATTTTTGCAACCAAGATTTAGGAGAACAAGCTTGTTCCGTAACTGTATTTAAATCTGTTTTTATTGGCTGTTTCCTAGCTGTAGGGTTTTTTGAAAAAAACCCTATGACCCTGTTGGAATAAGTATTTTCATTTAAATTTTTCCGTTTCTTCTCTGGTGGACTACTTGTAATGTCCTCCCTTGATTTATCTGACGGTTTTGAAAAGTTCCTAGAGACAACAGTTGAATATGTATAAAAATTGGTACCAGAATCTACTGATGTTTTAAAAGACTTATTTGAATATCCGGGTGGATTTTGGGATAGCCCTACTTGTGAGAAGTTTTGAGCTAAAGGTGGCGGTCGTTTTATCATCAAATTAGCTTCGTTGAACTATATTTTCTCCTTCGCCATTAAAGTCATAATTTGTTGTTATCGAAGTCTTTCTGGACATTGATTGAAGTCCGCTCTATGATTATTACCACAGTTAACGCATTTTGTTGGATTTGTACAAGTGTCTGGAGAATGTGGTTGGCCACATTTTACACAAGTTAATTTTTTGGAATGACAATTGGTCCTTCTATGTCCGTACCTGTAACATCCCATGTTGCAATGTTTGGTGGTGGGAATATAAAGGTGAACATCTCTTTTTAAATAATACAATTTGACTTCGTTTGGAAGGAGTTGGGAGTCGAACGTTAGGATGATGGTAGAAGTAGGTTGTAAGACATCATGATTATCCTTTCTATGGATACGCCTTACTGAAGTTACAGGAATGTCACTTTGTATATCATTTAGTAAATCATCCGTAGAGATGTCAGTATCTATGCCATAGATTACCCCTGTTGAATATAGTAAGTGATTGGGTATAAATGCCTCCCATTTGTTTGTAGTTAGTATAGGATGAGTGAGGAAATTATTTGCTTCGGCACCAGATCGAAACTTGACTTTGATTAAGTTGCGTCCTATTTTGTCAATTACTTCTATACCCGGTATTTCTGCATAGTAAATTTGTCTACTTATTGACATTATATGTCTTTTACCCAATTCTTCAAAATTGGAACGAATGAAAACAATATAAGGAGCTAAGTGATGATCATTATATTTATTTACTTCTACTTGGCGTAGCATTAGTGTGGGGATTTGTTATATGTTTGTCATTATCGGTTAATGACTGGGTTACTGGCAAAGAAATCATGCTAGTCTGTAAAGTTTCTTTCTCCTTAGTATTACCGGTATTTGTATTTGTAGATTCTACTTCCATTGTGGAACAATCTGTGGTTTTTGATACATCTAAAGTCTCTGAGTTGGAAGTTTCCATCATGGCGCCTTTAAATTCCATGTGCTAGAACATGCATACAATCGAGGTTTATGTTACACATTATATACGTTATTTTGTAGCTACTGAAGTTGAAAATTGATAATAAAGAGAGATATTTACAAAACACCTGAATGTGATAGTATTTACACACTTGAAAGAATTAAAAACGATCTCACCTATCTGGTACAATAATCCTAGTTTAATAGTTCAGGAATGTTCTAGTAACGTTGATCACTACACTCTACACTAGGCGAATGTATTGTCTGTGATTTACGTTTTACTTCACTCCACAGTTTTATGATAACAAGGAGTCAATAAATCTTGTTACACGTAACACACAATGTCTAACACTTCTCATTAAATGTTTTCACTTTCAGTTCATTTTCTGGGGAATTGCACTCCTCCATATACACTCGACGCCATGTTCAAGCTCAATTCCCGGGGTTATTTGTAATACCCATGATTGCATATAGGCTATATATTACTCAATATTTGTCACAGACTGTTTATATTTTTTTTCTTCGACGACGATTTCAATATCAACAATGTTATGTTAATAATATCAACTGAGCCTTCGTGATGGAGTTCATAATTTAAACATTTATTTGGCAAACATAGATATTTGATAGAGTGAGTATTTGTGAACAGTCTTGTGGCACCCTTCCTACGTGTTTCTGATAATCATTTAAGAGTAGTTATTAGCAACGCACACACAGACAAGTATTACGAAGATCATATAAGTGCGTATGCAAGAAAACGTATTATACACCTTCTACAGATTTTCACTGGTAAAGAAACGTTCCTATATTCAGTCGTAAAAGAGATAGAGCACAAAACTCATATTTCATTTCCTTTAACTCGAAGTAGTCTAAGGTCAGCAAGTTTTTGTATATTGGATAATTAAATTAGCACCATCTTAGAAAGATAGGCTCAAATATATAGATAAGGTAACATTATCCAACTTCGTTCTTAAATTTCTTTGCTCAGTACGGGATCTGAATAGAGATGCAAACTGTTAACCATGTCCAGAGTTCTGTCCTCTCGCATTATTACAATTGCAATATAATATGGCTGTCAGTGGTAAAAACCACTGGTCCGAATTGGGACGCGGCGTAAGCCGGTATGATCACCAGTACTAAATTAAGATGCTAAAAATCGCACTAGCCGTAGAAATTTAAAAATAAACTTTACTATATTGAACTATACCTAAACCAGGTCTATGCATAAAAGTATACTGATGGTAACTTATGTTTAAAATTCGACCACTAGATAGAACTCGATACATTGCTTTAACTCACCTGCATAAATCAAACCGCCAAGTCTAAAGAACATTAGAGCAGGACAAAAAAATTTCAGAAACTATTATTTAGTTATTTTGGGCTAGGAAATATTTAGACTGTTTCATATATTCAAAAATGCCATTGCAACTTATTGACTAGATTTTGATTATTATACTAGTGTTAATGTTACGTAACAAAATAAATCAAGCTGGGAATAAATCTTACCTTATTTGGTTTTTTGGGATTTGGAAATGATAGTAACACCTTATATGGAACCATTTCTGCTGAATCTAAACCATAGAAAAGAAATCTGTCTTTAATCATATGAGCAAGATCCTCGTCTCTTTGGGATCCAGCAAGATGTGGAAATCGTGATAACTCCCTGGAAAATAGTATATTAAATATTTAGCACAAATAACATAAGCATGGTCGCATTTTACACTAGACGAATATGAAATAAAATTTATAATATCGTCACTGTACTTGTATTCCTGCTAGATCAGCTGCTTTCATTAAAAAAAAAAAAAAGTCTTCGAAAAGCGACAATCAAAATCCATTTGCGTTCAAAAACTTGCTGAAACTCCTACCTCAAAGAAGTTTATAATCCTCAACTTCCTCTACAAACTAAATGTTTATGTTAAAATACTACAGCGGAATTCACTATTGTATTAAAATACTTACATAATGTGAAAGTAAAATACTTACATAATCTATGTACTCAAATAATCTAAATTTAAATTTAAGTCACAGATAATAGTATAATTAATCTCGTATTACTTTCATTATGCTGCTTACCGAAGTACCGTAATTTTAACAGTGTTTGGAAAACACTGTTTGTACACTTTGTGTCTGAAACGTTTCTTCTGTCTTGAAGAGATACGTTATCATGTTTATGTAATTTATAAAAATATGATTCTTATAATCTAGAGTTCAATTAAGTTGTTGCAACATTATTGTAGGACAACAGATCAACAGGATTTGACTCATGATTGTGACCATAAAACATGCTGCCTGTATACCTGTTTTATATAATTTGAAAACTTATAGTATTTTTATTAATTATTATTCTTATAATAAAACTAAGACGCTTCAGTCTAGCAGTTACGTTCCTAATAGTTCAGAGTCAGGCTAAGAGTTGTCGCTAGCTACTCTATCTGTACCTGATGCCAATAGGTGTCACTAGTATCCAGGATATTTTGAAACGCCGAAGGCTTGCGGGGAACAAGTACTCTTCATTACCTGAAGCTGAGTTACGGCATTCTCAACTTGGAGCTCAAAATAATGCATAAATTTCGCAACAACCCAATACATGGCAAGGAAACAGGAGACAAGTTTGTCAAATATCTTAATAGATTCGATCCTAGTTGACTGATTTATATTAAATTTTGGATAAGGTAGATATTCACTACTATTGCAAAAGTCTGATAAATGATAAATGAAAAGGTACTATTATTTAGCCAATGCATGCAATGCATGCGGAGCCAATGCATGCTACGTACAGGGTGGTCCGGAAGTGGGAGTACCCCCCTTTAGTTTCAACAGTATAGTGTTAATTATAGTAAAATGTCTGTACACAGTTACCTTGAAGTCTTAAGAGTCTTAAGAGTCATAAACATCGGTATGATCACCACCCATGTCGTAATCAGGTGCATTCTGCGCCAAGTTCTCGCTGATGTTTTTTGCGGAGATACTCCGGAGTCACGAGGGTGAAGGCGTGTTCCACAGTTGCTCGTAATTCCTGCGTTGTGTGATAACGAACGTTTCTTACTTGTTGCTTTATAAAACCTCAGAGAGCATTGTCTAGTGTCGTCAGATCGGGACTTCTTGGAGGCCAGGCAAAGGGAGCTGGTGAAGATGCACAACCTCTTCCAGTCCAGCGGCCAGGAAACGTCTGATTCAGGTAATTGCGCACGTGAATCGCGAAGTGCGCTGGTGCTCCATCCTGCTGTGTCACAACAGTGTCTTTGATACCATTTTCTTCCAGTTGAGGCACCAACCACTCATTAAGCATCTCCAGGTAAGAATGTCCAGGTCTCCAGGTAAGAAAACATAAATTAGGGGTACGCCCACTTCCGGACCACGCTGTACATTGAAGCACTTGACCAGGAGAACAAATTAACCAGAAAGGACAGGGAGAATTGAGGCAACGGAATGAAACCTTCTGGGTGTCGTTTGATAAAGCTTTTGATTTCCTTACAAGATTAACGATGTTCGAGTCCATTCCAAAGCTGAGAGAATGGATAGTCATTGATGAACTTACTAGAGGCTGAAAATATACCAAAGAGTACGACCTCTTTCTGCCAGTTATGGAACATATATGGCAGAGCTTCCGAACTTGAGTGTCTAGTAGTAGTTTAAAGTGTATTCCCAAATCTTTTGCCGTAAATTCGGAATTTACAAAAGAATTAAATACTTATGATACAATAATAGTAAACTTCCTTCTTTTCATTCACTTAATTAACTGCATGGTCGAGATTTTGGTTTCTAGAATTTTGTGGGAATAACATTAAACACCTTCATTAGGTGTTTCCAACCTTAATTCAATACACTGATGCTACCCTCGGGGTTGTTTTATCTTTTCGAGTCTTCACACTCCAGCGTATTGTAAGAGTGCGATATTGTCAACATTTTTCCTTCAGCTTGTTTCTTTATCCGCAAGGAGTATAACTATTTTACTATTTGAAAGTGCTATACAGTTTACGGAAATCTCCAGAAATGACAGATTTGTTTTTAGAAAGAGACTATGGCAGTTTATGAAACAGGAGATGAAGAGGAACAGACAAGTTATGTGTATGGAACTTCAAGAGTGACAAAATAATGATCAAGTAGTGCGTCTGATACGTCTGTTTCATGATGTCACGTAGTAATAAGAATACGAAATCAAGGCTGTATAATGAACAGTACCTAAAAATGGGTTTCACGTGTTTTAGCGGTGAAGGATATCATATACTACCAGTAAGATTGATGTGTAGAGATTTTTTTAATGCGGTAATGATACCGAATAAATTACTGCACCATATTTCAACAAACACAAACGTTTACCTGGAGAAAGTATTGATTATTTCGAAGTAGTTCTGACTTTGTGAGACAAAAAATAAAATAGAGTGCTGAGTAAAAAATTCTTTTGCGCCCTCCAGCACTTTTGAACTTCAACTTATTAAGTAGGATGAACTGGCAGATCTAACGAACAGCACTTTAAAACTTCAGTAGCAAGAATCAGGTTTATGTAACTTCTGGATTCTACTCAGAAAGATTTTTTCTTACCTATCTAAGTGAAAGAGCTCTTGTGAGGTGCAGGTAGCCAGAGCCGAAACTAAGGTTACCAAAGAACACCAACACAAATAAAAAGAAATATAACAGGTGGAGTGGCTGGGAATAATCAAATCTAAAGTAAAATTTACATAAAATGCAAATTTCAGGTAACTGTATAGTTACGTCCCTTCTTGGAGATGAAGGTAATCTCCTGTAAGAGCCGCCACTGCCACATGTAAATTCGGTAGAGCATGAATAATTTCAGTTAATAAGAACAACAGATCTCAGGGTTATCTGTGCAACAGTCATGGCCTTGAAGTTACTATAGTGAGTTTATAAAAAAAATAGAAAAAGGTAAAAAAAAAAAACAACTTTAAATTAACAGGTAGCAGCCTGTTTTAAAACTCACTATCTCATGACTGTAAGCAATGGTTCTCTGAGCATAATACTCTCTGGGCCCCATTCAGAGAGCTGGTCAGACATACATACAACAAGAGAAAATGCTTCCTTGTCTCACACTCCTGAAACAGAACATTTTTAATTAGTAGTAGGTACTCACCCTGCAGCAAATTGAGATGAAGACAAATTCTGGTTAGAGATGGCGGTTTATTTTCATAATAATTGAACATCAAGATGAGTGCTGATGTTTGTCAACACTCCAATACACTTTGACACACAAACTTCCTTCTGTAGTGCACTACTAAACACATACACTAATTGATAGATTATTAGATATACAACACTTCTTTCTTTTCACTTTATAAGAAGAATTTTACAGAGGGGAGGACGAAACTTGATATTTGAGGTCTGGTTGACCTCAGAGAAAGAGAAAAAAATGAGAGGAAAATTTATATACAAATTTCTTTTACTCCTCATTTAGCGAGTTCACAGCCTCTGACAGTCTCAGAGAGGAGAAATTACTATCACACACATTTTTTGTTTGAAAACAACACATTACTGCAGATACATTTTAAAGGAAACAAAATTGAACTAATCAAATATCCTCATAGGTTCACTACACTGTTCCTGTAGCTGATAGGACACTCACGCAACAGTTCTCGCTCGAAGTTACCATGTCCTTTCACATTCCCATTCCACTGCAGAGGATAGCAGGTTCTTTACAATGTTTGATACGCCGGATGGCGAATTATCTAGATGCGGACATGTTGTATGTCCGTGAAAACAAGCAAATACCAATTGCTTGGAACCTTGTTCAAAATGTCCAAGGAAGGCACTGTGTTAGTGACGTAACAGGCCTTTTTAAAATATCTCAACTAGAGATATTGAAGGTTTACTTTTCCACTGTCACACTGGAAGTGTAAATGCTTCCCCATACTAAAGGTGGTGTTTTTGACAAGATGTCTACTTAGTTCTTCTCATACGAGTACTGGTAGCACTATGTCGTAAAAAAAATTTTTTTTTGATTTTTAAAAAATAACTTCCATTACAAATTGTCACTAATAAGTACGACTTAGTTTTCACTACTTCAGATATATGTGCACTGTTCAACAAATATCGTAAGTCACAATAGAAGGTGATATGCAGAATCAAAGTTCACAACACACACGAGTTTCCGAATACATGTCGGTCATGTATTTCTCAACAGGAATCTCCACGGGGACCGCTGTCCACACGTCTCCTGGGTTATAACTAACCGATAACTAAGGAAGTATAGAGGACTTCCTTCCGTCGATTTAACATGTGTTCTCTCCCAGCGCTATAAACGAACTACCTCTTGTTCACCACCGAACAAGTATATTTACTCCACAAAACTTCAGAAAAAGAAGGACTCGCTCCTTCTTGGTTCTTGCAACAAAAGGTTTGTTGCCCCAGGCAAATCTTCTGGGTGGTCTTTTGCAGAAATCCTACGAAAACCTGCCACTGTCTGCACGTTCTTTCCCGCAGTTCTTTGACAGGTGCTGCCATTGCTTCCAACTGTGGTCATTTTTGATAGCTTCTGCTAACCCCAGAAGTCTATGAAGTTTTCAAAACACATAATTGTTTTCACATATAAACAGTATTATGAATAATAGAAGACCAGGTTATCATACACAAAAATAAAGTAAAATACACATAGAATACATAGTTATAACTGACATAAACTGTCATCTCTCTCGGAACTGGAAATAAGCCCATTTTCCTGCGGCTGCCTTTCAAAACGTCTGCTACTAATTGGCATCCATGTTTGTAAGGAGAGAGAAAAAGGAAACATCTTTGGTTATTATTAATTTTGACAATTTCAAGATCCAAATGTCTTGTACGAAAGGGATACACGTTGACTAAAATAGTCATGAATTTTGAACGGTATTTCCAAGAACGATTTGAGCGTAATACGTTAATATTAATATTTTACATAGAAAAATGAGTCAAAATAATGTAAACATTTTAAACTGGTGTTGCATCTTGGGTAAAACTAATAGGTGCGCTCGCAGACGGTACCGGCTATGGGTGAAAGGGGGGTGGAAGTGACGCTTGAGCTCGCTGCTATCCAAAATCACACCTATAGAAATCCAAAACTCACATGTTGACGCTAAAATTTTTACAACTTTTTCAACAATAGAAGTTGTGCGTCTGTTACCACTATTTCCAAATCAGTGTTGTTTCACTAAGAAGTGAGTAGGATCCTTCCTGTGTATAATAAGTCTTATTCTGTCCCTCATATAGTGATTTCTTGAAACGGTGAGTTGTGAGGGACCTCCCATCTAGTATGCTAGGCGACGATGAGTCGGGAGAGAAAGAAAAAAAATTCTCTGTCAGCGCTAGCTCCGTCTTCCATGATTCTAAAATCAATGCATGATTCCCATAGAATATGCCTATTTCTTCATTAATTAATCCAACGTAGAGTATCTTAATATCATTCTTCCTTCATCCCCATGTATACTATATATTATACAGTAACCCAGTAATTAGATGCAAGCGTAAAATACAATATAATTAGCCTCTAAAGGAAATAACACAAATGACTGAATAAATACAATATAATACAATATTGTATTAATATTTCCGTACTACGCTCGGTGTTTTAAACATCTTTAATCATACTAACAGAATAATATTCACTATGCATACTAATTAATAAGCAATTAATTTGATCACAAATTAAGCTATTTACATATTGATATGTAAATGTACCCCTCATCTGCATATTCATATGCAGATGATGGAGAAGGACATTGGCCTTCTACACTCTCATCGTTTTGATGCAGTTTTCCACCCCACATTCACGTGAATGTGTGTGTGCGATTTTTTATGATTAATATAAAAAATAGTTACATGTAGTAGTCTGAAAATTTTAGGTGAGAAAATGTGTGTAAATTTATTTTCCATCTAACCCGATATACGACAGATTTTTAACGGTCACCAACTCAATGAGAGTCATTGAATTATTACGTGAAAATTCAACTTTTCAATATTATTGTGAACTAGCATCAATTACCCGCTGTGCTGGGTTAAATTAAGATAAATACTAATATGTTCCGTTACTCAGTGATTTTTTACTATTGCTAAAGCTCTCTGTGATATCGGTCATTTTCGATCATTTTTATATTTCTCTCCCCTCCTCTCCCCCTTATTGCATGGCTGATTTTAGATTTAAACGGCCGGAACTATCACTGTTCATCACAGCGACCTCGAAAATCATGGATTCGACACTGATATTGGTCATTTTCGATCATTTATATATATATCCTTCCTTCCTTCCTTTCCCTCAAGTTGCAGTGCTGAATTTGGATTTAAACGGGATCGGATGTGTCACTGTTCATCTCAATAACCCGAAAAACTATGTATTCGACACATATCGGTCATTTTTGATCATTTATAAATGTATCTTACCAGGCGCGTATCCAAGGGGGATCTAGGAGGCCGGACCCCTGAATTTTTACTGTCCTCTTAAAATTTTTACGGTAGGCTTGCAAATGAACTAAAATATGTTGATGAACTATAATATGGTTGGGTCGGGCCCTCCTACATTTTTGGTCCGATACTGGCCTGTCTGCATACTGGCCTGTCTCTCCCCCTCCCCTCCTCCTCTAAGTTGCACCGTCAAAATGATATAATAAAAATCATCCCAGGCCCAAACTTCATCTATGTTGAAAATTTGATCGAGTTCGGTTGGGTGGTTCAAGAGATTAAGAGTTACAAACTTAGTCATTCAATTTTATAATATAGATATGTAAACGTAAGATTTTGTATCTGTGAAAAAGGTGTTTAATGTATACCTGAGAAATCCCCTTTAAAAATTAACTTTTCTTTAAAATAAACCATCATTGTTCCAATAGAATCTTTATTATTACATAATTAATGTCAGTGAAAGAGTGTCGTGTAAGATTGTGTGCACTAATAGGGTGTCGCCGTAATGAAAGGTTTGGAAAGCACCGGTGTATGGTTTTGGCCCTATTACAACAGCCGTGTCTGCTTTGTAATACTATTACTAAAAGTTCTCTTTAACCGTTGATCATTGAAAAGAAACACGAAAAAATTGGCCGCAATAACAAGTTGCTCTCATTTCCTTGTGAGTAATCCATTGCTTTGGGATATTATGTGCCATAAGTCGCGTAACAAACGATGCTTTGAAACAAAAAGTGGAAGGCATTGTGAATTTAACTATGAAAGTATAAAAAAATACTGATATGCATATGCATTCGAAACAATTACAAGTAGCCTTTAATTTCTTTCATGCATGAGGTTATACAATATTGCTCTTTTAAAACCAAATGCTTCAAAAAAAAGCAATTTAAACGAGCCTATTACCTGCAAACCGTAGGGGGAAAGTAATTATTTAATAGTATGTTACATTACCTTTACGTATTATTTTAAGAGTAGACTGGTTGCTTAAAATAGTTCTGAGATTATCTCTGAAATTATGTCTATCTTTATTTTGAAAGTATAAATATTTTTGAAACTAGTACAAGAATTTCCTGATTCTGACCATGAGTTACAAGGTAATAGCTAAAGCTAATGTTAGGAGGAATGGCTGCCTTCAGCCAGGAATGTAAACCCCCTTATCGTTCTTGAAGTACTATCCTCAGTACCCCTGTGCGGTAACGGATTCGATTCCCGATTTACACTCAGTCGAAAAAGTGTAAAAGCTTTTTCACTCCAGCAATCCTGAGTGAGGTCCTCTTCATTCACATGAGGCAAATGCCGGGATGGTACCTAACATATAGCTCCCAGACCGCTTCCTTCCCTCCCTTCCGCCAAGAGACGTCATTCTTTATACGTGACGGGCTAACATGGCCATAGATTCCGAAAGCCCAGAAATCTAATCCCCTCCCTACTATACCAGATGTGGAGCTGCAATTTAAAGTGGAATCCGAACCACCGTAGTGTGTTCAACATGTCAAGGCCTTTCCACCTGGAATAGAACTCGAAACTGTGCACTTAAAAAGATGCGCGCTATCCACTAGATCAGCGGGAAGTACGTAAACTAATTAGTGCTGCGGAGATTATTTGAATAAACCTTGTTCTGTTATTCAAATATTCATCCGAAAGAGCAATTAGTCGAACAATTCTTCATTATTCGAATAACGACTCTAATAATTATCCGTTATCTGAATAGTTATTCCAACAATTATTCGAGTAACGAATTTTATTCCAATAACGAATATTTAAAGATTCGATTTTTTTCGAATTCTAACAGCACTACCTAATACATATTCTTATTTGTTAACTAGTTTAAAATTTCGACTATTTCTTTTCTCATCGCCCTCAAAATGTCAATGATTCAATATGAATCATAGCTTTGCCTTCTGGATACTTCTGCTTGAATCATGTGTCTATTTTGGCTAACTTGGGACCCACAGCACTCAAATCAAGATAGTCTGCGTGAGACTCAAGTTAAAATGCATGAAATACCTATAGGACAGGCGGTAACCCGCCCAAAAATGTAGGGGGGCCGGTAGAATTTAGGGGGCCGATCTAACTATATTATAATTCATCACTAAATTATAGTTCATTTGCAAACCTACCGTGAAAATTTTAGAGGGGCCAGTAAAAATTTAGGGAGGCCCGGCCCCCATAGACCCCCCTGGATACGGGTATGTTACAGGATCTGTAAGGTTTAAGCCTTAATTACTCTGGTGAAGAAGAAAACTTACACTCTGGTAGTAATCTGTCAGATCCCAATTGTTTCTTTCACGAACATTGAATTTTATTTTATCCAGTGCTTTAGTTGTTTTGACATTTCCAAGGAAGTCGTAATTTTACATAGATACTCCAACATATATTTGTAAAGTGTCATCTCTGTACTTAAAATAATGTAATTTCATTCTTGTTTGAAGATGAGCTACCCGCAGACGGCAACAACTTCTCTAAGGTGAATGGAATCTGTTACGTCGTTTTGAGAGTTCTATGTAATACACATATATAATTGCGGGAACTAAATATATATATATATATATATATATATATATATATATATATATATATATATATATATATATATATATATATATATATATATATATATATATATATATATATATAAATCGAGTTTGCCAAACACTGCGTTCTATTGTACGTACGTCATTCTACGTACCAATAGAAAACAGTAACGTTTACACTCTGGTGGGATATCCCAGACCCCAAGTAACTCTTATTGCAAAAAGTCACGCCAAAACATGAGAGTAGATAAGAAACCAGCAGCATGTATGACAGCTTTTAAATTTAGAGAGGACTAAATGACTACTGGGATCTGTGAGACCCCACCAGAGTAGTAACGGTTAATTATGTGTCATTTTGAAACTGAGTACTATCCCCTACTCGTTCTTTCTTATCTCATGGTCTCACTGAAAATAAAAGAACCACAATCTATGATAACAGTACTCCCGATGGGCTTCTTCTCCCTATTTAAGATCGGTTTAAAAGATATATTTCTCTCCAGATCTTTCAACGTGTTGGCGTAATTTGTTTTGAAGTGCCGTGTTGCTTCCCACCCTGTTGGAATTATTTGGAACCATACAGAAACAATTCTCTTACAATTTTTTAAAACAAAAATGTTTTCAAGTGAGAGCTTTAGAATATAAATAATATCAGTTCGATCTCCGATTCACTATGGACTCACTTTAGTTAAGCTGTTCACGTCTTATATAAGCTCCGTGCTTAAAGGCATATTACTTTTTTTTTTTTAACTTTTATGTGAAAGGATTCAAGAAATGGTTGAGCGTATTTATACATACAGTCTAGTCTATCTATCTGTTTTCAGGTTTATAAGCTGCTACATTCCGTTTTAAAGAGTTTAGTTTACCAAAAACTCTGTCCGTGTGTCCGTCCGGGAGACACATAATTTCAAGACTATTTAATAGATCACCATCAATTTTGACCAAGATGTAGAAGATCAAAAGTTAGAAATGAAGTTTGTTGGTAGAGGTGATCCATCCAGTTGAACCGAACTCAATTCCTAATTTTATATATCTCGTTTGTACTAGTATACAACCCAATAGACTGAAATAGTCTGACGTCACATCGGTATCGTTGCTATGGTGATCGTAGTTTTATTTTCTAAACAACATGGCCTTAGAACCTAAGTACAAAGCGAAAATAGTGACGTGTTAACTTCCGGATTACAAACATCAGAGTAAAAGAAACACTTGTATATGTTTTTAAAAGATTCCAATGAATGAAACCACGGAAACATAGAAAAAGCAAGCAATTAGGTAAATACTATGTTAAAAATATGTCAAGCGTTGGAAGTGAAATGTTTCCCCTAATATCGCAGATTTTGTGTTTTATGCATTTGGATGTTACGTTAAGTGTCAAAATATATTTAGCTTATTTATTATCGGACATTAAATTTAAATAATTCTGGAAAATTTTTATTTAGTACCATCGGTATCACACATTACATTCCAAACGTGTAGGTCTACAAAAAAGTGTTTAAAACTTATGCTGAATCCCTCATAATTGGATGTTTCCTCGCTATTATATTTTTAAGGTAAGTAGGAAATATAAGGGAAGATCCGATGCATGTTAACCGACCAGAAATTGGTCCAGATTGAAAATTCTCAGAGCATATATGGTTACAAGCTCCGTGTTTTTTTTTTGGGGGGGGGGGATTAATTGTTTCTTTATTTTGTAGCGACTGTAACTATGTACTCATATTTTAAAGGGTGGGCGTAAAATATCTGAATATGCCAATATAATTAACATCAAGGATTTCAAAGTAGACTATTATTTTTTCTTGCAGACCAGACAAATCAAGTATTTGTTCTATTTTCATTGTGCTGACAGCTCATCAGTCTGTACCTTACGAGTATTTGCATTGCGTGTAGTTGCTTTTGTTTATTGTGCATTACCTGGTAATGGCGTTGGCATTACGTATGCAATTTCTATCTTATCACATTACCTAGAAATGTGCCCCCTGTAGAAAAAGGTTCCTTATATGTTACTTCGTTAATTACTAGATTTCACTCGTAAATTTTCTAAATAGTGGACCCATATTCTTAACCTGTATCTTTTCCTGTCAACTTTACTTTGTCCTCAAAATATTCTAAAATTATTATTAAATGTGTGTTCTTATTAACAGTATAGGCCTACTTCATAGTATTTCTATCGCTTCATGCATTTGTTTAGAAAACAACATGGCGATCGCCATGGTAACAAAGAGGAAATGACGACATCACTATTTCAGTCTATTACACCTTACGTCAGGTTGGTTGTATACCATTTAGTTACTTTTAATATAACCAAACTCCTTCACGTGGCGTACATTGTGACTTACCGGTATTTTCTCTGGATTTTTAGAACAGATTCGTATATAAGTCGCGACTAGTCTAGAATGACATGCTCCAACTTTATTGCTGTTTTCTTCAGCATATCGTATAACTTGTAGTTTAAAACAAGAATTGAAGTTAATTCTTTTGCTTCTCATTCTTTCTTTAAAAGAACTACTAACTATGAGGTTCATCCCATAAATAATGCACATTAATTTTTATTTACGAGTATTTATATTTTAATTTTTAATAATAACCTTTTACAAGCCTTCAATGTAGTCTCCGTGTTTTTCAATAACGGAGTCATAATATCCCGAAATCTTTATTGAATTGCTCGGATAATGGTGGTAGGAAGCTCTCTTAAAGATGGAAAACGCACGTCCGCCCATAGGTTGTTTTAACTTTGGGAATATATCGAAGCATGATGCACTCGTCTAGACTATAGGGAGCATGAAGTAACACCTCCCAATCATATTCACGTACCTTCCCACTTAGGATATTTCCAAACTGCGGGCGAGCGTTGTCATGATGAAAATAAATGGCTCTGCCTCGAGTAAATGAGGTCGGGCTTTGTGCACTTTTCCGCGTAGTTTTTGCAGGAAGTCAGTTAGCACACTGTTCTCACGCTTCTTCCATATGTAACTCTATTTGTTATGATTCTTTGGTGATCTAGACAAAAACCATTTGTTTGATGATTGATTTAGCTCGTTGATATTTTGTTGGTCGTGGGGAAATTGATCTCTCCACTTGTTGGACTCCTAGGTTATGCTCAAGCTCATACTACTACTTCGAAAAAGAGTTGCCCAATAAGACACAGTACTACGGTCTACTGTTATATCGCCGTAAACTTCGCACAAAACGCTGTGGATGTCCATCGAACTTTTGCCACGTAAGATTTCAATCTTAACGTATGACTTTTGATCATCAACAGACAAAGCACACCAAACACGTGCAGCCTCAAATTCCAAGACTGTCACAGCCAGAATAGGCACATTATAGTACTCGCAAGCACACGTTTTACATCTTAATGAACTGAAGCTCAACTGGCATAAGGTTTACTGTGATTACATCAACAACTAAACAGTGTTAGCAACCCATGTCATTGTTTATGTAATGACCCTCGTACCTGCACTCAATTGAATGATAACCATCATTAACCCAACAACAATGATGAATCATGCTTCAAGTATACCCGTACCAAGTAAGTATTGTTGTGATGCCAGATACCGGTATTCATATTTCTTGTTATTTTCATGTGTAAGTCACATATTTAACTTATACAGTTCGGTCTAAAAATATCCCTACCTACATGTTTTCTTGAAAAGCTTTGTTCGTGACTTTAATGAGAGGCTATTTACTGATATTATGTAATATATCTTCATGTTATTGTTTTACAATATAGTTTACATTAGTTAACATGAAAATTAACAATGTTTTAAAAAATCTGAACTCTTTCTGGCAATGATGTAACAAGTTTCTTACATGTACCTCGCTCGATTTCCTTACATGAACATTTTTTCCATTATTTCTGTTCTGTTACCACAAAGTACTTGCACAATTTAGAAGACATAATAGAAACAAATTTTCGATGGGGTTCATATCAGGTGAATTAGCCGGCCACCATAACATCTGAATACCTAATTCTAACTACACTGTTGGATTGTCCTAGATCGGTGGCACGATGCATTGTCATCTTAAAAAATGAATGGCCCAATGTTTAAACCACTGAAATGGTTCCTACTTTTATTCAAAAGCTCCTTCTTTTGTATCTCACAGTATAATAAACCATCGTTTGGACCTGTGCAAACTAATTCTTCGTACACATTTGAAACACGTTCCTCCCCATAGAATTACACTTTCACTAAAAATTTTTGTCTTCATGATGCACTCTTGTATTAACATTTCTTGCGGCTCCATCCACAGTTTTACACCACTATCATGACCGAAAACGTTGGATTTCTTCTCATTTGAGAAAAGTACCGCTTTCCATTCATCAACTCTCCACTTTACAAAGACATATCCGTGAGTTCTTCCTATCCTTCAGGAGCTTCTGTGTCAAACGAGACTTCCTTACAGGCTGTTTCTTTTAAATATTCATGTGCGACTATTTGGTGTAAAATATTTCCACTTAAGTCCTCCCTTATCTTCGCAGCAACCTACCTTTCACTTAATTTTCTCTCTTGCTTCGCAATCCTTTGAGATTGCCCTGCACAATCTTGGATTTGCCTTTTCTTTAAATCTACACCGATGCCATAGACTTACAACTCAAGTTTCTGTTTGACGTTTTAAAACATTACGCAGTGTTTTGTGGTCAATGTCTAACCTTCTTGCGATTTCTCTATTCGATGTTTCTTGTGACTTCAGTCCCAAAATCAGACTGTAAAAACTTGTTAACACTAGTGAAGAGTGGTAAGACAGCTTGCATGAATAGCAAATAAATCTCCGTCATAGGGTCAGTAAAAACTTTTTTAATATTTTAAACCTTGCTTGTGACTCGTCAGATGATAAAAAGAAGGACTTCAAGGCAACATACTGTTTCAAAGCCCTTTCAACCGCTACTTCCAATGTCAGCCATCGAACAGAAACAGGATTTAGGATTTTTCTGTATTCTACATCACAAAATGAGCAGAACTCGTCCAGGAGTCCCTTCCTTTTAGTGCTGTGTTCAAACCAATAGAATAAATCCACCCCAAAATCCTCAATATCAAAACCAAGAACAGACCCAAACTCTGACATAGCTTTACAGGCCGTATTGTGCAGACTGTGGCAAGGGCATTCCATAAAAAAACACATGAGCATTTTCCCCCAAACTCTTGTTTTGATTGAGTTAGATTTCCCAACATTTACGCTGGTGTTGTCAACAGAGAACCCACTCTTCATTCTGTGTACCAAACTGGTATGGGAAAATGGAGCTAAAGCGCCGTTCAAAATACAGGAAGTCTTAGTTCTGGCACACGTATAGTTCTTAGCAATATTACTATCAGCAAAAATTTGCCTAATAGCAGTAGTTAGGTGATCAGAAAAAGAAAGCGGGATGTTTTCTTGCACCATCAAATGTACCATTTTTACTTCGGTATTAATTACTTTGTCATCCTTAGACTTGGCAAAATTAAGTTTAGGCGGTTTTTTAAGAGAAGAAGCCAACTTTGCATGGATTGAACTTTCAATATACCGTATTATATGTTTTCTCCCTTGGTGGGCACAGCTGACTTCGGCACACTGTACACTTAAAAAAACAGTCTTTACCAGGGGCAGGGTGTTCAAAAGGCCAATCAGTAGTCCTTTCTTTTTGGAATCTGGTTTTATGTTTAAAAGAGCCCGCGTGTTTGCTTATTTTACTTTTGTTTTGAAGGGTCTTCTTACTTTTTGATTCATTTCCACTGATGTCGGTGTCGTCCATATTCATTGTTTAGGTTAGTCCTACTTTCTGAATTAACCACAAATTCTAACTTCTTATAACTGAAGTTAATGAAACAGAAACAAGGCCTACTAATTAAAATAAAAGACTATTAGCAGCACACAAAAAACATTTGCATTGAAACAGGTCACTAAGCGATGTAAACAGCACAGTCACGTAAACATAATGGAGACAGGATGTAGTTCACTGACTGCTGCAGTGGAAGGCAGCATTGCAAGATCTACTGAGTTTGCAGGAGATCTCCTGAATTTTAGACAATCTACTGCTCTACTGCAATTAAGCACGAAAAATTAAGAATCTCCTGCTTTTTCTAACTTCGAGAATTATTTTTGAGTTAATTTTGCTTTTATTAAAATAAGAAAGTATGAAAATGCTCTGAAAACGTTCGCAAAAATCTTGGGAATCTTGAACTAATAAGACATTCGGTCGTTTTCCGTTGAACTGATGTGAATTTCCAACCTTGTCCGTAATAAGTATTAAAGAGAATATAGTAATAGAGCGCGCGTGTCCATATGAAAACCATTATTCACTTTAAGTCGGGAGTGGAAGGCACTGTTGCCACACTTGGTACAATTGTACCAAATTCAGCCCTTTTTGTCATTCGTCGGCCCGTTGGTACTACGGTGGCATTTTCAGCCCCTTTTGTGAAAAAGTTGGTACAATTCTACCCAATTCAGCACCATTTAACAAATACATGTCACATTTTCAAAAATGTCAGTAAGACTTTCCCTACATCTCTTTCTTTTGATGTCTTTCATGGAAGGTTCTAGGACCCTGGACCGGTTTTACATTTTTTACAAATGTCAGTTAACTTACCTTATATTCTTCTTACAGTCTATTATCCTTCTTTGGTCATGAAATAAGCGAGAATAAGGTACAATAACAGTGGTCGGCATGAAAATGCTCCCACGAGGGTGAAAGGGTGTGCCGGATAGATTTCGAGAAGCTGATTACGAATATCTCATCGAGAAAGTTCCAGCACGTAAGTTTTTTTTTTTTTTTTTTTGGCGGGGTCCTGTTTCCACAATTGACAGAAAAATCGTATTTTTCGTATTTAATATGTGTTTTCCGTGTTTGGAGTGCATAATTCTGAATTTTTACGAGGGTGAAAGGCTGTACCGGATAGATTCGAGAAGCTGATTACGAATATCTCATCGAGAAAGTTCCAGCACGTAAGTTTTTTTTTTTTTTTTTTTGGCGGGGTCCTGTTTCCACAATTGACAGAAAAATCGTATTTTTCGTATTTAATATGTGTTTTCCGTGTTTGGAGTGCATAATTCTGAATTTCTATCTTAATCCAAGAGCTGTTACTAGGCTATATCCCAGGAACATTCTTTTCTCTAGCTCACGACCCCCCAGAAACGTACCTCCTCCCCTTGAGTTGCAAAGATTTATTGTTCCACACTGCATACACTAAAACCTAGGCGTTATTGACGGAGAAAGATTTCGTAATCAACTTGCGATCTTTCGTCGGCTCCCTTTTGTCTAGACGACAGACAGATTGTTGAAAAAAAGGCGCCAAGACATACGCCACGTTGCCGCGTGAAACAAATATTTAAGTTTCGAGTTGATCTTTGTGTTAGAAGGTGGTGTTACGCTGTGTCTGTGTATACTGTAGGTGAAAAATATTTCTGCGTGAAATATTGGCGTTTGTGTTAAACGAACATGCCTAGAACTTGCAACAACTCGACAGATTCATTCTGCTACATATGTGGGGAAGTGATTTTCAAGGGTCAAACTAGGCCATTGTCACCGTTCCTGAAGACAGTCTACCATCTGTACTTCGGGTGTAAAATCGACGACCAGGATCGCGTTTGGGATCCGAAATAAAGTTGCAACTCGTGTGCGGGTACTCGCACAGGATGGTTGAAAGGTACACATAAGTCGATGCTGTTCGCCGTACCTATGGTTTAGTGCGAGCCCCGTGATCATGTTTCAGACTGTTACTTCTGCCTGACTAATATAAAATGTTCCTCAAAAAACATGAAGCATAAAATACAGTATCCTAACTTGGATTCCGCGAGGAGACCTGTGAAACATGATGTTTGTCTGCCTGTACCCGTACCACCAGACTCATACACCCTGTGCAGTGTTTCATCCGATGAAGAACCTGCTGCTTGTGAGGATGTTGCACAATCTTTGAATACACAGTCAGATCCCAATTACGCTCCAGTGCCTGACACTAATGAACCACATGTGATAAGTCAGGAAGAGCTGAATGATCTGATCAGAAACTTAAACCTTCCCAAGTCTAAGGTTCTGTTGCTTGCATCACGACTTCAACAATGGAGTCTACTAAACCAAGATGTGAATATATCGATGTATAGGAAAAGAAAAGTGAACCTAGTTCCTAATTTTACAAAGGATAGTGATTTGGTGTATTGCAGTGACATTCCATCGCTTATGGGACAACTGAAGTTGAACTACAACACTGAAGATTAGAGGCTATTTGTAGATTCCTCTAGGATAAGTCTCAAGGCAGTGTTACTACACAATGGCAATGAAAAGCCAGCCATCCCTATTGCTCATGCTGTACATATGAAAGAAACATACGAGAACATGCGAAACCTATTGCAGAAAATAAAGTACGAACATTTCCAGTGGTCTGTATGCGCTGACCTCAAGGTTATTGCCATCCTCACCGGCTTACAAGGAGGTTACACAAACACTTCTGCTTCTTGTGTCATTGGGATAGTCGAGCCAAAGATCAGTACACCATCACAAAATGGCCGCCAAGGAAGCAACTGGTTCCAGGCGAGTTGAACGTGGCTAATGAACGTCTTGTGGATCCGGAGAAAATATTCTTACCACCCCTTCATATCAAATTAGTGCTCATGAAGGTCTTCGTCAAGGCCCTGAACCGGGATGGTGAAGCATTTAATCATCTCAGAAAACTATTCCCAAGACTCAGCGAGGCCAAGGTGAAAGAAGGTGTTTTTACGGGACCTAAAATCAGAGACGTTTTAAAGGATACTACATTTTCTTCTAAGCTTAATGAGGTGGAAAGTGAGGCTTGGGAGGCCTTTCGAGAAGTGTGCAGTAACTTTTTAGGGAATCATAAGTCACCTGATTACAAAGGCATTGTGGGCAGGTTAATTACTTCATTTCGTAACATGGGATGCAATATGTCCCTAAATTTACACTTCCTGCATTGCCACCTGGACTTCTTCCCTGAAATGTACAGCTTAGGGGAGGTCTCTGACGAACACGGAGAAAGGTTTCATCAGCAAATAGCTACCATGGAAAGGCGCTACAGTGGTAAATGGAGTGTGAATATGTTGGCAGACTTCTGTTGGAATGTGACACGCGAGACACCCTGTAGTAATTACAAGAGGAGTAGGAAAACCAAGTGACACGTAAGTGTTAAACTTTTAACTTTTTATGCAATTTTATCTGCATGATTTATATTGATATTTAAATTATAACGTGCAAATAATTATGGGTAGAGAATAGCACCTTTGGGCGGATATTGAAACCCCCCTCCTCCCTGAAAACTGTACGTCCTGGAGAAAAACGGGTTATGGATTCGAACTCAGGACCTCGAAACGTATAGGAATCACCTATTTTCGTTCGTGGAAGCGAAAAAAATGTTTCATTTTGCCGACCAGTGTAATTTATATTTTAATATATTATTATAACGTACTGTTTACACACGAACTCGGAGCTGATTGATTTGTTCCTAGTTTTATATTTTTTCATATATGGCAATAATACTTTTTTGGTTTATTGGTCACTTTGAAATAGAGGAGCGTTTGGTTTCGTTACAATACGTACCGAAGATGATAACTGTTTTCCCTTTTAATTTGCGGCCTCTGTTATACTTCGTACGGTACTTCCAAGGTTGTTCGGGTTCCTCCTATTTAGATGTTTTTAAAAAATAATTTTTAAAAAGAGCACTTTTTTTCATTTGCTCTCTTGGAAGAGGGGGTGGGAGTGTTCTAGAACTTAACCTCTTTTAGTTTCGTGTTATAGGGTCAGGGGCGGATCCAGGGGGGGATCGTCCCCCCAGAAGAGGAAATTTTCTTATTTTATATATATAAATAAAACCCATCCCAAAGTTTGGAGCCCTTAAAAGTAGCAGTATGTCAACCCACCGTTCCCCTAGAAGTCGGTCCTGGATCCGCCCCTGTATAGGGTCACTGGTATAAAATAATGAATTCAGCCCTTTTTGTTTCAATTTGGTACTATTTTTCAGCCCACTTCAGAGATAGGACTGTGGCAACACTGGTGGAAGGTGACGGTCTGTTCCTATGGATGAGGAACAGGTACAAACTATTATTGTAGTTCATTGTATAATTTATTTCAGCCCAAAAATAAATTAGGTGAAATTTCACCGGTATTTTTTTTTTTTTTAAAGAAAAGGTCTGTTAAGCTGTTACTTTCCCCCCTTCCCCATTTCGTCTATGCGGGAGTTTGCTACTTCGTTGCGCGAGAGCAGGAGTGAACGTCGAAATGCGGGAGTTGGTAGGTCTGCTCTGCCTCCTAGTAAATAGCTGATTCAAAAATGGCGGGAACCGTACAATGGCGCCATTTAGGGCAAACACTTTGGGACTTCAAACATATTTCTGCCATATAGTTCCCACACAGTACACTAAATGTCATGTCTTTGATCTAAATACGCTTCAGTTCTCTATTTAATGAATATTTCCGAGCATTGAAAACATTGTAGATTAAATACATTTTTCCCCTAAACGAACACACAACACAGAAAATAAGTTCTACAAATCCAGATGTCAGTATAAACACGTACAAACGATTTAAGAGTAAAATGCCGTTACCCAGTTACCAAAACAGACCCTGTAGAAACGCAAACTTGAACGAAAATTTTATTGAAAGATACCTTTCAATCAAAATTCATAGTGGGGATATTTTTCTGGACCAAACTCTCTCTATACATGCATACATACATATATTGAAAAAAGAGCGTCACATACACGCGAGTATATGGTAAATGGATTAAATTAAGAAATAATAGAAAACTTACCAAAGATTTTTTCGAAGATTTGTAGTGTTAACTTCAGTCAGCAGTTTTTTGACAAAATAGGGATCCTTCATGGCTTCTGGCTTGCTCTCAGACTGGGCTAGCGCAAAACAACCAACAGTAATTCCAATTGCTAGTCCAAGAACAAGAAGCAGGAAAGAAATACAAGCCACAGTCTTCTTCTTTAGCATACTGCAGAGACTCACAACCTACTATGGATTAAAAACAACAAAGAACAAATGAGAAAAATACATTTTATTTATTACACCACTTCATATCATTTAATAATTTTTTTTTTTAGATATCTCATTGTTTCACATAAGCGAGAGCGGTCAATTCAACTTCACATTAGATAAGGAAGTATACTACCATTACTAAGAATTTAAAACTTACATGTAGCATGAACTTCAACTAACCACTTACTTTTTTTATATAATAGGCTATAAGAATTACTGTACTGTTAATAAAATAATTCGTCTAATACAGTGTTCCTTCTTTCCCTTCAACTTCTACTTTACAAGGGTCACTACGAAAGCTTTGAGATGTGAAATAACTTACATACTTAAAATCAATTTAACACTAACATTTTCTCAAAGTATTCACCATTACACTGTACACACTTTTGCATACTCGCAAACCACTTTTCGAAGCAGTGTTGCCAGTCTTTTTCTTCAAGTGTTGAAAGTTCATTCTCGTAAGCCACTACAGCTTCCTCAGGGCTGCAAAATCTCTTCCCACGCATGCGATCTTTGATCCTGGGGAACAAAAAAAAAAAAACAGGGCCAGGTCAGGGCTATACGGCGGATGAGTCATAAGTTTGACCTCCGTAGATTCTAAAATCTGAATTGTGATGTTGGCCGTGTGTGCGGACGCGTTGTCATGATGAAGCAGGATCCCACGCAATCCAGTTCTTGGACGCCGTTCCCGAAGCTTCTGGAACACTTTTGTTAGGCAAACAGTGGTGTACCACTGAGCAGTAACAGTCCTTTGTTCTTCAAGTGGAACAGCTGCAACATGACCAGATTTGGAGAAGAAAGTTGCGACCATCTTCTTCCCCACACTTCGCGGTCGCTTCACTTTCGTGGGTGGATTTTCGTCTGGAAAGATCCAAACTGTAGATTGGCGTTTATTTTCAGGGTCAAATTGATAGATTCAGGTCTCATCACCAATAATAATGTCAGAGACGCGTCGAGAATTGCCTCCATCTTGCAAGCATTTCTTCACTCCATTCCACACGCATGTGCTTCTGCTGTTCAGTCAAAGTGTGAGGCACCCAACGAGATCAAACCTTCCTGAGCCGAAGATGATCATGAAGAATTTTTGTTACTGCTGGCGATCCAATGTTCACTGTAGATTCAATGTCCTTGAAAGTTGTTCGAGGATTTTCTCGAATCATTTGTTCCACAGCGGCAATGTTTTCATCTGACACAGCTGTTGTCGGACGTCCAGCTCCATTCTAGACAGCCGAATATTGCTCACATCAACAAACAATTGAAGGCGATACGGCCACGCCGATAAGCGAGGCGAGTTGAAACTTGCTTCGCTTCTTCGCTCTGGATACCACTACCGAACGCAATTGTTGGAATTCAAATACTGTGCGACAACAATGCGTATCTCAAAACTTTCGTAGTGACCCTCGTATACCATACTATTCTGCCCAATAAAGCAATTTCTTTTTTATAATGTTTTGCCAATTTTCTTTGTTTTTAATAAAGAAAAGGATGATGTTCTCAAAGTAACTCGTTTATGTATAGTGTGTATTTTTCTATCTATGTTCACGCATAACTTCAACATAGATGCACTGATTTTAATTATTCTTTTTTAAAGCATGTTTGAAAGAGCATCCTTTCCCAGTAGTCTTCAGATCAAGATATAATATTAATCTTTAGAGTTAGCCCATGGAACATCTGAATGGATGTAGTATGAAAACCGTAATTAATCGATTTTAATATGTGTATGTCCACGCAAAACTTGAACATAGGTGCACCGATTTTAATGATTCTTCTTTTATTTTACGAAACACGCTTTCTTGGTGAAAGCGTGTTTCTTGGTGAAACACGTAAATTTCATTATTATCTAACAATAGTCTTATGGAAGTGGCGGATTCACAGGGGAGGCGCTGGGAACGACCACCCCCTGCACGATTATCCGAGCCCGAACAACCGAGTTCCCACTTAACCGAGGTGGTCCTGAAAGAAAAGAAGTGCTGAAGCGCATGAATCCAGCAACACAACTAGGCTAGTTTTCACCCGCGGCAAGAACTCGGGTTTCCTTTTCCGGAGTAGATTGCTTTTTAAGAGAAAGAGCACAGATTTAATGTATATCAAATTTTCATGTTATATCAATAATTTCCTTTAGTACGCTTAATCACTTATTACAGTATAGTGCATACAGCTCTATGTTTCTGTAGAAGCAGACTATACTTTACTTACATTTCTTAGCATTTCTCAAGAACAGGTAATTGCAGTCTGCTGTCCCAGATTCAGTGAAAGAAGGATGCAACAATTTGTTTACCGGAGGTCTTAGGTCAAATACGGAAAATAAACAAGCGCCGTCGGATCACTCTTCATCAAGACAATGCGAGCATTCACATCTTGTCTAACAAACAACTATTTGAACAATCAAAAAATCGAATCGATGGGTCATCCGCCGTACAGTCCTGATTTCGCACCCAATAACTTCTTCTTCCCGAATGTCAAGAATAAATTGCGTGGACAACGATTTTCGTCGGCGGAAGAAGCCGTTGATGACCTCAAAACCCATTTTATGGAGGTGTCTCAAGAAAATTGGAAAAGATTCTCTGGCAAATGGTTCGAACGAATGCAAAAGGGTATTGATCATAAAGGAGAATATTTCGAAAAAACAATAAATCAATTTTCAATGACAAATTACTGTTTTTTCATTGTTAGGTTCAAAATATAAATAGTGACCCTCGTATGAAATGAAATCGTTGAGTTTTACGTTGCACGGTTATGCCGGTTAGGCTAAAGGAGACGGTGATGATGAGTAATAAATGAAATGATGGAATGAAGAAAGTGGGAGACCCTCGTATAGAGTGTGTGATGGTTAGGAAGAAAAATAATAATAATAAAGAACCAGTTTATTGTAAGAATTAGAGCTGCAGGCCGAAGGCTCGGAGGGAAACAAGTAGTTTAAATAAGGAATAAACGTATTCTTCGGAATTTATGGAAAGAAATTGAGACAAGTGATTAAATTTTAAACAAATGTTTGTTTATAGCCATATTTGTATTTGATTGTTGTAATAAACTATGTACAGTATTATTCAATCATTCTTCTAGTTGATAAAATCAGTTTGTCATTTTTAGTCTCTCTTTAAAAAAAATTGAAATTGTTGAGCTAGAACGGAATGTGTTATATATCGTTATTTGTCTTTTCATAGGTGCTATTTATCAGTTTAATGTGTTTTCACGGCAGACCCGCCTTCACCGTTTAAAAAAAAAAAAAAAAAAAAAAAAAAAAAAAAAAAAAACGCTGCAAGAACTATCTGAGTGAGCTGTACAAATCAACGAAGAGTAATTCTAATAATTATTATTATTTTGCTCATAGTACATTCCTCATTTACCAAATTAAATGCTGTATTTAAAGACAAACCTTGAATATCTAGTGAAGATTCGCTTTAACGACTCCATTGAAACCACACTCAACTAAGAATTTCTTGCTCATTTCATACTTACTACTGTAACTTGAAGAATCAATTCTGTACATAAGTACGTATGATTTAACTAATTTCTTACTTGTCATTAATTAATCTCTTTGAAATGGTCGTAGATCCGAGAAAATAATGTATTCTCCCCTTATTTCTTTCCTATTCCTTCAGATAATTCTATTTTACTTAAGAGCAAAATTTTTTAATTTGTCGAAAATGATCCTAATAATTTTTTTGTTTCATAAATGGAGATTCATTAATCATTTTAATCTCATTAACAAAAATGTATTTTTACTCGCTTATCTCAGAGAAAAAAATGTACAAAAGTATTTTCTATGAGGGCAGTAAATATAGTTCACAGTTGAGAATTTGAGTAATCTGAGTAGAGTACTTCAGGGAATCGTTCGTATAGTAGATGTTATTTATTTCTTTCATTTAAAATATTTATTCCTCTATTTAATGTGCAATTTTATTACTAAAATATCAAGAAGCGTATTCAATGCAATCGTTAAAAAAGTTTTACTGCAACTACCCTAAAAATTAACAGATTTTCATTAAACGTGGTATGTGTCTGCTTTGAAACTTTCCTGTAAAGCCTCTTTCTTGGGATTCAGTCAGGACAAAGGGGTGAATCCACTTCATCTTAAAGATATAGAAATAAAATAATTATACATTTATTACAAATCATCGGATTTACATGCAGAGGATGTTTTTTTTTTAACTTCCCGATACATACATTTGGAGTTGACATCATTCAGGGGCAAGGATGACGCGATTTCATCTCCAAGTTAAGAATATGTTTTACGATAACTTAAAAAATAATTCATGAAACTGCGTACGTTCCCTTGGAAGTTTAAAAACTAGTACTTCTACTAGTTGAAGTTCGTTATGGATAAGAGAGTGAAAATCTCCTGCTTAAAGGAAAAGAAATGCTCGTTTTTACACTGCAAAGCACCACTAGTATTTTGGTTTTCTATTTGAAATTCGAGCCGGAAACGAATAAAATTGTGTTAGAAATGGTAGGAAAAAGAGGAACAATTTTAGATATTATTAAGAAGAGAGAGAGAAACTGATTGGGACATTGGATAAGAAAGAACTCTATCATAAGGGATGTTATAAAAAGTATGGTGGTAAGAAAGAGAGAGAGGGGGCGAAGGAGACTACAATTAATGAACGATATCCAACAGAGAAATCGTCCATGAAGACGAAGAGGTTAGCAGAAGACCGTGGAGCATGAAAGCTTCTCAGTTGCAGCAAGTGACCTGCCAACAATGGCAGAATACCTACGATGATGATAGATATCTTCAAATCACATAATGCGCAGTCGATCTCGAGAATATGATTTGATCAGTAAGTGTTTTAATTTTATTCAATAATTTTTGAGTTCAATTTTTTAATAACTTTATCATCATATTTTGCATCTCTTTTAGTACGTTTTAAATTTTTACAGAGGACTAACTTTCTACATAATTAAATTAATTTACTCTAACTTACTTTATTTTCAAAGTTAATATGAGTGCATTTAGGTTAGATAGATTTCTTCTACAATTATTAAATTTAGTACATATACTTAAAAATGGTATTTAATAAAAATATGTAATCTCTATCACTTGTTTTACTAAAACATATTTATTAATACTTTTTTAAAAAAATGAGCATTAAATTTTATGAGGCAACGTAGGACGAAACGCAATCGTGGGTGCAATCTTGAATTTACTATATACAGTTTAATGTAGGGAAATTTTAGGCAAATAAGGTGTTTGTTTTCTTCTTTATTAGTAGCACACTAAGACGTGGTCCTATCTCATCCTGTTATATTTTCTTGCCAAACACACACACACACACAATTACATTTCTGCATTTTAGCTCTCCTCTTGAGTCATCTTCGCGAAGCTTCAAAATGAGTGTTATCGACTAATCTCTCTCTCTCTTCCTCTACGTAAAAAATTCAATTAAATCTAACAACCTGTGAAGCGAGTAGTGAAATCTTCTGGTCGTTCCCGATTATAAGATAAAATTTAGATGAAATTCCTTCTTTGAGCCAGAAATGCCGGGAGCAAACATTACGGCTGCTAATAAGACCTAGAATAAAAACGATAAGAGATATCGAGAAGCGTTTTTTTTTTTTTTTTTCTTTTTGGTAATTAATTCAGCGTTCCAAAGATAGGTTCTATCTTTTCCGTTAAAGTCTATTGAAATCGGAAGTGATACAAACGAATCGCTTCTGGTTTTAACGTCAATCTCCATGGAATAAAATTATAATAGATAGCAGCAAACGGTTTTCTTGAAATCGATTCCATGTTTCAAGGAAACTTAGTATTACTACCAGTAACAAAGTTGTGAAAACAGAAGTGGTTGAAATTTACTAGTACTTCCTGTTTCAATAATGATTTACATAAAATAAAAACAGTAAGATAAATCGAGAAACGATTCTTCCCAGTCTATTCAGCGTCTCAAGAAGAGGTTAAATGTTTTTCGTTAATTATATATTGAAACCGGAGTTGCTAGAAATAAACCATTTCCGGCTTCAACATTGATCGACATAGAAAAACACGGTATAGGTAGAGACCAGTGTTTTAATAAGTTTCATTTCCTACGTTAATTCTTCATTCAAACCGGAAATGGTAGAAATCAACCGTTTCTGGTTTCAACCTTAATCGCCATAGACAGTGGCAAGCAATTTTTGAATCGATTCAGCATCTCAAGTGAACATACCATGACCACATATAACACTGTACCAAAACCGGAAATGGCTGAAATTTACTAATATTCTACTTTCAGTTTCAATATTGATTTACATAGAGCAGAAATCAAAAGAGATAGCAAGAACTTTTTTTTTTAATCGATTCAACGTCTCGAGAATAGGTTGTATCCTTTCCTTTAACCCTCGAGACAAAATGGAGGTGGTAGAAATCTTCCATTTGTCGTTTCAACCATTTTTATCATAGAAGAAAAACCTTTTTTTTTTTAACAAATAGCGAGAAATAGTTTTTCTTTTTTTTCAATACGCTGCTGAAGTCGTCTGCTGTAAATTTTACTGGGCTCAGCCATATTGGTTACAAACTGTTGTTAGGGTGGTTGTTAAGGCAGTTTCAATGGCGTCGTATGCAGCACTTGTGAATCGTAAAATATGAAATTAAAATTATGAAAAACACCGAAAATTTTCACGAATAGCAGTGAATATATTTACTCTATGCGTATAGGAAGCCTAAATTTATCATACGTAATATGAAACAAAATGAGTCTACATTTTAATTACTGTAACATCCAATAGCTTGCTGGACAACAAGTGACAATCCCAAGCAAATACATGAGCGCCACTTAATAATAATTTTAGATTGAGTTTAATTAAAATTATTGAAAATTGTTATGCTATATACTTTTGTCATATTGTTTGTTTAGTTTCAGTGATAATGTTTCATATGGAAGAAACTTGATTTTTAAAAATTAGTGATCAGATATTCGGAGCTAATCAGTACAGAGCTAGAATAACCAATGCATTTTAGAACATACAATTACTAATACTTAATCTCAGAAACTTAGCATCCCTCCGTGGAAATAATTTCCTAATTTATTCTTCATTCTTTTGTTAGAGGGTACTAATTACCTGCTTGGTGCTGGTAAAGTTGAAAAGCGTCACCAGAAATAATTATTTAAAAGGTATAATTCTCTACTATGTACTATCCTATCTAATATCCTAATGTTTTTTTATATAATTATTTTCTTTGCGTCTGCCACGAACTGCGTACAGATTTGTCTTGACTTGATTTTTAGTTTAACGTCCCTTCCAGCAGCGGGGCTATATGAGACGTGGACCTACAGATTAACATGGAATCCGAACCACATGAACTCCCGCCGGGAATCGAACCCGGGTCTCCCACGCCAAAGGCGCGTATGCTAACCGCTTAGCCACGGAGGAGCTCCTGCGTACAGATTTGTAACATGTCAGCATACACATGTTTACTTGACGTAACACTACATCTATGATGATTCAGGGGAGCTTGAAACTCCGTCGCATGTAAAGGTAGAATTGTAGGGAGCAGGCGGATCAGTGAAATTGCGTACGCGTGCAAAGAAAGTCAGGTACAAAATGCATACCCCAGCCTGGGCTAGTAATCACTACAAACGGATTTGCATTTCAATTTCTTAGTGACCATGACACATTTTTAATGCTGTTTCAATGTTCTCCCTTTACATAAATAATTTTCTTGTGCAGAACTATTTTTGTAGATTAGACGTAAATTTCCAAACAATTATCCCGTATTTTTCATGTGCACATGTAGCGTAAATCAATAGGATGGAACAATTTAAAGTTATGCCAAAAGAAATTACACAAATTAACAAGTCTAGTTTAAACTTTACTATATTGGCTGTACTCTACTCTTATCAACATTCATATGCGGTGAGGTACGGTTAGGTTAACTTGTGCTTACTTAAATGTAGTTGTCTTACATATATGTGTAACGCCAATTTACTAATTTTAAAATCATCCATTGCCTGCAAATATCAGTTGTATCAAGAGTTTAAAATTTTAACATATGTGCTACCACAAGAGTAAAATTGTTATTGAACTTGCGCTGGTGAGGCTTAGAAAGAGCGGAGGCAGGCGACATACTCAATACTGGGACAGACACTGTTTGAAGATTATAGTATGTCTTTAAACGTGTGATTCAATTATCAGTTTACTAAGAAACGATATTACAGTGTTCTGAGTATTAATAAATATTATACAGTTAGCGAAATTAGTCTAAAATGTCACAAACAAACGAAAAGGCATGGAAAGGGAGCTTTTGGTAAAAATATGTGAATTTTAATTTCTTTCTGGCAGAATATACAAGGAGAGAAAGTGTCCTTCAAAAAGATTCAGATAAATCTGATCTCCCAATAAATAATTAATCATTATATCGCTTCTTGTACGGTGTGGCTTTGTTATTGTTTCTTTTTAATATATTATATACAGTAGTGCAATATTTCTAATTTCATTCTTGGGAAAACGAAAAAAATGCATGTATCTCTTAAACTGTTATGGTTATCGAAAGCTAAACAAACCATTTTCAGAGGCGAGTACCACGTAAACTTTTTTTTATAGCCCGCTCAAAGTTGATTTGTTTGTAATTAGTTAGCTAAACGAGAAGTGGAAATGACGTTTACTTCACCAGCGTATCGATTTAGCGTTTCAAGAAAGGATTTCATCTTCTCCTGTATCTCTCTACTAAGACCGAAAGTAGTAGGAACTTAGTACTTAATAGGTTTTGTCTCTCATTATCCTTCTATTGAAGTCGGAAACTATAATTCTGTTTCAATATTGAACTTGCATTGGGAAGATCATTACCAGCCATTCTGAACAGGCGACTGGGTAGTAAGATAGATGAGGGGTTAGAAGAAGATCAGTTTGGATTCCGGAAAGGAAAAGGCACTAGAGATGCTATTGGATTGATTAGCATTATATCAAAAAGAATTCTTGATGTAAAAGAAGAGTTATGTTTGTGCTTCATCGACTGGCGAAAAGCTTTCGACCGAGTCAATTGGACGAAACTTCTGAAAATGCTTAAAGAAATCGGAATCAACTAGAGAGATCGACGACTCATTCAAAACCTGTACACAGGACATCGAGTGAAGTTGCGCTTGAATGAAAGAGAAACCAATAGTGTGGAGATTGGAAGAGGAGTCAGACAAGGATGTAGTTTGTCGCCTCAATTATTCCTCTAACATTTACAGTGAATGTTTAATGAAGGAAACATTAATGGGAATTGAGATTTTAAGATTGGAGGGCAGATCATTAACAAGATCAGGTATGCAGATGATACGGTTATAATAGCTAAAACCGAAGGAGAACTACAGGAGATGATTGACAAAATAGTTGACACTGGAAAAATGTATGGAATGGACATTAACATCGAAAAGTCGAAAGTCATGAGAATATTGCATGGAAACACGCCCTTACGGATCAGAGTAGAACAAAGAGAACTTGAAAAGGTCGATAATTTCAAGTATCTGGGAAGTATTTTGACGAGAGACGCTTACTGCGCCAAAGAGATCAGATCAAGAATTGCCATAGCTAAAGAAGCATTCAACAAGAAAAGATCACTTTTAACTACCAGGCTCAATATTGAACTTAAGAAGAAGTTTGTCAAATGCTATATATGGAGCATTGGACTGTATGGTTCAGAGACTTGGACATTGCGGAAGTTAGAGAAGAAATATTTAGAGAGTTTGAAATGTGGTGTTGGAGGAAAATGGAGAAGATAAAATGGACGGACAGAGCAACAAACGAAGATGTTTTAAAACGGATAAGGAAGAAGAGGACACTTCTAGCCATCATCCTTCGTAGAAAGGCCAATTGGATTGGACACATCTTGCAAAGAAATTGTCTTCTTCATACCGCCATAGAAGGAAAGATGGAAGGGAAGTGAGGAATAGGAAGAAGAAGAACACAGCTGATCGATTATTTGAAAGATAGGAGAAAAGATTGGGAGTTAAAAGAGGAAGCTGAAGATCGAGGAAAGTGTAAGAAACATTTCCTGGTCCAAATCTAAAATTGAAAAAACTGCCGAAAGGCAGAATACTTAACAATAATAATAATAATAATAATAATAATAATAATAATAATAATAATAATAATAATAATAATAATAATAATAATAATAATAATAATAATAATAATAATAATAGTAGCAATGATGACGTTTGAATGTCTACCATAATTTTACAAACGTGAAACGAAACTCACTCACTATATCTACAGGGGCTTCCCAACTGAGAAACGAAACTCACTTATTATGTCGACATTAGTTTTACAACTGTGAATCGAAACGCCTTTACTATTACTATTAGTATTAGTATTATTATCTTATTTGTAAAAAATAAACATGTCAGTGCATCACAGTAATTTCTAATAGTTAACAGTCACGCTAATAAATGTCGTTTGTTGCGCTGCCTGAATGTCTAATGGCAATAGATTTCGTTAGCTTGCAGGCAGTTTGTTGATCTGAAACTGTGACGTATGGCGATTTGCATTGCAGCTTGGAAACTAGATTGTTACAATTTAATTATTCGGAAAACGAACAAGGATCGTAACCATTTATATTTGAGAATTAATATTTGTGTGTTTCTACAGTAATATTTTGTAATGATTTAATTTAAAGTTAGTTTATTGTTTCAATTTGCTTATTTGAAAATCGACAATAATAGTTTGAACGTACTTCGCTGTTTATTATTAGGACAAGGGCCATAACCATATATTTAGATTTGAACATTAATATTTGCTGGTTGGTTGATTAGAGTTTAGAATCCTATTCAGTTGCGAGGCTATATAAGACGTGGACCTACAACTTAACGTTGTGTTTTGAAACACATGAGCTCTCATCGGGAACCAAATATGGGTTTCCAGCGCCAAAGACCCCTTACGCTAACAATATAGGCACGATGAACCTGCGTTAATATTTATATAACCACATGTTAGATAATGCGCGAACTCAATAATAATAATAATAATAATAATAATAATAATAATAATAATAATAATAATAATAATAATAATAATAATAATAATAATAATAATAATAATAATAAATTCGTTAAATGTAAACAATCAGTACTTTTAATTATTAAGCACAATTTTTACCTATAGTGTACAGCTTGTAATCCGGTACATTATATTCGAACCGAAATCCGGTTTAATATAGCACCAGTCTCAAAAAATAAATATATCGTTGTTTTCTCACGCTTTTTTATTTACTAACATGAATAATTTCCGTGTATGGCGAATACCTGAGTTTGCTACCTTCAAGATATTGTCGTTGCTTAATTACCTTGAACTGGTTGCCATGCGTGTGAATTGAGTGACATTGCCTTGCCACATGCGTTGTGATCTTCCAACTGTAACTTCAATAATCAAAAAGTGCATTGTCCTCTGGAGTTTCTATGACAAGTAATTCATGTATAAAGTGGATAATTATTCAAGGTTTAAGTTTGTGACCTCAAGCCTTTTTAAGAATATATTCATTTATCCAAATAACATGAAATTTTGTATTTCAATATTAAATTAGGAGCTATTTTACTGATTAAATGTAATGCGTGTTTTACAACGTAAAAATAATAGATTTATTTTCCCGTAACAGCCATCTTCCTGCCTATTCATGAAGTCCCATTTGGAACGTTTTCATACTTTTCTCGTACTTCGTTACTTTGGAAGATTGCATTTACTGACGCTTGAAATATTGTCGTTTTCTTAGAGCGTATATTTTACTGGACGATAATGTTATAATGAGAAAATCTGTTTATTAGCACACACGCTTAGGTACAAATTTTATAATACATTAGCACTTTGAAATTCTAGAAGCATTTGTATCCCACCCAGGTTCATTGTATGATGCGACTTTTGGAACATTTTGTTTCGAGTCTTTGCTACTTCTTTTAATAATCGATTGTTTGATTCTTTGGAGTTTAGCATACCTAATCAGCAACGAAGTTATCTGAGACGTGAGTGTATACGTTGTATTCAAAGATATACTCCCACCGGTATTTTAATTCCGGTCTTCCAAACCAGCGGAGAGAACGTTGAACGTTTCACTACCGTGTTTACTTTATTGTCAACTATCCATAGGTTTTCTCAGGGTACTCCCGATTCCTCTCACTTCCTCATCCCACTAATTCTTCCATCATTATTCACTTGCCTTAATCATCACCTCCCTGAGGCTAAAGGGCATAATCGTGGGTCGTTGAACTGAAATATTTCATTTCATTTCATTTTATTGTCAACTAGTGAAGTGTACGTTCTTGCCCGACAAAAGATAAGAAAAATCGAAACAAATTGAAACGTTATATACAGCTTCTCGAGTTTTGGCTCGAGAAATCCATTAAGGAGAGCTCAAATCCTATAAACTGTAAGTCACATTGAATTCTTGAAATAAATAGAGTCTACATATAGTATTGTTCAAAAAATCTTGGCCACCTACCTTGCTTTAAAAACCCATGTTAACACTTTAACTCTAATTGAAAATCTCATTTTTCTAATAATAAAATCCACATTTGTTTGATTTACTTTAAATTGTAAGTAAGAGTGCAAGGTTTTCCAAAGATATATAAAAGACCAGATTCTTTTGAACAGGACTGTATATTTTTTTTCTGTATCAAAAGGCCCTTATACAAGAGTTCGTGCTTCCATACTTAATGATTCGGAAGAAACGTAATAATTACTATAGTTCTCTCTAGTTCTTTGCGGGGTTAATAACTTAATTAATTCATTAAAGTTAATTCGATAATTTAATTTAGTGTATCATGCGATTTTGGTGTACTGAGTCCCGAGTTCAATACCCGGTGGGAGAGCATTGAAATTTTAATACAATGCAGTGGTTCGGATTCCATTTTAAACTGTTTGTCCACGTCTCATATACCCTCAGTGTTGGAAAGGAACGATAAACTTCAATAAAGAATAACATTAAATATTTGGTATGTTTTGTGGTCATATGAAAAATCGTAGCTTCATATACAATCAACATATAATGAACCCTCTCCTCCATATCTCCATATTGAATTTAATCCATCCCATCACGTGAAATTTCCAAAATGGTTGCATGTGAGTGAAGTGCAACATGTAGAACTCCAATGTCGTTTGACTAGGGGAACCAGATTTGATTCCCGGTGGAGACTCATATGGTTCGGATTTTACGTTAAGCTGAAGACCTCGTCTCATATTGCTTTGTTGCTGAAAAAGAAACCTTCAAACTAGTTCGTTTAGAGCATGATGCTTGACAGTTTTCTTAGAATTCTCTCATTTTGTTTAACTTTTTCTTTTATTATGATAGCGATTCTTTCATAATAATCTATTTTTTATTTATCATCTATCACATCTAACACTACAATGACAGTCATTCCTGTAAGACCGTTTCGGTCACTTTCAGTGGTGCTGCTTTCAAATTTAGCTCCTTTCTTACGCTTACATTTTTTCTTTCTTTCTTTCTTCCTTGAGTTCCCTCGTGACTAAGTAGTAGTTAACGTACGCACTTTTGGCGTGGAAGACTCGGGTTCGATTTCCTACGGGAGCTCATGTGGATCGGATCCCACGTTAAGCTGTAGGTCCACGTCTCATATAGCCTCGGTGCTGAAAGGGACGCTAAACTGAAAAGCAAAAAAAAGTATGTCTTTTTTTGTTTAATAGAACTTTAGTTATGAATTAAAAAGGTTATTACAACAGCAATCTCATCATTTACATTTTTATGACAAAAAATAATGTTTAATAATAGTTTTGTTTTCATGTATTTTTACTCTAAATAGATTTTTTTTCTTCGAAAATTTGACTAGGTAAAAATCATAATTTTGATGGAGCATAACTCGGGAACCAAAGACACGTGCTGTGCACCTGCATTCAAAGTTCGTCAGTCTACCATCATGCCAAATTTTGTCAAGTGCTGTTGAGTTTCAACGGTTGCGTACGATTTACACTATCCTTGTGACATACGTAGTTATATATTTATTAGAAGTATATAATGTAGGACGAAAGTGTAGGTACACAAAAGCAAATCCTTTGTGATTTGTGCAATTTAAGAGTGTGTGTGATACCTCCAGAACTTACTTATGTGTTCTCAAAATGCTTATACAACGTTAAAATGAAGAATTCAATTGCAATCACACACACCCTCAAATAAGATAAGCAAACCTGGCAGTTAGACATTCATTAATAACTACCTCCATAAACCTGAGTCATAATGTCAAATCTGAGAAGAATGTCCTAGATTTGAACACATGATCTCTTAATCGTATATTTGAGTAATGGGTAAATTTGGATAGTAATTAAGAAACTATATGAACAAAAATGAGTTAAGAAGTGAATACACGGGCAAATTCAAAATGTGAGGGAACTACACTAAAATACTATTTGCTGAAGGACGTGCTGTGCCAAGAGTAGCATAAATCACAATTTAACATTTCAACTGCTTCGTAATGTCGCCATAGTTTTGATTCAGAGGCCTAGTGACCCATCGGTGGGTCACACACCAATTTCACGTTGGTACCTACGTAGCACCGGTGGGTTAACTTTTATTCAGTTGTATATTATGATCATATAATTTTCGCTGGCCTGTAAATCAGTCTGTTCAAATTGGATTCCGAATATGTAACACTCCAGGCCGCTCATGCAATTTATTCCTGTATGTGTCGACAGTTAATGTTCCATTTTAGATTCAGGAGTGGTTGCACAACTTCAAAGTAAGTGCTCGCCCTCCTTACCGGGAAGGATGCAGGGACGGCACTAAGGGTGGGCGAGGGTGGGCGACCGCCCACCCGATGAATGGCCTTGCCCACCCATCCGCCCACCCCAACAAAAGTAAAATGATGAAGGTGACATCCTGTACTTCAAAAGCAACAGGTATTACTATTGATTGTAATGTAATAGGTTCTGGGACCCTGTTTAACTCTGCAATGAACAACGATTTTATTTACAAACATAATTCCAGATACAGCTGAACGCCAATTTACACTGGAATAAGCAGTCTTCACCCTAAAAGGGAACATTTCCTCTCAATTGAGAAAATTGAACCACCTGCACGCGTCATTATGGACGTGATGTCGATTGAAACGTTATGAGGAGGAAAAGCAATGCAAAATTACCTCCGTTTGTCAGTTTACTGAAATGATGGATCGTTTCAAAATTGCTTTTCATGAAATTCACAAATTAGCCGTAATTGCTGTCACCATTCCTGTATCTAGGTCACCATGTGAACGTTCTTTCTCGTGTCTTAGACGGGTTAAAACATATCTACACTCTGTAAAGAAAAAATAGCGACACCTCAATTCTCAAGGTAACTGATACAGAAAACCATAGTTGCAACCCGCTAGAAAAGAAATAGAAGGAAACAAACAGTGGGATAGTTTATTTGCGTTATATGTGATACTTGTGGTATACAACGGCGCTTGCTAATTTTTTATGTATTAGTAATATTCTCTTCAGATGGCAAGGAGAGCACCTCGCAAGTTATTGTAGGAAGAATTCTGCTTTGAATTTGAGATGTGTAGGTCCAGGTAAATAGTATTTTGTGATTGTTTATTGGTTTCTCAATGTTTGGACAGTGTCAAGTGGCAGTATCCTTGTCGTGCAGTGCTGTTTTTGTTTGATATTGTTGATATATATATGGACTGTAAACAAATAAGGTGGGTAAGAAATGTGATTTATCGCCATGTGAACAAGGCATAATTCTTACTTTGTTCAGCTACAGTAAATCTCGAAGGGAGATGGGTGGAATACTCAAAATCCATCACTTGACGGCAGGAAGAGTAATTCACAAGCAAAGACAGCATAACAATCGTCTTTTCGTCAACAATGTGATACAGAAAAGAAAGCATCAACCACAGCAAATGGCCAAATAAAATCAATAGCATTGCATAATGAAGGAATGAGTTCCCGACAACTCGCTTCTCTAATTTGAGATGACCTGGGAACTGCAGTTACTCGTACAGCTGTATTGTCTTTACTGTATGAAGAGGATATTACGAAGAAGAACCTGAAACTGACAAAATCAGAGGGCATCAACACGTAGGTGTGGGAGCCGATATGCAACTTGGACTTAAGGCAACTGGAAACACGTCAATTTCTCCGCCAAAAAGAAGTTTAGAATAGTGGCAAACGATTATAGTGTGAAGTTGTGGATACGCACGAGCGTGGAACTTGACAAGGATTGCGTGTAAGAGTTGCAAATATTCACTCACTGAGTGATGGCGTGGCTTTGCTTCACCGCTAAAGGTGTCAAAACGATTGATATATGTGAAGGGTCAGTTGATGTACGAAAATATCTTCAAATTCTGATAAGTAAAGTTTTTACAACAGTTAAAGATTTCTTTTGTGAAGCAAATATGGACTATTTCGTTTTCCAGGACGATAATGCTTCATGTCACCGAGCGAAAATCGTTAATACGTGATTCAAGAATATAAGTATTCAGAGACGCATGTGTCTTCCAAACTCACTTGACATGAATCCAATCGAAAATGTGTGAATCAATATGAGCAGAAGATTGAATAGACAATTATCTCGAATAGAATTGAAATCACGGAACAGGTATTCCGGATGTGATTCTACGAAATCGACGCTGGATTTTGCAATAACCTTGTTACCAACATGCCTGGATGATTCGCTACACTGCAGAAAGCCCCTGTTGGACATACAAAATACTAGTTTGCTGTATTGTACTTCCTGATGTTTGTACATAATATATCTTACGCTTAATATATTATTTTTTTTGTTTTGTCTGCTCTTGTTGACCTTTCTTATTTTTATGTGTTACTCTTTCTACAAACGATCTGGTACAAAACACACGTAGCTACTTACACATGCATATAAATTAATTATATTAATCTCAATAACCTAAATAGTAGCCCCGCGTAGCGTAGTCGCTATCTCTCTCGCGTTCGGTGCGAGCGGTCCCGGGTTAGATTCCCGGTGGGGCACTCGGTCGAAAAATTGTAAAAAAAAAAACGCTTTTTCAGGCCAGCCACCCTGAACGAGCTTTTCCTGGGTTTTCCTCATTCACACCAGGCAAATGCTGGGGTGGTACCTAACTTATAGGTCCCAGGCCGCTTCCTTCCTTCCCCAATCCTTTCTTCTTTCCCTCTTCCCGGATAGTGTGATCCCCGAGGAACATCATCCCTCAAACGTGACGGGCCTAAAGGGCTAAATGGCCTTAGATCCGAAAGCCCAGAAATCTAAATCCCCCCTCAATAACCCAAATATCTGGCGCAAGTATTAAGGATGAACTGCTCATTGAGAATATGCATTGTAGTGTCATCAGGAATTCATGTAAAAAATAGTTTGGTTAATGTATTTTGTGAAAATCATATCCGAGCAAGTGTCTTTACAGAGTGTAAGAAATCGAACTGTCGCCTAAGCGATCTTTGTTTCCTTTCAGTAGAAAGAAAACTTGTAATGATTATTGCTGTAGAGAATGTGGTAAAATCATTCGATGTTGGACATAACAATCAACGCAATGTACTCCATTAAAGTGCAAGTATAAAAGTTTATTGTAAGCTTGTTCGTACCATGTGATCAGCTCTTCACAGGCCCGTAACCAGCCCGGTGAAAGTTAGGGGGGGCCCGATCCAAAAATATTATAGTTCATCACAACATTATAGTTCATTTGCAAGCCTGTGAAAATTTTAGAAGGGACCAGTAAAAATTTAGGGGGGGCAGATCCCCCTCATCCCTCCTGGATACGGGCCTGGCCCTTCATAGTTTAAAATACATTGTTGTTTCTGTGGATTATGATAAAGTTTTGTTAATTGCTATTTACTTTTTTATACAATTTATAATTGTTTTATTATTTTTTTTCAACTTGAGTTTCAATTTCAAGGATTTCTGTGTAAGGTATGATCAAACAATTATGCTGTCGAATTCCCCTATTCTTTTAGTAACATAAATCTTTGCTGTTGCATATAGATAGAGATCACGTCAAAAAATCTAATGTGCACAAATTAAGGATATACGAGAAAAAATATAAATGATTTATATTTTTTCTCTTGCTTTTTTGTAATAAATGCTTCAAAAATAAATGTTTGCAATAGCCTATTTTATTCTTGTTTTACTTTACTTACTTATTGTGTATTTTATGATATTAACGAAAGGTAGAGTATTATCTGTTAGTCTGTGTTGTTTGAACCTTCTTTTATTTCTATGCATTCATGTGCATTCTTGGAGGGAGAGAAGGTAAAGCTGTCTTGAACTTCATCGACTACACAGTACACACCGTTACTATTATTAAAAAAAAAAAAAAAAAAAAAAAACTGGAAGTATAGGTACTGTGTCTGCTACGCAGAATTCGGTAGGTCGAGCATATAGCCACGAACTCCCGCAGCCCATCCTAAATTCTGCATTTCTTCAGTCCCACCAGGCGAATGCCAGAATTGTACCTTCTATAAGGCCAAGACAGCTGTTTCCCACATCCTTGTCCCTCCCCTATTTCGGTCTGAGCCTTAGCTAACTAAAGATTTTAAAGATTGAAACTTAATTATTGTCAAAAAAATGTCTACAGTTCTTATTTTCATTGTCCGCCCACCCAGAAACTAGGTCCGCCTTTTTCCGCCCACCCCATCAAACGTTTCTGGCGCCGTCCCTGGAAGGATGCCTGGAAGTTACACTGTATATGAAGGTATGCTAAACACTATAGGACAAAGGCATATTGTCGCTAATAATTCGCACTAATGTTCATATATAAACAGGAGCGAAGAACAAATTACAAAAAATAATAAAAATCATTATGGAAAAAATTAACTATTTACCTAAATGATTCTCAAAATAAATTATATTCAAACTAAATAAAGATCGTGAAAAAACAACTCACCTTCTACTAGGCAAGGATCAGATTGGAAATTGAAAAAAGGCGCTTGGCTGCGAGTAAAGAAACACAAGTTCTTTGAACGTGTTTTTGGCTTACTGTGCAATTAAATGTAAATTCTTGAAACAATAATGTAAGGTGCCGTTAAACTGATTACACCCAGAAGACTACATACAATATATGTGTTGTTATTGTTGTTATTTCTTTTCGTACGCACCTGTGATGATCTCAAGCGATAATAAAGGAGTCTTTTTTGCGTGTGATTTTTCCGAAGTCTTCCGGCAGCGCGTTCCCTGAAGAAGAGGCTTTTAGAAAGATCGTAACCAAAATGACCCTCACATGATCCAAGAGGTCTTTTTTGGCCAAGCGGAGCAAGAAAAGAAAAGAACTGTTGTTACATTTGAAGGAGAAAACAAATACTAGTGAAAACGCATATATGAAGGTCGTCTTCGAGAAACAGTAAACGTCGTTTGAAATAAGAATCATTTCGGTGAGATACGAAAGAAGTAAAGGAAAATAACATGAAATGATTGATTTTCGGACGCCAGGAAAGCAATCATTGGTGTCTGGAAAGAAGAATTCTGGGCCACATACATGTTTTTGTGAGAGATCGCACGTTTCGCGGGACCACAGAGGTTACAATTTCGGTCCATGTTCCAAAGTTCTAACAAATGTGTAACGACAGAAAATGGCCCATCAAACTGTTTGAGGAAAATAAACAGATGCATTCACGCTGAGAACAGACAAACCTCACACCAACCTCCTAACATAAATTGAGACATCTTTGAGATTACTTTCCAAACATGTATGTTTACTCGTATATGTCATGAATCTCTGCAATGTCTGTTATTAGCTCCTGCTATTGCTCCATTTCTCTTTACTGAAGCGATGATGTGTTTTGTACTTCTCTAACACGTTCAAACAAGAAAGCTACTATTTGTCATTAAGCAATTAATTATATGTAGTTTTTTTTCTTTTTGAAGTACACACAATTAATTACATATACTTCAAAAGACAGAAAAATCACATACGAATTCTTTAAATAGGTCTTGCGAAGATCCACATAAACATTCTTAGCTTCCACAAATCGTAGAGCTTTACGTTTTCTACTTTCGAATAGAATGTAACTAATAGTACGGTACGTTCTTAGCAGCCTGAAAAGAGATTCGTTAGCAACTTAGGATTTGGATTGCTTATGAGAGCGTTCATAGGTTTTCTTTTACAACTTCAAAGGACGCTTTTCGGCTCTAATATCAACACTTACCTAGTAAAATAAACAATGTAATAACCATAAGTAATGAAATAATCAACTCATAACTTTGCAAGTTGCCGTCCTAGCAATAGAGTACAACCAAAATTTCAGCAGATTTCATGAAAATTGTCTAATCAAAATTGTTTAAAATATGTTACTCAATTTCAATAACTAAGGTAAACTGAAGATTTGAATGATTTTTTTTTTTTCATTTGCGAAAGAGTGCAGAAGAATGCAATGTTCAGAAATATCACAATCGGTGATAGTCCCTTGGGTCCATATTTCCATTAAATCTGTAATTTGTTGAAATTTACTTGCAGCTATAAGGTAAACCTAGACTTTACAGCTAAAGTATTATAGCAGTGTAAGTTGAATCTATTCATGTGTAGAACATATTCCATGCATATTATATTCAACAGCCTCCGCATTACTTCCTGTATTCATTAATAATAATTTGATTGTTACTGTATCTCATGAAAAACTTCGTGGGTGACTTAGTTGCGTGCTGTTCACTACTAGAACACACACTTTTGGTGTCAATGGTTTCTGGTTCGATTCCAGGAGATGTGAATACATGGCCGTTTATATTGTTGAGTTGATTTTAGTTTAGCGTCCCGTTCAGCAGCGAGGCTATATGAGACGTGGACCTACTGATTAACGTGGAATCCGAACCACATGAGCTCCCGCCGGGAATCGAACCCGGGACTCCCGCGCCAAAGGCGCGTACGCTAACCGCTTAGCCACGGAGGAGCTCGCCGTTTATATTGTATCTATGGGTTTCCTTTCCTCAACACATACAAGGCCATCTGTTTTTTTATTTATTTTATTTTATAATGCAAAACAGTCAGACACTACCAATCTCAATTTTTCACGTGCTATCACTTTCATTAGTCAAAATGTTCTACAGATCACTCTATGTTTGTTCCCTTCATAAACATATATATATATATGAGTGTGTGTGTGTGTGTGTGTGTGTGTGTGTGTGTGTGTGTGTGTGTGTGTGTGTAATGTTTTAAGCGTGTGTAAACATCACTATTCTTATATTTTCAAAATTAATTAAAATTATCTTAATTTTGTGTTGGTATTACATGAAGAAATTATGTATTATTACTATTTTAATCACTGAAGGCTGGAAGGAAACTCTTGCATAGACCCTATATAATTTCCAAATTTTGAAATCTTTAGTTTATTAATATGAAGTTCACTTATATTTTCTTTTTCTGACTTCTTTTTGCAGTAACACTCTATCTAAGAGGAGCGCTTATGGTTCGCGTACCACAGTTTGAGAGAGGTCGAGTTAGTTTATTGAGATAAAATAAGTTACCTAAAAAATGTTTTCTTTGTGCTTTAATGGAATCAAGCCAACAGCGATAATAAGAATAAACACTTAAAAATTCTAATAGCTTGGAATGCTGGAATTAAATAGATATCACGAAGAATGATTATTTCTTATTAGAAGAACTGCTTATTCTAATCACACTTGTCACTATAAATTGTAATGCACTTTATATTTAATGCGTAATTTTTAATATTTATTTTTACATGTTTGTGGATTTTTTTCAGTGTTCCTTCGTTAATCCCGTTCATATACACAAGCCTAGAGGTCACACCGAGATCAAAAAGATTACTATGCAATTCTCCAGGGGATGTTTTGGATTTTTTTTAAAAAGGAAATAATTTACTGTACGGCGAAATGTTGTTTATATTTCATATATCAATATATCATTAACACTGCAAACAGGCATACGTTATTCCTCTTCTAAAAATTCACAACGTGTAATTTACAGATGGGGTAAAAAAAATTCGGAGTCGTTTTCTTTAAAAAGGGAAAACCTTCAGGCGATTTTGTTTATTTAAAAAAATATTTCATTCGGAATCCTATAATAAGAATATCTGGAAAATTACAGAAAGAGGCTTTTTTTTCGGAAATTGTTCAAACGAATATGTTCAAGAGTCGTAAATTCATTTACAATCTTATGTTATGAGGTGCCATTTAAGTTGGAAAATGCTAAAGGGAAGTAGCTTGCTTGTGGAGTACTTTATAGATTTATTTAAAAATGCTTTAGATGATTTTGTTCGAATTAAAAAAAAAATGAGTATTCGTATCTACCTAAGGTTCGGTTTTCTTAAAAAGAAAAAAAGTCAGAAAGGGTTGTTTACTAATAGAGTGAGGTTTGTCTGAGTAATATTCACGAAAACACTTTTTTTTTTAATTCTCATAAATACATAAATACTTTATTTTCAATTCTATATTCTTTCTTCAAAAAAAAAAAAAAAATAGAAAAGTGATGGGGTAATTCTTTCGGAAAAGCTATTACATCTACCTACTGATGAATTGAGTTCTATTGCCGAGATTTGAAAACCAGCTCTAGTAATTCTATCCGCATCATAAATAAATATTTCGTTAGTAATTCTACAATGACGTAATTTTAATTCGTATTTCATAAATAAATATTTAATCCACAATCTTAGAGTGTAACACCATTCACATTTTCTTTCAAAATTCCAGGACAGTATATCATTGGGTATGATTTTGCTGCCTAAGTAAACTGAATGTTTGTAAGAAAAGTGAATAGCTTATGAAAATACTGTACTTCATAATGTTGCTACAATAATATAATCTTACATTCTGTATTCTGGGAACGTGAACAAAATTTTGGAACTGATTTTCGTATTACAACATTCTTCAGTAACCCATGCATAATAGAAAAGACGAGTATTAGTATTTACAGTACGTTCAGTTGTAAGACTTCTGAAAAATCTGCGATTTTTTCTCTAACTTAGGCCTACATCAGTTTAGAGAATGCACTTGAAACGCTGAGACATTATACTTTCATTGTATTTCAAAATGACAAAACTGAAAACGTGTTGTGTAATAGTATACTCATTGATTTATACTGAATACTGCGTGTTTGCTAGTATTTATTATTTCTTTCCGTAAGTTCCAGTTAGATATTGTTAACATTTTTGGTAGTTATAAGCTCGACCGTTTTCAAAAGCATAGCTTAAACCTTTCCTTACACCTCCATTACATTCATGAACTAAAGTAAAAATATGTTGAACTATAAAAATAGTAGGTGGGTATATGCAGTATACTCCCATGCACCCTCCATTACATCTTTGATATGTTCAAAGTGTTAGATTTTCCTAAAATACTCTTGCAATACTAGTGTTTCAAGGCCTGTATGACACGGGAGCATTTTTCGGAAGATTTCTCATAGCAAAACTCTTATCGTCACTCTATTGTGTCGAAGAATTTGTTAAGTGGTTGCAAAATAATGTACATGGTAATTCAAAAGCCCCCTGAGATAGGGTAGATCTGTTATTATCAGAGTTACAATAAAATGTAAGAGGGGAAACCGTCTCCAAATATGTTTTCAATCTAAAGTGAAGGATTTTTTTAAATCGGTCGAGCTATTTGGGCTGTACGCTCTTTATTTGCCCAATGGTAAATGAAAATGCAACGTTGCCATTTACCTGGAATTCGGGGAGGGAAGGATTGGTCGAGAGGTTTACAAATTATGTATGAGTATGGTGAATGGGGGCATGTTTGAAATGGGGGCTGACCATTGACACGTTAGCGTAACAGATAATAACTTCATTCACTTATAGTGTGGATGCATGCAAATGGCAACATTTCATTTTGATTTAACATTGGGCGCTTAAGGATTATATAGCGCAAACGGCTAGTCCGATTTAAAAAAAAAAAAAAAAAAAAAACTTTAGATTGAAAGCGTCATATTTGGAGACGGTTTCTTCTCTTACATTTTGTTGTAACTCTTATAATAATAGAGTTACCGTATGTCAGTGGGCTATTGAGATACTTTGTATATCATTTAGTGCATTGACGGACTGTAAAAGATTAGAAAAATGTTAGGATAATATCGACCAAAGTTAAAATATCATCAGGAGATGGAAACTAAAATGTGTCAAAATTTAGGGTCTAAAAGTTGATTTTAGGGAAAGAATAAATGACTGACAAGATCATGAGATGAAAACATCATTGTTTTGTTTTCCTTGTCTGTTATTTGAAAGGAGTTAACGGTGGACCTGAAAAGTGTAATATATATATATTGATTGATTGATTTTTAGTTTTACGTCCCGTTCAGCAGCGAGGCCATATGAGACGTGGACCTACTGATTAACGTGGAATCCGAACCACATGAGCTCCCGTCGGGAATCGAACCCGGGTCTCCCGCGCTATATATATATATATATATATATATATATAATATACATATATATATATATAAATGTAAAGAAACGTGAGAATTGTAAGAAACACATTACACTGAATACTGAATTTAACTAGTGTGAGCACCAGGAGCGCGGGAGATCTACCAGATCCGGATTTTCTCTCAAAACTTCATAATTCGACATACATTTGTGCACTTTCACAATAAAACTATAGCTGTTTAGTGTAGAAATGATTGATGTAACCTAAAGACTTGATATTACACTTTGTATTATTTCTTTCCATATGAAAACAACCTGTTATCTTTTTCTGAGAATATACCTAGGTAGATGACAGAACTTAGTAATTACTTATCGTTTTTCGGGACCGGGTTACATAAACGTAGTTACTGCTAGTACTGGACCTCCCATTCCCCCCGAAACTTTAGACCCACCCTCATAAAATTTTCTGCGTGCGCATCTGGTAACCACGACAAATTTTCTATATCAATTTGTTCGAATTATTATTTCTATTACGGTTCATAATCTTAAAAAAAAAAGCCACATTCGCTCATTTTTGATTGATTACATCAAATTTTGGGTGTTTTAATATTCGTATGTTTCCATTACGAGTCCGAAAATTCAGGCAATTATCATGTTTTAAATGGTTTGGTTGAGTTCATGAAATGTCCTGACATCCTCTTTTGTCTACTGAGTAGTACATGCTACGTACGAATTCAATCTACAGTAGGGAAGTATTGAACACATTACAGTAATTTCATTTTTAAACTGTAAATCTTGTCATATGTAGTCTAATCTCTAAAAGAGAACTTAAATACAAAATAAATATCGTGAAATGTCTTGAAATAATACATGCGCAAAGCGGTCGTAATAACAAGTAATAATTGGGTACATTGCATGTTGCGTGTTCTGTTAAGAGTTTAAAACGTAATTCAAGTATACGAGACAGCAGACGTTTCGAGTCTAATGCAGATACCATTAATGTATCGTCGTGAAATTCATGATGAATCCGTCGAAAGACATTGGAGTTTATCAGGCCGGTAGCCAGCCCAAAAATGTAGGGGGGCCCGGCTGAAGTTAGGGGGGCCCGATCCAACCATATTATAGTTTACCATCGTATTTAGTGTTGCCACGAGACGAGACATTTTTCGTGTCTCGTCTCGTCTAGTCTCGTAAACGAGACGAGACACTAGACGGGACAGAACCCTCTTAGACGAGACACGAGACTAGATGGGACGTCTCGTGAAATGTCTCGTCTCGTCTCGTGTCTCGAAAATGAAAACGCTGGCGGGAATGGACAAGATTGAAATTGCCAGTGGTCATATAGATTGCAAAAGGAAAATCCCCTTTGTGAGAAAACATGTTGAAAAGCCTTCATAGAAAAGTGTCCTCTGTCTATTGAATGAAACAATCGTGATACATGAGCTTCCAGGAATATCATCCTTAACCCGTAACTGCTGTTGTGGGTCTCACAGACCCGTGAAGAAAATTTTACGTTGCGTAGTACTACTTTCTAACACGTGAGCGTTGTTGTCTTCCGAGTAGCTGCATATCAGTGTGAACTGAGACTGGTGGCAGAACAGTTATGATTGTTTAACCTTGCAGTTAGATCTACACGTTGTGGGTGGGTCTGTGTGACCCACAACAGTGGCAGCGTAACTTTTTTCATTTTGCTGTGCAATCTATTTTAGTGATATTATTTGCTGTTTATGCAATGGAGAGGGAAGCAAACGCACGAAGTATTTCAGTGACAGATCCACGATTTCAATCGTACATTCAATCTGTTATAGACGAAGTTAGTGATATTTCTGATAACGATCCAGATTATGTTATCTCACATGTCCCAAAGAAAGGTAAAGCAGTAATTTTGGTATCATCCATGCACTATACGAGGGAGAATGTGGACGAACTACCAGAAATAATAAGTTATTACAACATGACGAAAGGTGGAGTGGACTCTTTAGATGAAAAATGCAGTGTCTATTCAACTAGTCGCCGAACACAAAGATGGACCATGGCTATATTTTTCGCATCCTGGATATTGCAAGGGTGAATGTTTTTATTTTGTTCTCTGCATTCCCACAAACTAAGACACTTTCCAGATTAGACTTTATGAAAGCTGTTGCTCGTGAACTTGTCCAGCTCAACATCAAAAACAGACTGTCAAACCCTCACATGAGCTTGGAGTTACGAACATCCATGTGGAGAGTTCTTGGTATTACCGAACAAGAATCACACCAACAAGCCAGGGAGGAAAGCAGATTGGAAAAAAGGAAGAGACGTCAATTCTGTGGCTCAGCAAAAGACAGGAAAACACAATACCAGTGTGTGCCATGTTTCATACCTTTTTGCTTAGAATGCGCCAATACAATGTGAACTCCACGTCTGAATCTTGTGAAAAAATTAACAAAAAAGTGCAGACATGTTTACCTCCTCAAGTTTTAGTTATTATGGAGTGAATTGTGTATGTATTGTAATATTTCTTTTTTTGAACACTATTCCGACAAAAGAATACGATTGTTCTGTCACAACCAGCATTGTTGTGCACAGAAAAAAATATAATTGTTTAACTACTTTATTACAAACAAAAAAAAAAGAGCCATTGTAAAGTCGATGGCCACCCCCCAAAAAATCCTGAAACGGTGAGGCAGATGTCAAAACAGGAAAACATGTGTGTCATCATTTCAAAAGTATAATGATTGGAAGTAAAAATATTTGTCTCAGGGTCCTCCACAATGTCCCAGGCGGGGTCATGTTCAAATTGTTCAAATGGCAAGGGAGGTCAAGTAGCACATCGTTTAAAGCTGTTATTAAATGAAAGCAGAAAGAACAAGTATGGACGCTCTACCATAATACTGTGCAAACATCTTGCATTTTAGTTGTTCTTACTGTAACCGGGTTTTAGTTTATTTTCACTTTAATTCATGTACTCAACGGAAAGAAAGGAAATGCCCCTACTGTGAGATTCTGCTCTTTGAGCCCAATAATATCTAAATAAAGAAAAAATAATAATAATAAAATAAAAGCAAATTAAGACATAAAGAAAAGAAACGACAACATTTGACATCTTTGAGTATAGAACTGACTAGTTAACATATAATGTACTTCCACGAACATAAATAAGTAGAGGTTGGAGCCATCAGAAGTAAAGACTCTTACCTCTACTTATTTATGTTTATGACTGCACAACAGTGGTACTTATGCTCGTTATCTGGTTTATCAATTATAAAATGATTCAAACGAAAGAATTCCTTGCACCAGGAAGAGTAAATACGTACAAATGTCTCAGAATGAAAACAAGTGCCGATTGCAAAATGGAAAGTGAACGTGCTCAGAAAATCGAAATGAAGATGTACATTTTGACCGGCCGCCATTTTACACAGGGTAATTTTAGAGGATCGAGACTTGTTCCGTGTTCTTTTATTTCTCAACAGCTTTATTTGACCATATTTGCCATTTGAAAATTTTGAATACGACCCCGTCTGGAACCTTGTGGAGGACCCTGGGACAAACATTTTTACTTTCAATCATTGTACTTTTGAAAAGATGACACACATCTTTTTCTTTTTTGACATCTGTCTTATCGTTTCAGTTTTTTTTTTCTTTCTTTGGAGGGTGGCCATAGACTCTACAATGACATTTTTGCTGACAGTTTGACCGGCCGCCATTTTGCACAGGGTAATTTCAGAGAGTTGGGACTTGTTCGTCTTCTTTCATTTCCCAAGAAGTTTCGAACGATATACTACTTGACCCCCTTACCTTTTGTAATTTTTGAGTTGGATCCCGCCTGGGACTCTGCGGGTGGCCCTGGGACAACAATGTTTGCTTTGATACATTGTACTTTTATAATGATGAAAAACGTGTTTTCCAGTTTTGGCATCTGTCTCATCGTTTGCGATTTCAAGGGGTGGAAATGGATTTTCTGGACACCCTCTATATTCATATAACTCGCACAGTATATGCATTCGGAAAATTTTTATTACAGTTTTGTAATAGGCGTCATTAGTGCTTTCGATTGGTATATAAACCATCTTCCACTTCGATATATAATCTCCCTCTCTTCCCTTGTTAGTTGTATCTTGATTAGCATGGTGCAGCCTGCTACATTTTACTTTCGTTTCCATGGTATGCTGCTATATTTTTACGAGACAAGACGAGACAAAAAGAGACAAACGAGACGAGACGGGACAGAAACCCTCGAGACGAGACACGAGGCGGGACGAGCACATTTTTTCGTCCCGTCTCGTCTCGTGGCAACACTAATCGTATTATAGTTCATTTGCAAGCCTACCGTGAACATTATAGGGGGCCAGCGAAAATTTAGGGAGGTCCGGCCCCCCCAGATCCCCATGGATACGGGCCTGGAGTTCATGAACCTTCCAGCACACAACAAAACTTGTGAAATCCATAGCAAATATTTCGATGCCCATTTCAGAAACTGAAAGTTATTTTACCATATCAGATAATATAAAAACATTTAAAGAAATACTATAATTTAGAATTGTCTCAATGTATTACCTATAGTATCAATAGAGAAAAATGGTAAAAATTAGACTTCAACATAGTTGTTGGTTAGTTGGCTACCCCAAAGAACAGCAGAATTGACTTCATATAGGAATGGAATGGGTCATTTTTTTAATGAATGGCTACTTTTTATTATGTATAAGTATATATGGCTACTTCATTGATTTTATTGTTTTACTTATTTAGAACACTGAAAGAATTCTAGGATTAGGATTTTCTAACTGTTCTGAACTACCGAAAAACTATGTCACCAGACGCCACTGTATAGAAAGTGAACCATTTACATTGGTACGTCCTTGCAATTCTAAAACTAATAGTCAAATAATACTAAAATCTTGTACCATGCAAATAACTGCAGAAGGACATTGTTTGACATATTCTATTCTATCACAAGGTTGACAGTGTTGCCAACTCATCATAAAGTTACATTTTCTCAAACGGCACTAGTCAGGTTACTACGCATTTCAAGTTAACACGTTAAACGAACACTTACAATACCAAGCTAATTATGCAGCATTGCAAACTGACATTACAGTCTCACAAACATCGGAAAACAAATTTTGGAAGGTACTACAACAGTAATAATGCAAGTTTACGAACGAGGTAAAGCACATCTAAAGTACCTTAGTGTCGAATACTGCTTTCATCATATGACGTGTTTCGAACAAGTAGAAACAAAGTTACAAAAAATTGAAAATTTGAATTTATTCAAAGAATATACTTTATTTTTACAAAGTGTTTTGATAAGTATCACATCCAATTATGAACCGTGGACGCTTTTCAAATAGGCATTAAGATCATAAAGTGATGTATTTGTCGGAACTTTTAAAGCAATTTTTTATTCACTTTTCCTCTATAACATTATTGCAACGCTTTTAGTAGATTTAATCACAAGTTCTCAGAATTACATAATTTAAGCAGTGTTTCAAACTTTACCAATGTTTACCAAATCTTCAAAGCGGTTTGAGTTATCGATTTGCTCTATATAACATTATGATTTTCACATCCACTGAAGCTGGATGAGAGACTTATTTAAGCAGTGTTTCGAAATAAAGGATTTTTTAAAAAAAATTTCAGTCCTTTTTAGCTTTGTTCATATGCACTCAAAATTATCCATATCATGATCATAGAATCAGAACTAAAGTACTTCAGATGTGCGTTGTCTCGTCCATCTCACTTGCGTTCTTACTGTGGATATTATTATTATTATATGGATATTTGTGATACGGTAGGGTACTTAATTTGCAACACTGAATAACAAATGAGATATTGTAAGATTTCGTTGAACATGTAGATTTGAAATATATAATAACATGACGTAATACTATTTGAAAAATAATAAAATTTTATGTTGGAATGACAACAGTTCACCTAACGGTATAACAACGTACGTCAAACAACTCTCTGCAGATATTTGAATTGTACGAAGTGTCATTGTTTCTTGTCTATTAGTTTGAAAATTGCAGAGATGTATCAAGATAAGTGATCCACCTTGTATATTTAATGTTTGGACAATATTTTAGTTAAGCAGAATTTTAAGTGTAAAAGATATACTAATATACTATATGTCTCGTTAACCGTATTGTTGTCGTCGTGCTAGGTCGTAATGAAGAACTGAATGGAGTTATATTTTAGTATCAGTTTCATTTCAGCAAATGTCGTGGTTCTAGTACGTCTACTTCTAGATTTGTGAAGAAATTCTCCCCCAAGTTCTTGAAAAATACAAACGGGCTTTTAACACTCCCGCATATTATATGTTCAGCTCAATAATATATATATTTCTCACCTTTGGACTTTTCTTTTGTTAAATGCTAGTCAAATATTGTAGAATTAATGAATTATTTATGAAATCGAAAAATGAACTTTTGTGATGCTAATTCATTCGTTACTAATAAATAATGATTGACAACTTTTATTTTGCTGAAATAAATCGTTATTTATGTATTGCATTTGTCCCAAATTACACCGTTAACTAACGGATTCTATTTATTGTTCTTATTTCCCTAACGATCACACAGATATTCTACCTCATTACGCAATAACCGTATAATACGTTGTAAATTATTTTCCTCTAATCATTCGGAAAGTTTACTCTACTTGATAGAATTGTGTACTTTTTCCGATTAGATTTTGTTAAATGTCTACAACTGTGTTGCTCATATTTCGTTACTAACCTTACAATATAATATATTCCCTTTTCATTCTTCGAAACACAGTATTGATCAATTATAAAGTTAAATTTTACGTACAGTACGATATCTCCTTTTTTCTAAGTGCCAGGAAAAGTTGGTTTGCTGCTGAACTGACAAGGAAAGGACATGAACCTGTCATCCGGGCATCCGAATCAATGAGTCCATTCGATAAACATGACAAAGATATGTTCATGCACAAAAAATTAGGGACAACGGAATAAGTCCCTGGCGTCCATTAACCATGTTAGTATAAAGAAAATCATAGACTCACAGTGAACTGCATCAACATCGTTCATTGGAAAGTCATGGTTTATAGTTCATTCTTTTCAGCATGAAACAAGCTTTCCAGAAGTGCTATGTATTGGGGCCCATAATCAGTGATGAAAATTTTCCGATTCATAAAAACATACTCCACTTATTCCTACATCGTTGTTTAGCCGTGATGTGAGGTGGGAAATTTTCTTCTATATTTTCCGGAAAATTTTCCGTTCTTAATTATCAGTGATCAAGTAACAATTCCTCAGTATTCATAAAATTGATTGAATTCATGTATAGAAATGTTAAAAATTGAAAGATCGTTTAAAGAATCTCAAAGTTTGCATGGCTGAGACAATTTTCAGTACTATGTAAGAACAAGTGAAACAATTTTTCATGAATCGAAAAATGGTCTGTCCTGTAAAGTGATGAAAATTTTCCGGAAAATTTTGAAACGGGAAATTTTCCGATTCATAAAAACATACTCCACTTATTCCTACATTCTTAATTAGCCGTGATGTGAGGTGGAAAATTTTCTTCTATATTTTTCCGGAAAACTGTCCGTTCTTAAATATCAGTGATCAAGTAACAGTTCCTCAGTATTCATAAAATTGATTGAAATCATGTATAGAAATGTTAAAAAGTAAAAGATCGTTTAAAGAATCTGGAAATTTTCATGGTTGAGACAATTTTCAATACTATGTAGGAACAAGTGAAAACATTTTTCATGAATCGAAATATTTTCTGTCTTGTATGGAAAAATTGAAGAACTTTTTATGAGTCGGAAAATTTTCATCATTTTGAAGCAAAAAGTAAAACAACTTTTTGTAAATCGGAAAGTTTTATTGCTCTGTAGAAACAAGTGAAAGGAATTTTCATAATCCGACAATTTTGGATATTAAGTATAGTGATGTTTGGTGGAAAATTTTCCACTATATTTAACAGCACATTCAGCTATAAAATTCAATTCCTGTAGAGGAAAGTCAGACAGCAACAAATTATAATTTTTCCAATTAGCTTTCGGTAACCAGAAAATTTTCTAATATTTCAAGTTGGGAAGTAAGTGTTTCTCTCTCTCTCTCTCTCTCTGTCTGAGTGTGTGTGTGTGTGTAAAGTGCAAGGAACATACATAGAGTTCGTAGAGTACAAATATCCCATTCCAATATTTAAAATGTAACAAGAAATTGAAAAGAAGCCTTTGTGAATTTATCAATTTCAGAAACAGAAAATTCCACTACTTTTTCACATGTAGGCCTGCCTATGTAATGAAATAACTACATAAAAGTTCCGTATGAAGATTATTTTTGTAACAGAAAATAAGAAAAAAATGATTTTATTGTGTTTAACACTCGGAAATCTTAATTTTAATATTGGAATTTTGTATAATCAACATCCTAGAACAGATATATATATATATATATATATATATATATATATATATATATATATATATATATATATATATATATATATATATATATATATATATATATATATATATATATTAGAAATATGTTTTTTATTTTGTAAATTAAAATGAAATTACTTGTTACTTTTAGAACGTAGCGCTAATAGTGCTGCTTTTTATGTTTCTTTTATTATTTTATTGGAAGAACAACTACACAAATCAGCTTCCTTATTAGTTATATTTCACTTTCTCTTCTGAATAAATATATGAATAAATAAATGTTTATTTCCAGAAAATGGTCAGTATTTCCTTTCATGAGTTACTTAAACTCGAATTTTGGGTAGTCAAAAATTTACAGTAGGCACTTCATATTATATCTACTTATTTATAAATGTTGCAATATGTAAATCTATAAAAGTAGTAAAGCTATGAGAAAACCGTCTTATGCGTATTAAACTGACGAAATCTTATATTGTAAGATCAAAGGTGGATTCTGAGGGAAGAACGCATTGAAGTTTTTGAAACATTCTTGAAATGAAGAATCATTAGAATTTCACTTCATGAAACTTTTTAAGACAATATTTATTGCCAATAAATTTTAGGGCTATACAACGATATATTAATAAGTGGAGTAGGCTTTTATAAATCGGAAAATATTCATGACTTTTAGTAAATTAAAATTTTAAACAATAGAATGGGGTATTTGTACTCTACGAACTCGGTGTATGTTCTCTGCATTTTGCATACACACACACACACACACACACACACACACACACACACACACACACACACACACACACACACACACACACACACACACACACATACATACACACACACATAAAGAGAGAGAGAGAGAGAGAGAAAGAGAGAGAGAAAAAGAGAGAGAGAGAGAAAGAGAGAGCGAGAGAGGAGTTGAATTGATTTGACTTTGAGTTTAACGTCCCTTTCAGCAGCGAGACTATATAAGACGGGACCAACTGATTAACGTGGAATCTGAACTACATGAGCTCCCGCTGGGAATCGAAACAAGGTTTTCCATACCAAAGGCGCATATGCTAACCGCTTAGTAACGAAGGAGCTCACAGAGAAAGAGAGAGAGAGAGAAACACTGTGTAAAATTTTACTTCCCAACTTGAAATATTAGAAAATTTTCAGGTTCCCGAAAGCTAATTGGAAAATTATGATTTGTTCCTGACTAACTTTCCTCTACAGAAACTCAATTTTGTAGCTGAATGTACAGTTAAGTATAGTGGAAAATTTTCCACCGAACATCATTATACATAATATCCAAAATTGTAAGGGTTATGAAAAGTTTTTTTCTACTTGTTTCTACATCGTGATGAAAATTTTCCCATCTATGAAAATTCCTTTCATTTGTTTCTACAGAGCAATAAAACTTTCCGATTCACAGAAAGTTGTTTTACTTTTTGCTTCAAAATGATGAAAATTTTCCGACTCATAAAAAGTTCTTCAATTTTTCCATACAAGACAGAAAATATTTCGATTCATGAAAAATTGTTTCATTTGCTCCTACATAGCATAGTACTGAAAATTGTCTGAGCCATGAAAATTTTCAGATTCTACTTTTTAATATTTATGTACATGAATTCAACCAATTTTATGATTGCTGAGGAATTGTTACTTGATTACTGATATTTTTTAGAACGGAAAATTTTGCGGAAGAATATAGCGGAACGGAAAATTTCCGCGGAAAATTTTCCATCTCACATCACTACCCATAATATACTTGAACAGGGAAGATTGGGAGAATGTAGGGAAAATTCTCTCTAGAAATTCCTACCATCAAGTTTGGACTCCTCTGGAGTGGCTCCGGGTAGAAGCACACTATCCAAATGTACTTCTGAAAACACTATAGGTGTTAGGAAATGAGTGTACCAAGTTTTGTATTGATAGACGGAATAGATATGAGGGAAAAATGTGTATTGTTATATTAGCTTTTTTCTTTTATCTATTCCATCTATCAATACAAAACTTAGTATACACATTTCCTAACCCCTATATATTTTTAGAGATACATTTGGATTGTGTGCTTTTACCCAGGGCTACTCCATAGAGCTCCAAAGTTGATGGGAGGGATTTCTAGAGAGAATTTTCCTTACATTCTCGCAATTTTCCCTGTTCAAGTACCTTATAGACCCAAATACATATCACCTCTGGAAAGCTTGTTTCATGCTGAAAAGAATGAACTATAAGCCATGACTTTCCAATGAACAGTGTTGATGCAATAGCTATTTCACTGCGAGTCTACGATTTTCTTTATACTAACATTGTTAATGGGCCCCAGGGATTTACTCCGTTGTCCATGGCACCTAATTTTTTGTGCATGAACTTATCTTTGTTACATTTATCGAATGATCTAGGTTTGATTAGGATATTCGAATGACATGTTCCTGTCCTTTCCTTAGTTTATTCATACTTTTTTTTTCGGAAATAAGTTTTAACGATTTTGTTATGTTCATAAATAAAAAAATATCTTAACAATCCTCAAACTTTGCGTAATTCTTTTCCTTGGAAGAAAAATCCAGAAAGAATGGTTTATTTTGGTGGTGTGAATTGTTTCTGAAGATCCTTGTGGTTACCAGTTATAACTATTTTCTTTGTGTATCACAAATATTTCGCTAAAAATAATATAATATTGTATAATTCATTTTTTGAAAGAAAAATACAAGAAAGTTATTTATGTTTTTAAACGATTTTCTCGAAAATTACTTTAGGGATTTAAAACAATAAATATGACTTAATTAACTATCTTCAAATCTGACAGAACTAATTTTTCTTAAGAGGGCGCGGGGCCTCAGCGTTCACCTCCGCTGCTTGGGATCCCTGGTTCGATCCCAGCTCGTGCCGTGTGGACTTTGTGGTGGACAAACACCGTGCTCGTGGGTTTTCTCGGGGTTCTCCCGTTTCCTCCCACTTTCTTCATTCCACCATTTCACTCATCTCTCATCATCGCCGTCTCCTTTAGCCTACCGGCGTAACCGTGGGACGTAAAACTTAAAGATTTCATTTCACTTTTTTAAATTTTTCTTAACAGAATTTCAGAAAAAGAAGTTTACTGCGTGGAAATTTTGAGCGATTTTGTTGAAAAAACTCTAAAAACGCTCTTTTTTATTTCATAAATAAGTATTTATTAACAATTTTACCTCGAATAACATACGAGGGCTGATGAACAGAGACAGACTGATTGTTGTATCCCAGTTTTCTTTGTTGCCGAATGCCGGCACGTTTTACAGTTGAAAAAATTGTGTTTCATGTATACTCTCACTATTATAGGTGGCAGCATTGTCGTATTGGAAGGTTGGGAGTAATCCGCCGATAGACACTGCTTCCATTTCGCCTCACAACGTGCTGTGTATATGCATACAATGGAAGTTTACACGAGAAGAACAGTATGGAGCAATAAAGCTTTGTTTTCGCTTGAACCATACAGGTTCTGAAACAAACGAAAGGCTCAAGCAAGCTTGTTCCGGAGTCAACAGTCGTGGTACCCAACGGACACAAACACGGGACATATGGAGGTAATCGTGCATTATTGAAAAAAAAAAGAAGAAAGAAAGAAAGAAAGAAAGAAAATCACTACCATATGAAATTCCCGACACTTCACTTAGTTTACGTATTGGTGTCCTTCGATCGTCACGGACAATCACAGCAGCAGTATTGATGATTCTTTCTGTCACAACAGAAGCCGAAACGCCAGGTCTACCTTGCTAACGCATGAAACTCGTCTTTCTTTGAATTCTTTGAACCACCGAAACACTGTTCCTCGAGTAATGCACTTTCACCGTAAGCTTGCTTGAGCTTTTCGTATGTTTCAGAAGCTGTATGGTTCAAGCGAAAACAAAATTTTATTGCTCCATACTGTTCTCGTGTAACTTCCATTATATGCATATATATAGCACGTTGTGAGGCGAAATAGGAGCAGTATCTAAACGCAGCGGATTACTCCCAACCTACCGATACACTAGCGCCGGCATTCGGTAACAAAGGAAACTGCGGTACAATAATCAATCTGTTTTTGTTGATCAACCCTCCTACAAGAAATGCTAATGTGTTACTTTTGGAAAAGATTCTATAAATCTTCTGCTACAGTTTTGTTCATATTCCATAAACAAATAATTAATTATCAACAGAAAAATGTTTCACATTTCATTTCTCTTAAAATAATCCTGAAATAATAAGCTTTTGTAGGACAGTTTTCTGGAAAACAGTTCTAGAAATGTTGTTCATATTTCATAAATGAATATTCATAAATATAGCAAAGGATTTTTTTTTAAAAAAAATGTAACTTCACGAAGAACTGCTTACTGAAAAAAATGAAAGGTTTGTTTGTATATACAATTATCGTGAAAATGGTTCTAATAATTTTCTTCAAATCTGATAAATAAATACTTTATTTATTTATGTAGTTCCAAAATTGATGTGGTCTCGATTAGTTGCTGGTGCAAAGTGCCCAACTGAGAAAGAATTTTTCCGTATTTGTATTCTTTGGCGTGTAATGTCCCTTATCAGCATTAGATTTCTATAAGATGCACACTTAAAGTTTAACGTTGGATACAGAACCACATACATTCATAACGGTAGAATCAACACCTCATGTACCAGAAATGATAACATTACCGTAATTATCACGAATTACTACGCAATTTACGCTTTTGGGAAACATTGTCCCCGAGTTTTCTGGGGCTTCTCTCATTGTCTCCTCTTCAAGCGTCAACAAAGAGCTCGATCAAAAGCATAATATTGTGGTTCTCAATACTCTGCTAAAGTCGTCTTCTGTGAATTTTACTGGGCGCAGCCATATTGGTTACAAACAAACTGTTGCTAGGGTAGTTGTTAAGGCAGGTTTAATAGCGTCGTTTGCAGCACTTGTGAGTCTTGCGAACGATTAACCTAAAATTATGAAAAAAGGTTAAATTGCATAAGAAAACCATATAAATATGCTTTACTACAACAGGAACAATGGGGTTCAGTTTAATTAAAATTATTGAAAATTGTTATGCTAAAAGGTTTTGTTATATTGTTTGTTCAGCTTCAGTGAAAATGTTTAATATGGAAGAAAGTTGATTTTTTAAAATTAGGAATCAGATATTCGGAGCAAAAGAGTACAGCGCTAGAATAAGAAATGCATTTTAGAACTGTACAATACTTGATCTCAGAAACTTAACATCTCTTCGTGAAAATAGTTTCCTAATTTATTCTTCACTCTTTTGTTAGCGGATGTTCATTCCCTGCTTGGTACTGGTAAAGTTGAAAGGCGTCACCAGAAATAATTATTTAAAAAGCAAAATTCTCTAACTGTGATATCTAATGTCCTAACGTTATCTGAATTATTATTTTCTTTGCGTCTACCATGAACGACGTACAGAATTGCAACATGCCAGCATACACATATATTAAAACCCATAAGGAAAACACGTACCAACTTACGCTGGCACTTCACGTAACAGTGTATGATGCTTCAGGGCAGCTTGAAGCTCGAGAGCCCGTAAGGATGCATCTGTAGGGAGCAGGCGGATCAGTGAAGTTGGCTACGCGTGTAAAGAGAGACAGGTACGAAAAGCGTACAACCTGGACTAGTAATCATTACAAGTGGATCTGCATTTCAATTTCTTAGTAACCATGACACTTTTTAACGCCATTTTTATGTTCTCTCTCTACATATGTTTTCTTGCACAGAACTATTTTCGTAGATTAACATATTTTAGACGTAAATTTTCAAATAATAATAATAATAATAATAATAATAATAATAATAATAATAATAATAATAATAATAATAATAATAATAATAATAATAATAATAATAATAATAATCCCGTATTGCTCATGCGCACATAGCGTATATTGATAGGATTTAACAATTATAGTTTATATCAAACGAAATGAGACAATCTAACAAGTCCGGTTTAAACTTTACTATATTGCCTGTACTGTACTCTTACAACATTCATATGCGGTAAGGTACTGTTAAGTTAGCTTGTGCTTACTTAAATGCAGTTGTCTTACATATATGTGTAACGTCGATTTGCCAATTTTAAAATCATCCATTGCCTGCAAATCTCAGTTGTACGAAGAATTCAAATTCTTACACATATATGTTACCGCAAGGGTACAATTGTTATCAAACTTGCGCTGGTAAGTCTTGGAAAGAGAGGAGGCAGTCGAGTATCACACTCCATGTTGGGGCAGGCACTATTCGAAAATCATACTATATCTTTAAACGTGTGTATCAGTTATCAGTTTACTAATAAACGATACTACAGTATTAAACAGCGAAATTAGCCTAAAGGTGTCACAAACAAACAAATTTTAAAAAAGGCAGAGCAAAGGGAGCTTTTGGTAAAAAAAAAAAAAAAAAAAAAAAGTGTATTTTAATTTCTTTCTGGCAGAATTGCGAAGAGAGAATGTGTCCTTCAAAAAGATGAGATATATCTGTTCGCTTAATAAATAATTAATCATTGTATCGCTTGTTGCACTGTGTGGCTTTGTTATTGTTTCTTTTTAATATATTATATAGTACAATATTTCTAAGTTGAATTTGATTTGATTTATTAATAATTCTGCAGTCAATATTGCATATACTCTTTAACTGTTACGGTTATATCCGAGAGCGAAACAAATCCTTTTCAGAGGCGAGTACCTCGTAAACTTCTTTACATAACCCGCTCAAAGATGATTTGTTTGTAACCAGCTAGCTAAGCAGTAAGCGGAAATGACGTTTTCTGCACCTACGTATAGACTGAAATAGTGTGACGTCACATCCGTCTCGTTGCCATAGTGATCGTAGTTTTATTTTCTAGACATGGCCTAAAAACCTAAGTACAAAGCGAAAAACAGTGACGTGTTAACGTCCGGATTGCAAACATTAGAATAAAAGAAACAGTTGTATTTGTTAAAAAAAAGAAAAAAAAAAAGAAATCCAATGAATAAAACTACGAAAACATAGAAAAAGCAAGCAATTAGGTAAACAATATGTTAAAATATGTCAAGCGTTGAAAGTGAAACATTTCCCTTGACATCGCAGACTTTGTGATTTATACATTTGGAGGTTAAGTGTCAAAATATATTTAGCTTATTTACTATGGAATATTAAATTTAGATAATTCTGGAAAATGTTTATTTAGTATCATCAGTATCACACATTACATTTCAAACGTGTAGGTCGACACAAATAGTATTTAAAACGTAGGCTGAACCACTCATAATTGGATGTTTTCTTGTTATACTGTCAGTATATATTTTTAAGGTAAATAGGAAATATAAGGAAAGATCTAATGCGTGTTTTAACCGATCAGAAATTGGTCCAGATTGAAAATTCTCACAAGGGAACATCTTATATTGATAGTAGCATTGTCCAATCAAACAATGTGCAATCGATAGAGAAGTGAAGAAAAGTGAGAAATCCAAAGTTTTACGGGCCGACACCCAAAAACACAGGAGATACAGAGGAAAGAAGAATCTAGAATCATGTGAAGATAGCAATTCAAAAGATACACTGACACAGAAAGAACTTCAAAATGATTCAGTAATCAAAATGGTATTTACACAACAGTATAGTAAACGAACATTGTACCCACAGATATGCTCAATAACATCATATGTAATGCAGTGTTGCCAACTGAGCACAAAATGAAGTTTTGTTAAATGGAACAGAACACAAATTATAGCATGTAGAAAATCTAATTATGATTAGAACCATACCTGTGAAGTCATGATGTTATATAGTTTGTTTATTTTGTAGCCACTCTAACTATGCAGGGCGTAACACAGCTAAATATGCCAAATAAATAACATTATTTTCAAAGTAGACAATCATTTTTCCTTGTAGACAAATCGTATGAGTTTTTACGTTGCGAATAGTTGCTTTTGTTCATTGTGCATTACGTGGTAATGGCGCTGGCATTATTTATCCAATTTCTATCTTATCAGATTACCTAGACATATGGCCACTGCAGAAAAAGGTTCCTTATATGTTACTTCGTTAATTACTATATTTCACTCGTAAATTTTCTAAATAGTGGACCCATAATCTAAATCTGTAATTTTTCCTACCAACTTTGTCTTCAAAACATTCTAAAATTCTTATTAAATGTGTGTTGTTATTAACAGTATACTTCATAGTATTGCTATTGCTTCATGCATTTTAGAAAAAAAAATAACATGGCGATCACCACTGTAACGAAGAGAGAATGACGACATCACTATTTCAGTCTTTATAACAGAGCTGCTGCCATGTTTTATGGTTGGGCAGGAACATACGCTCTTTTGTGTGTCCGTCATACAATAACACGGCTCGTAGTTTGAAATAAGGTGAACAATGATTTATCCGAGCATACATTCCCAATCATAAAGCGGTCCATGTTACATGTTCGCGGCACCATCGGCGTCGTGCTAAAGCGCGATAGTCCCTTACCTGTAAAACCCGACCTCGTATGTTCATTGAGTTGAGTTCATTTCGCGTTTCACGTCCCGTTCAGCAGCGAGGCTATATGAGACGTGCACCTACTGATTAACATGGAATCCGAACCACATGAGCTCTCGCCGGGAATCGAACCCATGTCTCCCACGTCAAAGGTACGTATACTAACCGCTTAGCTTACAAACGAGCTCTCGTATGTTCATGTCACGTAACTCGAGGCTGAATGTGATTGTCAACACAAAATGTGGGAAGTGCTGCTTGAGTTCCTCCATCACTTGCATCGCAATCACATGACGTTTCTGATTGGCAATCCCCTTTAATACTCGCCGGGACCTGTCACTGAAGATTTTCTTCTGACCACTGTTCCTCTTTGCCGATATGGTTTTGCCGTGAGTTTGCAGGCCATCATCAGCTTGAACACTGTCCCTCGCAACATAACAAACACACTTCCAATTTCGTAACACTCGCACCATGCATGAACAATTTGGCCTCTTTGAAAATCAGAGAAGTCACCGGTCTTACATTCTTATCGTCTTCTCAGTTCACTGCACACTGCTCTTCTACTACTCTTCAGATAGTACAGAGTTTTCCTTAACACAACACCACTAACAACTCGATCGCCGTCTGGCCGTTACTCTAACTTGTTTCCAACTCCAGATTATCCTGTTAAATTAATAAGTATATATTTTAACTAATGATTTTATTAAAATAAAGACTTCTGTTTGTCATTTATTATCTGATTTGTATTAGAAAATTATGCTGACAGGTAACTCTATATATGTTTTTCAAATAAGTTTAAATAATCAAATTATAACCAGTAAGATATACTGAGAATCGGATCTGAAGAACAATATGAGAATAGGAATATTTTCTCTTAAGTAGGGAATTCTACCTCTAGATGAAAATAACAGCTAACTACATACAAAATGTTACGTTAATTGTAAATAGGCCACTGTTTAAATTCACGGTTTATGAATTTAAAGACCATTTAAGTTCATGGTATACGAATTTAAAGATTTCATTTCAAATCATTGAACGTACAGTAGAGGTAATTACCTAGGAGAGAATTTCCCTATTCTTTATTATGCTTTTTCAAAATTGCCAGTTATTTTAAATCTAACTCTAATTTATCTTCGTTTCCAATTTAGCTCATAGACTATTTTAAAGCTATTTTAAAAATAATTTTTAAAGAAATATTTCATATCATATTCTGTAGATACCAAACTAGTTGAGCACAAAGTTGAGCACAAAGCTAAGAAAAAGTCAATAATTCGTCAGAATTAGCAGTTGTAATGTGTACGAAACATTTATTGATCATAGGTGTATGATTTAAATTCAGAAATCATTTTTCTCTGAGAAAAAATCTGTTGTCAGTATTATTTTGAATAAATTGTTCCTTTAAAATAGTTTTCTTTACGTACGTTACACTACCGAAAGTTATAAGAAAAGCAGTGTCAAAAAGAATCAATTATTTGTTCACCATGCGTATAGAAGCATTGAGATACTGTAGATACTGCTGTAAAGTAATTAGTGTTAATTACTATCTGAGAATACAATAATTATATTATCTAAACTGAGATCGCATGACTACAATGTTCCTACGTCTTAAAAACAGGAAGTCTTTGACCCAGCTGTTCTAGGGAAGTCCTAATATGACTGTTTCAACTGAAATCCTCATATTCTAAGTTCTTTATTATTTTCTCATGGGTAATCATCTACAGAGCAGTCGTAACGTAGTCGAGAAGATGCCTACTTACCAACTAAGCGTTACGTCTTTTTCTTCTCTTCTCGATCTGTATCTGCCTTGTAAGTACATTTTTACCTTCAGTTTTCCATGTAAAGAGTTCACAGCACAAGAGAATCAAGTCCAGTTACCAAATTTGTGAGGAAAACCGTTTAAATATATGGAAAAGTGAACACTGTTTTTTACATTATAAGAGTTATTTACAATATCTGAACATGGACATTTTAAGTTGCAAAAGGAGCTTCAAATAGAGATTTTAAAGATATAATAAGTCCAAAATGATCAAAAAGCGGACTTAATTGCCTTGTGCACTGAATGTGTATATGGTTACACTGTCTCTTTGGTAGTAAACTTTATGAATACACGTTTTCGCTGTTAATGTTATATACTCTGGACGTTTTGGTTATCGATGTTCTGGTTGCCGACGTTTTGGGCGTTGATATTGTGGGTATCAACTAATGTACCATCGATATTTTGGCGTTTGTGTTTTGATGTGGCACCGTTCAATTTGATTCAGGTTTTTAGAATCCACTGCTAAATGGGTACCTGAGTAAACCTGGGGTATAAAGGCAGCCAGAGAGTGGTGCTTGCTACTGCATCATCTCGTAAATGAAATGAAATGAAATCTTTCAGTTTAACGTCCCACACTTATGCCCGTTAGGCTAAGGGAGACAAATTATTAACACAAGTGAATGATGATGGAAGTAATAATGGAGTAAAAATGTGGAAAGAAATGGGAGTGCCTCGGAAAAATCCACTGTCACGATTTTGTCCACCACAAATTTACTTGCCCGAGAATAGAACTAGGGACCCCACACACCAAAGGTAAGCGCTCTACCACTCTTTTCTAAAAAGTTAACTGATCTACCGAACGTTCCTCAGTAACTTAATTACCTAATTATCACTATGTTTTACTTGATTTTTACTTTTTCTTACATTAATCTATAAGGAACAGGGACACAAACACACAAACATCGAGGACAGTTAATATTCCAAAGGCTCTCCCACCGCGAAGCGAACCCAGGACGACGTACATCAAAGGCGCACACGCACGCTAGCCACTAGAGCAGCCAGGACAGCTCCACTGACCCACCGTGTCCCTCTACATCATTTCATGTATGTGCTGAAGTCTTGAAAGTGTGGAGCCTTATAGAGTATTCACCTGTCCTTAGACCTCTTATGGCCTTTACCTTTAGCAGTTTAAGTGTTATGTGTATACAGTATGTTTTATGCACACTTAATCTATTACTGGAAGCCATGTGCATATATGTTATATACACTTCACATGTTATTCAATAGGCCAGTGAACACTGCTGATCCCGGAGTAAAACATCTGACTTTGGAGCTGGGGGTTTAAAGTGTCAATCAACGAAAGACTTGTTTCACAGGAATTTGATAACAAAAGTGGGAATTTTCATTCTCATTCAACCCATGTAAGGTTGAGATTAAGTGAGGTAGTACAGCCGAGAGGGACATAAGACTTGAGTGAAGCTCAGACGTTCTTAAGTAATTTGAAGGTGAGACCGAGGCTGAGAAGTTTAGAAGAAACTACAAGCTATGGTTCGTAGTTGTAAATTATTGAAAAGACTCAACCTTTCATTACGTATTTTAATTAAGACTCTAGGAGCTCATAAAATCTTACAGATTATTATTTGCTAGCTATAAAATATAATATTCTATCATTATAATCATAAAGCTGCAGCCATCCGTTGCAGAAAGTTGATAGAACACCACAGCAAAAAAGTTAATTGTTTCAGAGATATACGGATTTCTCCATCAATATGTAATGTAGTTGTGTACAGTTAAAGCTTTGGGGAATATTTCAATTTCTAACAAACTCTCCAGTCGATCAGGGGCCGCGGTGGCTCAGTGGTAGAGCGTTCACCTCTGGTGCATGGGGTCCCGGGTTCAAACCCTGCTCCCGCCAAGTGAACTTTGTGGTGGACAAACACCGTGTGCGTGGGTTTTCTCGGGGTTCTCCCGTTTCCTCCCACTTTCTTCATTCCACCATTTCATTCATTTCTCATAATCACCGTCTCCTTTAGCCTAACCGGCATAACCGTGGGACGTAAAACTCAAAAATTTCATTTCATTTTTTCTCCAGTCGATCACCATCACATACAGATAAATACAATTTACACAGATACAAAAAAAGAAAAGAAGAAAAAACTTTCCAAACATCAAGTAATTTGTATTAACTGGCAAATCATCTGGCGCAAACTGAGAAACTACGGTCCACAGCTAATCTCTTCGTCTTGATATAGCAATTATTTGTATTAATACTGTACATTAATTATAACGTATTTTTCCCTTCCTCTTTTTCCTTGTATCACATTTTTCAAAATACTGCTCCTTCTCAGTCAATTTCCTAACTAGTGTTTCTTCCTCTTTTCAAATACGTTTCATATTGTTCTTTTCTTCTTTTACTCTTCCAGCACTTCCTCATTGGTTCTTCCATTAACTTACCTTATACTCTTTATTCTTCTCCACATTCACATTTCGAAAGCTTTTAATCTTTATCCGGCGTATTGACCATATTTTTACAGTATACAATACTCCACACGAAAAATAATATGAGTCTTTTCTTAACTCTTTTATTCAAGGATCCACAACATAAACTTTTCTTTTTCTAAATGCTTGTTCCGCCATTCGTATCATTTTTATTTTACATTCGCGTTTCATCAAGAGCACCTATTCTAGAGATGCTCCGTGCTCGAGAAGAAAAGAGACAAAATAGAAAATAAAAGAAGAAAAGAATAAATTCTAATTTGTCGCCGTATTTCTTAAAAATATAATATATTATCCAGTTTGTAAAAGAAAGAGAGATAAAGAAAACATTTTTAAAAAAAAAACTTCATTTCCATTCAAAAACCCTAAAACTACGTTTTCAGCAGGGTCAATTTTCAAAATTATTCGTGAGGACTCCTGATCCTCCGTTAAGACTGGGTGGTATTCCCATACCCATAGATCCCTGATTGCAAACTGTTAATTAGAGTACCTTCGCTGATTTTCGAAACCCTTACCCGGCGCTCCTACACTTCATGCTTTTACCATAGCGAGTAGAAGAGTATAAAAATGAATATAAAAAAATATTTTTATACTTCTACTCGCTATGCTTTTACTAATAAACCTTGTGCTTACATTTGCATCTTCTATATTTTTTTAAGGTAAACAACAATCTCTATAAATGATAATTTGTTTGTTCCGTATTACTTTGTAAATACAAATAATCTACAGTTTTCTAAAGTGTAATATTCTTCATTGTTTTTCCGCTAATAAAAGAAATAAGGAGAAATATGAACGTGAGTATATAACTGTTGGGGCCTATAATGTTAATATGAGTAAGTCTTTCCGATGTCTATTTCGTAAAAATGCTACTTCAATGCATTTTGTTAGATGAGCGGATAAGAAGGGCAGTAATCTAAATTATATATAACAAACACAATAAATATATTTCATGAAATTTAATTATAACAAATAATGCAATAAATACATAAATTAATTTTAGGAATACTTTGGTTATAAATACTCCAAATTGCAACAAACAACACACAAAAGTGAGTGATTTTTTTTTATTGCTTTTCATTCATGTATCTTCTTCAACATACTGTAGTTACCTCATATAACTTCCTCTTGATCTATATATTATTTAAAATATGAAAAGATGAATATGTTAGGTCACAAGCTATCGTACAGTCTTTATATTTTATGACGGATATGGGATGCGGGTATATATTTGCACAACCGATAATCTCCAGAATTAGAGATTAACCAACACTTAGTTTGCTGTAAAAAAAAAAAAAAAAAATGCAGAAAAATCGTAATATTAATTAATCCAAAACTTTTCGTATCATGACATTTACATCCACTCGTTTTTACAGTTGTACTTAGAAAATGCACATCGGTTGTTTGATGCTATTTTATTTCTCACATGTTTTGGCTATTCTTAAATAAGCTCTAAAATACAAATTCCCAAAAATGATTTCTTCACTGCCAGAGAAAAACACAGATTACTTGCATACTATCATTTTTTTTGTTTCTTTGTCTATTCTTTGCATCACAGGGAAAGGAACAATAAATAATAAACTATAATAATAGTAACAAATAATAACAAACAACAAATAAATTAATAAATATACTTTTTAAATAAATAAATTTAACCTAAGAGAGTTTGTTATCCTCTCCGATTCTTTTTCGTCGTTGATTCAGACGTGCTGCTCTCTAGCGTTGACGACTCGCTAGTGGAGGTGCTCATCATCTCTGTGACCACTTTGTTCACCTCGCAATTTCTACCTGTGAATCCTTCAGGGCACAAACACCGGTAGTTGCCATCTTCTTCTGTCAAACTCACACATGTTGCTCCATTCTCACAAATTCCTTCGTGGTTCTCACAATAGGTCAATTCTAAACAAATAAACCAAAGAAATTTTTAATATCAATTCCACAGAATAAATATTACATCGAATAAAAATTTGGAATACTCATTTCTATCATAAAGAAATTAAGTAAAATATTTCACAGCTTTACTATTTTGCTAAAATATGATTTTATTTATTTATTTATTTATTATTTTATTTTAGAATTTTGTTTGAATTTGTCTTACTTCTATTTAAAATCTGTTCTATCAATGAATTCTACAATCACGCAGTAAGGGTCAAATTGATTACTTTACCATTTTTGCTAAAATCACTTTTTTAGCTTTTAATTTTATTATTATTATTTTAGTTTAAGATTAATATTCCAAGATTATGCACCGAGGCCAAGGGAGACGGTGATGATGAGATGTGTGATAATGGTGGAAAGATGAAAGTAGGAGGAAATGGAAGAACCCTGAAACAACCATGCATACATACCACAAGCCCACTTGGTGGGAGCTGAATCGAGTTTTTACAATGTTATTGAGTAAAATTTACTTCTATTTGGTACTTGTTTTGTTAAGTAAAGCATATAGCCGATTACTATAACCAAGGGTAAAAGTGAATCTGAAAAGGTAGGGAAAGCATGACGTCACACCATCCCTCCTGCATATCTTCGCCCATTTGTATTTTTAGGAAGTGGAGGAACGCCATATACATATTTGGAAGTATAGGAACGACGACCTCCGCGTTCTCTTTCACTTTTATCCCTGACTATAACAATATTGTTAAAATATGAAAATTTATGTTGGGATCTTGGAAATTTGTTTAGTAAAATTTAGTTTTATTTGTTATCTGTTTTTTGTCAAGAAATTTTGTTTTCATGAGCTAAAACCATACTAAAGAATATTACTTCAAAATTTTGCTAGAATAGAAATATTCAAGGGCTTGATGAAAGGTAATGGTAATACTATTATAATTCGTAAATGGCTTTATATACAAAAGAACGAGTTTCTGGAAAAAGGAGACCTTTTTCAAAGAAATGATATCGAGCCAATTGATACTCAGAAAACCAAGATAATCGTTTCGAATATCGAAGTCCAACAACTATGCAAAGAGCAAACGGCAAGAAAGGATTGCACACAAACAGGAGCAAATAGTGCTCGGTGCTTTTGTATAATAAATGATATCAAAATACCTGCTACATCCTGAATTCAATACAAACTGTTAAGAAAATGATTCGGAAACATCGGTTATTCAATAAACAACTACTGAAGAAAATGTAATTGTAAGAAACTTCTTAGTAAGTAAACTAATTCTAATTTCTAAAGCTTTAAAGCTCCTACCAGCGTTTGTAATGGTACTGCTGAGTGCTGACGTGGCTTCTATTGAATAGCATTCTGATACTAGATTGAATGGCAGCTGTGATATACTTAACCGGACGGCTTAGTTCATTTCCGCATAATGAAGATTTTCAGATACCGCAATCAAAGTATTGAATTACATGAATCTATTAAACATAAATTTTAAAATATTTGTCCACGCTAGTTCACTTTTAAATAGGCTGATGTATCTCGAACCGGTTAGGAATATAACGTAATTAGGAATCATATACAACAATATACAAATCACCAGATATATATTCTGGCATAACTTTATCTAACGAGACTTGAATGAAAGTAGGTAAATATTGCCATCAAAAATAGTTGTAATAACTTTCAATTTTCATTCTGTTAAGTAAATTTGCATTTTTTTAAAAAATAATATAATGTGATCCGAAAGGAAACAATATGATGCCTAACTCTTTCGACATATGTTTTAGTTCATTTAAGTATTGTTTCGATTGTTATCTTATTTAATATAATTCTAATAATTATTTCATTGCACAAGAAATAGCGCATTATTTTATTAAATTTATATTTAATTTAATCCATTGAATGCGTTTCAGTTAATGCTAATCCTACCTCATTCACTGTTGTTAAACGGTTTGAATATTAATGAAAAGTTTTTAATATATTTAACTTAAGATTGGTAATATCTTATTCTTGTAACTGTTAGTTTGAGTGCTTTCCCGTAATCTATATATTACTTTCATTTATTGTGGCTTGTTATAATTTCATGTTACAATAAAACATCTAGTAACGATTTCTATTTTAAATTTTCTGATATTATGATTAAAGTTTAATTTTGGAGCCCGAATTTTGCATTATGATTTTTCGTTATAAACTAACATATTTTTTATCTTTATAGTTCCTTATCTGATGAAGTGAATCTAAAATATATTATATCCCGCGACCTTAGTTAATAATAATAAATATACATAATTTGTTAATTTGTAGTGGCAATATTCAAGAAGAAAAAAGGCAATTAGTTGTTACGAAGAATATAGACAAGGAGTAAAATGAATAAATATCAAATAATATACGATAAACAATGAAAAATAATATGAATAATGAAAAATTATTGGTGAATATGACATAAACAAGTTTCTTGTATGTTATTCATACATACATATAGCAAAGTTAAGAAAATAAAATAATTTATGTAATATGATATGAAGATATATGATATACGAGGCTCAAGTAATATATCGGAACTATATAACGTAAACTATGTTTGTCCAGAGAATTAGGTGTCATGTATGGTCCAGAGATTATTTACAAAATTGGAATGAACATTTAGAACTACAATTGATATATTTCTCATTAATTTGAGAGTCATTATATTATAATAAGAAATAATTAAATATTTTAGACTGCCTCATACGTTTGACATATACCAAAGGAAAAGAAGTATGAAAAGAAAGTACAAATTGTTTGTTATACGAGCACGTATATGGCGCGTTCAGTGTATAAGGGAATCAAGTCCGCTTTTGGTCATATTGTATATATTCCATCCTTTAACATCTCTCTGTGAATCTCTTTTCAGAGGTTAAAAGATCCATGTCCAAATATTGTAAATGACTCATTAAAAAAAAAAAAAAAAAAAACAGTGTAAGAGTATCATACAAATTTTATGTCTCTTTCGCTCACAAAATGGATTTAATTTCCTTGCGCTCTGAACGCTCCATATAACTGCTGTTTGCCTCTGTTACAATTAAATAGTTTTGCACTATGAAGTTAATAAATAATTTGAAAAAATGTATAATATTGAAATATAGAACCAAGTAATGCTGAATATAATTTTTGTTAAACAGGAAGCAATATAAAATATATTAACAGACTGAAAGTTTTTGTATTTATAATCGGAAAATTATTGTATAATAGAAGTCACATATTGTTGTCTTATACTATGAAGTTTGATTCACGACACTATCATTCAAAGATCTTTGTATAAGTTAAAATTTAGTACAAAATAAGCCTTGGTTTGACATAATTAACACATGCATATTTTGTCACTTTTCACATACCTTTAACCCAATCATTTTTATTAATTCTGTGCAGTTTAGGATACTATTTATTATTTCTTACATTGGTATTTTAGTGTTCTCTCACGGCATAGTAAAGTTCATGGACACTTTTGATGATGTCTTGCGTGTGCGGTACAAAATATTTCTTTCGTTACTATAAACATATATTTTATGATACGAGTCTCAACACTTGCCTAAAATCTATCTATTATTAGGTTAGTCACGCAGTAGATACTTGTAAATATCAGGAATCATGCACTAGGGAAACCTCCAAATTTTGTATGGAACAATGATCCTTCATCTATTTTATCTTTGATATATTTTATTTAAAATGTTTATTGCTCATATAATCTACAGTACAATATACTTAATCATATGTTAATTCATATTTATATTTACGTTAACGCATATTTAAATTATTAATAAGGTATACTATATATATATATAGTACACAAATACAAAAAATATTTTTAAGTTATCCATGCAGAAAAGTACTATAATTTACGAAAATAAATAATTTATAAAATTAAATCATACCTTGATCACAGAGAATGCCTCCCCAGCCAGGTTCACAGTTGCACTCCCAAGGTCTTGTACAGTTTCCATGAACGCAACCTGGGTAAGGATAGCACTGTTCACATGTATCTCCCCACCAGCCTACTTTGCACCTAAAAAATTAAAAATGTATATATACAGAGTACTTATGAATAATTTTAATAAATAATATGTTTATGTACCTATAACTTTCAGATATTTTTCATTGATATTTACTTGACAGGATCCACGTGCACTTCAAGTAGTATTAACTAATTTTCTCGAAATTCTTTCTGTAATAATCGTTATCCCGCTCTTGTTAACCATTTTGAACTACGAAGTTAATAAAAAAGTATCAAGATAGAAACACTTAAATGGCAGAACTTTCAAACCAGTATTAAATATTTTTTTCCTATTTTAAAATTGTTCTCTTGATATTTTATTCGGCATTACACATGCTATTGAAATGCGTTTACTTCAATATTTGTAATATATCTTTAACACATCATAATTGCATCATAAATAAAACTCCATAAAACATTGTATACTGTAAAGATCTTCAGATAATAATTTACAAATTATCAATTTAAGTTTTCCTGTAACAGATTTTAAACGGAAATAAGAATTGTATGTCTAAAAATACATATTTATCTCAGTTACAACCCGGCATAATATAGTTTTCAGGTTAGTTGGGAACACTATGAAACTTCTAAAATAATATTGTAACTTCCTGGTGCTACAAGAAACATGTCTGGATTGCCGGACAGCTTCTAATTTAAGTGGTATGGCTCCTAGCGTTGTCATATTTGTATTTCTTCATATAAATATACTACATTTTGATTCAAGTAAACCCTTCATAACCTTAACATCAAAAGATTTCTTCTTTTCGGAAATCTATCCTGGTACCACGTGCACTAATGACATAAGAGCTAATCATAAGGAAATTAGGCGAGAATATTAAAACATAAAATAACGAGATCGATGAGTTAATTTGTAATATCGTTTGTTTTATGATATATTACACTATTCACAAAAATAATACCGTATGCATATGATTCTTCCCGTTTATCATTCTTTCTATTATTATAACAGTCATCAATAATTTGTATTAACCATTCTTATACATCAGCATAGTAATTTAAATATAAGCAGTTATTTTTAAGTTTTCCACTATATTTTATTTTGTTTAATGAAATATGACTAATGAGTCTTTTTATACTAAATACAAATAATTTGGCTTCTACTACATTATATGATGGTAGAAACAATCATTTTGTACGGAGTCGTACTGATCTAGCATATTTTAACGTAATATTGTCTCAATATGTCCCTTAGCAATGTGTGGATTTAAATACATCATATTGACCAATACTTACAATGCATTATCATCGACGTTACCTGAACTTCAAAACTTATTTTCACTGAAAAAAAATTAAAATTTGAAGAAAATTATATGGATATTTGGCGCGTTTAGTGCACAAAGAAATCAAGCCCGCTTTTAGCCATTTTCGGCCTTTTTCATCTTTAAGATCTTTATCAGAGGCTTCTTTAAGAGCAAGGGATCCATGTCCAGACATTGTAAATAATTCTTATACTGTTAACTCATATAATGTAATAAGACAGTAATAACTTTCCATGTACTTAAGCGTATCATACGAACTTTTTTGTCTCTTTTTCTCATAACTTTGGTACTTGAACTTGATTCCATTGTACTCTGAATGTCCCATATATGAATCTGTTTAGTAAATTTTATATGATTGTCAATCTTGTAGTTAGCATCAAATTTTCGAACAGGCAATAAAGTTAAAGGGATCGTGTTTTATACCATTATTCGGCATAATACGGAGATTTCCGAGGGCCTGATTTCCACCCTGATAATTATAATAAACGTACTGCTTAAGAATAAGAAGCTTCTTGAAGAGCACTGTTGTACTAAATCATTTAGTAGCTATTTAACAAATCGAATTGTAAAATTGTATTAATTTTTAATTTTCTCGATATTCTAAAATGTATAAATATATGTAGAAGGATTTAGCCAAGAAATAAAACCAGGAAAATAATGCAGATTAAACGAAAAGAAAATCTCACTAAATTTTACCACATTACAAATTTTGGTTTCTTTCCATTTTCCGCGTTAATTTAATAAATTAGTTTAAAATTGCCTTCACATTTGTTTTATTGCCCTCAATTACTTTTCTAGGTGGCAACAAATTCATAAATTGAAAAACTAATATTGTACGTACTTCCGAAATATAAAGTGAAGAAATAATCTTCAAAGTGCTTTTGTTAACTTAACCCTGAAAACCATGCGCGGATATACAGTATTAAATATACTCTCTCTCTCTCTCTCTCTCTGTATATATATATATATATATATATATATATATATATATATATATATATATATATATATATATATATATATATATATATATATATATATGGTAGTAAATTAAGCTTATAGCATAGTGACTTTAACTCTAAATTTTAATTCCTAATGAAAATTCACGTGTTTCGGGTTCAATATTAAGTTGTGTTCATGTCTCATATACCTCACTGCTGAAAGGGAAGATAGACTCCATTCAAACCAAATTATGTAATCTAAATTTTATATTAACAATTCGTATAGAAAATACTTTGTTTTGCTCTTGAAGTGAATATTGTTAGAAGTTAATATAACTAGAAATTACCAGTATAGCGTTCCGTATAGATTTATTAGTATAATTATATTTTCCTCGTGTTATTCTCGAAATCCTTTTTTTTAAAGATAGATACTTCCATATTTAGTATAAAAATTTACTATTTATATATTATTAACTTATGAACTAGAGTTACAATATTTAATTGATACAAAATAAAATAAGTTAAAGTAGCCAAAAAAGGAAGTAAGTAAAATTAGAAGTTTAAAATTTTGTACCCTTAACTCGAGAAAAAAAATGAAAATGTATTTTCTAATATAAAACAATCAACTAAAACTCACACAGTGTTGCATGTGTAATTTTTAATTCAGGATTTCTATATTAGGAATAATTTGATCATGTTTAGCAGTTTGTTTAATAGTAGTTTGTAGTTATCTCGAAGTTAAGCAGTATTATATATATATATATATATATATATATATATATATATATATATATATATACTATTGAGATATTATGTTTATGTTAAATGATACAGTATATGAAAATTTGATCATAATCACTGGACTTCGTTAGCATAGCCAGAAACTCGAACATGGCGTTATATCAAATGAAGCAATGAGATGTGAAAAACTGTCAGAGGTCTAAACTACATACTTTCTTATATAATATTATTTGTTTAACTAAACACAGGCTAACATACTTGATATAGTTTTCGAAAATAATTAAAATGAGATTCTATAAGATGAAGAAAAATATAACACAGAACAAACTTAGAAATGTTATTACCAGATATTCATATTTTCTTTAATCTTTAGAGGAAACTGTCAGTAAAATTTACATGATACTTGAATGCAAAATGGTGGCAGGGTATCTCAGTTGTAGAACGCTTACCTCTGAAGCGTGGGGTCCCTGGTTCGATCCCTGGTCAAGTAAGTTTATGGTAAACAACATCGTGTCCATATGTTTTTTAGTTATAGTCCAATTTCCTCTCACATTATCATTCCACCAATTGTTTCATCATCATTCACTTGCCTTAATCATCCCTCTTCCTTAGTCTAAAGTGCATAATCGTGGGACGTTAAACTGAAAGACTTCATTTAATTTTGAATGTGAATATGAACGTGAAACTTACCTGCATTCTCCTGGTTTTCTGCAATAACCTCTTTCCTTATGACAATTGTCCGCACAGATGGCTGTAAAGAATATTTACCAATCCATTAATATACAAGTTATACATAGATATAGCGCTTAACGTAAGTTCATACCAGAGGTGATGCCTGCAGTTACATTATACTTAGGTATAAGTAAAATGGAAGTAACAATAGTTTTCTCTTAAGGGAAAGGGAGACAGGAAAAATATGTTTGGGAAACTTAATTCATATGCAAAAGAAGGAAATATAATAGAAAGTAAGAGTTGCTCCTTTCTTTGTAATACTATAACTGAATCAGGACCTATATACTATTTTTGTTAGTCTACGTTTTCTATTATAAAATATACAGTATGTGATGTTTAAAATTAGAAATATATGAAAAATTAATGTTATAATGGGAAAAAGTAACCAAAATTAAGCGCTTATATATATATATTTGTGTGTGTGTGTGTGTGTGTGTGTGTGTGTGTGTGTTTTAATACGTTTGATTCGCATTGTTGAAAAAATGATAATACTTGATCTAGGTGATATGGAACCTTTGCTAACTGTGATGAGTGTAAGTTAGTAACATGCAAGAAGAAAACAACTCCGTAGTTATTTTACTAGAGCCTAGCAGGATTGCAGAACTTTCTGTGACATGTCCACTGACCTAATCTTCTTAATCCTTTGTGTCTAACCTTGTAAGACCAAGATGCTTCAAGGTTAATGACCAATGTTAAGGCTTAATAAATATTCCGAGACTTTACCACATATATGATCAAACCCCGCCCTGCCCCATCTCCCTTAAAATCTCCCTAAATTATGTGTTATCTTATAGTAAAACCTTACATGTCTCCAAATATATATTTTGTTGTTTGAATTCAGTTTTGTAGTATGAAAAAGGTTTTTCATAATGTTCAAAATGCAACTACGGAACAATCTTGATCACTTAATCATTCATGTTCGAAAATGTAAATGAATTTGTGTATTACTTGCAAAAGAATTTTGAAAAATTTAATTTGAAAAACAAAACTTCATGTATATAAATTTTGATTTCTTAGGCAAACAGAATAATATATTGAAAACTACTATAGAAAGTGTCTACGTATAATTATTTATTTATTGCTTTGGAACTTAAGCAAATATAAATTGGATCTTCTATTACAATAGGGTCTACTGATTTTTTTAAATTTTTGGAACTAATATTTTTTTCCAGTGTAGTGAAGCAAAGAGAAGGCATGACAGTCGGGATTTAAATGGGGTTAATTTATATGTCATTTATTAGTATTATAAATAAAGAGAGAGATTGTTCATATATATATATATATATATATATGTATTGTATGGGAATTGTGTCCAATTTCGCAGTATATTTTATATTTTGATGTATATTATCAATTAGAAAGTTAGGAAATAATAACAGACTAGATTATTTGATATGTTCATTCTAACAGAGAAACACATACATGTGTTGTATTTTTTCTTTTAGAAATATAGTAATTTTGTCTTGAATTACAGACTACGATTGGTCCTTATTTCACAGTAGTCTTTCTTTATTTTGCAGTAAACTTTTCTAATTTCGCGACATGATATTTTTGTTACTGATTTTATGATATATGATATGTTTTACATACTTAAGATAATTACAAAAAAATTTACTTATGCACAGGGTTCCCAAATCTTCCGGTTTAGCCGGGTAGTCCCGAATTTATATAATCTATCCTACCCCCCCACACACACACAAATTACTCAAAATTTCTAACATCTCGGCTTTTCTACAACGCATAAGTTAATATCATTCACACGAATATTATAAAACTCCCGGTTTTATATTAGTCATTGATTCTCAACTAACAGGAATAACCTCCTATCTGTCATTATTTTAAGTGAGAAATGAATAAAGTATTTTACACAAATGTTTATCTTCCCCACAGTCTCCCTATCACTTTCTCCTTACTATAAAATGTACTTATAACTTTAAATATACTACATATAGGGCTATGTGCAAGATTTAGAGTGCAAATTCAAGAATTGTTTGAAGTTTGACAATATGAGCATTCAATGATTACCGCCTGGTCTTCCCCACCATCCCATCCTTCCTTTACTTAGCAAACCTGTTAAATGTCCTAATAATAATAATAATTTTAAAAATATTTATAAGCGTTTATAGACTTCATATTTCCGCAACAAAAATCCGACAATTGTACATGCTGTATTTGAAATGTTACCTGTGAAAGAGCTATCAGCAAAACACATTGCCCGCTTTAATTCGTTCCGTATCTTAAAAAAAGACTTACCGAATGTAAGCCTGTAACGTGCTTCCAAGTATGGCTACGGAAATCTTGAGTATTCCATTAACAATCTTTGCCATTTCTCCTCTATATTTGCATAGGAACAATATACTCTTTAGTCTAGGTACATATACCTGGTGAAATGAGGAGCTGCATATCAGGTCCTAATACACAGAAAAATGACATACTTTTTATATTTTATCTATTTTCTTAGAAATGCTCCAGATGACAGAGAAGGAAAATATTCCTCCATATAACGAAATATATGTCTCCAATTGTCAATAATGAGAAACACATCCTCAATCTTTCATAAGTTTGTAATTTTATGAGGTAGTGCGAGATTAGTGGTACTGCGAAATTAGGTATACTAGCGACACTGCATAAGGGAGAAATATAGAAAGAGACCTATTTTCCATCAACAGATTTCGGTAGGTACTTTGAAATTTACAATGCCATCTCAAATAATACTCGAAAATATTATTTCAGAATCTTTTTTTTTAAAATAAATAACGCCTTGAAATTCGTTTCTGCGGCAATATGAGAGATCTCTAATTACATTTCTACAACTTCGATAAACTTCGTATCCACTTACAATTTCACTCATAATGAAGCCTCCTATTTTTCCTCCACGAATATACGTTATGTATTTGCTTACAGCAATATTGCAAATAAAAGAAGATACTCTTATATTACAATTTTCCATGGAAAAAAGTTTGGTGGACTTCCTTAGTAATTTTGGGACTTACGAACCAGTGGCGAAGCGTGCTGTAAAAAACTGGGTAGATAGACACACACACACACACACACACACACACACATATATATATATATATATATATATATATATATATATATATATATATATATATATATATATATATATATATATATATATATATATATATATATATATATATATATATATATATATATATATATATATATATATATATATATATATATATATATATATATATATATATATATATATATATATATATATATATATATATATATATGTGTGTGTGTGTGTGTGTGTGTGTGTAAGGTGTATTTGCTTTTTACTTCGTACTGTATAAAGGATGCTGATATACACTAATCACTATTCCAAGTAAGATGACCCTTGATAATTCATAAATATAGTATTAATGTTTGAGTTTTCAATATTCTTTGCAATAAACGCTTACTCTGTTCCTTTAAGTATAAAATTTTATAATTAATGAAATTTGGTGTATGGTATTTCTTTTTCCGAAGTATAGATTTCTGAATGGTACCACATTTGCTAGAAATGGGGCATTAGTTCCCCATACCCTCTTTAGGGATAGTCATTTCTAAATACCTTAGAAATGAGCTGTAAAGTAAAACCAAAAGAAAAAAACGATAGTAGTAAAACACCTTACAACATCTAACCTAATATCAAATAGGGCCTACCTTACCTAATACCTTACAGTCTTGTAAATGAGCTCCATACCCTGTTGTTCATTTCGGCGAAAATATTAATAGCTCTTTCTTTGAATTCAAAGCTTCCACACAAAGTTCTTTATTGTAAGTAGCCGTAATTCAGAGTGTCCGTAATTCAGGAAGTGATCATAATTTGTCATGCTGTTCGTTAAGTAAGTTTTCACTCTTTTCAGGCACTCAATGAATATTTTCAAAAAACTGAAGTTGATGGAATTCTCAATACCATATTTAGCAGCTGTCTCCCTGATATACGCTTTGAAGTTCATTACTGAGAATATATTTCAAGTATTCGGGAAGAGAAATGTGTTGGTTACTATTGGAACATAACTTGATAAGTTCATTCTTAAACTGATCTGAGCAAAAAGTGTTAGGAAAGGTGGATATCAAGTCATTCCGTTTGCCGTATGGAAGAATTTGTTGATATATACTAAACTTTCTATAATTTATTAGTTCTACAATGACCAGATTTTTGTATTTTTCAAATCTTTCATCTGCACAATTATTGAGCGAAAAATCTAATATAAATAAAATTGAGTTTGTGTGTTTATCTTTGTGTATGTGTGCGGCCCGGCGATCAGACGAGTGGACCGAGTTACCAAAATTTGGTCACGGGTACCTTGGTCTAGGCACCAAACCAAGTAGGGATGCGCTTGAGTCGAGACATGTCTCGAATCTCGACTCGACTCGACTCGAATTCGAGTCGAGATTCGAGTCGAGACACACTTTGTAAAATTCGAGACGAGTCGAGACAAACGTATTTCTCGACTCGAATTTTCGAGTCGAGACACGAGTCGAGTCGAGACGGCTCTTAAAAATCTCGACTCGACTCGAATGTCTCGAAAATCTTTCTATAATTTTTAATATTATTTTGAAGAAAGTATTCACTCAGAAACAGCCTTGAAACCAATTCCAGCTTTTATTCCTTTAGAAAGGTACAGAACGCATAAAATTAATAGTTAATCTTTAAAGATCAAGATTTAATTTTCAGCTCAATTCAGTTAATTAGAACTGATAGTTAATGTCGTTGTATTTGGTTGTACTGCAAATATAATGATAATAATAATAATAATTGATTATCTAGTTTGTATAAAACTATTATCCGTAGTCTAAATCTAGTTTGTATAAAACTATTGCGATAGAGTGAACTTCATAAATTCTCTGAATGAGCAGTTGGTAGTCTATAGTAATTTAGCATAGTTATAATTATTGTGTTTTCCTTCCCATGAACGCAATAGGGTTACGTAACTTCTGGATTATTCACTTGCCCAACTATTCTGACGCTTTAATATGTTGCAGCATATCACGAGCTACGAATAATATATAATGTAACATTTGTTGTACATCACATATTATGATACGAGACTATTTTACATAGTATATCTTATCTAATATAAATAAAATAAAGAGTTTGTTTGTGTGTTTGTTTGTCTGTCTGTGCGACCTGGGGACCAGACGAGTGGACCGAGAGTTCCCAAAATTTGGTCACGGGTACCTTAGTCCAGGCCCCAGATCAAGACGAAGCGTTTTTTTTTAAATTTCGAACCAGGAGGGTCTCGTGGGGGACGTTTACTGGGACCGACCTGGGGACCAGACAAGGTGACCGAGACTTACCAAATTTTGGTCACGGATACCTTGGTCCAGGTCCCAGTCTAAGGCGAAGCGTTTTTGTCAAAATTGGAACCAGGGGGTCTCAGGGGGGCGTTTAGCGAGACATGTAGTAAAAGTAATCCAAATTGATCGACATTAGTGTCAAATCCATAGTTTTCACGGTCGCTGAGATCAATGGTGACACTTCCATCAGCGATGACTTGCAACCTAACCGGCATAACCGTGGGACGTAAAACTCAAAGATTTCACTTCATTTTTTCCCTCGAAAGCGATATCTTTCAAAATTATTTATTGTTAGATATTGTAAATTTACGGTATCTATTTTAGTGGACGGGAAATTTTGCATCTAATCGGATAATTTCATGGCTTCTAACAGGAATTCGCAGTTACGAAATTTGCATCACTGTCTTTTGAAAGGATGCCTAGAAAAAAAACTACTAGAAAATAACTGAAAACACAAAATGGATTTGATAGCCAAATTCACGTCATCTTGGTGCGTCATCATTTTTCTTTAAATATTTGTATTTAGTATTAGATTAGAGTTTAGTGTCCCTTTCAGCATCAAGGCTATATGAGACGTGAACTTACAAATTAACGTGGGTTCAGAACCACAGGAGTTCCCATCGGAAATCGAACCTAGGTCTCCCGCACCAAAGACGCGTACGCTAATCATATGGACAAGGGTGTTCGATATTTAGTAATGTGTACATAAAGTTGTGAAATTGCGCTTGTATAATGGAATGCAATTCCTTCTACTGACATAAACCTTCACAATACTTAGCTGGACAAAGTATCTTTAAAAAGAAAATGTCACTCTTTATGTTTCAGTTCCTGGTTCGACTGAAGGATGGAACAAATTGCAATGAGCGTTTTTGGATCCTACTTTGTGTAGTTGATTCATCATAAACTTGGTATTTGATACGGATATGAACTATTACACTTATTTGGTGTTTATTTCTAAATAATAAGTCCTAATACAATTTCATAAAGTTGTAATTCTTCTTTAGTTTGTATCACTTTACACAATGACAAATCCAAAAGGTGTGTTGTATCGGTGCAGTACCAGTTTTTCACGTTTTTCAAAATGTTCCAAAACCCAAAGAATAATCTTTAATTTCTGATATTTTAGTCGTCACAAATTACAATTTTATAATGTAGTCAATGTTTATAATTACTGGGCAGTTGGGCGTTTAAACTAATGACATCATAATAAAGTCAAAACCCTAATTTTGAGTTGAATTGATTCTGATTTTAACGTCCCGTTCAGCAGCGAGGCTATGTGAGACGTGGACCTACTGATTAATGTGGAATCCGAACCTCATGAACTCCCACCGGGAATCAAGCCCAGGTTTCCCACGCCAAAGGCAAGTATGCTAACCGTTAGCCACGAAGGAGCTCCACCATAATTTTAGTGGGCGATAAGAAATATCTCGCCAGTGCTTTTACAATAAATAAAATTTTATAAGTATTAAAGAATAGTGGTAAGAGATTTTATAATAACGATTTTATTTATGAGATATGAGTATTTTGAAAAAAAAAACTAAAGAATAGGTTGGCGGAACCACAAAAGACTCGTAAAATAAACTTTCTTATAAATACATACGCACCTTACTCAACTTTTATAATTGCTATGCTTACGTTCTCCATAAAAACAGAAATTCTCTTTTAGTGATACTTTACACAAGATCATGAAGTGGGTTCAAATTTAATTAAAGGCAAAATACAGTACAATAATCCACAAATATTGCCTCAAGTGAGTTTAAAGATTTCTAAACACTAGTGCGAAACCGGGCTCTGCCGTTGCGATCAATTTACAGGTCTTGAGACGAAAGTAAGAAGGGTCTTACGCACACAGTAAGTAAAAACAATTAATATGCCGGTAACTTTCCCCCAAATGGGTGTATCTTAAAACTAACCTCACCATTATTTTTCTAATTAAATTCTAGCCCGAAATTATGTATCATATTACCCTATTCCCATTTTGAAAACTTGACCTTAATTCAAAATGGCGGATTTCAAGATGGCTGCCATCAAGGTCATATCTACCATACGACTTCCCCCCAGGACTTATATGTATCCACATGGTTTTTCTTCACTTTTCTTCATTAACGCTCCGTTTACAAAGGGTAGTAAGGGACTTCTGTGGTAATCTCTAATAACCACATCACAACTCTTAAAAGTTATTTAAAAAAATAGAAAACATGCACCATGGCAAAAATTTGTCATCACAAGTAATGATGCATACATGCCTTCTATCAGCAAAAAAAGTTTCATTGAAATTGGAGCCGGACATTTGAGTGATGTCGCTTGTGGAATGTGATTGAACGTGACGTCAGAACACATCGCCCCCCTTCCCGGAATTTACGGGAATTAGGTGACCTGAGTGAGCACATGTGGTGCCAGCTCTCTCCAGCGACCTATCAAGGATCATTGCGTGTATGCCAAGACGTGTCGCCGTTTTTATCCATGCCAAAAGTCGACATACTGACAATTAGGTAGGTAGTCATGATGGTCTGGCTGATGTGTGCGTATATTTTAACTCGTACATTTTGTCTCGACTCGAATTTCGAGACGTCTCGACTCGAATTCGAGTCGAGTCGAGACAGAGACTGTCGAGTCGAGACACGAGTCGAGACAGAAACATATTTTCGAGTCGAGACACGAGTCGAGACAACATTTTCTCGAGACGAGTCGAGACAGACTTAAATCTCGACTCGACTCGACTCGAATGCATCCCTAAAACCAAGACGAAGCGTTTTTTTTAAAAAAATCGAACCAGGTGGTTTCAGTGGGGGGCGTCTACCGGGACATATAAAAGTACTTGTCACTCTCGCGTAAAACATAAAAGTGATACAATTGCCAATACGTCTCAACTTTTCGTTAGGGAGGTCTTTTTTTTTTCTGATGTGGGAGACACATAATGTTCTTCAAGGGTACGTTATAACAGTTTAACATTTTATAGAGGGAGATCGAAAGATGGTTTACAATAAAAACAAATAAGAAGAAATAGCGGTCTGTTTCTTTCACTTACAAATCCAGCTTAAAATAAACAAGATAGGCAACCCTCTAAACGTAGACAAAACAGCAAATGTCTTTTCGCAAATACTACTACACAGCTCGAGTCTTTGGATTTCAACTTCTCACGTGGCTTTTCTCCTACGCTTCTATAGGTTGATGCAAGTTAAATGGATGCAGCAGAGAAATAATGTTCAAGGTTTCGCGAGACACTTTGTTTTCTGTCTTTCATATGGAAGTATTTAAAACAAAAGCTCAGAATAAATTATAGGAAATTTTAAGTTCAGAATCTTTAAATTACAAAATTTTAAGTTAGTAGTTTAGGCTTAATGGCTTAATACATATAAAATTCTAAAGGGTAGATGCTGTCTACCCTGTCTCCCCTCAAGCCTCACCACTGTTACGAACTCTAACTGGGTTTTTGAAAATCATTCTTGTCTTCTTCCTTATTATCTTGTTCACATTGCATATGTTAGTGGAACTTCCTGGTCACCAAACATTAATTACGTTTTCTATCTATCCTTTCAACTTCAGCAACTAAGAGGTCCATTTGCTTTCATGTGCAAACACTTTAAATTTTATATATATATATATATATATATATATATATATATATATATATATATATATATATATATATATATATATATATATATATATATATATCTTTAGAGCTTATGATATTTTGTAACATCACGATGAGATTCACATTGGCAAAGTATATATACATTGTACTTCACCCTGCTGAATAGCATTTATACTATGCAGTTTATAAAGTATTGAGTACTATATTGAACGTTCGAATATTTAATTTTTCAACGATTTTTAGGATCTATTAAATGTATTACTGTTCTAGCTTCAGAAGACTAAAATTTCGTATCATACGTATTAATTTTTGGAGCAAATAACAGTCTGTTATGTTGAGAAAGGAAAATTTTTATTTAAATAACATTGGCATATGTCAAATTTTAATTTTATTGTTAGAAGTGTGAGTTTATTTTTTTTAAAATAGAAAGATTCACTAGAAAAGAAAAACTAAATCCAAGAAGAATGGAAAAAAATCATCTTTTTAATTTCTCGAATATTATGGGTCCTAGTGTTTTATTTGATTTTAATAATTGTACTTACGTGTCTGGCATAACAATCCAGTCCATCCATCGTAGCAGCGGCATTCCAGAGGCTTAGAGCAAAATCCATGCTGACAACCTGGCAACACTTGACAGTCAGCACATGTATCTCCTGCCCAACCCAGACGACATCTGATGATAAAGCAAAAAATTATAAAATACTGTTTTTATATTAATATATAAAATTTTGTTATACGGTTATTAGAAATTCCTCATCTAAAAATTGTAGGTTAAATCTTGCCTACATTATATGCTGTGTACAAATATTGTATATTATAACTCAATAGCTCAGGAATGTTCTAAAACTTTGAATCGACTTTGTACATCGAATGTCTCAAATTTCACTTCTATTCTTGATTAGATGTAAGGTTGTTAAGATATTGCTTTTCAAATCTTTATGTTACAATGCAAATGGAATAAGATTTTTTAAATAATATTTTTATTTACTTAGTAATTTAATGAAGTCATATAAATCAATTCAAATAATATCCTAGTTTTCATAAGAACGCAAAGAACTGCATTACCTGAAGTCATCAACAACTTCTGCGATACAGTTTTTTTTTTTTTTTTTTGGCTTACTTCTCACTGTTGTAATTCAAAATGATATGTATTGTATTTTTGGTAGTACGTTTCTATCTTATACGAGAATTACCCTACAGTTAAAGAATGCTTCATATATTACAGGCTATCGTGCACTTTAATCAACCTTATGATATAAACTCGAATTTATAAAATGTGACCTATATTTTAACTCTGCACATAGGTACCGGTATAGTTCTAAGTCCTTGAAATTGTGGAACTTCGAACATTATTAAGCAATAACAGTTACTGTTGTTTAAGTTTCTGTACTTCTATACGTAATGTGTTTCTTCCATCAATATTTGATTATTTGAACAATCAGTTATATTCATAATAGTATTGATTGATATAGAAGCATATTTAGGAAGGAAAGAAGCGTATCCATTGAAATTCCACAATCCAGAACCAATTTATAATAGTTTCCAAGACTACAATAGTTGACATTGATGAATGTTATTAGTATATTTGTATATTTCATCTTCAAATAATAATGAAACAGTAACTATTCAGGTATAGTTATTGTTATTGAATATTATACAGTTTCTCATGTCATTAACAAGGAATATGTTCTTACCTGCATTCACCTGGATATTCACAGTAGCCTCGAGTAGAGTGGCAATCAGACTTGCAGATGGCTGCAAAATAATTATTCATTTTTATTGAATGTTGTAAACAAAAATTTTAATAAAAATAGAATAATAAATTGTTATGTGATACCAGTCTTGTACTAAAAGCCCCGTCTCCCATCTTGTCTTTCAAAAAACATCACTCTTATCTACAAGCGAGAATAACACAAATAAATGTGAAGTTTCTTTGGCTGTTTAAGACTTAGATTTCAAACCAAAATATTTAATTGACTTTCGCACAGTTGTGAGTGTAGCATCTTCTAAAGCAAGTAAGGAGCTAATTAATTTATTAAGACTATATATAATTACCAAGAAAATTGTCTCGATAATATTAATTTAACCTGTACTACAGTAATATATATATATATATATATATATATATATATATATATATATATATATATATATATATAATAAAAGAATAACGGGATCATAGACAACCATACGTAAACTGATCAAGCATTCCGCTCTAGGCAGAATGATCTTGTTTCGGTCAATGTGTCACTTTGTCTCCAAAATATCACAGAAGACGCATACTCGTATTGTTTAGGAAATGCATAAACTGTATTTTACAAAATCTAGTTTAAAATAGATCTTCTAAATATCAGAGACCTTATCTATAGTTTTGACAAATTTGATATTGGATTTCTCTGTAATATGTTTCATGAACAAATTAGAAAATTACTTGAGCTTACTGGAAAAAGTACTCATCTCGTTAATGTAGAATATAAATACTTTAAACCGATTGCACTTTTCTTCTGCAACTTAAAATAATCCTGATCTTGTACACTCCGCATAAAAAAAAATGCGACACCTAACGCCGTGCAGCTAGGCCACCCAATATACACCTTCTTATCCCATAATCGTGTCTGGTAGAGAGGCCCCTTCCTCTCCTCCTTTCTTCTCTCCCATACTAAAATTAGCTAATAACATGAACGCAATTCTAATTTCAAACTACACATGTATTTGTATCGATAAAATGCAATAAAAAAAACTGAGACGAAACAAGATTCATAAGTTAATTTAGGCAGAAACTGAAACACACACAATAAAAAATTGAAACTAATGAATGTCTATTACACAGAGGTTCAGAAATGAGTCAGAGAGAGAAAAAGAGAGACAAGGCGAGAGAGTAAGAAAAAGAAAAGGGAGAACAAATAAAAATGTGGAATTTTAAACTTAGCAAGAAAAGAACCAAACATTATAAAGTTCCGTTACCATAAATCCAACAGTTACATAGAAATAACGTTTGCTTTTGTATTTTTTTCAGGACTCTTCGAACATATAGAGGATGCTTGAAACATTCATTAAGTCTCTTTCATAAAGGATAGCATATGCAATTTCCAGTAGAATTATAGATCTCACATACACATCTAAGATAATGTCAACAGTTTAACACATATGCTTTGTTTCTGCATGGTTCGCTTGTAAATTCGGTAGTGTTCATTGGACGTACTGATGCAAACTACATTCTAATAAACCCAGTAGGTAGCGTAGGTCATATCTTCCATTTCAGACTACTAATGCAAAGTGAAAAAAAAAGATAAAAGAAAAGAAAACAAAAAGGAAGAAAGATAAAATTGAATGAGTGCTATTTTACTGGTAAAATTTTATCAGAAACATCCTATATTAAAAGTCCAAACCGTATCATAATGAAAAGTTACAAATGTTGAAATTTAAAATTGGATGTTCCTTATACATGTAGCAGACCTTGCATGTTTCAAACTTCAGCGTGAATAAATCACATTGAATTATAAGATGGAAACAAATTCGTGTCGAACTAGTATAAATGAAAGTTTGTTTTCAAATAACCAAAGAGATTATCATTTTCTAGTCTTTTCCGAAGATTTATCTGTACCGAACATCCAGCATCACTTTCATCTCTTGCGAATATAAGGTTGTAATTTGCACAGAGAGAATGAAGACGCTAGAAATAAAACGGATCATAGTGTCAGTCGGATGATGTTGGTTAGCTTATGGACCACAACTGGATCGAGGATTCAAACCCATAGTGACCCTGTAATTCGACTGAGACTCGGTAACACAGATGATAAAAAAGATATTTTGCTTATTCCCTTGCGTTTAAACAATATTTCTTTCAGAGCTGACTATAACTGGAGATGTTATGTCCAGAGCACGAAAAGCTCGACGCTGAAGTTGCCAGTTAATTACATTCTCCAGACCAAGTCTATCATTCTCTTGCTCCGTTTTAACTTTGGAACACGCACACGCAGATGGAGTGCGTATGTACGTGAGAGAGAGGGGGGAGAAATGAAAGATGCAACGACAGGATAGGGAAACGACAAGAAAGAGAAAGAGAGAGAGATAGGAACGAATATAAATATGAAACATACTTATCATTAAAGTGTATGATAAAGAACGCACACACTGTTTATTCGAATTTTCGCCAGTGATGCTTTGTAAGTTCTCCAACAGAAGATAAATCTCTGTTTGCAGCCATTATTTTATGCGAAAAAGTTATACTGCCTGGTGGGGAATCGAACCTAGATTTTCTGCTTGGAAGTCTGGTATTTTACCACTACACCACCGATTGCTTTAGCCAAACTTTGTTAAACAAATGCTGTAATATTTATTTCTGAGAACGATAACACGAAAAGTGTTTACTGCAGATCAATGAAGTGTTTCGAATGTCCTGGTAAATCCCTTGCCCTTTCCCAACCAACATTCGTAAATCGTCTCTATCATGACAAAGGTGTTTGCTTCCACATTCTTAAGCATTGCACGTATAATATGAGAAATCGATTCTTCACTATCGCTTTGTAAAAAATGCAAGTTTGGTATGAACATGACTTGAACCCATGCTGGATACCTTTACTAATCGTAACTCCATTACGTTACCGCTACACTACCATGCCACCTGAAGCTAGAAGGCAAATATTACTTACTTTAGCCTTGATTATTAAAACGATCAAGCTTCTTGCTGTAAGGTTATTTGCACCTAAGTGCACAACAAAATTTATTTATTCGACGACCTAGAGAGAAATTAGTGCCCACTAATAAGGAAACCACATTCAATCCAGGAAAAAAATACAGAAATAAAAACATATTATGCAGTAACTTCGCCGTGCAAATTCAAAAGAATGCCAATAATAATAATAATAATAATAATAATAATAATAATAATAATAATAATAATAATAATAATAATAATAATAACCTATATTGTAAAATTGAAAGTGACTGTGACTTAGTCTCTTGAACCACCCGACCGATCTCGATCAAATATTCAACATTGATAATGTTCGTACCTGGGAGTATTTTTATCTATTCGTTTTGATGGTGTTACTGAGGGTAGGGGGAGGATGGAAAATTATAAAAAAGAAAACTTAATAAGTCTTGAATCAAACGACCGACGTGGATGAAATTTTCAACATAGATTACGTTTGTGCAGTGGAATGCTTTTAATCATTGCAGGACGGGAAGATATAGAAAAAACAATTTAAATTAAAATAAAAGTGACTATGTTAATGAGTTAATATGTCTTGAACCATCGAACAGATTTGCATCAAATTTTCAACATGGATGAAGTTCGAGCCTGGAATGATTTTCATCATATCACTTTGACGGTAAAACTTAGGGGTGTGGAGGGTAGGGGAAGATATATAAAAATAAATAAAACATTATGTCTTGAACAACGCGACCTATCTCGATCATTTTTTTAACATAGATGAGGTTCGGGCCTGATATGTTTTTTTATTATTTCACTTTGACGTTAGAAATTAGAGAAGGGGAATGCGAAAGGGATATATCTATCTATCTATCTATCTATCTATATATATATATATATATATATATATATATATATATATATATATATATATATATATATATATAATTTCACAACTCTTGAACCACCGTACCAATCTCGATAAAATTTTCAACCCAGGTGAAGTACGAACCCGAGATGGATTTCCTCATATCATTTTGATGGTGTAACTAATTGAAGGGGGAAGGATAGCAATATTTAAAAGATAACGAAAAATGGCCGATATTAGTACTGAATCTATAATTTTTGGAGTCGCTAAGATGAACAGTGACACATCTTATGCCGTTTAAATTCAAATCCAGCCCGCAACATGGAGGACGGGGAGACATATAAAATGTTCAAAATATCATTATGAAATATAATTGGACTCTAAATGTCATTGTGAAATTCATAGTTTTCCGGGTGGATGAGATGAACAATTGCACTGAAGATGCCATGCTCCGCAACATGGGAAGGGGAGAGGATATATAAAACTCATCGAAAATGACCGATATCAAAGAGCGCTTTAGTAATAGCAAAAAGTGACAATAACGGATCATATTATTAATTTCTCAATTTAGTCCAGCAAAGCGGACAATTGATAATAATAATAATAATAATAATAATAATAATAATAATTATTATTATTATTATTATTATTATTATTATTATTGGCATACTTTTGAGCTTGCACGACGACATTAATTCATAATATGTTTTTATTTCTGTAATTTTTCCTGGATTGTATTTTGTTTCCTTTATTAGTGGGCACAAGTTTCTCTCGAGGTCGTCGAATAAATTAATTTTGTTGTGCACTTAGGTGCAAACAAACTTACGGGAAGAAGCTTGATCGTTTTAATAATCAAGGCTAAAGTAAGTAATATTTGCCTTCTAGCTTCAGGTGGCATGGTAGTGTAGCGATAACGTAATGGAGTTACGATTAGTAAAGGTATCCAGCATGGGTTCAAGTCATGTTCATACCAAACTTGCATTTTTTACAAAGCGATAGTGAAGAATCGATTTCTCATATTACACGTGCAATGCTTAAGAATGTGGAAGCAAACACCTTTGTCATGATAGAGACGATTTACGAATGTTGGTTGGGAAAGGGCAAGGGATTTACCAGGACATTCGAAACACTTCATTGATCTGCAGTAAACACTTTTCGTGTTATCGTTCTCAGAAATAAATATTACAGCATTTGTTTAACAAAGTTTGGCTAAAGCAATCGGTGGTGTAGTGGTAAAATACCAGACTTCCAAGCAGAAAATCTAGGTTCGATTCCCCACCAGGCAGTATAACTTTTTCGCATAAAATAATGGCTGCAAACAGAGATTTATCTTCTGTTGGAGAACTTACAAAGCATCACTGGCGAAAATTCGAATAAACAGTGTGTGCGTTCTTTATCATACACTTTAATGATAAGTATGTTTCATATTTATATTCGTTCCTATCTCTCTCTCTTTCTCTTTCTTGTCGTTTCCCTATCCTGTCGTTGCATCTTTCATTTCTCCCCCTCTCTCTCACGTACATACGCACTCCATCTGCGTGTGCGTGTTCCAAAGTTAAAACGGAGCAAGAGAACGATAGGCTTGGTCTGGAGAATGTAATTAACTGGCAACTTCAGCGTCGAGCTTTTCGTGCTCTGGACATAACATCTCCAGTTATAGTCAGCTCTGAAAGAAATACTGTTTAAACGCAAGGGAATAAGCAAAATATCTTTTTTATCATCTGTGTTACCGAGTCTCAGTCGAATTACAGGGTCACTATGGGTTTGAATCCTCGATCCAGTTGTGGTCCATAAGCTAACCAACATCATCCGACTGATACTATGATCCGTTTTAGCTCTAAGCGTCTTCATTCTCTCTGTGCAAATTATAACCTTATATTCGCAAGAGGTGTAAGTCATGCTGGATGTTCGGTACAGATAAATCTTCGGAAAAGACTAGAAAATGATAACCTCTTTGGTTATTTGAAAACAAACTTTCATTTATACTAGTTCGACAAGAATTTGTTTCCATCTTATAATTCAATGTGATTTATTCACGTTGAAATTTGAGACATACAAGGTCTGTTACATCTATAAGGAACATGCAATTTTCCATTTCAACATTTGTAACTTTTCATTATGATACGGTTTGGATTTTTAATATAGGATATTTCTGATAAAATTTTACCAGTAAAATAGCACTCATTCAATTTTATCTTTCTTCCTTTTTGTTTTCTTTTCTTTTATCTTTTTTTTCACTTTGCATTAGTAGTCTAGAATGGAAGATATGACCTACGCTACCTACTGGGTTTATTAGAATGTAGTTTGCATCAGTACGTCAAATGAACACTACCGAATTTACAACCGAACCACACAGAAACAAAACATGTGTGTTAAACTGTTGACATTATCTTAGATGTGTATGTGAGATCTATAATTCTACTGGAAATTGCATATGCTATCCTTTATGAAAGAGACTTAATGAATGTTTCAAGCATCCTCTATATGTTCGAAGAGTCCTGAAAAAAAATACAAAAGCAAACGTTATTTCTATTTAACTGTTGGATTTATGGTAACGGAACTTTATAATGTTTGGTTCTTTTCTTGCTAAGCTTAAAATTCCACATTTTTATTTCTTCTCCCTTTCACTTTTCTTCTTCTCTCGCCTTCTCTCTCTCTCTCTCTCTCTCTTTCTCTTTCTCTCTCTCTCTCTCTCTCTCTCTCTCCCTCTGGCTCGTTTCTGAACCTCTGTGTAATAGACATTCATTGGTTTCAATTTTTCATTGTGTGTGTTTCAGTTTCTCCCTAAATCAACTTATGAATCTTGTTTCGTCTCGGTTTTGTTGTTTCATTTTATCGATACAAATACATGTGTAGTTTGAAATTAGAATTGCGTTCATGTTGTTAGCTAATTTAAGTATGGGAGAGAAGAAAGGAGGAGAGGAAGGGGCCTCTCTACCAGACACGATTATGGGATAAGAAGGTATATATTGGGTGGCCTAGCTGCACGGCGTTAGGTGTCGCAATTTTTTTGATGCGGAGTGTACAATCCTTGTTTCCAATATGTGCGTCTTCAAAATAAAAATAGAGAGCCACTTTTAATTCAAATCGTACCAGTCACCAAAGTCTAAAATCTCAAAATCACTAAGTGCTATATTTCTTGTATTTTATCAATACTATGAAGTTGTACTCTAAAATTACGAGTTGTACTCCAAAATTACTAAAATAAAAATATATATCGCCAACTCTGTTTTGCTGCTCATACACAGAACAGATGATACAATCTTCTTCCCCATTATTGTTCATTTATTATTCATAATGTATAATAACTAGCATAGTAATTACAAATGTTTATTGTATAATAACTCACGCTCAGAGCAGAATAATCCATCCCAGCCTCTTTCACAAATGCATTCAAAGCTGGAGTTGCAATATCCATGTTGACATCCCGGAAGAGCTATGCATTTATCACATTTCTCTCCGTAGAAACCTAAAAAGAGAAAACAGAATCATAAATAAAATCATTGTTTCAAAAAACAACAATAAGATTCAATGTTGCATACGTAAGTTATGTTTCCTTCTTTCTTTCTTTTTTTCTATTTTTCTTTCTATTTTTTATAAATTTATTAGATATAAGCTCCTCGTGAGTAAATAGTTAACGTTATCGTCTTTAGTGTGGGAGATAGGACTCGATTCCAGGTGGGAACATAATCGTTCGGATTCCTCGTTAAGACATTTATCCAAGCTGTATGTATTCTCGGTGCTGGCTAAAAATGGATGCTAAAAAAAAGAAAAAAGAAAAGAAAAAGAAAAAGAAAACTCCTAGACGTTAAATAATGTTCGTATAATAAATACTTGCACTTTTGCCAAATCTCATGCCGATGCAACGTTCATCAAACTGTCAGCAAATGCGTAAAATAAAAAAGAGAGAAAAACCGTCTTGTCATTTACAAATTTTATTGGGCAATAATTTCTCGCATAATAAACACATTGAGACTCTTTTCCCCGGCACTCGATTCTCGTAACCCAGAGTCAAGACTTTTGTGCTTTACAGGGCCCAAATCCGAAGTTATCGCTAGAATTGACCACGAGACCAGAAGTTCATCGTCTCGTCTCAAAAACAAGATGAGAAATACATTTAAAAAAAAATCAAGACAAGATGAGAAACAAGACAATTTCCGTCTCATTTTTGAGATAATGATCGAAACGAAGCGGGAAATTTTACAACTCTCGTAGACAAAACTATTTCACCAAGTCTTAGATCTCAAACATATTTTAGTGTTATATAATTCATAGTATATAAAAAAAACTATAAATAGATAAAATGATTATAAGGACACAATGAAGTGCATTTATCAACGTTTAAAGATACACAAGTCATTACACAATATACTCAAATAATAAATATGGTTTTAAATAGTGTTATATCACATCTTTTGTGGGGCTTTCATCACGCGAAAGGATTCTGACAACTAACTAACTCGATGGTCTATGGTTCAATACAGGGTTCAGAAAAGCTGTCCATTGACTTCTGTCCTTAGCCAAATGGATTCAGTTTCTATTTTGTATTTCTATTTCTGAGAGATTCATAATAATGTTGTCCTTCTATCTGCGTATAGGTCTTCCTAATGGTCGTTTTCCGATTGGATTTCCAATTAAAACTTTTGAAAGTGTTCCTACTTTCTTCCATTCTGGGTACACCTGCCCACTTGATCCTCCTAGACTTGATGACCCTAACAATGTCTGGTAAATGGTATACATTATATAGTTAATCGTTATTAAGTTTCCGCCATTCCCCATTCCCGTTTCTCTTAGGTCTGAATATTCGTGTCAGAATTTTATTTTCAAATACTTTCAGTCTGTATTCTTGCCTCAGAGCGAACGACCATATTTCACAGAGTTCTAACAACTTCTAGATTAAATTTAAAAGAGATGAATTTTGTACATAAGTTTATAAAACGAGACGAGAACAATTTTTCGAGAATCGGGACGTAACAAGAAAGATTTTTCTTGAACAGAGACGAGACTTGTACAAAATTTACAAGAACAGACTAGAAAACTTTATTGCTTGTCTCGTCTCGTCTCGTGAGTAACACTAGCTAGAAATCTGAACAAAAAAAAATTGATTGAAACATTTGACAAACTAACAAACGGAAGAACCAACTTGAGACTTCCATTATTCTTTTCAGCTCCGAACTATGGTTCTTAAGAGGAGAAAATGAAATCTTTAATTTCATATCTTACTATCCTACTATCCTTTGTGGTAAAGGATATGGATAAATCAATTAAAGTGAGTAATCACTTGCCATTCAAATAATAATATTTCAGTTCTTATGTATTTTTGTGTATTTAACTCGAAAACAAAATAACCTAAATTTTATAGCTAAATATGATTTACTATTTGCTGAATGTTTATTTAAAAAATCATTTAGATAAGTTATTTTCTTTATTGTTGTAGGAACTACACCATGTTTTAAGTCACTAAATTAAGTTATTCATCAATATGATCTATGAGAATACACACGACTCCCTGATTTTTAAAAAGAATCTCATACATTAAGAATTAACCACAAACTGTTAAAAAAAAAGTAACTCCTTCGTCTAAGTTCTTGGAAAGTATACTTTGATAAGGCTGTGTTGTAAATATATATATATATATATATATATATATATATATATATATATATATATATATATATATATATATATATATATATATATATATAGACGAAATGAAACTGTAGAAGGAAATGAAGAACCGGGTTTTTCAGAATTTAGAATATCTATCCGACAAACCTTCTTGTTCAATACTGGAAGAACATATTTTGGTGTTGAGGAAATTTTTTTCTTCGCACAAAAAATAATGTTAAGGACCAGTAACAAACTGTGCATATATACTGTAACAGCTATATACGTATGCACACACACACACACACACACACACACACACACACACACACAATTGAAATTCGGAAACAACAACCATTTCCGTTAAGTGTAAGTATGTTTCTTTCTTTTCTATATGTAGTTAGAAGACTGAATATCATTTAAATAATGAATGAATGGACCCATTTACTCTTATCTCTTTTAAGAAATGTCATTCATTTTGACATTGAAGAATAGTACTAGATAATTTTCCAAATGAGCAATTCTTACATGAAATGCAGAACTACCAGAAAACCGTACCATGATTATTAAAGATATTATTAAATATCTTTCTCTGGACTTTATGGGAATACAAAGACAATATAAATACAATGATATATACATCAATGTATAAAAGTAACTCATTTGATGTGTTTCCGGCTGAAAAATCTTCATTATTTTTGTTTATCATCACTGACATGTTTTTTCTCCTTCAAATCTGTATATTACTTCGATTCATTATACTAGCTTATGTCTTATTACATTCTTCTTCTCAAATACCAGCATTTCCGGCCAGGCTACATATAACCGTCAGCATATAACGGTTTGATTCTTCCTGTTTCTGTGTATCTCTGAAGACAAATAGAATGTCAATGGACACAAACAAGCAAACTATTTTCAGTAAATTCGTTGTGAGCGTCTTTCATGTCAATGTTGAATTTGCATTGTAAACGATAATTTAAAGTATTCTTGGATGTAAGAGAAAGAAGCATTTAGGAAGAAGCAAATTTTATTTTATAGATCCGTAAATAAAGAATTAGTTTTAAAGACTCGCAAAATGTTTCGTATGGAGTATTATATTGTATGGGGCAGTAACATATATATCACACAAAAATAATGAAAAAGCCTGGAGGCTTTCGAAATGTGAGTGTGGAGAAGGAGAAGAGAATTAGCTAGGTTGGATGGAAAACGATAAGGATGTGTTTGGAGTCATAAGGAAAGAGAGAAAGAAAAGAGGAATTGAAATTGGTTGGAACATTGGCTGAGAAAAAAAAAAGGTGTCATAAGGGTCATGCTAGAAGATACTGTGGCAGGAGAAAGGAAAGGGCGAAAGAGGCTAGAGTTGATGGATGGTACTAAAACCGAAAATTCCTATTTGAAGATGAGCTGAAGACCATAATAAAATATGGAAGCTTCTTAGTATGCGACAAGTGACCTTCCAACAACGGATAATACATATGATGATGATGATGGGTCTAAGCAATATCGCTAAGGCATTTGAAATGAAACTCTCAGATTACAGTCAAAATAAATATTGTTATTTGGATCTTTCTCAAAAATAGAAACATAAAATCATTTACATACACACATACCGGTATTAAATGTAAACATATTAATGATACTTACTGAAGCATTTATCATTTCTTCAATTCTTGTATTAAAGTAAAAGATTTACTACAAAAAAAAAAAAAAAGTCTGGCCAATTACGTTCGATATTTTGCGTTAAAGAACATGGATTTGTTATTCTCTTGCATATATTCAGTATGATGGATGAATGAGAGTGAATAAGCTTTAGTGGACAGTTAGACAGAGGGAACTTTAGGTACGGGAGAATGAGAAACTCCATTAAATTGGAATTAGCATCAGCAAGTTTCCCTATGCAGAAATTAGTATATGTTTGAAGTGCATTCCATTAATCTCCTCTTACTGCTAACAAGCAAAGAGTTATTTGGTGAATCACTTTAATCACATCAAGTCGAATCTGATGTTTGTCAGCACTTCTAGAGCTAAAATACCTTAGGGAATATCATAATAGAATAACATAAGTAGGAACACATGAGCTCGACCTCCAAGTAACCTCTCAGGAGACGCGTTTAGCTTGTAGCAACAACCTGCTTGAGGCTCAAGGAAGCTAAACTTCATCCAGACAAAAGAAGCGTAATCTCTCTACTGGTTACGTCGGTAAAAGAAATCAAGTCTTTTCTTTAATTGCATATATACTAAATTCTACAAGAATTTTTATGTTTTTATCTATGTAATTATAACCAGGAGTAGATCTCAGATTTAATCAAATGACTCTAGGCACGTCTATGTCTTCTTCGTTGTAAAATATGATGAAGTGCTATTTTAGTCCGAGTAAATTCTGTATTTCAAGAGGAGCAATAGTCGCCACTATAATGTTTCTTGAATTCATGCTTCTTTGCTACTAAATTATTGCTACAAAATTTTGAAATATGAGTTCGTATTTACAAACGAAGACTCTATAATGGGTTTTAAGAACATCTAATATATATATACTTTTTCCCCGTTTGTATTTTTTTCTTGGAACACCGGAGAATATTATGAAATAAAAGATACGGACCCCCGCACTAAACTTTCTCCCTCTCGCTTATTAAATTGAATCATTTCAAGCTGCAGTTCTCTCGTAAACGTTTATTTACGAAATAGGAACAATATTATAATAGGCGCTTTCTAAAAAACCGTATCGAAGGAAACATCCCTAACAGCAAACCACCTTTTGAGGACTTTTTATGAGAAATTATTCACGCCATATTGTAAGATTCTAAAGCAAATGTTTATTTATAAAAAAAAAATAAAAAAAAGTGCCAACAAAATTGTGTAAATCATTCTTGAGAAAATTATCCGTAAAGAGTATCCCCAAAAATGAACTACCACATGTGGAGTTTTTCATGCAAAATGATTTATACCGCATTATAGATTATTTGTTAATTAAGAATTCATTAATGAAGCAATACTAAACCAACTGGACAGTTTTTTTAACAAAATGCCCGAAAAACAACTCCTCTTCAAGGGTAAACTATCCTTTGTGAACTTTTTAATTTAAAAAAGATTATTCTATAGTGTAGATTTCTTAATGGAATATACAGGGCGTTTCAAAACAACAACGACAACGTTTGGGAGGTGATTTCTGACACCAAGATAAGACAAAAAGTATAGACCAACCTGGATGTACAAATGCTTCCTTTCGGAGTTATAGGCTGTTGAAAATGTGAAAAAATGAACTCTAAAGGTCCATAGCTCCAACACTATCGGACCTACCGTAGTCAAGTCAAGACTTTACAAAGGAACTAATATGTGGTCTATCCAAACATACATGCTTCAGAATTCTGCAGTACTTCTGCAACAATTTTTATAGAGGTAGTTAGTGAGTACCGTACTTCAGATTATATGCCCGTAACCAACTGCCTGTACAAAAATTGTTGCGTGGGTATCTTAGGATTCTGAAACATGTATTTTTGGATATAGCACATATTAGTTCCTAAGTGAAATCTTGACCCGACTACGGTAGGTCCCGTAGTTTTAGAGCTGTGGACCTTTAAAGTTAATTTTTTTCATGTTTTCGGCAGCCTATAACTCCGAAAGGAAGCATTTGTGCACCCAGGTTGGTCTATACTTTTCGTCTTATTTTGGTATCCCCTCCCAAAACGTTGTTGCTGTTGTTTTGAAACACCCTGTATATTTATGAAAATTATTTAATGAAAAATGATTTATACCATATTTCAGGTTTGTTAATTGAATATTTATTTATGAAATATGAAAAAAATTGCCTCCCCAAGAAAACTCACCACCCCTAAGAGCAAACTACCTATTATGGGTTTTTCCTATGAGAAATGACTTAAACAATATTATAGGATTGTTAATGAAGTATTGGATTATGGAAAATAAACAGTGCTAAAGCTTTTTTTTTTCTTTACTCTTCACTAAACTACAACTACTTTTGTGTAGGAAGGAAACTTTTAAGAAAAAATGAAGAATGGTATAAAAACCTGAAGTTTAAAAGTTGGTTTCGATAAAATGAACGGTCTGAACGGACAAACGAACAAACAGATACAGAAAAGCCACTTTTTTGGTTTGTAGGGGTTCTGAGACGTGCAAATCTTTTGAAATCTCGATTTCGATTTTTCCCCACTATCACCATACTTTGTTTTGTGCTACCATCACTAGAAAGTAAAAATCGAAAATGCTCGTAGACAACAACATGCAGCGAATTTTAGAGAGTTGTTTGTAGGAGATATATTTACCGTACCCAACCCTACAGGGAATATACTGCAATCTATAGTATTAGTATATTGCACGACGGAGGACGCTATGCATTTTTGAAATGAAAAATGAAATGAACTCTTTAAATTTTACGTTCCACGGTTATGCCGGTTAGGCTAAAAGAGACGGTGATGATGAGAAATGAATGAAATTAAGAAAGTTGGAGGAAACGGGAGGACCCTGAGAAAACCTGTGAGCGCGGTGTTTGTTCACCACAAAGTCCACATGGCGCGAGCTAAGATCGAACCAGGGACCCCAAGCATCAGAGGTGAACGCTCTACCACTGAGCCACCGCGCGCCCTAGGTAATTTTTTAAAATGTTGGTAAGAGCAGGAATCGAACCAATCGTTCCACGCGTCAGAGGCACACTTTCTACCACTTACCCTTGGTGACTCATAATGAAAGGGATTTTTAAAAAGCCGGTACTTCTAGGCGTACACCTTGTCTCAAAAAGGTTGAGCGCATTCTTTATTGGTGTTTTGAGGCAAAAATTTTCTAAGTCCAGCTTCGGGTATCTTCGGGAAAAAGTAAGCCAGGTTCGAACCTCCAAGCCAGCCTTTGCAATCGGGAAAAAGTTTGCAGATGTGTTTTTCTTCTTTTAAATATAATAAGACTTGTTACCAAGTGTTTAAAAAAGCAACATTGATTGAAATACTTAATGATACAATATTTCGAAACCTTGCACATGCTTGTTTGTCATTTAGCTCTCTATACGTAATGGAGCATTTAAATACGTTAAAGAATCTTTCCATATGTAAAAGAATGCTCAAAGTTAAGAAATAGAACATAATTATCGCCTGAGTACTAAAATAAAAGTCAAAGTAGAACAGAAACAGCGTTTGTCATGGATATGAATGTCATAATTATCTTGAGATCCGTTATACATCGCTAGAAGGTTAGCTCTAGAAGTCCTTGTGTTAGCTCATTGGTAAGCTGTCGGATTTCAAATCATAAGGTTGTGAGTTCGAATCCCATCTGGGTCAATACTTTTTTTAAAATTATATTTTCCGCAATGCATGAAAAATTATATAAAATAATTATATTAAAATACATAAGTTGTTTATATATAACATAATAATTGCAGAACATAGTAATTATTATGTTTAAAATATAACATCTGAGATAATTTTCACAGTAGGTCGGTATTATATATGAGGATGTAAATACAAGTTAAGAAACTCGTTCAATAGCAATAAATAAATCATGTAGTGTATTTATTTGCAGCTATTTGTCATATAGAGAGTAATTCTCAACATTCATAATATAGAATGTCATTTATGTTCTTGAAAAGTTATTCGATGCATAAACAGAGGGTATAAACAGAGAATCCAAAGTCGGAACGCTCGCAAAAAAATTCATGAACCCCAAAGGTCACGTGAGCAGACTGGAATTGTCCTTATGAAGCATGCCACAGCAGAAAGTCTTTACATAGATTTTCAATTCAATTCCTGATATATGCTTTTGCAATGTGGAAGTCGTGATGCCTTGAGTCGCCCTCTCTCTCTCGCTCGCTCGCTCGCTCACTCTCTATTTATACAGAATATAAAAGTGGATTTATGTGTGTGTTTCAACATAATTCTGATATATCTAGAGCAATTTTAACTATATTTCTTACAGTCTGGAAAAAGAGTACTGTCGGGATACATATCAAAAATGCTAGAAACGGGTCGATATTATTATTGAATCCATAGTTTCGTGGCCGCTTAGGTGAATAGCTCTACTTTCAATTCAAGTCCAATTAAGCTCCCATTAGCACCCAGGGTGGTTACGTAGCGACATAAAGATATCGAAATCAACTGATATTAGAATCGAATCATAAGTTTTCAGCGCCGCTAACAGTGCAGCATTTCCCATTAGTCCACATTAGTTCCATTGCCTAGAGGGCAACATATTTGCAGAGTGCAAATTTTAAAACTTGAATAATATTTTAATTTTTTCCGTATGAAAAAGTTAAAAATCATGAGCAAATATACTAACACCAACGTAAAATGTTATTTCACGAACAATCCTCTTTTACTATTCTAATATGTTTAATAATAGCGTAAGAAATGTAATAGTAATTCAGAACATGTTTCACAGTTGTTATTTTTTCTTACATAGTTGTAGCTGTAGCATGTAGTGAGTGGAATTTAACTGTAATAAATTCACTAATTAACCATATTCGAATTAAGTTTTATTTTTAAGTTCGGAATGAAGGGGCGGAGAAATATGGAGTTATTGGGGGCACCGAGCTTTTCTACATTTTATTTTCAAGATCTCCATTTTTCTTTTGTCATTTGTTCCTAATAAAAAAAGTTCAGTCACTTTTAGATTGTCATAGGATAGTAGGAGTTGGATTTTGGGATGCAGCCTGTGAGATTCTAGAGGAGCTAACTGCTTGAAAAAATATTTTTGAATCATCTGTAACATATGAAATAAGGATATGTATCATAAAAAATTGAAAGTAACTATGTCTGCGTAATCATCACGGTCAAATTGCAAAGTCAAATGAATTGACGTTTGGTATATAATCAGGCTCCAATCCCAACTGGGAAGTTGTCATACGCGTGTCACTTTCATTATAATACATATCCTTAGGGGGAGTAGAAGTCCGAATTCTTGCGAAAAATTTAGTATCTCACAAGCCGTTCAACTGAGAGCTGAAATTCAGCATATAACTCTTTATTAAAAATAAAGAGAATATGCCCTGGCATTTTTTTAAATTGTCTTTTATGAGCGGGGGGACGGGGGTGCATTTTCTATATATTGGAAATTGGTAGTGGGTTGATTTGTAAAAATAATCGAAAACGATTGATATTAGTTGAGAAAAAAATTGAGTAATGCAAACTAAAGTTCTTTTTGAATTTTATACCCACTGCTTTCTATTTATAATTGCTGAAGCTGGTGTTTAATATATGGAGCGTTCCGAGCATAAGGCAATCAAGCCATAAAGTTAGAGAAAAATGGCCATAAAATTTGTATTCTAAACTTAATTACATGGGCATTTCCAATTAGTACGGCATGCTTAATTATATAGAAAATTAGTTTCTCTCTCTCTCTTTTTTTTTTTTTTTTTTTTTTACGTTGGTCTACTTTTCCTTGATTCGAAACTTTTAAATTTCACCCTATTTTCTACTGAAATGTGTCTGTAAGGCAACGAAGGAATACTTACATATGGTAAATTTAAATTCATTTTAATTCGGAAGATGAGAAACACTTTGCCATTATATATCGTAAAGGTCAGACCCACCAGTATTGTAACAAAGAGGTGCTTGAGCCAATGACGGTAGAAATTCAAACTCCGATAAGTGATAATTTCACAGTCTTGTTTTATTACAAGTGTAATCTCTTTAGTCAATGGAGAGGAGGACGTGGGTCATCGGTCAGAGTTGATGTCGATGGGTTTTGGTGGGTCGGAGTTGGTCGCAATGGTTCAGAGTGGTTCATAGTTGGTGGTGGGTCAGAGTGGATCACGATGGTTGATGGGTCAGAGTGGGCAAATGGGTCATTTGGGTGGTGGGTCATAGTGGGTTATGGTGGATCGTGGATCAAATTTTCATTGACCCACACCATCTCTGGTTAAAATTGTACTAAAGATAAGAGGCACCGAAGATGCATGTCGGCTATTATGCTCAAATTTTGCGCATGGATAGTACTCCACCAGAAAGCAATAAATCTGAAACGGTTCACGGTATGACCTCCTAGAACTCGAGATGTAGGGGTTTGTCTGATTGGCTAAATTAAGACGTCAATGATTTATCCTTCAACAACCAAGCTTTTTATGATCGTTTCCGTGGGGAAGTCAGAAGAACACGTGCCTAGTAATCGTAATATTGATAGTTCGCGTCCACCCCGGGGTATTTGTTTTGTGTTTTTTTGTTTCACCTAAATATAAACAAATCACACATATAGGCATTTTAACATATTTTGGGAGAGTAATTTTGTGGTTCGTTGGCGTTTCATCGCGTCTCTGCCGCTGGTAGTAAAGTTTTCAATATGGAACTTGGGCCATCACGGATCGTCGCTGCGGGGCCACCAATTTCTGGCGAGAGGTTAATAGTTGACCATCTGTAGTCCACCGACGCTTACAGCTTAGGGTAATGAACGATGTCCTTGCCTTGTAGACTTCATGACTACCGACGTCGGCAGTCAACTAGCTTTTAGTATTCCTTTACTAACCATCTATCGTTCATGTTTGTACACGGTGTTGTCATAATAATAATAATAATAATAATAATAATAATAATAATAATAATAATAATAATAATAATAATAATAATAATTATTATTATTATTATTATTATTATTATTATTATTATTATTATTATTATTATTATTATTTGTAGTAACAGTAGTATAATTGATGATAGAATAATTATTGTCTATGTATTGTCTAGGTAGGACTACACACAGGATTTGGCTCGTTTTGGTTCGACTTGACTCTAATCCGAGTCGAGTTGGAAGATATTTTTCGCGCCGAGTCCAAGAGTAGACCTCAAAGATGTCTGTTTCGAGTCGAGTCGAGTTTCAAAGAAAAGTCGTTCGTGCCCATCCCTACTAATGAGAGCTTAATCGGAGTTAAGCGAAATTGAAAGTCTCACTATTTATCTAAGCGACCCCGAAAACTATGAATCTAATATCGATCATTTTCTAGCAATCTTTAATATGTATCCCCCTCCCATTCACCATAGGTAACCCGACAGCACTCTTTTTGAAACTATAAGAAATGTGGTTAAAATTACTTTAGGCCAGTGGTTCTCAATCTAATTCCTATCACGATCCCCTTTTATCACACGCTCTTGCCAGCGACCCTTTTATAATTTGTTTTATAATAAGCTTGTGTGGGATTTTTAACATACCTATTTCTATAATAGTAGAATCCATTTTTTTTGTTTATAGTGAACAGTGCCATGGAAAATCATTGCCTGGGGCGAGAGTATAGTACGATGTCACCGTATATATGAGTGACGTCGACAGACTAGCTACGAAGCGCCACCATGGTTGGCACGAAGCTCAATAACATTTTCAAAATAAACCCTACCTTTCCTTAATTTTGAGCACATTTTATTACGTTTTTCCTTCTATTTTACACATGTGCACATGCACTTTCCTAACTTGAGTAACACACTTCCTCCGAAATGTGTGGCCCCTCTTTTCGGCGCCCGGCACTGACAGTGGATACAGTAACTGTAATATCTATATTCCCAACGACGAAGGTGCTGGTTCAAGATGGATGTTAAACTCCTTCATTGAAGAGGCCATTAACGTATCCGATCTAAGCCCACAACTTCTTGACCAAATAATAGAATGATCATGCGACAAGTCTTTGCAACTGGTTTTCTGTAACGAAGACTTGGACAAGTTCTGCCTGATGAGGAGAGAAGAATATCCTGGTCTGGTGATTGCTGCTTTAAAAGTAATAATTCCATTTGCTATATCATACTTGTGCGAAAGTGTTTTTTGTTTTTCATGGTAAACATTAAAACAAAGATAAGAAATCGCTTATCAGTTGAAAACGGCTTGATAATATTCGTTATGAAGATTGAACCGGGCATTGCTGCACTAGTGAAATTACACCATGCTTAGGTATCTCATTAGGTTTTAATTTTAATTGTATTTCAATGTGCAGCTTTTGTTTCATGTGTATTTTTCTAGTATTTCTATATACAGTTCTCATTAGTTTTATATCATACCTCTTTGATTTAAATTCATTTTTAAACAACTCTACTAACTAACTAACTCTATGGCCTATGGAACCCGGAGGTTCAGTGCCGCGTTCACAAAAGCTCTACACTGACTTCTATCCTTAGCCAATTGGATCCAGTTTCCACTTTGTATTCTTATCTCAGCGAGATCCATCTTAATATTGTCCTCCCATCTGCCCCTAGGTCTTCCTAATGGTCGTTTTCCGTTCGGTCTTCCAGTCAAGACTTTCAAAGCGTTTCTACTTTCTTCCATTCTAGCTACCTGACCTGCCCACCTAAGCCTCCTAGACTTGACGACCCTAACAATGTTGGGTAACCGTATAAATTATGTAGTTCCTCGTTATGAAGTTTCCGCCATTCCCCATTCCCGTTCCTCTTGGGTCCGAATATTCGTCTAAGGATCTTGTTCTCAAATACTTTCAGTCTATGTTCTTCCCTCAGAGTAAGCGACCATGTTTCGCAACCATACAGAACAACAGGCATGATTATCGTTTTGTATATTTTAAGCTTCAAATTTCTCGACAGAATTCGCGACGACAAGAGACTTTGAACCGAATAGTAACACGAATTCTACACCCTTTGAAAATGTTCAGTAGACTTATTTTTTATTGTTCTTTACAGTGTGTATAAAAAATAAAAGTATGCCTATCAGAACAAAATTAAAAATATTTAAAAATAATTTCTGGTATTAGATTCTAACTATATTTGTCTCTTCCGCCTATCTTCGCGATCCCCTAGGGGCCGCGACTCCCAGGTTGAGAAACCCTGCTCTAGGCATACATGAGTTATGATGGAACATACATACATACACTTTTATATGTATAAATGCAGATAAGAGAGAGTTGAGAGACAGCGATTAAGGAATTACCGCTCTCAATCTCTTCCCTTTACTTTTGCGATTCGTGAATTTCTTACGTGACAGTTTGGGGCTAGCTAGTTTTTTGTCTTGAACCACGATCCGATTTTCGATATGCTCTACCTAAATGCTGTAATGCGAATATTGAGAAGTTATCTGCGATGAAAGTAGCTGCAAATAAATGCATTACATAACTTATTTATTGCTATTACACGATTTTTTAAATTTGTATTCAATATTCACACATAACACACCGACGTTCTGTGAATACCTCAGATGTTATATTTTAAAGATAAGAATTACTTATGTCGTGAAATGATATGAATATATATATTCAACTGATATATACAACTGATGATATGAATATATATATTCAACTCATATATACAACTGATGATATGAAAATATATATACAACTGATGAATTGTAATGTAACTATTTTACATAATTTTCATGCATTGAGGAAAGTAGAATATTATAAAGGAATCTCACCTGAACGGGTATCGAACTCACGATTTAAACGCTCGGTGGTGTACCACTGAGCTAATATGACCGCTTTTCGGAAGCTGCTTCTGAAATATAACTGAGCTCATACGTAAATGCTCTTTTCCGTATGGAAATCACAATGACGAAACGAGAGTGTGAATACATAGTCTCGAAATATTGTATCATTAAGTATTTCAATCAATGTTACTTTTTTCTACACTTAATACCATTTCAACATGTCTTATTATATTTAACAGAAGGAAAAACATATCTGTACATCTTTTCCCGATTACTAAGGTTGGCTTTGGAGGTTCGAACCAGCAGCTTTAGTTTACTGTTTTCCGAAGACACCCGAAGTTGGACTTCGAAAGTGTTCGTCTCAAAACAGCTATAATCATATCGCTCAATCTGTTTGGTATATGGTATATGTTTTTATACGTGTAAAGTCAGTATAACAATTCATTTTTTAAACAGCTTTTCGTATGTATTAATATTCCTTTATAAAAACTGTTTTTATTATTATTATTACGGCGCACCATTTTCAGATTTCTTTCGCGAGTCGTTGACCAAGTCGTTCGCCACCAGCGTTGCCAGCGTTGCTCGGAATTATTCCAAAACCTGATCGAACTTATGCTAGATTCGGTCAAATTATGCTAGATCCTCATAATTACTAATTCAGGAGTTTAAAAAAAAACAAAGTTGAGATACGATAACGTAACTTAAAATACACAGAGAGCAAGAATGCATGGATAGAACTCAATACTTCACGCACCAAAATTTTAACTCAACTAAATTACTGCAGTCGTTGCCAAACTCAATGGCGTATATATCGTATAAATGAATGCAAAGTTTTTGTTTACATATTTTGAAAGAAAATTACTTCGCAGCATAAGCGGAGTTGGGAATCGTCTGCTGGGGGAGGGGGCAGATTTTTGGTCGGTCTCGAAGCTGTCATTTCAGGAATAAATATGATCATGAAGTCAGAAGTAAAGATGGTGAAGTTGTCAAAAAGTTGGGGGGAGAATGGCCCCCATAGCTCCGCCCATGCCTCGGAGTTAAAGGATTAGAAAACCCTGGGTGGAGCCACAAAAAAAAAAAAAAAAAGCCCAAAGCCGTTCCGAACTTACTTAGGAAAATAAGACTGCCTGTATGGTTTACCGAGTGTATGAATCAATGGAAGAGGATACATTTCTGCCGTTCTTTTTCTTCCCACGACCAACTTCTCCAGGTTTTACGGCTTTTTGATAACTTGCTGAAATTGTGCTAGATTTGGGCAGGATGCTAAAAGCAAGATGCTAGGTGCTAAAGACATGCAAATTATGCTAGATCTAGCATCATTATGCTAGATCTGGCAACGCTGTTCCCCACAATAGGCGTGTCGTGCAAGTAACCAATCACACGTCAGGTACTAGCTTTTACCTATTGCTTTCTTCTCACAGCTCAGAACATTGGTAACTATGGATAGACGTACAGCAGTAATTACTTTATGGGAGTTGGAAGGTTATTCTGCAACTGCAGCTAGCAGGCGAGTAGGTGTCCCGGCCTCTACAGGAAGGCAATGGATTCGGAAATATGGTGCTACAGGTCAGACTGGTAATTTACGATCTCCTGGTCGTCCGCATGTGTCAACCGAAGCCCAAGATGCGAGATTAGTAAACGAAGCCCGGTTAGACCCACTAAGGACGTCTAGACAGATAAGGGAAGCTTCTCTCTTTCCTGGTAGTAAGCATACAGCTCTGCGAAGGCTTCGTCATGCTGGGTTACGTGGCCGTGTTGCTGCCGTGAAGGAAAAACTCTCAGACGACCACAAAATTTACCGTCTCGCGTTTGCACAGGCGAATGTGGGTCTCAATTGGGAAAACGTAGTTTTCTCAGATGAATCCATATTCACAACATCAAAGGAGGGACGCCGTTTTGTGTATCGTCCGAGAGGCACCCGATATGACCATGGATATGTGGCTGCTTGCAATCGCAGTGGCCATGTATCTATTTTATGTTGGGGTTGGATTTCCAGTCGCGGAGCAGGACAGCTTCATAGAATTGAAGGACATCTGGACAATGCTCAGTACTTAGACATTATCAGTAATATCATGGTGCCATCTGTTTCAGCCTGATGGTGTAATTCAGTTCCAGCAATACCAGTCGCCAATACATACTTCCCGTGTGGTTCAGGAATGGTTCGCAGGGCACCCTGAGATTGATTTAATCGACTGGCCGCCTCGTGGAGCAGACCTCAATCTCATGGAAAATATGTGAGCAGAAGTGAAGCGTACTCTAAGGGAAAGTTGGCCTGAGGCAGATCCACCAAGAACTCAGGATGACCTGTGGCATCTTGTTTCCGAAGCATGGCTGGAGGTAGGGGAAGGAGATAGATTTGTCACCCATGTAATAGATTCCATGCCCAGAAGAATGGAGCGTGTAATAAATTCAGAAGGGTCTTGGACACAATATTAATGACCCCGCCTTAACTCCCGAAAACAGCCCTTTTCAGGGCTACCTAAACGCTTCTGAAAATATTTCTAGAAGTAAACCACTCCTTGTATCCGATTTCTGTGCAATCCTACTAACAAAAGAATGATAATTAGCTGTAGGCTTTGAACTCAAGACCTCTTCAGTGGCAAGTCCGTACTCTACCAGTGAGCTAACATGAACACGCAAATCTAACCTGAAGAAACACGACTTTCAATTTCTGGTATTCGATGACAATGATGCTCATATACTTTGCAAATGTTGTATTCAACTTGGGATATTCTGCAACACACACACACACATAAACAGAGAGAGAGAGAGAGAGAGAGAGAGAAAGAGAGAGAGAGAGAGAGAGAGAGAGATGAATACACAAAAGCATATTCAACGTATTCGAATGAGACTCTAAGTAACAACATTCCGTTCTAAAGAGAATTTGTGTTTCTTCCCGTGACGTTAAGGGGATCGGGAAAAGCTATGTGTCTTGAAGCAGGATACGACTTTGGATACTCTGTTTATACACTTTCTATATCCGTAGGAATATACTGTATTTCACGAATATAAATAACATACTGTAATGAGAATATTGAGAAGTTAAATCTGTATGACAAATAGCTGCAAATAAATACACTACATAACTTATTTATTGCTATTAAACGATTTTCCTAACTTGTATTTAACATTCTCATATATAATAACGACCTACTGTGAAAATTATCTCAGATGTTATATTTTAAACATAATAATTACTATGTTCTGCAATTATTATGTTATATATAAACAACTTATGTATTTTAATATAATTATTTTATATAATTTTTCATGCATTGCGGAAAATATAATTTTAAAAAAAGTATTGACCCAGATGGGATTCGAACTCACAACCTTATGATTTGAAATCCGACAGCTTACCAATGAGCTAACACAAGGACTTCTAGAGCTAACCTTCTAGCGATTTATAACGGATCTCAAGATAATTATGACATTCATATCCATGACAAACGCTGTTTCTGTTCTACTTTGACTTTTATTTTAGTACTCAGGCGATAATTATGTTCTATTTCTTAACTTTGAGCATTCTTTTACATATGGAAAGATTCTGTAACGTATTTAAATGCTCCATTACGTATAGAGAGCTAAATGACAAACAAGCATGTGCAAGGTTTCGAAATATTGTATCATTAAGTATTTCAATCAATGTTGCTTTTTTAAACACTTGGTAACAAGTCTTATTATATTTAAAAGAAGAAAAACACATCTGCAAACTTTTTCCCGATTGCAAAGGCTGGCTTGGAGGTTCGAACCTGGCTTACTTTTCCCCGAAGATACCCGAAGCTGGACTTAGAAAATTTTTGCCTCAAAACACCAATAAAGAATGCGCTCAACCTTTTTGAGACAAGGTGTACATTGTATTTGTCCAGAGCACTAAAATGTATTTAATATGTCTAAAACGCCAGTAGCATGTGACGCAGATTACAAAACTTACTCGACACCAGGCAACACCTAATAATCACCGTGTGCAAACGCCAGTTTCACAATTACAGCTGTTCTGTGGCGGTAACAGCGGAAAAGAGTAGGGGTAGAGAAACTATCTGTAGTCTTTGGACATATGTATACATACATACAACGCCTGTAAGAACAGGGTTTTGGGAGAAGGGGACATATCTGCAGCAGCAGGTTGGCGACTCCATCTCCATGTTTTGTGGCATACTGCCAATGTATGAAACAGGAGGGATTACGCATAGTTCTTACGGAATCCGGATAATTATCCAGCCAATAGGTGCACAACATTTTTCTCCGTGATTCCAAAATTGTGCCTTATGAACCAAAAGAATATATCTAATTTGAATAGTAATATTGTTACAATAATAATAATATGATAATAAAAGTACTGCAAACTTTGCTCCTTCCTGCGAAAAATCCTACGGACATCCGTAGTTGTACCTACCATTGTTTAGTTTTCTTCAGTCATTCTTCTATTATTAGACCCTATTATTTAGAAAGTCTTCAGCTCTGTGTCACTTAAGTTCAGTAGACAAAATTATTTCTTTTATTTGATAACTGTCGCAATCACATAAAGTTTTACACTGCACAAACTACTAAAGACACGCATTTTCCAGCATACAATCGCATGGTATAGGATCGAAGGAGTGACCTTTCATGCCAGAGATGACAGCTGTGCTGCGAATTGGTTAGAACTGTATATGTGAAATTTACTTTGGTTTCTGATATTGATAATGATAGTAAGTTTTTAGAAGCGAAACAAAAAATTGATTCTAATCTTCTATCAAGGAATCTGCTCACAAACCTATTTCCAGAAACTATAATCATCATCATAGGTATTCTGCCATTATTCGCAGGTCACTTGCTGGAACTGAGAAGCTTCCATGCTCCATGGTCTTCCGCTAACCTCTTCGTTCTCACTTATGATTTCTCTGTTTTGATATCGTCCATTAATTGTAGTCTCCATCGCCCTCACTCTCTCTTTCCAGCCACCGTATCCTCTAGCACGTCCCTCATGATACAATTCCTTCTTACCCAATGTCTCACCCAGTTCCTCTTTCTTTTCTTAATTATAACTAAAGTGTTCTTTACTCCCCCGCCATTTCTAACACTTCTCCTGACCAAGTTAATTCTTTCCATTCTTCTCCACACCCACATTTCGAAAGCTTCAAGTCGTTTTTCATCATTTTTGCGTAATGTCCATGTTTCTGACCCATACAGCACAATACTCCACATGAAATAACTAATATTTTGACTACAAAATTATGTCTTTGAGCTTTACGTCCCACAGTTAGGCCTTCTAGAATAAAGGAGACGGATAATTAATGAAAATTAATAATTATTACGAATGAATTAGTTGAATGAGAATGTGGGAGGCAACGGCAGAATCTAGAGAAAACCCATGAACACAATGCTATTCATCTCAAACTCACATGACTTGAGATCGAAACAGTGATTCCTCGCCCAAGAGGTGCGAGCTCTACCACTAAGCCAACGTGTCACCGTTTTGACTACGAGAACTTTCCTGTCCTTTTTGTTCGATTCAAGCGAAAGCCATCCTCATAATAATGTTAGCATCAATATGGGAGGCCACTTGCTGAGAATGACATGTCTCCAACGTTGTACTACGCTCAGAAACTAACTCCTATATCTTAAGAAGAAAGCATCTATATCTCTAGTTATTTTCATTGTACTGTACCTTTCATCACACAACTCGGAAAAATAATTTCTTCTCAAATAGTGTGCCCTAGCCACTTTTTCTTTTCAATCTGTGAAAGACTCCTCTTCCTAACTTTCTCCCAACACTTTGTCGTTGCTTTTGAATCGCGTCTAACTACTTTTCTCCATTCTTCATTACACCATAATTTCGAATATTCCTGGTGTGGGCCATTTTTCACTGCTGTTGCGTAACGTTCACGTTTTTGCTTCGCATAATACGATATAATCAATACACCAAACAAATCGGCTTTTAACTCTATTCAAGGATCCACAATTTACACTCTTCTCCTTGTTAAGGGTTCTTTCGGTATCCCAATACCGTTTTATATCAGTATTATCATATACCGCGGACGATACTTTTAATCTCTTCCTCCACCTGCACTTTATTCCTCTTCGTCTTTGATATTTAATGCAAGTTAATAACACAAACACAATTTTAATAACATGGTACTGCACTCAATAGTTTCGGTTATCTGCTGAAAAAAAAAATTCCATTCGTTTCCTAAGGTGTGCATTTGCAAACTTTCATGTAATCTAAATTCTTGGATGCGAGAAAAACATTTCTACAAAATTTTAAGGTTCTACGATTTATAGTTTCAGAGATCAGGAGAATGTAAAAAGAACATTTAAGCCCTCCATCACTCCTAAGGATATGCCATTTCCAATAATTCGTTTTATTTATAGCCTAAGAGGCAAAGAAAACATTTATCTAAAATTTCTACGTTCTATACCCTGTATTTTCGGAGATCTGTTGAATAGCAAAAGTTATTCAAGGCCCTCACCATATCCCCTTAGGATATACAATTGTCAAAACCTTGCCTTATTTACAGTGTGAGATGTTAAAGGAACATCTATAACTTATAGTTACTTCAGATCTGGTGAACGGCGAAAAGAAATATTTAAGCCTTCCATGCCCTCTTAGGAAAACCAATTCAAAAAATCTCGTCCTACTTGCAACTTAAATATACGTCCCGAAAACAAGACATCTGATCACTGTTTCAAAATTTATATTTGAATATAATACTGCTGTTATTGAAGAAAACATTGTGACAGAAAGAAACTACATTTTAATAACCAAATTACTGATATTATTTTCCACTAATGTCAGTGCTGTGCTTTTGTGTGGACTAATTGTTAGAGTTCTAGGCTTAGATGTGTGTGGGTCGGGGTTCAATACTCAAGAATAGTAATCAATTATCGGTTTCGAACCTGCATAGTGAGGCAATGGGTAACTATGTAAAAGATAGTGTTGTGGAACCCTATGTAAAATCAGTTATAACGACAGTGAGGGGCAATGTGCTGATCAAACATTGCCGAAGTGAGCGACCAATACCCTTCTAGGTTTGGTGCCATGGAATTTATTTGTTTACAATAATTCCGTCAAATAATAAGTAATGCTTTAAGCAACCTACTTCTACACCTCTTTTTTATCTGAAAAGAGGTAAAACGATAATTTCCGTTTGATCATTTCTGGACAGTAAAACAGAAAATAATGTAAGTCATGATGGACAGAATTGGAATAAGCCTCCGAATCTTACGATTATGAAGCGAGTATGTATCTTTATTTACACCTGTGTTTCCTGTCAATTTCGGTCAGTTGTTTTGATCAGATTTCTAAAGCATTTGTGGCACAGTTCATATGATATAACTGTGTGTTTGTTACTTGGTAAATCTCTTTTTCTTCCGATCCTAATAGTTGTTAATTACTCACAGACGTTCATCTATGTCAGTTGGTGAATGAAGAAAGACTCTGTTGGCATGGAATTTCCCACGAACAAAAGGTGAATGCCCTTACGAGATGTTTCATGACACACAAACACACATCTTGCATTCAAAAGAATCAACTTGAAAAATACTTCGGCGGAAGAAAAAAACACAAAAGTAGCTGTCATCTCAATTCAAACACAAAGACGTTTCGTGTAAACAATGACTTACCAAGTTTGCATCTGCATTCTCCAGGTCTTTTACAGTATCCTTGCAACGGGTCGCATCCCTTCTTGCAGATTGGAACATCGCATAAATCACCGGCCCATCCTGGTAGACATTTCACCTCACCATCGTCATCACATGTGTAATGGCTGTTCTCCGCTTGATTAGAAGGTAACTCACAAGCCTGTAATTAAAAAAAAAAAAAAAAAAATGATCAATACAAAGGATAAGAATGCTTCCTTTGACATTCATGCTTATCACAAAAACGGCGGAAACATTATCGTGTACTTGCATAAAATAAGTAATTATAAAATTGTTTATTTGGGGTCTAATGTTCCCTATCAGCTCTAAGAACTGAACATTCAATTCAACATGAATCCGAATGATTTGCACTACCAGCCCTTCCTGTTGGTCTAGGGGCTAGCGCGCGCAATTTTCAACCCGTTCGATTTCCGATCATGGGTTCCATTTCCGGTGGGAGACATTGCGATGTTTCGGATCCCATCTTAAATTATAGGTTCGCATTTCATATAATCTCAGCGGTAAAAAATAAAAAAAAAAAATTGAGACACTAAACTTTAACAAACAAAACATTTGCATTACCAATGGAAACTCGATTCTTTCGCACAACTAACAAAAATGTAACAATCACACCTTTCCCCCCTAGCTAGCTGAGATTGACATATCTAGATAATCATTATTTGGATAATAGATTTAAATTGATCCGATAATTGATAATACAACAGATTATAAATAACAGATTATATCCAATGTATATCTAATTGCAATACGTTTTATGATGCCCCTCTTCGGGTACTACCTAGATATAAGGAACATCTGAGCAGGAAAAGGGCAGTGCGTATGTAGCCTATGAAGAATAACGTATTCTCCGTACAGATTTCTGTAGTAAAGATAAGGATTCCGTATATTTTTACAATATACCACTGTCCGGATAACGGATTTTTCTCAGTGTAGACGCCTATGACTTTCAGTGCGAAAGATGAATGAGGCCGGATTTTAAACCTGTCTTTGGAACGTTGACTACATTGTTATCTCGGACTGTTTTTCCCTTTATTCCTGCAGACGGACAAACGAACGGATAGACAGACACAAACGTTCTATAGAATTTCCCATACTAATACATATAATAGTTTGGAAGGCTGATAAACGGATACTGATATGTATTTTGCTCTTCCGCAATTCCGAATAAATTACTCAACACACTCACGAAAACAAATCGCAGATTTCACTAACAGATTCTCCGTTAGGGTTATAAAAATAACTGACACTAATATCGCTACAGAAGTAGAACAGTCTTAACACTTTTTTTTTTTTTTACCCTACTTCTCTTTATTTTCATTTCTTTGTTTATTTTGAAGAGCACGTATTGGGCACTCAATGTGAGTTCCGTAATTACTATACACGCAATGACTGAAATTATACCTTGTCATCAACAGGAAGAAATAAGGAAAGAAAAACTCACAAAAACCTTGCGGCGTTAAAAAAAATAAATACTCGTCAAAAAGATGGTTTAGAAGTTTCTAATGTTAGTTCAATTTCATGTGTTAAATAGAGCTTAAGAGAGGGTGTTCCTTTTCTTATTATTGGTTCTTGGGTCTTGTCTTCTGTCTAATTTAAAATAAAGGAAATAGGAGTCTCTGATTTCAGCGTTACCAAGGAATTAATAGGAAACAATTTGTTGCCCACGCCCAAAAAAAATCAGGTTCTACTACTGGTTAGGTACTGCAAATAGACGGACTTCTAAGGCACAATGTTTCTCATCTCATGACTTTTCTCACTATTGTGCTAGCTGATATTAGCACGTTTCCTTTTCTATATATGTGTTCCTAGTAGTAAATTATACATTTAGAAAATCAATTCATTTAATTTGAGTGAAGTGTAGGTGGCACTGGTCCATTAGTAGACCACTGTTATTTTCTTTTGTTTTCACCAAATTGTGACTAGTTTATCTTATAAATACGCTTTGCATGCAACAACATTATTAATGCTTAAGAATAATGTGAAGCGATTGAATATATTCAAAATGTAGGTGTGGAGAAAAATTCAGAAATTCTCCTAACTGGAACGGTAAAGCAATGAAAAAGTTATGATATAATTTGGCAAGAAATTGTCTTTTAGGGATATAATATAGTAGTGCTGAGCTGTAGCAGTAACACGGTGCTACTTATTATTGCCAATTTTGAGATCGCTTATACACTACTTACTTAACCTAATTCCATCAATTTAATGTTTTGATAATGGTGTGCTTTTTTAATTTTGTTTCTTCGTACTTTGCAATGACGATAGGATTGGAGGGTCTTGTGATTGTAAAACAAAGTTGATTTATAGAGATCGAAAAGTACTTTCTGAATATATGTGTTTTCTATGCGACTCTTTGTATATATATGTAGAGGACTAGAGATTGCCATAAGAGTGATTTCGAATTTTCGTTCTACTTGCAAAATACGGATAATTTTCTAGATCAATGATTTCCTCAGAAATGGCTTTAACGATTTTATACACATGTTTTGGAAATAAATATTTTAATAATAGCATTTTAGTAATAGCATGGCACTATCTGTTCTTCACGGAAAAGTCTGAAAGTGGTAATGAATATTTCATTAACACTCCTTAGAGTTTGGGATAAATCTTCTCCTTTGAATAGATCTAGAAACTATATTACACTGCTAGGAAGGCTTGTTTTGAACGAATTTTAAAGATTTCCTACATCGTTTATATATTTCATAAATAATAAGACAGGTGCGATGAGAGTAAAGAAAAATATAGTATAGCCTATATAATTAACTATCTTTTCTATGACAATCATCAATTTCATTAAATTAGTTTTATCAAAGTTGAATCCCTAGCTAAATTATTTTATCTAAGCTGAAAACGGTATTCTGACTTTATTTCGTGTAAGCCAATTCTAAATAAGACTGAAGATAGAACTGCTGAACAAAATATATTGGAACTGAATTGAATTAATATTAAAAACCATATCAGAGAGCACCAGAGAGATAGTGTAGTGAAGAATGGTCTATACTGTGAAGGCTGATCTAGCGTAATATGTGCATACACCAACTGCACCAGATTCAAGCCCCGTTGCTATGGACCCCACATTAATAGTAGGTACTGTTCTTCATAATCTCTGTGCTGCATACGGACATAAAACAGAAAACCATACTTCACTTAGTGTTAAATATCATTAATATAATTTCAGTCTAAATTCAAATTTCATGTAACCTGAGTGTCGTAAAGACATTTTTTCAAATATGCAATCTAGCTTACGTAGGTAGCTAGGTAGACCTATAGTGTCAGTTGGTGAATAAGATATTTGTGACAAAACCAAATTTTAGTAAATAAATATGATGTTAATAACCAGATAAAATTATTAACCCCAGTAAAGTTTTATTTACATATTTATTTCGTAAATTTAATATTTATCATCTTGTTGTATTTTATATGTTTGTATTGTACAGTCCGCAGCAAAAAAACCCGCAACATGAGCATGTAAGTTTATTGTGAAACTACGTCTAACAGCCCAGGGAATCAACATAACGTCTAAGTGGCACGAATCACGCCAGAAGAAACATCGACGTCTTCCCCTGCGCACTTATGTTGGAGCAAAAGACTTCGACGTATTTTCAATAAAATTAAATATCCATGTTGCAGTTCTTTTTTTTTTTTTTTTTTTTTTTGCTGCGGACTGTACATGTTACATAATAATGCGATTAAATATATAAGCTTGTTTTACGTAACATCGTCTTTGTATGTAAATATTTTGCTCCAAGTAGCTTTTAATCTATTTACCTCACGATGCTAACATTGCTAAAATCAATATTGTAAAGGTTAATGGGAGTCTTGAACCCGGATCGATAACTTAAAAAAATAAATCCCTTACCCTTAAGTGTTCATGTTGCAATTTAAAGAAAACTGAACACAGTGTATGCAAAACAGAAAATCTCAAAACACAAAGAGTAAGGTTTCAGGTTATGTCAAGGAAGGGGCGAGGAAGATTGTCCACCGGTATAAAACTTTCATGTCTTTTAGTAGTATATTAATAGTTATTTTTGTAGTTATTTTAAAATTAAGGTACTTGTAATTTTTTAAAAATATTTTACATGAAAATGTATAACACTATAACATATTTGAAAACTAACAAGAAAATTTATCATTCATTTACTTTTTCCTAACCTAATGATTTCTCTTGGATTGCTCTTGTCGAGAGAGCATCGGCATATCAGATTTTATCATGGGCATTTTGAACTTAAATCGGTCTTCACGATGCACATATCTGTGATATGAGTTCTCAAAGTATTATTAATTTATCGTGTATTTCATATTCCTTATAAAATTTAGCATTTTTAACAACAGGTCCAGAAGGTTGTAGGTTCCCTAGATTTGGGTTAGGGTCTGAGATTTTTCTTCCAAATTTGTCATTCTTCAGCTTCCTGCTTTAACTCCCAATCAGGGCCGTATTTACACAAGAACCAACATGAGCTATAGTTCGGGCCAGCAAGTTTTGGAGATAGGTAAATATTCTCGGACCTGATATTGCCCGAAAAATGTATTATTTTCTATTTTTATTTGTATATTATTAAATGATATATTAATGTTAGAATATTACGGTATTTATGTATTATTTTATTACTGTGTGTAGTACGTTTTATTTTCTTTTTTTTTCAGCTCACTGTCTCAAATTTTCTGTGGCATTTTTAAAAATAAATGTTAAATACAGTTCTACTCAGAATGTTTCCTTCTATTTCTCAAATCATTAATCAATTGCTTTTTTTCTTCTTCGTACTCATCGCTTTCCTTCCATCTTTCTACGTCAATAATTAATACCGTTTAGGAAAGGGATCAGGAATTTTTTGTCATTCCACAACTATTCGCAATTTATCCGCTATCCGCAAAGGATTTTTAAAAAAATATCCACAAAAAACTTTGTAGACTTACGTTGACGTGGGTATTCGAGAATATATCCGCGAATCCGCATCTGCACAGTCCTTTGCCTATAACTGCTCCAGAGGTAGAAAGTTTGCCACTGAGATCCTTTAAACCCCCTTCCCTCACATAAAAAAGCATTACGTTAGTAACATCAAGAGCTCATCCATTGAACACTTTTAATATCCACTGGTTATTTATTGAACTCTATAGCACTTCAGGGGATACGGTGGCTCAGAAGTAAAGCGTTCACCTCTGGTACATGGGGTCCCTGGTTCGATCCCATCTCGCGCCAAGTGGGCTTTGTGGTGGACAAACACCGTGTGCATAGATTTTCTCAGGGTTCTCCCGTTTCCTCCCCCTTTCTTCATTCTGCCATTTTCGTTCATTTCTCATAAACACTGTCTCCTTTAGCCTAGTCAGCATAAATGTCGAACATAAAGCTCAAAGATTTCATGAATAGTGTTCAGTGTTATTTTACTGAATATATGTTTGATTCGTTCCTGAATATGTTGAAATATGCTGCGTATGTACCCCTAAAGATTAAAACCACAGATATGTTCTCCAAGTTATATAGTTTACAGTGCTCTATTACTGATCTGTCCCTGATGATATGATTGGTATTGAGTAGATAAATAATGTCCCATTATTTTATAATGGTTTACCTGGTTTTTCGAATAAATTTGAATACTTCGAGCATTCGTTATTCAAGTTTGAATAACGAATAATTATTTATACAATTTTTCGAATATTGAAAACGGACATTCGAATAACGGCAAAGAAATTTTTCGAATAACTAACAAATGTTCCAAATAATTTTAACAGCATTATTTTAGAAAAAAAATGTTGTAATTGGGCGTTATAAAAAACACGAGAAGAATTGCTATTTTCAGATTATTTTACAGAAGACACTAAAACAAAAAATTCTGAAATAAATTAGGGTCATTCGGAAGCAAAAATCAAATAATTTATGGCGTAAATTATAATAGAACGATTGGAGGGGAGGAAAGTGATGACAAAAGGAAAAAAATGAAAAATCACCAACCTGTTTTTTCCACTTTGGTATATAACGAGCTGGCAACACTGTTGGCAAAACACAAGCACAACATATTAGGAATAAATACGTCTTCATGAGTGCAACGTGATGTATTGTGAAAGACAAATTAAAATAACCACCGATGCCTGGCTTCTTCCTGTGGACGACGACTGAGTGACTGAATGACCGCGCGACGAATACTTCTTCGGATGGCCTCGAATGAAGCGTGACAAGGCAAAGGCAGGCAATACTTCCAACTGTTGTTGTTCACTCTCCTCCTATCTGACCGCACTGTCGACTGCTGAGGACTTTCAACCTAACTGTTCCTACAACCTACTTCATCACTTACTTCATCTGAGCGTTTGTGTTTGCTTTTCTGCATCTTCTTGTGCAAAATTAGCAGCACAATCGGCTTCCTCTAGTTTTTTCGTAAGAATTGATGGCTCTGTTTTACACTTCGCCCTTCAGAATTCCAAAATTGCACCATATATCATTGAATGATGTTTCCATAGCAATTAGGATTGTAAAATATGCCGAAGACACTTCAGTTGAGTTGAGTTTGATTTTTTGAGTTTAACGTTCATTTCAGTAGCGAGGCTATATGAGACGAGACCTACTGGTTAAGGTGGAATCCAAAAAAAATGAACTGCTATCGGGAATTGAACCCTGGTCTCCCACGCCAAAGGCGTGTACGCTAACCGTTTAGCCACGAATGAGCTCGAAAACACGTTAGCATTTGTTACAGGTTTCGACAGCACTTGGATAGGTGGTCATTGAAAACGCTAGATAGTGTTGATAGGATTCGCAATGTGCTGATCACACACATCTCGTGATGTAAATGAAATACTTCAGTTTAACGTCCCATGTCTATGCGCTTTAAGCTAACGCAGACGATGATTAAGGCAAGTGAATAATGATGGAATAATTTGTAAAATGAGAATGTGGGAGGAAATGGGAGTACTCCGAGAAAATCCACTGATACGATGTTGTACACCACAAATTTACTTGACCGGGAAACGAACCAGAGACCCCACGCACCAGAGGTAAGCTCTCTATTATTGAACCACGTGGTCTTCTCGATTTAAAAATTGCTGACTAGTTTGCCTATGCCCTTCGGGATTTAATGCCAGAGAATTCGTTTTAGTTACGACCTTTTACTCTTATTCGCAAAAAACTATAGTTTATGTTTATGACAGGTATATGTGCTGAAGAGGGCGACAAAGTATCTTAATATGCAACCAAAACAAATAAACAAACGCAATCGTCTACTCAAAGATTTTTAAACAATGAATAGTCTAATCCTTGAATTCCAGTGTTCCTTCTGGAAACGAATTATTGGTTGATTGTTTAGAAGTAACACCCCTTTTCAGCACAGAGGCTGAGATCCGAACCAATAGTTATTTTCTTTTTATCCGAGGCTTAGAATCCCTGCAGGCTTAGAATCCCCCGGGACCACTGGACGTTTAACCGTCAAAATGTTAGATTGCATTTTACAGAAGCCTCCACCGTCCCCTTTAGAGCATAGGATTGCGATATTTATTAAAGATCCCGTCAGAGAATCAAAGTTTTCTAGACGCCAACCGAGATGTTTTCATGTGTATAAATTTAATTCATGATCTCCCTACAGAACATGTTGTAGTGGAGACTTTGACTCAAATCACTAGCAATGAAAATAATGAAAACAATACGTTAATTTGCGTATGTTTGTTTGTAGAGTTCTTTTCTTATTCTAACAATATACTACTGGACACTAAAAATGCAACGTCAAAAAGGAGGCATTAAATTGACCACTTATTTACAGATTGGAAAGAAAAAGATTAATAGAACTCCACGATTCATCACATGAACCAACCCCCTCTGGAAACGGTAGACGGAAGCAAGCCAGAAAGTCATAGTTCAGTAATGACCAAGGTGACTAGAATTTTTACTTCCAAAAACGGGACGCATACGAATCGGCGACAGGGGAGGCGGGAGGTAAATATCTGACTTCCAGATTGTATTTTGGGACTCAGCAGTGTTTTCAATTTACACGCAAGTAAGAGTGATAATCCAGCGTTTCTAACTTAAGTATTACCCAACAATACTTTTAACTATTTGAACACTCAGAACTCCCACACAATTTCCACTTGAACATTCAGAAGTTACGGACACGGCTGAACATTGCCAATGAGTGTTGGTATGGAAGAGTGTAGAATTTGCATTTACTATTTATACTTTGAATAATAATTATGGGACACCTGGGTCATTTTTTGCTTAAAAACGGGACATTTACGCGTCCCGTTTGAGAATCAGAAAAAAATGGGACAACGGTTGGAAAAAAGGGGTTGTCCCGACTAAAACGGGACGTCTGGTCACCTTGGTAATGACCGAATGTTGATGTGAACACTGGAACCCTCATTCGGGGTTGTTGCGCAATGATCAGTGTTCCCTCGAAAATTTGTACTTTGTCTGCTAGAGTGGGGCATTTTTGCACAGCTCTCACTGCTGCAGCTCCATTTGACTCCACATCGTTCGACTATGTGGATACAATAGTGCCACGAACGTCATGTATACTGTATAGAGGCAAATGGCACGATCTAATTTCCGGAAAATTCATGCTTCTGTTTACAGCGTCATTGAGGCTACATGTATATTTAGCGGTACCTTGGCAATAGATTTGACTATGGCTACATTCTGCATCACTATACTTCTACGGTACTGGTCATTAAGGTATGGGATATTCGATTCCATGTCTCCTAGCGTCTAATACACACTGACTGGTTCTTGTAAAGTCAACGGTACACAAGGTCTGTTGACTCAGTCCGATCCGGCTGTAGTCCGCGATCACTTCAGTCCTGTATGGAGCTATTTTCTAACAGGAAAATACGCGACTGCTTCTGGGAAGCAACTTCTCACACTTATTGAATGGACAGAATAGTCCACTACTTCCTTGGCTGGATCGCTCACGCGATCCCTCGCCAATTGAACACTTCTCGTGCATTATTAGCAAAATCTCGCACAGTAAAGATATCCGCCAACAACAGCTGAAAAGGTTCTGCAACATGTTATAGACATATCGGTTGTCATATCCCAGAAGGATGTCTGAAGTATCATGCTCTCTACATCTTGTAATATCACAAGAATTAAGGATGGCCATGGTGGAACCAAGGGATACTAACCACTGAACTTTCTGCTGTGCCCTCACTGTGCTTTCACACGTCCTACAGAGCAATAAATATAATTATATCACACTTGTACCTTAAGCTATCTACCTGCCGCATTTGGAGCTGCTGCCCTTTTCCTTCTTGATACTGCATTATTTTTGTAGAGCAGTGTAGATTTAAATCAATGTAGTGTAGATACTATAGATTTAAAAATCGGTATATACAGGGTGGGCCATTTTAATTAATCCACGGAAATATCTGAAAAATGATAAAACATAGAAGAAATGTTTCAAGTACACGTTATATATTGCTAAGGGGGAAACCCAATTCCGCCAAAAGTACCCCTCCTTGCCCCCCCTAAATGGGGGTAACGGGGGGTAATTTTGAAATGTCAAATGGGAACATGGGTCAAGTAATACCTCGTTCGAAAGGTCTTGGAAAACTAAGTAACGCTGTACCAAAAGATGTTTCATATTCTACACCGGTTTCAAAATGGCCGCCATAATATGGTTCGGAAACTCCAGTACCCGTATTTCAATTTTGTTCCATTCATTTACCTTCCATGGTTTTCATACTACGGGTACTGGAGTTTCCGAACCATATCATGGCGGCCATTTTGAAACTGGTGCACAATATGAAACATCTTTTGGTACAGTGTTACTTAGTTTTCCAAGACCTTTCGAACGAGGTATTACTTGACCCATGTTCCCATTTGACATTTCAAAGTTACCCCCCGTTACCCCTATTTAGGGGGGGCGGGGAGGGGTACTTTTGGTGGAATTGGGTTTCCCCCTTAGCAATATATAACGTGTACTTCAAAAATTTCTTTTATGTTTTATCATTTTTCAGATATTTCCGTGGATTAATTAAAATGGCCCACCCTGTATAAATTAAATGAACCAGTGGCGGATCCAGAAATTATTTCGGGGGCGGGGCTGGAACAAAATGATTTAGAAAAACAGTGGAACTCATTTTTACTACTCAAATTTGATAGCAATATATAATACACTTGCATATAGTTAAAAATAGGCTAGTTCATGAAACCAAAGAAGTGGCATTATCTGATATTCTACTTCATCTATTTAAAAAGTTTATTTTATTAATATTATTACATTGTTCAATGTATCTCACTGAAATGCTTTTTCTGTATTCTTAATGAGCTAGGATTAAAAAGAAACCTTCGGGAGATACATAAATTATTTTGTAACAAAGAATACATATCACAAACTTCACGTCAAAATAGAACTAAAAAATACAAAATTGATATATCTTTGTTTCAGTCATACAGAACTTGCAATCTTCATGAATGTTTCTGAGCGAAGAAATCCACTACTTCAGACACATCAATTGTAACATCTTTGTAAATATTCATTAGGGCTAACCTACTAAGTCTGTCTTGACTAGTAATGGGCAGTGGGAATATTACCGGTGGGAAGGAAAATAAAAATTGGGAATATTCCCGGGTTTTTTCCCTGGCATATAAATTCCCGGGAAGAAATTTATTTTCATTTCTTTATTTTATTTTCTAAATTATAAGAACTATATGACTAATTACTATATTTTTATTTATTATCATTTACTACCAGGTTTTAAATAATTTCTAGGTTAAAATATTGAAATTTGTTGACTGTATTTTTATAATAGCTAATAATATGTTTTTTTTTTTTAATTTCCATTTCCATTTGTACTATAAAGTAGCAAAACACTAATTTAAAATGAAAAGGAACAACTCAGTAAAGTAATCTAGAAATTCTGTGGAGATAGAGTTGAGGTACTATCAATACATTCCGAATCACCGTTAGTCTGTCCGTTGACTCAGAGCTTCTGAATAGGTACTCAGGATTCTCTTACATGTGAATTAACTAGGGATGGTACCGAGACCGAGACCGAGACGGCCTTTTACATACCGAGACGAGACCGAGACCGAGACGGCCTTTTATCTACCGAGACGAGACCGACACCGAGACGGAGCTCTATAAATCGAGACGAGACCGAGACGAGACTTAGGTCAGTCTCGAAAGTCTCGGTCTCGTCTCGAATATTGATTTAGACAACTGTTAAGATTGACCTTTACTCAAAATTTCTTTCGTTGCTGTATTAGATAATATTGGAACAGTTGACTAATGTTCAGTGGCGTATTTAGGGGATGGCTATCGGACTGAAGCCCCTCCCGAAATAGATTTGTGATCATTTTTTCGCATTGCACGTACAAAAAAAATATTTCTTACTCGTTCTCAAGCCTCTCCCGAAACAAAATCCACTGCTGATGTGTATAGTCATCTCTGTCTCTCTCTCTCCCTCTCTCCCTCTCTCAATATATATATATACCAGCAAATCCAGGATATGATCGAGGGAGGGACAAAACCATAGTTTGACATTTTATCCAGTGTAAAGAAAGAAGCAGGATTGAAGCCCATTTTATACAGTGTGTAGCTGAGCGTCAAGGGGAGGTATAACCCCTTTAACACTCCCCTTGGATCCTCGCCTGTATATCATATCTAATATAAGCAAAAGGAAGAGTTTGTTTGTCTGCGTGCCTGTCTTTCTGATTGCCTGTGTGCGGCCTGGGGACCAGACGAGAGTCCAAGAGTTACGAAATTTGGGATGACAAGTATCGTGTCCCAGGCCTCAGACCAAGAAGAAGCGTTTTTTTTTTTTAATTTTGAATCAGGAGGGGCGTTTACCGGGACATGTAAAAGTAGTAGAACATGACCGATATTAGTGTCGAATACATAGTTTTCGCAGTCGCTGAGATCAATGATGATACTTCCATTAGCGATGACTTTCAAAGTCAGCTACCAGTGCATGCGGGCCGTGGTTCACTTGCGTGGGAGGGGAGTACCGAGACGTAAAAAATATACAAAATGACCGATATTAGTGTCAAATAGTTTTCGCGTTTTCTGAGATCAATGGTGAAACTCCGATCGCATTAACCTCCAAATTCACCCCATTCAGCTGCGGGCCAGAGTTCACAGGAGGGATACCGAGGCATGTAAAAGTAATCCAAAATGGCCGATATTAGTGTCAAATGTATAGTTTTTGCGGTCGCTGAGATCAATGGTGTCACTTCCATTAGCGATGACTTTCAAATTCAGCTACCAGTGTATGCGGGCCGGGGTTCACCTGCTGGGGACGGGGTACCGAGACATGTAAAAATAATACAAAATGACCGATATTAGTGTCAAATACATAGTTTTCGCGGTTGCTGAGATAGTGATACTCCCACAGGCCTTGACTACCAAATACTGGTCCCATGCGAAAAATGGGTATTTCATCTAGTTATATATAATAGTCATATATATTAAAAATGCTGAATTTTTTTAACATGCTGTGTGAAATATAGAAGGGGAAATTCTTCCAGAAACTCTGAAATACCACTAGATAAACAAGCAATGTTGCTAACGCAACATAAAGTTGTAATTTCTCAAATTGCACTACGTTTGATATTACATATATCTGTTCAGTTAATTTAGTTTAGTGCGTGGGTTTTCCGGGGTTTTCCCGTTTCCTCCCACTTTCTTCATTCCACCATTTCATTAATCTCTCATCATCACAGTCTCCTTTAGCCTAACCGGCATAACCGTGGGACGTAAAACTCAAAAAATTCATTTCATTTTTTAATTGAGTTTAACGCCTCTTTCAGCAGTGAGGTTATATGAGACTGAACCTACTGATTAACGTTGAATGTAAACCACATGAGCTCCCGCCGGTAATCTAACCCGGGTCTCTCACGCCATAGGCTAACTGCTTAGCCACGAAAGAGCTCTACATATTTCTAATTTAGATATTAAATTAAACCACAAAAGCACATATATTATTCAGTGTAACAAAGGACAATACATATCACTAACATCAACATTTTGGAGATCTCTAATAACTCAAATGGCAGGATCATTATAACATTAGTGTTCAGTAGTTTTAATTAGGCCTACAACAAGTCGCAGTTACATTATTTTAAGCAGTGTTGGGAACTTAAATAAATTGCTAAATATTATTATAAATATAGTGCAAATAACGTAGCTAAAGTGCAAAATATTTTTAAATTACTCGTAATTTGTTTTATGGTGCAAGAATGTTTTCAAAACACGATGTTTTTCATAGTCTTTCGGCTACTTATAATGTTAATGTCAAAGTTTTCGTTCCAGCAATACAGGTAAAAGCAAATTGTAACTGAAATTAAACGTAACTGACAACTTTTCAGTAGCACTAGTTGTTCTCCCTACGCCTTAGGCCTGGTGTATTTTTTAGATTAAAACACTGCTTTATTAAAGTTTTAATTACACCCTAACTGCATTTCATTTGTTATAGTTTGACCACCGACCACCTCAAACTCGATCCATACCATATAGCTATATGCAATTATTCAAAGACTTACAGTTGATTTTTGGTTTGTTTTGTTTTAGTTTAACGTCTCACGATTATGCTAGGACGGCTAAAGGAGACGTGGAGTTACTGATCATAGTGGAATCCGAAAAACTTCGGCCGTTGAACATTACCGCCACCGGGAATCGAACTCGGGACCATGCGAACCAAAATCAAGCGTACTAGCCATTACAGCAAATGGAGGTTCTTACATTATGTTGATTTAAATAATTGAGTCAGTGTTGCCAGATCCGAAGATCAAAAAGTAGCGTGTCTGTGCTCCAAAAGTAGAGGATATGAACTATTTGTAGCCCAAATATATAGAAATGAATTATTTGGAAACTAATGACTGGCAAGACGAAATTATGATCGATAGACGAAAACAATTTTAGATTGGATACCACGTGACAAAAACAGCCTAGGAAATGTCCGCATACAAGAAATTGTGACAAAATCAGGAACCACTGGGAAGTAACCTGGAAAAGAATTACCCAAGATAGATAGTTGTAGAGAAAACTTGGGAGGACTTCATCCAGCAGTGGATTGATAATGCTTGATTATGATGATGGTGATGATTTTATATCGAGACCTCAGAGGTAAACTAAACCAAGTCATAATTTCGTAATTTTACAGAAGAAGCGAAAAACCGGTTCTTTAACTAAGATCTATAATACTGTTTTTCAAAGTATACTAAGTAGTTACAAAGTAGTAAGATGGCTTTAGACTTACATTATTACACCACTAGAAAGAACATAATCTATTAAAAAAAAGTATTCTAACTCAATTTGAACAAAAAGTGACTTAACATAGTCTACCACTAATGTTCAGATATATATATATATATATATATATATATATATATATATGACTATTTAATACTTCATGTTGCTGCAAAACTACGAAAATGAATACAAAAGAAAAGTAGAAAGTTAAGAATCACTTGTTTTGGCGAGAGAGAGAAAATAGATACAGCTAGCTCGAATTACCTATATACTTATATAATATATATGTATGTTCATGTTTCGCAAGTAATTTTCAATCAATATAAAATTTCAACGTAATGAACGCACGATTGGTTTTCTCGAATAAAGATCACATGCACCGCTAAGAGCTCAGGAATAAGCTTAATCTATGTTACGGCAGTGGATATACGTAGGCGTATGTAATGCATTACAACTTTAGGAACTTGTATAAGAAACAGAATGTACTTAAATTTAGACGCGAACTATGTGAAACATCTGACTTTGAATCTAACTTGTTTCGTGATGCAACCCGAGGCCACACATAGCAAAGATGAGTGCCGTAGCTCCTACCACAAAGTTCAGGAATTTCGTGTTATAAGGTGTCAATTAAACACGTAGATGTGAAACGGTAATAAAGCATTTGATCAATTTTAAACAAAATATATTGTAGTAATAATTTACCCTATTTGTTCTGATAATGAACGTTCTATTATGTTTTTAAAATGACAGTCAAAACAGAATGTATTGGATAATAAATGAGAAATTGTAAAATTTAAATTTCGGTTCGATTAAATACATTCATGCTGCTATGTGTTGCGTTATCCGTTAGAATGTATTGAACAATTCTTATTCTAAAGAAGGAAATAAACTACTGTATAGTACTGAAGTTAATTTAATAGAGTTTAATTGTATAGGCAGTACTGAGGCCATATGAGAAAGTCTTTTGCTGAAAGTGAAATATGGGTTACTATTAGAATTTTGTCCCAGATATGATATACCCACTGACGATTGAAACTGTAACACACGCATGGAAGGCATCATCGCTAGCAAATTACCTCTGAACAAGTACACCATACTATAATTCTATAATTCTAAGTCAAGAATAAGGCCAAAAATAAGAAGCAGAAACGACAGACTTTACAATAATAATACTTTTAAAATGTTAACTTCACCTTTTTATTTCGAGACTTTCGAGACGAGACCGAGACGAGACCGAGATTTGGCCCTCGAGACCGAGACCGAGATCGAGACAAGCATTTGTTGACCGAGACGAGACCGAGACCGAGACGGCGATTTTTGACTCGAGACGAGACCGAGACCGAGACAGCTATTTTTAAACCGAGACGAGACCGAGACTGTACAAAGTCTCGTCTCGTCTCGTCTCGATACCATCCCTAGAATTAACGCATGAAATATCGAGATATGGGTAGGAGGAAAGGTCGTGTGTGTCAATGTTACGTCCAAAATTCTGAAGATAAGTCAGTATCTTGCAAATATTGTGGACTAATATATATGCGCAAATGTTGATAAAATGGTGAGACATGTGTTTTCTGGCTGTTGTCCAACTTAATTTGTTTATAACATTTAAAAATTTAATATATTTATAACATCAGTAGTAGAGTCAACTTTAGAAAATCCACTTACATATAAATATAAACTGTTTAGTTCTATAAAATTATGTACACTTCCCATACCAAATATTTTTCAACATATTTACTCCCATAAAATACATTGTAAGTAAATATACATTTGTGCGTACTCTCTAAACATAATAAAATAACATAATAACGTTCAGAATATACATTTTAAAGAATCCTCTGGAGACAACAGTAATAAATATACTATGATTTAAAAAAAAGGAATTTGATTTTTTAATGAATAGAGTAATAGAATGCAAGTTTCTTTCGTTTACACATAAATTCCTGGAATATTCCCATTTTTGGGAATTTTCCCTGGGAATATTCCCAAAAAATATATTCCCGGGAATTTACCCATCACTAGTCTTCACCCATCGTTGTTCTCAAACAGAAAAACTTCTTTCTGCAGAACATGTTGTTACTGGTAAAACATATAGAAGATGTAGCAGTTGTTTTATGTTAGAAAACAAATCACAAGATGGATTTTGATAAACTCCAATGTTCCCGCCACTTCACTTTTTAGTTCAATTTCACTTCCACATAGATCATCACGGTAAATTTGTGAGGATTTCACAACGTTTTCTTCATGTAATTGTGCCGTAAATGCTGGAATCAAATTAAACAAGCATCACTTAATAGTTACGCAACCCGAATTTTGTTTTACGGATATGAATCCATATTTCTCTTCTTGAGTTGTATTTATGAACTTTTTCTTAGCACTACTAAAAACTAGTGATTTGTCTGGTTTTCGGCAGACTAACACTCTAGGCTCTTTTCCTTTGTCTGCGTTAATGTTTTCTAGCATGACCTAAACATGAATGTTAGCAAAAATCAAATTAGCTTAAAATTATTAGTTATACTTTTCTTTTTCCTTTTTTCAATTTGTGCAATTGTAATTGCTCAATGTGTTTCTATGGTAGTCTTTGAACCTACTTGTATGTACGAGACAGACCAGTTTTTAAGATACGAGGTCTGACAATTAAGTTCGCGAACTTGTTCCTTAAAATGTGCTACATACTAGTGTGATCGCCTTCAAAAGACTCCCCTTGGGGAGCTATACACTGATGCCAGCGCCTACTTCACCCTCCGAAGCATTTTTGGAACTTCATTTCTGGAATGGCCTTGACAGGTGCCGTTGTATTAACCTTAATATTATCAATATCATTAAAATGCCTCCCATTCAAGACTATTTTGATCCTTGGGCAAAAAGTCATTGAGGGCGAGATCAGGTGAGTACGGCGGGTAGTCTACCACAATTATTTGCTTTCTTGTTAAAAACTTTTGTATGGATAGTGCCATGTGGGAAAGTGTATTGTCATGATGAAGAAGCTATGAGTTTGTAGAGAAAAGTTCTGATCGTTTGCATCTCACATTCTTACGCAATCTTTCCAATACTATCAAATAGTACACTTGGTTGATTGTTTGACCTCGTGACACAAACTCATGTTTTATGATCTTATGGATGTAAAAGAAGTTATTAACTTGGTTTTGATTTGTGGTGTTGATTCCCTAACTTTTTCGGTCGTGGGAACACAGCTGTTATCCATTGAGCACTTTGTCGCAGGGCCATACGCGAATACCCAGGTTTCATTACCTTTGATTATTCCGTCCTAAACTTCGTCCCACCTTTCTAACAAGTCTAGGCACATTTCCTCCCTGCTTTGCTTTTATTCATTGGAGGTTTTTTTTTTTTTTTTTTTTTTGATCATTTTGGCACACACTTTGCGCATAGAATTTTCCGCACAGTTCCTCTATCAATGTTGACTTCGTCTACTATGCATCGCACAGCCAGTCTCCGATTTGATGAACTTTGGCAATGTTTTTGTCTGTTCTACACGCTACCGCACCGGTCACCCTGCCCTCTCGTCATCAGTTACTTGTTCCCTCCCCTCCGAAAAATGTTTAACCTTTTTGTATACTACAGTTTTCTTCATGGCATTCTCGCCATACGCCTGCTCTAATATTTCCTGTAATAACACGCGCGCAAGCACAAACAACAATACACGTTAGTCAGTACGAAACTGTCACGGGTCAACGTGAACACTGCTTGAGACACTGAAATAATAGGCTTCTGGAAAAATACCTAATTGTTTGTATAGTGCTGCCCATAATCACACACTGTTGCAAGTTCGCGAACTTAATTATCAGACCTCGTATGAAGTTACATCTGAAGAGAATATAATAATTACTATTGCTATGAAGCACATAATAATTTATCTAAAGTAAGTATCAGAACTGGAAAATTATGATTACTAACATAATGCATTACTAATAAGCAGGGCCCGGATCTTGTTGACAAGTCAACTTTTTTCTGTTACGCATAGCACAAGGCAAGTTCAAATAAAACCATTATCCATCAACTCTTAGTTTTAAAAATATATTTTTTTAGGGTCAACTTTTGGTCACTTTTTGCCGTTTTGAAGTTTCAGGTCAATTTTTAATATTTTAAGGTAACTTTTAGGTCACTTATGGTCTTTTTATTCTTTTTCTTCTACATAAGGAAATCTTAAAATAAAACTGTTTACGGATTTACAAACACGAAGTTAAATGACCTTTTTTCCTGCTTCCTGATTATTGGGGTGGAAAAACTGCATTCCTAACAAGTTAATGTAGCTGGTTGATGAGGGCTGGTGGTTCGTAAGTGGCCAAAGCAGATGGTTGTAGGTTGTCTACCACAAAGGATATGACTACGTGAATAACTAAGAGTGATAATCCAGCGTTTCTAACTTAAGTATTACCCAACAATACTTTTAACTATTTGAACACTCAGAACTCCCACACAATTTCCACTTGAACATTCAGAAGTTACGGACACGGCTGAACATTGCCAATGAGTGTTGGTATGGAAGAGTGTAGAATTTGCATTTATTATTTATACGTACAAAGATTTTAAATAGGGTTTTTATCTATTATCCTGGTGTATACAATCTACACTTGCGAACTTTTATTCTTTAAGTATGCTTCCTAGTTTCAACTTGAGAGTGAATTGATGCTTTCAGTATGTAGAATGCCGAGGCCTAAACCATCTACAACTTCTCATTTAAGACAGATTGTTTCTGAATTTGGTGTGGATGCTTTTAGTACTGACGGTACAATATTACTTTGCAAGGTATGTGAAGTAAAAGTGGCAGCAGAGAAAAGATACACTATGCAAAAGCATATTAGAAGAGAAAAACATTTACGCGCAGTTGAAAACAAAAATAGAACCAAGTGTTCGCAGTTGTTACTTGTGGAGAGTGCTTCGAATAGTAAAGGCAAATCCTCAGTTTTCAAAAGAGTTGTGTGAAGTTTTTGTCTTCAAATATTCCTCTTTGGAAACTCAATAATGTGAAATTGCGGGATTTCCTGGAGCGTCATACAGGTCGTTCCATTCCAGACGAAACGAATCTTAGGAAATATTACATGCCAAAGTGTAACGAGGACACAATAAGAAAAATAAGAGAGGAACTTTGGACTCAGAAAATTTTTGTTTCTATAGACAGACTAGTGATGTGAAGGAACGCTATATAGTCAATATTATTGTTGGGGCAATGAAAGCCGACGAACCTAGCAAAATATTTTTGCTAACTGGTGAAGTGTTGGAATCTGTCAACCATTTTACAATATGTAGACTTTTCGATAAATCGATATCCCTACTTTGGCCTGAAGGTGTCCAGCATGACCATGTTGTTTTTGTATCAGATGCTGCTCCGTGTATAATTAAGGCTGCTAATTCAATAAAATCGTAACAATGTTTACAATTATCTACTGCAATGCTGAATAAAGTATGAGCTAAATTTTCTGACGATAGCAAAGTTCCAGAGTTAGTTTGTTGTATCACAGCTTATAAAATGTTTATATGTTGTTTAACTGGATATAGGCCTATATATCTGTAATTCAAATATGAAATGCTTAGCTATTTACTAAATTGGCGAAAGTTTAGTTTTAATATTATTGCTTTTTTTTTTTTTTAACCAAAGACACAAATGATCAATTGACTGCAACTAACTGAAACAAAACTTTTGAAAATGAGTGTAAACGGTAATTAAAATCCAATAGATATTCAAAAAAATGTCAGTGTTTTAATGAAATAAACGTTTAAAAAACTGCAAGTTTTAAGGTCAACTTTTGTGAATTTTAGGGTCATTTTACAGGAATTTTAGTGTCATTTTATAGGTAACTTTTTAGAAAATTTTAGGTCAACAAAATCCGGGCCCTGCTAATAAGTAGTTTATTCTCGGTATCTTGATCAAGGAAGAAGTTTAAGTATTCATCCAAATACAGGATTAGCCTAAAAGAAATATATAAGTTGTACTATGTATAAAATGTTATGTATTTTTTTTAGCAAAAAAAAATACCTGTGGTACATAAGTACATACTTGAAGTTTAGCGGCTGACAGTTTTTCTTTTGTTTCAATGACGGATGTGTGACGTAAGCGGCCTTGCCCTCGAACTTGACCTTGAGTTGAGTTGATTTTGAGTTTAACGCCCCGACAGCTCAAGGCCGTTCAGCAGCGAGGCTATATGAGACGTGGATCTACTGATTAACGTGGAATCCGAACCACATGAGCTCGAACCCGGGTCTACCACGCCAAAGGCGCGTACGCTAACCGCTTAGCCACGAAGGAGCTCCGAACTTGACCTTGACGTGGCTTGGAGGAATGTAGCGAGTCAAATTGAGAAGGCGTTCTGTGTTATGGAATACTCCAAGACAAATTCAGTTACTGTTACTGTAGTGCAACGTCATTTTAGGACAAAGTATTTGAAACAACCATCCACACGGCAGTTCATTTATGACTTTGAAGAAACAGGTTGTCTGTGTAGGAAGAAATCCACGGGAAGACCTCCAGTGTCAAATGAAATAGTTGAGCGCGTTCGTGCGAGCTACGCTTGCAGTCCAAGGAAATCAACGACACGTGAAAGAAAGGAACTTATCCCTCAAAAGACTGTCTGGAACATTCTACGCAAACGTCTCAAGTTCTATCCATATTGATTGCAATTACTGCAAAGTCTCAGTGAAAGTGACAAACAGCAACGTTTAGAGTTTTGTGTGTTCATACAAAATCTTTCTAAAGAAAAAAGATGACTCCTTCAGTTGCTTTCATTTGGGGACGAATCAACCTTTCACATTAGTGGTGTCGTAAACAAATCTAACTTGCGTATATAGGGAAGTGAAATCCCTTACGAGATTGTGGAGCAGATTAGGGACTCCCCAAAGGTTAATGTGTTTTGTGCTGAATCGCCCAAAAGGGTGTATGGAACCGTTCTTTATCCAAGAAGAATCAGTTACTGGAAGAACGTACTTGTATATGTTGCAACTTTGGTTGATGCCACAACCTGAAGAAGATAGTGACAATTTCATATTTGTGCAGGATGGAGCCCCACCACACTGACATTCCGGTGTAAGGAGTTACCTTGACGAAGTTCTTCCTAGGCTTTGGATTGGCCGTTCAACTGCTGAGAAAATGGCTATGACTCAATGGCCGCCACGAAGTCCAGACCTCATACCGTGTGATTACTTTCTGTGATGTTTAATAAAAGATAAAGTGCATGTTCCCCGCCTAACTCAGAGTCTGGCGCAACTGAAAGAACGAATCAGAGATGCTGTTGCATTGGTGGACAGTCAGACTTCGATGTATGTTTGGGAAGAATTGGACTACAGACTAGATGTTTCCCGTGTAACCAAAGGATCACACATAGAACATCTGTAGTTGTACCACAAAACTTCCAGATGTACCCTACAGCTCATTTAAGTTATGTTACCATGTCATTAACGGGATGATCTACCTTTTCTCGGCACAAAAATTTTTATATTGGACCTTATGGGGAGAACATGGCTACCGAATTTCCTCAGTTTCTAAGGAACTAGGTATCTCTAATGGGAAAGAAAAATTTTGCAGCATTCTACAGAAGTTTATTAACGGGTTGAAATACTTAAATTGTATATTTGTCTGCTAGTTTAGCAGAAATAAATTATTAAAAAATAAATAAATTAGTTTCTTTTTATACAAATTATAATATGTCTAACTTTGGAACCAATTATGGTAGAAAGACCAACTTTTTTTTGTTTTATTCCTTGAGAAGAAACGACTCTAATAGTTTTAATCACAACCATATCTGATACGCCAATTAAAAAATAGTATTTTAATATAAGTATTAAAGTCCACCTGTCAAGAAGTTTGACGAGGGTAAGGCATCCGCGCCCACCCTTTTCTTTTGTTTTCTTCCCGAGAGATATGAAGGGGCCGTTTTCACAGCATGTGTCAATGCGAATGTAAATATCCTGTCCTCACTTTCAATAGCCCAAGTTCGGCCACATTCTCTCTCTTTTTTTCTCTCTCTCTTTCGAGGAGGTGTTTCTAGTTTCTACCCTGTAAGAAAATTATAGATATGTAGAGAAAATGGTGATCAATTATTTCTGATAGCCAGATGATAGACAAGCATTCTAAAATGCCTTGGAATTCCAAAAATGTATCGACCATAACTTTACCATCTGTTTATTTTCAGAAGGCAAAAGTTATATTATTATTATTATTATTATTATTATTATTATTATTATTATTATTATTATTATCTCAAGAACAGCAACAGGATAATATTCCAAAAAGATGTCTCAAAAGTATCAAAGTTCTGAACAATTTTTACAGCTGTAGTGGAGAAATGAAGTTATTTAGGACATTTATTATTTTGTTTATTTCTAACGACAACTAAAAAGTTTATGTACATTGTGCAAAATTAATTTAACTTGCAAAAGAATCTTTTGTAATGAAATTTAACGAGTTAGTTTTTGTGTGATCTGATGAGACTTCAATTGAGACTCCCCCACCTCGCTCCCCTATATCACTTCGTTTGACATTTCAAAGAAAATATTTTTCATTACTGTTTGTTTTTGTCATCTCAGGAAATATTTCTAGTTCTGCCTCAGAAAATATGTTGTATGTAAAGAAAGGATGAATATTTTCGAGAGTACATTAGTAAATCAAAGAGTTAAAAAAAAAAAAAAAAAAAACTTTTGGCACAGGGCAACAAGAGACAGCTTTCCTTGAAAAATTGAAACGGCTATCGTTTGTACTTTTTTCTGGATCATGCTGGCGTTCACATTGAAGTAAGGCAATTTTGAACCAAATTTGGTTTCATTTCTGACTTTCGTGTGTGTGTGTGTGTGTGTGTGTGTGTGTGTGTGTGTGTGTCATACGTATTGGGACAGTTTTGAATGAACAGTGCGGGACACATTTTAAGCAAGGTTTAAATTGGTTAAATCGGTGTCTATAAGATGAACTAAATCAAAATTAGCGAACAGAATGCTATTTGGTCTATTTATTGAGATTTGAGGGTCCTTCAGACCGAGTCCAGAACATTAACTTCAGGCAGTTTCCGGGCAAACCAAACTAAAAATCGAATTCTAATAATTCAGACTTGATAGCATATTGTTTTCAACCACATTGAGTGATATATATTAGCAATTAGTTCTCTACGGTAAAAAGTAGCCCTCTGAAGCGGACCACCATAATTATCCTTTGGCTCATATTATTGTTTGCTCAAACCTTCCCTACCCTTGTTTAAATCTACCTCCCAAGGGAATATATTTGAACGATATCCCTTATGGGCTTACGTCTCATCGAAAATTTGAAAAAGTTCTCCATTCTCTGGTCACATTGGTATATCATATTCAGCACATTGATGCACTTGTATAAGAAAATTTACTGAGTGTGAAGGAGAAAATAAGAATTTCGGGAAATTTATTGTTCAAATGCCCTCCGCCCTCTACTCTAAATGTATTACTTATGGTATGTGGCCATAGGGTAGCTAGAAGTTATGCCGAGCTCCTTCTTGGCTAAGCGGTTAGCGTACGCGCCTTTGGCGTGGGAGACCCGGGTTCGATTCCCGGCAGGAGCTCAGGTGGTTCGGATTCCACGTTAATCAGTAGGTCCACGTCTCATATAGCCTCGCTGCTGAACGGGACGCTAAACTAAAATCAACTCAACTAGAAGTTATGCCATTCAACTTACATAAGGACCACTATAGTTGCGTGCCTCCCAGGCTTGATAAACTAAAATAAACATTGATTATGGACTAACACTCTTTTAGCATGAAACGATTCAGTTCTAGAAATTAAGAATTTTTGAGAGGTTCAAACGGCGTCTTTTCAAATTTTCAATTTGGTCATTCAGGTTAACGAACTCATCCAAGATCATTGTACAAATCAGTTTGTGTACCAAGTTGTTTTTTTTTTTCATTGAAATCAAGGCTGTTAGCTCGTTCACAAGAAAAAATCATATTTGATATATGGGGGCGTGAGTGCACAAGGAATTCAAATCCCACATTTTTATTTTTTTTGATACAAGTGTCACGAAAAAGCATTGAAATATGTCCCTTTTTAATACGAAGATAGTGCAAACTCTCTGCCGGTGGTTAACCCAGCCGGTGATGTAGGGGAAAAGCGGCCGCCTGCTATGCCGCACTGAGTAGGTTGAGTGTGGGTTCAAATCCCGCTTATGCCGATCATCCTGGCTGAGGTTTTCCTCAATTTCACCAGGCGAATGCCGGGGTCGTACCTTCTCTAAAACGGACAGGACCACGACCACTTTCTTTTCCGATGTGACCTCGAAATTGGAGGCCCGACCCCTTCCTATTGTCTTCTCGTTCACAAATAAATAAGAAGTAAATAAATTGAATCCCTTGTACACTGAAGGTACATTTATCAAACATCTGATTTTCAACTCTTTAGGATAAACGATAAGACTAACTGACAGTGCGTAGTCTTAGCGGGGTAAGCGCGGAAAACGAAAAAGTCAAAGAAAACAGGGCTTTGCTCCCTTGTCCCCATATAACAATGCACAGTATGGACACCGTTCCAAATGGGTCTTACAGGAGTTATCATGGCAACATTTTTGTATAAGACAATTGGTGTGTGTCGTCTGCATGGTTGTCTGGGGACAAAAAAGGGCAAACATGTTTTTCAATAAATAAATAAATAAATAAAAGAAAACGTGCATTTTTCAATTCCCATATCCTCGTCCTAAGAAGGCGCTTAGCGCAACGGGCCTAAACTTTAAATGCTTTGAAAGTTTGTTCTTTTTTGCGTATCCTGCTTCTTGTTTCAACTCCCTAGGACAGTGATGATTTCAGGGGTGATTCTGGGGGGGGGGGATTCTCCCAAGAGCTACGAAATTCACCCTCGAGTGCTTGAGATCTTCGCAGAAATTTCTGTGGAGCACGCAATTTTTAATCGGTTTTGCCCTGTGCGTGGTGCCTCCGGAGGAAATGATCTGAAATTAACACTGCTATAGGATAATTGGAGATTGGCTTACAGTGCTTAGTCTTAGCGAAGTAAGCACGAGAAACCAGAAATATCACAAAAAAACAGGGCTTTTGCTCCGCTGTTCCCCCGTGAAAATGCACGGTTTACACACAATACAGGTTGGATCTAACAGGGCTATTTAGAGAACGTCTTATAGAGCATTTGGTGTGCAGTGTTGTCTGCGGACAAGGAGGCAAAACCGTGTTTTTCATTAAAAAATTGAGTATTTTAAATTTCCCTCGCCCCCTCAGGAGACGCTTCTTCAATGAGACCGTATCCTGCCTCTTTCTCCCATTCTCTAGGCTCTAGGCCAATTAGGACTGACAGGCATTTGATTAAGTCCATTACCTGGTTGCCTAGTAATTAGCCATCATATTGGCTGCCATATTGGATTTAGACAATGTTCTCTCATGTTACCATGTAAAATATGACTTGTCGTGATGAAAGCTACCAGAAAAAGTAGGTTTCGTTTACTCCTAAGGAAGTACGCTACATCCTAGAGTAATGCGTGCATATACGCATTTGTAACTTTGTACAGTTAATCGTTAGACAACAGTGTTGCCAGGTTGTAAGGTTTCTAAGTGGCAATAAACAATGCCATATTTAAATTCATCGGCCTCAGAAACCTATAGTTTGACACCAAAATTATCTTTCTAAGTGCCTTGGTTCACGATCTCTCTCTCTTATATATATATATATATATATATATATATATATATATATATATAGAGAGAGAGAGAGAGAGAGAGAGAGAGAGAGATTTACGTAGGGCGGTGGCCATATTGGAAAATGACGGCTACCAGGAAAACACCACAAATTTGAAATATATTCCCAAGACATTATTTTTAAAAGAACTTAGGGGACATTTTTTTACGGACACCTATATATGGAGGCCAGGACTCATTGTCGGAATCCTGTGGGGGCACCCCTCTGTCCCCCTTCCCTTCGCCACTACTGTATGCTATAATATTTGTCCGGAAGGGAAAAGTTCCCAAAATAACAGCGTTTTCTGATATATACTGTTCTTCCCGCGCACTCTAGAATGCATCTTGATGAACTTCCAGAGGTAACGGGAAAAAGAGGATACTTCACACCACATTGTCCAGTCTCTTAGTATGGAACCATTGAGGGAGACAAACTCTATAAAGCTAACAGTATTTGGCAGCTGACAGGTAATCTCAGAAACTGGTCGAGAACCTGTTTCATTCAGACATCCATCCCCTTCCCCCTCCATTTCACCAACCCCCGCCCTTTCCGCGGCCAAGCTTAGAGTGGGGCGTGACTTACCCTCGTCAAACTTTGACAGGTGGAATTTAATACTTATATTAAAATACTATTTTTTAATTGGCGTATCAGATATGGTTGTGATTAAAACTATTAGAGTCGTTTCTTCTCAAGGAATAAAACAAAAAAAAAGTTGATCTTTCTACCATAATTGGTTCCAAAGTTAGACATATTATAATTTGTATAAAAAGAAACTAATTTATTTATTTTTTAATAATTTATTTCTGCTAAACTAGCAGACAAATATACAATTTAAGTATTTCAACCCGTTAATGAACTTCTGTAGAATGCTGCAAAATTTTTCTTTCCCATTAGACACACCTAGTTCCTTAGAAACTGAGGAAATTCGGTAGCCATGTTTTCCCCATAAGGTCCAATATAAAAATTTTTGTGCCGAGAAAAGGTAGATCATCCCGTTAAAACTCTTCATTTGGAATACCACTAAAGTTGTCTATTTCTTTTAGGTTAACCCTGTACCTTATTCTATACTTATTATATGCCACTTAAAAGATATATTAGTAGTGTTACAAGCATCAAATACTTAATATATGGAATTTATGTACTACTGATAAAAAGCAAACGTTTCAGTCGGTCTGTCTGTGCGTCAGTGTTGAATTCAGGCATGTTCAAGGGAGGGCTGAGCCCCCCTAGAATATATATGCGATCTCTTACAATATCTATAATTACACATGCATTGAAATATTTGATTTGTTCTGTTTACTTTTTTTCGGAAATAAAAGTCTTAAAAACAAGGACTCTTTTAAAAAGAAAATTAGTTTATTCTTTTGCCTAACCTAATTGTTCTATCAAATCGCGTTCTCGTATGAAGTCGAAGTTAGGTTTAAATCAGATACAGACGCACACAAACGGTTTACAACGTTAGTTAGTGAAAAAAAATACAATATGTTGGTTATTGCAACCGACCAGACAATAACAAGTCGCGAATTCTGTTGCGATAGATTTCTGCTGCTTTGTTGCAATCTGGAACACAGACCCCTTAAATTTTTATTGCCCCCCCCCCTTGTACAAAAGTCTGAATTCAACACTGCTGTGCGTCTAGGTAATTCCTAATTGCATATAGTCATTAAATGCATGACTATATGCTATTGCTTGCTATTCAATCAGCACTGAGTAGCTACAATTTAACCTACAGTATAAACAAGACTAGAACAATAATTCCGATTACTTTTTCGTTAACACTGGATCTATTCAAATCTGTGTTCTTTTCTTTATTCTGTTTGTGTAAGTAATAGCAAGTTATGACTTGATTTAAGTGATTGGAGTTAAACGTTCCTTTTTAATATATGTAATATAATAGGGCCTACAATTTAACATAAGGCACAAGTTGCATGTGACTTAGTTAAGGCTCAAACCCAAGACCTCCTCAACCCATAAGTAGCCACTGGAAAATCTCAATCTTATATATAAAAGAGAACGCACAAATCCTTTGTTACCTCATCACGCTAATACGGCTGAACCAATTTATTTTATTTTTGGGGGGTTATTAGGATTTGGACCCTAGATGGTTTTTATCATATCACTTTAATTTTTAATTACCAGTGTCTTGAGATAATTGACCATTCAAGTGTCCATAACGTACAAATCCTTTGTTAGTTCATCATAGGTAAAAATAAACGTATTTATATGCAACCCGCATGACCGTGTCACTCGGTGGGTTAACATAAATGACAGGCGATATAATGTTAACATTTACTGCAATCTACTATGGTTTTTATCATATCACTTGAAAGCGAAAACTTCCGGGGTGACCGCAGCGAAGCGGGGCGGGTTAACATAAATGACAGGCGATATAATGTTAACATTTAATGCAATCTTCTATGGTTTTTATCATATCACTTGAAAGCGAAAAAGTAAAAATTATCTAATTAACAAAGTTTATTGCGTTCCGGGGTGACCGCAGCGAAGCGGGGTGAACGCTGCTAGTCTTATATATAAAAGAGAACGCACAAATCCTTTGTTCCCTCATCACGCTAATACGGCTGAACCAATTTCTTTCATTTTTGGGAGGTTATTAGGATTTGGACCCTAGATGGTTTTTATCATATCACTTTAATTTTTAATTACCAGTGTCTTGAGATAATTGACCATTCAAGTGTCCATAACGTACAAATCCTTTGTTAGTTCATCATAGGTAAAAATAAACGTATTTATATGCAACCCGCATGACCGTGTCACTCGGCGGGTTAACATAAATGACAGGCGATATAATGTTAACATTTACTGCAATCTACTATGGTTTTTATCATATCACTTGAAAGCGAAAAAGTAAAAATTATCTAAGTAACAAAGTTTATTGCGTTCCGGGGTGACCGCAGCGAAGCGGGGCGGGTTAACATAAATGACAGGCGATATAATGTTAACATTTACTGCAATCTTCTATGGTTTTTATCATATCACTTGAAAGCGAAAAAGTAAAAATTATCTAAGTAACAAAGTTTATTGCGTTCCGGGGTGACCGCAGCGAAGCGGGGTGAACGCTGCTAGTTAGATATAAATAAGATATTTAAGTATATTGGAATAGAAGTGTACGAAATAGGTTTTTATTATGAATGTAAATTAACCTTCTTCGAACTGTATTTGAAACGCAATAAACAAATACTAAAATTAGTGCTTACTTTGAGTTCTGCTTTTGTTTTTTCGGTCTCATTTAATATTCTGAACGTGTGTATATAATACAGGCTTCTGTCATGTTCATTTTACTTATGCGCAAATGTTTGAAAGTTTCCTCCTTGACAGACGATTGTATCGCCCTAGTGATCTAATAAAGGGGATCTAAAGGCTCATGCTAATGAGCGTTTCAAAGAAAGAAAGATTCTCACCTTTGAAAGGTATTAACAATAAAAGCTAGTTTTGCAGTCATAAATCCATGATTGGAATTCTCGTTATAGTCACAATATAAACTTCTGCTGTCCTAAATGACTATGCAGGAATTAGTTGTTTTACATATTGTATTTCACAATACTTCTGTGATGACACACAAGACCTAGTTCCTGGTTGACTTTCGATTTTTCTTCTTTTTTATGTAGATATATTTATATTTTGTTTATTTAGGTTCTCTCTCTATTAGACTAAGATGTTCACAGTGTGGTGTTTAGGGTTTTAATGAAACGTGGCTATTTTAATCCAATTAATGGTAATAAAATAACAGATTCAATCTACTTGTTCGATGGCCCATATTAAATTATAAATAATAGATGGAAGATTTTTTAAATAAATACCCCAGCAGCACAGACAGTGGGCCAAACAGTGGGAAATGGTAGGCGAATCAACTGCCAACGTTGGCACTACATTGCAATTGGTCGCTTTGCCGAACATTTGCCAACATAGCCCCCCCCCCTGAAAAACAAGTACAATGGAGACTGGAAGTGTGAGGTCGAAACTGTTGAATAAATGGTTCGTTGGTCAATTGAAACTTTAAACTATGTTCGGCCTAGTAACGTTATTATAGCAATTACCAATTCCCAATTATCCCGATCATTATCCTACATAGGGCCAAAGAAAAGTAATTCATTTCTTCCTGCCACCAAGAAGTTGTCATCCACTCGCCCATAATTTCGTTACGCAAGAACCAAAACCATAACATAAAACTCAAGAGAACTGGAAGCTCTTTATATGAAGGCAGCTCCCTAGTTTTCTTCATTTCTCATTTTTTCTATCTTTTTTTAATTATTATTATTTTTTTATTTCGTTATCTGTACCCAATAAAAAAAGGTGAAGTCATGTCTTAATAAAATAAGGGTTTAAATTCAGGAGAAGTCCAAGGGAACTAAGTTCTGCATCAATTGTATAGGGGTGCAATCCTATACAATTAGGATTCCCTTATCTCCCTTACTAAATCGCTCAGTTAAAATTAAAACATAACTTAAATATGTATATATAACATACAAAAATACGTGGCTCACTTGTCAGTAATAAAGCGCTCGCCGCTAGTACGTGGGGTCCATGGTCCAATTTAAATTTGCGGCAAGTGGGCTTTGTGGTTAACAAACGCTCTGTGCGTGGGTTTTCTTGGGGTTATCCCAATTCCTCCGACTTCCTTCATTCTATTAACATCAACTATCTTACTATTTCCGTTCATAATCACATACTGTTAAGCTCAAAACAAATAAAATAAATAAAAGTAAATGAAGCAAGCAATGCAGACCTTCAAAATATACGTAAAAGCGTTAACGAATATCATGCGGATAATAAGGGTGAGATGAAAAACAAATTAAATGAACTTTTAGTTTAACGGCTCATGATTATACCCGTTAGAGTAATGAAGACGGATGATTAATGAAAGTGAATGATTTTGAAATTAAATTTTTGATCTTCCACACTGGGAATCGAGCCTAGGGCCACGTGCACAAAAGGCAGAGGTGCTAGTCATTATTATTATTATTATTATTATTATTATTATTATTATTATTATTATTATTATTATTATTATTATTATTATTATTATTAAAAAGTTCGTCCCAGCCGGTGGTAATTCAAGAACACGAACACAGAAATATCGAGGACAGTTAAAAATCTCGACCATGCTCTTTAGAAGGACTTGAACCTCCAATGGATTGCGCCTCTTGCTCTGAAGCCGAACGCGCGAGAGCATTCAGCTATTGCCACAAGTTAAGTCATAAGACCAGCGGGGGGACTGTCAGGCCGAGATGTTTGATAGCTACTTTCATCAAGATTTTCATTATTATAAATATTCATCGTATTGAAATGAAAGAAATGCTTGTCCTTATCGGTGGTCCAATGCCTGCCTGTCGGTTTGATGTAGTTAAGCAGTATGAGGCGCTAAGCTGAAGGAACGCATCAGCCAGCAGTCATCAAAACCCATCGGAGGTTCGTATCCCTCTGCAAAGCATGGGTGCATTTTTAACTGTCTTTAAAGTTTCTGTGAACTTGTTCTTTCGCATTGGATTTAGTAGAAAAGACAAAAAACTAACTATCAAGAGTAATGAGTCGACTGAGCGAATTAAAGAAAAAAAGAGGTAGCACGTATGCCTTTGATTCATGTGGTCCAGGGTTAGATTTCTGGTAAGAGAACATTAAAAATTTAAAACTATTATGGTGGTTGAATTAGATCTTAAACCGTAGATCCACGTCCACATAGCCTCGGTGCTGAAATGGGGCGCTAAACCTCAATTAAAAAAACGGAACAAAGAAATAATTCAGCCTTTTTTGAATGTAACAATAACTTCTCAGCAAAAATTAGATAGAATTAACATTGATAAATCCCAGAATCGAACCAAGATCCCTCAGAGTTTAAAAAACTGGATTTTAACATTCATATATAAATCATCCCACGGACTTCTACCGTTGGAAAAGAGTAATAAATGACGTAATCTTTGGATGTGCAGTACATAAGAGATGCATTGTGCAGTGGCCTTGCATTGCTCATGCAGTCAGCAATACAAGTAAAAGAAGTTTACATCTGTGAGGATGCGGGCAATGCCTTCGACCGTTAAGTTGACTCGCCCTACCTTGAAGACAAAAACTGTGCAAGGTCAATAACATACACGAGGGGATCCCTTCCCAGGGTTTCCAGCCCATCGAATAAAAGACCAAATAATTTAATTTGCAAAAGGAAATCCTTTCATCCGGAGAAAAAAAAAATGCGGATGTCATTCTACTGAAAGAAAAAAAGTATCGGTCAGTAAAGAATCCGGATTTACAGTTTGAGAGTCAAAAGAATACACTTTAATTAAATACACTCGAAGAAAGAAATCTCCGATTTCTTAAGCGATTATTTTACTTTTTTACCTTTTTAACGAATAATTACACGTCATGACTCAATGGTAGAGTATTGACGTTCTGGTGTAAGGGTAACTGATTATCGGAATTCTACCGTTTGTTGGCACCATAAGCGTAGCCAGAACTTCTCACATGGGTCTGAACAGAGATAATGAAAGCCCACCCTCTTCCTCTTCCTATGAAATTCTCAAGTAGTAATTTTATTGGACCTGCACTGAAATTAAATCAAATACTATTTCAATGAATTGAAAAATTACAGATAAAATTTTACAATTAGACTGCTAAAGAAAGAAAGAATAAAAACATTTTAACCCATCTACCGGAAATGTAATATATTGTTGATGTTTTTGAGAAAGTTTTATTAGATTGTGTAAATGTAGACCTACATCAGGCACAGTCATGTACTCCTATGCCTGACACTTCATCTTCATTCCATATTTTCATAAAATTCATATATTATTCATAGTCAGTGGCGTATTTAAGGGGTGGGCTTCCGGGCTTAAGCACCTCCAAAAATTTTATTTACTTTTTTAAAGTAAATGAAATATCTTGTTGAATTTTCAGATTTTCAGGAATAAAGTTAGGAAAGCCCCTCGAAACAAAATTGTGAATACGCCACTGTCTGCCACCATACACTCTAGCACGCCTTTCTAGCTACAGTTTCTTATTAGCCAATGTCCCAATCATTTTCTCTTCTTTGAAGTCAACAATACTTCAATACAATATATTTTATTAGTTCCTAAAAAATTAAGAGAAATTTCTAAACACCAAATACCAAAGTTGTATTAAATTGTTTTTTTTTTTTTAAAACTCAATAGTATGAAAAGTAGCCACAATAAAGTACTTAAGGCACTTCCTTTCCACTGGTAGATTCCAAAATAAGATATGTTCTCAACCTTTTTTTGATTTAAAATTGATAGTGTTAAGATGAAAAACTTCAACTCCCTACTCGTCTAAAATGCAATGTTAATTCAACCGAACCCTATATCGACAAATTTTCTTCAATTTTTACGTGGAAATAGTAGGCCGCATTTATTTAACTTTACCTTTCATTTTCATGTAACACATTACTTATAAAAGACAACAAAAATTTCTGATACCCTTATTTCTAATTTATACATTACCAATTAAATTTCATCACTCTATGCTTAAATTTTAAGTCTTCCTAGCCTCCAATTACACTTGGACAATACTTCTTTACTATTCCATTTTAATTTTTCCAAGTTCGATTTAACTAAAGGTATCACATATCACAGGTTACAAGGTCTGATAAGGTTATTTTCCGTTATCAGACAAGACAGTTAATAAATGATGAAAATTGTTTGATAAATGTATATTGTTACGTAACAATGTGACAGTTTTGTAATGGTGTGTTGTCATAACAAATTAACAATACAAGACTTCATATTTTTCATCTTCTGAAAATTTCACTTCCATAAGAACAAAGGAAGATGAGCGAAATATTTTATATATATATATATATATATTCTTTCAAACAACGCACTCTGATTCATCCCTGGCCTAGACGACCTAGGATTGAATATAATTCACGAGTATATAGGCCTATGTCTTTGTTTTTCTGTATATTTGGTTGGTATATTCTATAAGTACAAGAATTTTGGAGTAACGCTAACAAAACACAAATAGAGTGATACACTCAAATTTAGATTTTTATTTTGCTGGTAAAGTCACTACAAATATAAATCCCGGGGGAGAAGAGGAGGACGCCCCGGGCCACCAACAGCAAACCAAGTTTTTATTTCAGAAGATAGTTATTTCGAAGGAAAGCAAACAGGAGAAGCAATAAATTGGAAACTTGAAGAGCTTCTGAAACATGCCTCATATGCTTATGTGAGGAGTAGTCCCGTAGTGGAGGAGGAGACTTCACTAGACCTGTAAATAATTGTAAATATTTGTACATTTGTAATATATTTGTAAATATTATTGTGGAATATTTATAAATAATGTATATTATCTGTAATATTTGTAAATAATGTACATATGTAGTTACGAGAATGTATATAGTACTTGTAAATATTTGTACTACATGTAAATATATTTGTACATATGTAAAATATTATATTATTATATTTGTTGAAATTATTAGTAAATAAAACTAGTTTAACACGTTGTGGTTTATAGATGACAATAATTGAAGCTGAATGATAATTAGTTGGCTGCAACAGTGGTATTAAGTAGTAGTTCTAAGGGTTAATCCACTTATTTTGTACGAACTATTCGTACATAGTATGACAAGCTTGGAAAACAAAAAATCAAACTGCAGCATTCAATACTATACATTTTGGTAGTGGTGCTTGTGGTAATCATGAAACTTTGTGAGAGTGCAAAACTTTTAGGCTGTAATAGAAAATAAAACCGGTATATGTCGTTATTTGGTGAAGTTTTGCATCCCTTTACAGCACGGATATAAGCATCTCGGACAAAATATTACAAAGTATCGGCATTCAAGGGGTGTTGTGGAAAGTGACCTAGCATAACAATATGCTTGTGGGTACCACGAATGTGTGTATTGTAAGTTATTTGACAGTTTGGGGCTAGTAAAACGTGCATGCTGATGCGGTATCTTTCCATTATAGGTTGAACCATGGGCCGAAAAAAAACATGTGACCGAGTGGCAAAAGGAAGACACTATCTTCGAGCGTTAACATAAACATACCCTGTGAGAGGTGGCGCAGTTCGTTGAGGTGTCCAAATTCACGGTCAATACTGTCCATACGGAGTGGGGGACGTCTGGCAGAAAACAATCCTCTCAGAGCATCAGTGGCAGGAAACCCACTATGTCCGATCGCGACCGTAGACGTCTAGGGAGATTAGCTACCTCTAAACGGTTCCAAATCTGACAAAAGCTGCTGCAGGAATACAATGCAGGACCTAGTTGTTAGGAGTAAGCGAACACTGCGACGACAACTGCATGGTGTAGGCATATTCAATCGCATTGGCAGGATACGCCCAAGACTGACTGCCATACAGAAGAATAATCCCCAGTCGTGGACGAGGGAACACCACCACTGAAGTAGAGACGAGTGGCGAAAAACAGTGTGAGCAAAGGGCTCTGCAGAAGGGAGTGGTAGTGTCATGTTGTGGGAGTGTATTTCAAGTTCTGCTGTAGGTCCTTGACATAGGTGCTCAACTGCATGGAGGCTGTGGATTACGTGTCCGCTCTGGATACTGAGGTGTTGCCATTAGTCTAGTTCCTGCTAGATGGTTACATCACAGAGTCCTAGTATCAAAACTATAACTGCTCTGTTCACCAAGCCAGGTTTATACAGTAATGGTTCACTTGGACATCCCGCTTCTCACCTGGACTGCGAATTCACTTATTTCAACATTATCGAGAAAATTTGGGGAATATTGGAACGAACTATGAAGAGAAAACATCAACATCTCCCCACGTTGGCCGCTCTGCAGGACCAGTTGGTCAGGGAATGGATCAAACTGGACTTAAACGTTATACTCTCCCAAGAAAGTACACACTTTATAATTTTTTGTCCTGGGTGCTTATGAAACGTGGACCTACAGTGTCACAGTTAAGTTTCTATTCTATTCTATTCTATTCTATTCTATTCTATTCTATTCTATTCTATTCTATTTATCGACCCTTGTAGGTGATTATGTAATATAATCGCAGCCATAAAGCCCAGTCGACTTCTTCAGTAAGATTGTTTCAAGTTACAATTGATATAAATGTATCAGTATAGAGATGGCCCATGCACGTGGACAATTAGCCTGTTCTAACTGATATAATTGTAAACTAATACTTGTAAAAATAGTATGGGGTAGAGGCGCCGAACATAGTTACGTTATACTATATACTATATGTCAAGGATTGCTATCTAAAGATTAAATTGTTTAAATATTAAAAGTGAAAAAAAAAGTGAGAGCTTGACACTCATATAGGCTTACTTATGTCTGGCGGCCATCTTGATCTCCCATGTTAAGTTTTATTGTGCATAGTAATTTCTCTTTCTTTTTAAAAATGGTATGAATGTTTGATTAGAATATTATCTTTTAGCGTCCTTTTTCATCACAGACTATACAAGACATGATTCTACAATGTCATATTCTAAGTTTCTAAGCAAGTTTATTGTATATAGTAATTCCCAGTTCTTTACATTATGTGAATATTTGATTGTAATATAGTCTTTTAGCATGACTTGGGTAATCATAATTCAGAGGACTGCTTCTGGGTTGCTATAATAATAGACTGAGCTTACATAGATTCAGTTTCACAGTAGTGTTGTTCTGTCTACTTTATAGTATTTTTTAAGACTTTATTCAATATGCTGTGTATAGATAGTGGTTCAAGACAGTATCGTTTAAACATACATACAGAAAAGTAAAGACCTTAGGATGGTAATTGGTGGTACTCCCTACACAAGGGAAGAGATGTAATAGGGGGTATACCTACCTAGTATTTTTACCTAGTCTACCGTATTCTTGCCTTAAATTCCCAAAAGAACCAGGTATACGAGTATGGGTATACGTTATATTTTTGAAAACTTTCTTGAGTACATCCAAATATTTTAGCATTATATCCCTAATCAAAACCAGGCCCGTAACCGGTATTTTGTTAAGGGGGGACACAGACAAATTCTTTCTTTGATTGTCTCAAACATATAAGCTTTCTTAATCGAGTTATCAACACGCTTTCCGCACTCCGCACTCCGTACGCATGTTTCAGGGTTTAGTTCTCGTTAGAGAATCAAGATTTTCGGCGCTGAGACAGTTTAAGAGCTGCTTACAAAAAGAATTCACGGATTCCAGTTCAGAATACTAGAAAATAACGGCTTAGTAATTACAGTTATTTTTATAATAATAATCGTCATCATCTATATTTGATTTTACGTTCAGTAAGAACCGTTTTTTTTTATTGGCATAAGAAAATATTCTCCGAAGTAAATGTTCTTACAGAATCCCGTGAATAAATAGCCTGTTGTATGATTATTCGGTCTTAAAACCTGTTGGGATAATGAACTAAGAAAAATATTGAATAACATTTAATATTTGTACATACCTGACCAATATTTTTAGTCAACCAAATTTAGTTTTTCAGTCCCTAGGAATTACAAAAACAAAAACAATTACCGGATTCGTCCAATTTCCAGTGCTGTTTCCCATAAAAATTGCAGGAAAATTTTTATGAATCAACTGTCCTATACACAGTAGCTAGGGCTTCCAGGTTTTAATCCCTTACCGAAATTTTATTTACTGTTTTAAATTAAATGAAATATCTTGCAGAATTTCACATTTCCAGAAATAAAGTTGGCAAAGCCCCTCCTGAAACAAAATCATAAATACGCCACTGTTCGTAGTCATTTGTTCGCATTCATCATCCATCGTATTAGTATTCATGGCATGATGGTGGGATATGAACTATTTCATAAAGATTGCTAAGTACAACTTTTTTTTTTTTCAAATACAAAAACTTAATACGTGCTACCTCTAGAAAGGCTCAACGTATGATATAAAGGTAACCAAGAAAGTTCTCTCGCTTTTTCACCTTCGAACATCTATATGTCAACTAAGACGTACCTGAAAGATAAAAATTAGTCCCCATCAGCATCGACGTCCTTCTGTCAACGTTCAAAATGGATTTCATCGCGGTAGGACTTCGTGGGCCTTGAAGCGAAGAAGGTATCAAGCACATTTTGCACCTCCACTAGGGATTTGAACTGGCATCATCTAAGATGATTGTCCAAGGAATGGAACAGATAATAATCGGACGGTGCAATGTCCGGGGAGTATGGCGTATGCAATAGTGTTTCTCATCCAAGGCGTAGAATAGCTACGTGAGGCTTAGCGTTGTCCTGTAACAGGAATACCCCTTTGCAAATCAGAAGTTCTGGCTCCAGAGTGTTGAGTTTTTCTTGAACACAGTTCAACTGCTGACAGTACACAGTTGTATTGATGCTCTGACCAACTAGTAGCAGTTCCTGATGCACGATGCCGCGAGGAGGACTTTCTTCTGGTGCAGTGCTGGTTTTGGCTGTTTTGGAACCAGTTCATAGGATGCTAACCAATGATGACGGCGCCGTGGAGCTTCGTACAGGACTCACTTCTCATCGCATGTCAACGCCCTGTCCAGATATGGCTTCTTCCTCAGACAAGACAGCAAAGAAACACAGGTGTCTGTTCACGTTGCCTTCTGGCCCGGAGTCAAATCATGTGGGACCCGTCGACCCAACTTGTGGTATTTCTCAAGTTGATGGAGGTGCTGCCGAATAGTTTCTCGACTCGCACTGAATTGTAGTCCCAGTTCCTCACATGTCTGGCCACTGTTCGCCTCAATTGCTGCCTGAAGATCTTCATTTTGTACATGTGTTGGTCTTTCTGCACGTGGTGCGTCTTCGAGTGTTTCGTCACCTTCCTTAAACTTGTTAAACCACCGCTGGACTTTCCGCGTAGTCACGAGACCCTTACCAAAGACCTGGCGTGTCTTCCTCCCCGCTGCAGTGGCGTTTGATTCTAGTTTGAACTCGTACAGTATACACGCCCTTATGACGTTCTGTGGGGACTCCATGCTCACTCTGTCCTTACGCAAGTTCACGGTGTAAGTGAACTGCCACAACCAGGTAGTATGTTGGATATACCCATATCAACAACTGACCTTCGCCGTATCTCCATTCGAATTCAACTCACAGTGTGAGGACCAACTGAACACAGACCTTCATAAAAAAAATTGATAGAACTTTCTTGGTTACCTTTATATAAAGTAGGAAACTCGTTCAACAGAGTTCTCATGTGTGAGTGAATGAATGAAAGAGTGCAAACTCACGAAGCATTTTAATAATGGATGGATCCATTTTCTTTATTTCCTTTTTTTTTTTACTTTAGTCATTTCCTCTAAAATACTAAGATACCTGTAAGATATTCATAATAACTGAAATGACATAATAAGAAAGTAACTTTTGCTAAGTTTTCCATTAATCTACGTATCTATTCACGTCAGAAGCAAAGTATTGTCGGTAACAGCTTTTACTGCTCCTCTCGCTTCTTTCCTTTCGTTGCACAGCAAACAGATTAACTTCGAACAGAGAAAGAATGAAAGTGAGACACAGACACGTTGCAGTTTTAGTATATACAATGAATGGAATAGAATGGACTGTCATAATCAAACCAGCCGATGGAAAATTATTGTAGCTGAATTTTTGAACTTTTCAGCATATTAAAAAAAAATCTTCGTGAGGCCTTACTAAGCAAGGAGTGCTATCACACCCACAATTTTGGCAACACGTTGAAGGATGATTATAAATAAAAGTTTAGGTGCACGAAATACGACTAGTTCGAAGGAATAGCATAGATATGAATTAGGGATGCACAATTCCGGAATTTTTACTTTTCGGAATCCGCAAAATAAAATCGAAAAAATCCAGATTTCGGAAAATTCCAAAATTCGGAAAAATCCGGATTTCGGAAAAATTCCAGAATTTTTCCGAATCCGGATTTTTTCCGAACTCCGGAAAGTGAAATTTCCGCCAGATTCTGGAAATTATTTTCCATCCCTAGTATGAACCAAATCCACACCATTCTAAAATAAACTACAACGAAAAAGCGTAAACAACTTTTCTTTCCTGGTGTAACAAAACATTAACAATATTTCGTTAAATTTCTTGGATTACGGATTATCAATTTATGTGTCGGTGCGTTCCTAACCAAATCGAAACACAAAATTCAGTTGCCCTTTTGTAGCCAAACGGCTAAAGTGTATGGTTTGGGGAAAGGTAACACTACTTTGGGGAAAGAATGGTCAATTTGGGGCAATTGCGCTAAAGGACTTCGGGGAGCAGGGGTCGTTGTTACCACGATATATCTATTTCATTAAAAAAGAAACTAGCTGAACCTGCGCTCTCTACGCAGCGCGTCATTCACATATGAACATTAATCTCCTTAACATTCCTCACAACATCTGTACATGTCCCGTACAGACACAAGTGAAGGACGTCTTGATAAAATTCAGCAAGGGGTACCGTAAAAGATTGCCACCATTTTTTCGATTTTTAAAAAATATCTTGAACCATTTGCAAGATTTAAGCCTACTTCCAGTTGGAGTTTTTAATTCATGTATGATCAGTGTTTTCTTCCTTCTTGCATGCAGTATGTAATAAGCAATACACAAACAATTAATTATAATGTCAGTGATATATATGTTCATTGAGCAAAAGACTCCAAACAATAAAGATTCGTCTTAACCTGGAGAAATGTCATCCTTCATTTTTCAGTATCATTTGGTCATTAAACAAACGCCTGAGAGATATACAACCTCTGTATACAACTATATTGTGTTGGAATGTATAACTCATAGGATATCATGCTTTACTTTTAAAAATTTCAGCACTTCCAGTGTACCCCAAAAAATGTAAAATGAAGAAGAAGAAATAACGGCCTTTTCTAAATATTCAATTAGAACTGGACAATCTACACAAAATTTAAAATCGACCCGAAAAAACGGCATGTGTCTACCACTTGTTGTTTCCGAGATCTTATTATCGAAAGGATGGAGACAAATATATAAACTTTTCTTTGGAGACAGACATATAAACCTAGCATTTTAATATATACCGTAGATGTTATTTATATCATATCTAAAAATTGTTTCCAAGAAAAACATTTCAAAATGATTTATTGAAGGAATAGAAACGGAGATATTTTAATACTAAAGTAACAGAATTGTTATGATGACTAAAAACAGAAGCTTTCTTGAGATGTAGGTGGCAGCACTGGCGCATGCAGTGATATAATTAGCGATAAAGCTTTCTTTCCCTTCTTCTTAGCATGGCTCTACATTTGATAAAATGTCGGAAGCAGTTTGCGTTCTTTTCTTTCCAGTGTCTTGTTTTCTTTATTTATTTCAAGTTTTCATTCATTCATTTGGCTTCTTTTGTCATTCCGTTATTTTAACTTCAATGCAACTGAAGCTTTTCACAACGACTGGCTTTAGCTATTCAGCGTAAAGAATTAATATTGTATAATTAACATTACGAAAGAAAGCATATATATATATATATATATATATATATATATATATATATATATATATGCATAATTCATGTAGAACAAATTAGCATCTTTGTTGAACTTTCTTCGGCTCCTTGGAAGGTCTTTGTATACTTTTTGAAAAGCTCTTTGAATAGAAGATATTGAACAAAAATGGATTCGAGAAACCTTATTTTGCTGTTTAAAAAAAAAAAACTGTTGTAAAGGAAAATGTCTTTTATTATTTTCCAATTCAAATCCTTGATATCGACACATTTGCTAAATCTACCAATAATTTCACACAACAAGAGTGGAGGTCATAAAATCAATGATATAACTTTATCAATTCTCAATTATACCTCCAAAGGCTCAGCACTTCTTAGACAAATCGGCACACAAAAGCAATTGTTCACGAACACTAGTAGAACTAATACGTAACGTATTGATTCTATATTTCACTGAGGGCGCACAAATCCGTTCCACGAATTTTACTATCTTTAGGGTTATTGACAGTACATTCACTGGAATAACAAATTTGGATGCTAATTCAGTCGAATGTACCATTTCTGATATTTTCAACTTTTACCCTAATGTGAAGTACGCAAATATCTTCGACAGATCGACGAAGGCCAATTGAATGGCCACCACGATCATCAGAACTCATCACCTGCAATGGAGTAATCTGTGGGAGTGTTGTCAGTGATTTTCGAGAAAACCACGCACTATTGACGACATGACTAATTTCATAAGGGAAGCGTGCCAAGAAATTAATAACAATAAAAACCTCTGTGCCAAAGTGTGCTTGAGTTTCTATAGAAACTACCTAGACTGGAAAAATATGTAAACTTTGCAGGCCGGCACTTTGAAAACCTCAGAAATTGTACTTAATTGTGATTTCGAATCCTGTAATTATATAATTTTCAATGTGACCTCATAAAGCTATATATTTTTTCATAATCAAGAACTTATTATGTACTATTGTACATAATAGATCCTACTCATAAAAAAAGGAACTGAAACAACTGTAAACCTACTTTTGCACCCTCGCTGTATATTTTACAATCAAAAGACCTTTGTAATGTGCAATAAGCGTACTATGTCACATATTCCACCAGCTATGCAAGAAGAATTCGAGAGTTTCCAGATCTTCTTTTAATGCAATTGCTTTAAGATCGAACTAAAATCGAGTAAGAAAGTGCCTGAGACAACTGATAGGAACCTGTAAAAAGAATTTTTAGGTCTCTTTCTGTCAACTCCGAGAAGTCCAAAACGTCTGCTGATGTGATTTTTGTGGAAGAGCGTATACATCTGTCCCAACCATGCTCTTCTACTTTTAATCCTAATGTGTTCTCTGCGGTGAACTGTCGTTCCATTTGTTGAACTTCCTCGTCGAGGCCATCGTCAGAATTAAGACGTGTTATGAAAAAAGAAGCTATCCGTCATACCAATCCAACTTGAGGAAACAACTTGTTGTCCAATTAGTGACGTAGAAAACGATACTTTGTCTAAGAATACCATGAATTGCCTCAACAATCGAGCGATTTTTGTAATATAGCCTCAGTCGTAGTCAATTGCCTGTGCTTACCTTTCAGTGTAGGTATTAGAACTAAATCCTCTTTCTTTCAAATATTCAGCTCTATCACGAAAGCCGCGATTCACACTATAAATATCACCTTGTGCCATGAGAATCGCTAGCCCGTTTGAGTTTTGAAACACACATTTTACTAATGCTGCGCCACTTGTGATTGCAGTATATGGTCCCAGCATAAGTACAATATAACCAGTTGTAGTACATAAATAGTAAATGGCTTACATAGAGGCAACTTATTTTGTCTAAAGTACGATTTTCATTCATTCTCATTATTCGACCTCTTACCGTATCGAATATATCTTCCATCAACGATTAGTACCAAATAGTCAACAATATTGTGAAGTTCCGTTTCCGTAATAGCTTTTTTCAATTGCCATGAGCTCTTCTCGCAAACAGGCAGCGACTCCGAATTTATAGAGTAAAATGTTTTTCTCGAAGGACGTCATGACAAATACACACATATCCAAAACTTGCAGTTCCTTGGTGTTCAACTGTAGTCTGGGATTTAAAAAAAAAATGCGACTGCGTTCTCTTTGATTTTATAATACATACTCACTTATTAGTACAGCCGCTCACAAAAGTATCTCCCCCCTAAGTGCTCTAATTCCATTAATTGGGGTCCAGGTCGTTTGCAGTTGTGAGAACGCCTAGACAGATGCAACCCAACTTACACGTAACTTTTCTCGGCACTGACAGCAGTTGGTAGACCTGATCCAGGTGTTTATCCAGGTAAAATGGTAAAGTAGGTCACTAACGAAACAGTTCGTCATTCTAAGATGAATCTTTATGGTTCGGATCGTATTTTCCAAAGAACACAATATATTTATCTTAATATTGCTGTGTATGTAATGTATTGTTTCTTTATGTACTGTATGTTTAGAGAAATAAAAATACTGACCACGCATGAATCAGAAAATGCTTGAAAGTAGCTGAAAATATCAAATCTAGAACAATTGCTGGAAATAAGTTATTAAATGATTGCCTTCATTGAGAGACCTTGTCCAATTTTCCTCATTCCAACATCTTTTTCTTTCTGGAGAAGAGAAGATCTTGCTTGTGACACTGAGTACGTATTGAAATTTAAACATTTGAAAAAGTTAGATTTGAATTCAGGTCCGCCGAATAGAAGTTCAATGCGCTAACCACTTATCTACCGTGTCACTTCATCTTCCATCTAAATTATTAGTTAGTTAAAAGCATTGTATGTAAGACTATACACAAAATACTCGTACTAATACTCGTATAAGGAGACGTTCCTTCGAATGTCACAATGACTTACTCGAGGTTTCCCTCTTTAACTCAGAAAAAAGTGATAAAGATCTTCGTCAATGAGGAAAATATCACGAAACGTTTTTCAAGATGAGGCTACCTCATCGTTTTTAACTGGTCCCGATTTACATTACTGCAATTCTTCCTCACCGTAACTTCTAATTTCTCAAGAAGAATAGCCGGCAGATATTATTTTCGAATTCTTTGAATTACATCAACACGTGTAGAAATAGTGTGTGCTATGTTTATCTAACATAACTACTAGTTTATTTTCATATCTTTGTATGAGAAATTGATGGCAAATTCTGAAAATAAAGAACTGCCATTTCCGTAACCCGGGTTCGAGTCCCGGCGTGGCATTCATTATTTTTTCTTTATTGGAAGGTATTATTTACGTAATTGATATTGTAATTCTGTTATTCCTTTACTACTACTATTATTATTATTATTATTATTATTATTATTATTATTATTATTATTATTATTATTATTATTATTATTATTATTATTATTATTATTATTATTATTATTATTATTATGAGTTTAGAAATGCCAGTTCATATGTATATTTATACAAGATGCTTGCAAGATCAAAATTAGAGTTCGGTGTAGTTATTTGGAATAGTATAGGTATAACATTGGCAAACAAATTGAATCAGTACAAAAATGTTTTATTAGGTTACTCTGCTATTAAATGAATAAAGATTACTACTCACGTAATTATGAATACTGGTGTCAATTTTGGGGATTGCAGGCATTGAGCGACAGGAGAAAATTTATTGAAAGAGATTTTAAGAAACTACTAGACAATAGCTATCATAGTGAATATTGCTTCCATAATATAGGTATAAGGGTACCAATGTATAATACAAGAAATATATCAACATTAGTTCCTTTGAATCCGAAATCTGTAATTATAAGAATATTGACCAATTCTTTCAATTTAGTTTAATTTATTTTTATCAGTATAAAAGCATGAATTTTAGAGCTTGACAAATACTATTTTTAGTATTTATGACGACTATTTTGAGACTAAAAAAATTGGTGTTAATTTGACAAGGAATTATTAATCCGATATTATTTTACTTTATTTTATCATTATGTTTTATTGTTTTAGTAAGTAGCTTACATTGTATGTAATATGTGTTTATCTTGTCTGATAAAGTGCTGTATTTTTGCCGTTAGGCTGTTCATGGCAGAGAAATAAACATTATTATTATTATTATTATTATTATTATTATTATTATTATTATTATTATTATTATTATTATTATTATTATTATTATTATTATTATTATTATTATTATTATTATTATTATTATTATTATTATTATTGCAAAGTCGAGACATGGCTACATATTTTATATTTTATGAATCTTCTGATTGGATTTCAAGTATTTTTGTTGAATAATCAACACACTCCACTTTAGGGGGGTTTGGGGGAGGGAAGTATTATCCTGTTGCGTTTCATTTGTTTACTTACACGCTACACCAAGCCTGGATACTATATTTCACCTTTCTATATCTACGGGAAGTACCCTAAAGGTTTTGATGATCATAAGAGAGAGAGTAAGTGAATAAGTGATGAGATCAATAAACTTTGCGTATTAACAAAATTTAAAGTATCAGGTTGTCGGAAAAGTCATGACATATTTCGGTAAAATATGACAAATGATGATTTGTGGATATACTGGAGTTATTCGGATCATGCAATAGTTATGTCATGAATTGCTAAGATGTTGAGCGTTTTGTGTATTAATATTGCTCTTTGTTTGGTTTGGTTTTACAGATTTGACAACACATAGAAGATGGAAGACCAAAAATTGCATGTTCTCCATATTTTATTATTTTACTTCAGGCAAGGGAAGAATGCGCGAATAGTGTTTGTGCTTTTTACTCTCCTCAATGTTTCTGTGTTTTTGCCCCTGTTCTTAAAGAATTACTGGAAAAACTGTAAAAGTGAGTAAAGGGACATTCCATGTCAAATCAACAAGTCATCAGACTTCACCATCTCAGATTTTTATTTAAAAAAAAAAAAAAAAGTTGAACAACTTTATTACAGTGAGAGATGAAAAATCCCAAATATTACCTCGCACCTTCTGAAAGTGTCCCCATACAGGGTGTTGAAAAATGTCAAAAAGGGATTTTTTTCAGTTACAGTGATTATTAAAAATTGTCATAAAATGGTTAATATGTGCACTAGAGACATGGAACAAACACCAATAGAAAGCTTAAAGATTGCTCTACAAGCTGTATTATGAAAAAACCTGTAAAATAAAACGTAACGATTGAAAAATTCAAATTAAAATGTGAATTTTGCATTTTGCATAGAAACCCCATGTCGTAAACGTCGCCAACACCTAGTGGCCCACTTTCCGGTAAATGTCGATCGTCGCTATAGCGTCGAAGGACTGTTGGTAGTATGCCACTGGCGGCAGGGTTTCGTCGAGTCGAAAGAGATATCTCGAGTCCGGGTATTGAAGTTACCACCGCATAGCAGCAATGACTACATTTGGTCCGCGCTTCTTCGATTTATCGCGGAGAATCGCGAAGGGACCAACACGAACTATTGCCAGTCATGTATATACATGCGGTTATTATTATATATTATTTTTTCCTGACGAATTGTTCCTAAAGTGAGCTACGGGGTCAAGAGTAACCCTTGGCTCTACATCATGGAGTGAAAAATCTTGAGATGAGTGGGTATAATTGTATGAATTTAGATGACAACTGTAGCCGATCATTTGAAAGTGAATATGGGAGAGCCATGAAATAAAGTAAATAGACGCATATCATTTTGTTATAAAATTACATGAGGAACGGACTTTATCTGACCTCAAACGGTTATCGTCGAATATACATGGTTATAGGAGCACTCTGATTAGCCAAATTAAAAATACCTCAAGGATTTATGTCTCTACAAGCGACTTTTTGTTCATCGCCTCCGTGACCAAGTCGGAAGAGCATGCGCCTAGTAATCCAAAGGTTGGTGTTTCGCGCCCACCCCGGAACACTTTTTAAAAACTTTTTTTTTTAGGATTTTCAGACTCTCCTTAATGTAAACAAATTACGCATATTGGCGATTTAACATATTTTGGGGGAGTAATTTTGTGGTTCATTATACGATATGAAGTTCAGATTAACGTGAATCCGAACCACATGAGCTCCCGCCTGGAATCGAAACCGGCTTATTTCTTCTTTCTCAACTTGCTTCTCAACTAACATCAATCGTTTTCGATAATTTTTACAAACTAACCCACTATCTATTTACCACATGTACAAAGTGCACCCCTCCCCATAAAGGAGAATGTCAAAAAATGCTAGGAGACGTTCTGTTCATTTTCAATAAAGAGTTAATATACTGAATTAACCCATATTGAATTCTCATAAAATTCCAACTCATATCGTTAGTTTACGTTAGTTTTGCTAAAACTATCGTTAGTTTCGCAAAAATAACGATTTTATTTAAGAAATAAAGTCTCACGATAAACTGTGAATTAGCCCGCCCATATTGAATTCTCATAAAATTCCAACTCACATCGTTAGTTTATCGTTAGTTTACCTTAGTTTTGCTAAAATTATCGTTAGTTTTGCAAAAATAACGATTTTAATCGAGAAATAACTGGGCAGGCCAACTACACGGTTCTCCGCCCAAAAACGAATTTCAAAAGTTTTTCATATCACATCGTTAGTTTATCGTTAGTTTACGTTAGTTTTGCTAAAACTATCGTTAGTTTCGAAAAAATAACGATTTTATTCAAGAAATAAAGTTTCCCGCCAAGTGTGAAATAGTCCGCCCATATTGAATTCTCATAAAATTCCAACTCATATAGTTAGTTTATCGTTAGTTTACGTTAGTTTTGCTAAAACTATCGTTAGTTTCGCAAAAAAACGATTTTATTCAAGAAATAAAGTTTCACGCCAACTGTGAATTAGCCCGCCCATATTGAATTCTCATAAACTTCCAACTGACATCGTTAGTTTATCGTTAGTTTACGTTAGTTTTGCTAAAATTATCGTTAGTTTTGCAAAAATAACGATTTATTCGAGAAATAAATGGGCAGGCCAACTACACGGTTCCCCGCCTACAAACGAATTTCAAAAGTTTTTCATATCACATCGTTAGTTTATCGTTAGTTTACGTTAGTTTAGCTAAAACTATCGTTAGTTTCGCAAAAATAACGATTTTATTCGAGAAATCAAGTTTCCCGCCAAGTGTGAATTAGTCAGCCCATATTGAATTCTCATAAAATTCCAACTCATATCGTTAGTTTATCGTTAGTTTACGTTAGTTTTGCTAAAACTATCGTTAGTTTCGCAAAAATAACGATTTTATTCGAGAAATAAATTTTCCCGCCAAGTGTAAATTAGCCCGCACATATTGAATTCTCATAAAATTCCAACTCATATCGTTAGTTTATCGTTAGTTTACGTTAGTTATGCTCAAACTATTGTTAGTTTTGCAAAAATAACGATTTTATTCGAGAAAAAATGAAAATGATATTAAATCTTTGAGTTTTACGTCCCACGATTATGCCGCTTAGGCTAAAGGAGACGGTGATGATTAGTGATGAATGAAATGGTGAAATGGTGGAATGAAGAAAGTGGAAGGAAACAGGAGAACCCCGAGGAAACCCACGCACACGGTGTTTGTCCACCAAAAAGTTCACTTGGCGGGGGCTCGGATCGAACCCGGGACCCCAAGTACCAGATTTATTCGAGAAATAAATGAGCGGGCCACTTTCACGGTTTCCCACCCGGAAATGAATTTCAAAACTTTTTTCTATCACATCGTTAGTTTATTGTTATTTTACGTTAGTTTTGCTAAAAGTATCGTTAGTTTCGAAAAAATAACGATTTTATTCGAGAAATAAAGTTTCCCGCCAACTGTGAATTAGCCCGCCCATATTGAATTCTCATAAAATGTCAAACTCATATCGTTAGCTTATCGTTAGTTTACGTTAGTTTTCTAAAACTATCGTTGGTTTCGCAAAAATAACGATTTTATTGAAGAAATAGTTTCCCGCCAACTGTGAATTAGCCAATCCATATTGAATTTCCTTAAACTTCCAAATGTAAACCCTAACAGCACATTTATAAAACAGGCATACGTAAGAAGTATATAAGGCACGTACTGAACACATTCTCATGTACTTGAGAGAACATGATAGGTGCATGCCTGCTATGTAATTGTGTTTACATTTGGCGGGAAGTTTTATTTATCGAATAAAATCGTTATTTTTGCAAAAAAAACGTTAATTTTAGCAAAACTAACGTAAACTAACGATAAACTAATGATATGAGTTGCAAGTTTATGAGAAGTCAATATGAGCGGGCTAATTCACAGTTGGCGGGAAATTTTATTTCTTGAATAAAATGGTTATTTTTGCGAAACTAACGATAGTTATAGCAAAACTAACGTAAACTAACGATAAGCTAACGATGTGATAGAAAAAAGTTATGAAATTCATTTGCGGGTCGGGAACCGTGAAATTTGCCTGCCCATTTATTTCTCGACTAAAATCGTTATTTGTGCGCAATTTGCTATAGTTTTAGTAAAACTAACGATAAACTAAGGATGTGATATGGTAATTTATAATAATTCTTTATTGACGGGCTAACTTTACATTTGGCGGGAAACCTTATATCTCGAATAAAATCGTTATTTCTGCAAAACAAACGTTAATTTTAGCAAAACTACCGGAAACTAACGATAAACTAACGATATGACTTGGAATTTTATGAGAATTCAATATGGGCGGGCTAATTCACAGTTGGCGGGAAACTTTATTTCTCGAATAAAATCGTTATTTTTTCGAAACTAACGATACTTTTAGCAAAACTAACGTAAACTAACGATAAACTAACGATGTGATTGAAAAAAGTTTTGAAATTCAATTGCGGGTGGGGAATCGTGAAGTTGACCTGCTCATTTATTTCTCGAATAAATCTGGTGCTTGGGGTCACGGATTCGATCCCAGCCCCGGACAAGTGAACTTTGTAGTGGACAAACACCATGTGCGTGGGTTTCCTCGGGGTTCTCCCGTTTCCTCCCACTTTCTTCATTCCACTATTTCATTCATCACTCATCATCACCGTCTCCTTTAGCCTAACCGGCATAGGCGTCGGACGTAAAACTCAAAGATTTAATTTCATTTTCATTTTTTCTCGAATAAAATCGTTATTTTTGCAAAACTAACAATAGTTTGAGTAAAACTAACGTAAACTAACGATAAACTAACGATGTGAGTTGGAAGTTTATGATAATTCAGTATGGGCGGGCTAATTCACAGTTGGCGGGAAACTTTATTACTTGAATAAAATCGTTATTTTGGAGAAACTAACGATAGTTCTAACAAAACTAAAGTAAACTAACGATAAACTAACGATATGAGTTGGAATTTTATGAGAATTCAATATGGGCGGGCTAATTCACACTTGGCGGGAAACTTTATTTCTGGAATAAAATCGTTATTTTTGCGAAACTAACGATAGTTTTAGCAACACTAACGTAAACTAACGATAAACTAACGATGTGATAGAAAAAAGTTTTGAAATTCATTTGCGGGTGGGGAACCGTGAAGTTGGCCTGCCCATTTATTTCTCGAATAAAATCGTTATTTTTGCAAAACTAACGATGGTTTTAGTAAAACTAATGTAAACTAACGATAAACTAACGATGTGAGTTGGAAGTTTATGAGAATTCAATATGGGCGGGCTAATTCACAGTTGGCGTGAAACTTTATTTCTGGAATAAAATCGTTATTTTGCGAAACTAACGATAGTTTTAGCAAAACTAACGTAAACTTACGATAAACTAACGATGTGATATGAAAAACTTTTGAATTTCGTTTGTGGGTGGGGAACCGTGATGTTGGCCTGCTCATTTATTTGTTGAATATAAATTTTATTTTTTCGAAACTAACGATAATTTTAGCAAAACTAACATAAACTAACGATAAACACGATGTAGATAAGAAAAAGAAAAATTCATTAGGTGGGCGGGACAACTTCACAGACGTATCCCCTATTAAATTTACATCATAGGCATACGCCCTAACCCTGTAAATACAATTCTGTTCTAGGACCTGATTCCTGTCTTTGATTTTCCTTATAGTGTTCTCCAGCACAAGTTAAATAATAATCGCAACAATGCATCTCCTTCTTTCAGGACATTCCCAACGTGAAAGCTCGTGAGCAAGAATTTCTCTACTCGAACCTTACTTTGGGATTCATTTAAACATACCTTAATTAATCTACCTTTTTTTCGGTATTGCAAATTCTGTAAGCATGTTGTACAATGTTTCCCTCCTACCCTAGTCTAAAGTCAATAATTGATATACCAGAATATTGTATTCAAATTTCTTTTTCAAGTATTAGTTGAGTAGTAAATATCTGGTCGATAGTTGATCGATTACGTCTAAATCCACACTTATAATCTCCAATAATTTCATCTGCATATGGAGTCAATCTCGCTAATAGAATGTTTAAGAGAATTTATTGGATGTTGACAGAATAGAAATGCCTCAATAATTATTAAATCAGCTTTGTTGCTTTTCTTCTGAACTAGAACAATGATTGATTCTTTTCAGTCTTGTGGTAATTCCTCCTTGTTCCAGATAAGGAGAATGAGTTTGTGTATCTCGCTCTACAATATTTTCTCCTCAAGCTAAAATTAAGTCAACCAGAATTTCGTCTACACCCGGAGATGTGTGTTTCTTAAATGTTTAATAGCGATTTCTATTTCTGTCTGGTTAGGTTCTGGAATATACGGTTATGCTGTATGCATTTCACTTTCTCCAGGCACATTAGTTTTTGGCTATGTGTTAAGCAAATCGTCAAAGAAATCTTTCCATCTATTTAAGATGCTATCCTGATCAGTGAGAACTGTTCCTTTAGTTTTATTTAGTATATAAGCACGAAATTGATATAGCCTTTCTTAATTCCGTTAATGTATTTATACATGTCCCGAATGTTTTTATTTTTACTATTATCTTCAAGTTAATTAATTTTAGCTTTCAAAAATCGCGTTTCTTTGTTCTAAAAGTTTTGGAAGTTTTCCGGCAGATGACAGTGAAATTTTATGTAGTTTTTTTCGTTCGCATTTTGTAGCCAACGCCTGTTTTTTTGTGTTTTCTCTTCTTTGCTACTTTAGTGCATTCCTGGTTGAACCATACTTTGTTCCTACTTATTTCTGCGTGTCCCAATGTTTCTTTTGCTGAAATCTTAATGTTATCTCTAATTTCAACCAAGTATCCTGAACACCAGTGCACTCCGAACCTTCTCAAACCGAGAATCTATTCGACACTTCAATCTAGCTCCCATTTCATCTGACTCTCCTCTAATTTCTTTAAATTAAACCGCCCCGTTTTCAGATATTGAATATTCAATAATAATATTGAATATCTGAAATAATTGAAATTCTTCTTTGGAAATTAGAAGTTATGGTAAAGGCGAAATTTAATATATATTGGGACAATCTCTGCAACCGATGACCAGCGCCGTAACTTAGATTTTTTCGGGGGGGGGGGGGGCAAGCATTAATAAGCTTATTTGGGCCCCTAGAAAAAGTTGTTTTTCTAATTCTTGGGCCCCCTCTTTCCAACTTTCTCTTAATCTTTATGGCCCCCCGGAGCCTTTGGGCCCTCCCGCACGGCAAGGTCTGCGGTTCCGTTAGTTACTCCCTGGGGCCAATCCATACATTACAAAATTATTAAGGGGACAATATTGATAAATCTCAAAGCCATACAAATAAATATTATTTCTAGAGCCCCTAATAGTAGACTTTTTTACTGAAATGGACTCACGACTCATTTTTGTTTTATTTACCTTTTGTGTGCTGTTTTGTTATGTACTGTAGCGATCCTATTTGTTGCTTCATTTCTAATTTCGTGTTCGTATCGTATATGGAGTAAGAACATTTTGTCCCAAAATGGGCCCCCTCGAACGCCGGGAGCTTCTCTGGGGGAGTTGCCCCCTGCTACCCCACAAGTTATGACTCTGCCGATGACGTAGCCTCAATTTGAAGAACGTTTCGTGATATTTTCCTAATTGAGGAACCTCTATATAACTTGTTTTTGAGCTAAACAACGAAATCTGGAGTAGGTCATTAAGACACTCACACAAGTTGCTTATATTTTCTTGTTTATATTTTCCCATGAAACGATTTTAACTAGGTATTAGTTTAGGCGGAAGGTTAAGTAGCACGGTAGGTGAGTGGTTAGCGCATTGAACTTCTATTCGGTAGACAAGGGTTCCAACTCCTGCCACGCTGAAACTTTTTCAAGTGTTCCTGTTTCAATTTCAATGCATACTCAGTGTGACAAGCAAGATCTTCTCTTCCCTAGAAAGAAAAAGATGTTGGAATAAGGAGAATTGAAGACGGTCTGTCAATGGAGACAGTGATTTACAAACTTATTTTTAGGAGTTGTTCTAGATTTGATATTTTCGTCTACTTTCAAGCATTTTCTGATTCATGTGTGATCAGTGCTTTTATTTCTTTGAATATACTGTATATAAAGAAATAATACATTACATACATAGGAATATTGAGATTAACATATGACGTTCATTGGACAACACGCTCTGAACCAGAGAGATTGATTTCAGAATGGAGAAATGTTTCGTGAGTCATCTACTCACAATTTTACTTGCATAAAGACTTGACTCAGTGCTACCAACTGCTGTCAGTGCCGAGAAAAGTTACGTGTAAGTTGCGTTGCATCTGTCTAGGCGTTCTCACAACTGCAAATGACCTGGACCCCTGGACCTGGGGGGAGGTATTGTGAATTTTACTCAAAATTACATTGTTTTGTGGGGCGGACTAGGGAAAATTCCAACAAGTCTGCATAAAATATTAGAACTTGTCAAATAAGTTGAATTTTAAACTACAAGAGAGTATGAATATTCCATATTGATTAATGAGTAAAATTAGCAAATCTATCTCGATATATCCTAAATCGCTATTCCTGATTAAGATATGAATGTAATAACCATTGTAGTCTTTAGCCAACCGTGTTAGAGGACAATGTGAATTTTAAAAGAAAGAGCGAAGTATGGTGTACGTGATTTTATAATGCCTAATGTTTCAATGATGTAGCAGGCACCCAATTTGTCTTCCTCTTAATTGGTGTTATTGATGGAGAAAATCCTTGTTATCTGCTACTTTACGCAGTCAAATAAGCTTAATTTACAGTTGTGAGATCATACATTTTTACCCATCGACTCAAATAAGCTAAATTTTCAACCCTGCTGGCTGCTTGTTAATCTATAAACATTGACGTTACAATAATCCCAATTCCAAAATTTTAAATTATCGTGCTTACTGGACAAGTTACTTCATATTAATAGGACTTCCCTCCTGCACTCTGTGGCACTCCTAAACTTTGTGAGACTATGAAAAAAAAACACTATAAATATACAGTAATAAGTTACTTACTTGAGAATTGAAAGCCCCTTCATGCACTGGACCAAATACATGCGACACATCGTCCGCCATTACATTGACATCAGTTCTTGTGGGTTCCAATCGTATCATATAGCTGATCCTCATTTGTTTGTTTACAACGAAATTCCTTAACCAATCGTCTTCGGGTCTTAACCGATGATGGCGTTCGATTCTCATGATTAGACGTGCAACAGTGTCTGCAATGGAAAGAAAATAGAAGACTAAGATTTTATAATTCTTTAAGTGGGAAAAAATATTCATTTGATTTAAGTAAGCTTACAAATTACTATAAATTTTGTTCAACCAGAGCTCGTTCATCACTAGATTTTTTTTAGTACATTACGAAAGAATATCATACTTTTCTTTTTTCAAAAGAATTAGCATTTTTACAAAAATGAAAAGAGGTTTCTTAACACCATTTTCAAAATAATGGTTTAGTTTTCATTCAACGTAGTACGGGGTTCAGAACACGGAAATTTTCAACTACATATGCTATCTGAATTTGTATGAAAAACATGTATAATTATAATATATATAAATCATGTATGTATAATATGTATACATTTTTAGTTTAAAGTTAAGACTTTCAAACTGAACTGGTTGCTCAGGATCGAGAGATGACTGTGTACTATATTTACCCGATGATTTTATTTGATCTAAAGCTCAATTACTAGAAAATTACACATTTCTACGTAACATCATTTTTCAATGAAGCATTCTATTTTATTACCTAAACTTATCCCGAACCAAAATTTCCTACCTTGTGAACTAAACTCTCACATCTAAGCAATTGACCTACTTCGATAGTCAAATAACATTTCGAACGAGATAGTTTGAATTAAAAGTTAGCTAACTTTAAAGCTTAGAAACATTACTTAATTTGCTATCATTTAATAGCATTTAACTTAACTTCGCAGCACGAAGTCTCCAAAACCTTTGGCCGAACATCCGATTATGTTGGAGAATGTGTAAGTTGGTAAATGGTGATTTTCTTTAATAAAATCCCATACAAAGCCCCAACTTACTTTTTAGTTGTTCCCACGACGCTGGTTAAACGATGAATTGACAATGCCGTCAATTTGATTTATTATTATTATTATTATTATTATTATTATTATTATTATTATTATTATTATTATTATTATTATTATTATTATTATTATTATTATTATTCACTTATCAAAATACTGATCAAGCCCTGTGTTGTTCTCCATGGTTAATATCACGGAATCGATAAATCAGCATAGGTTTAGTTTCTTTCATCTTAATAAGTTTTCATACTTTTTGTATCCATAATGAGCAACTCTTTAAACAAATAGTCCTTAATCTAATTGAACAACTGGTGGCGATATCCTCATATGTGGACCACTCACGTAGCATGAAATGGGACTTCTGCTACATCGAGTGTTTTAGAAACCTGCTACCAGATCATATTTATTCCTTTGTTCGTATCCAGCACCCTGCAGGCGATCTGTACCTACAGCACGACAATGCCCTAGTGCAGCGTTTCTCAAATGTGTACCGCGGAACCCAGGAGTTCCGCAAAGAGTTCCTATGGGTTACACAAAAATCTTCTTAGAGGGCTTTCCTCCCCTTTTTGAGTGAGAAATTTCAACTTTTTGGACTTTTTTCGATGTATATACAAAGCAATATCAAGGAAGCGAATATAAAAACGAAGTCTCTATCTCATTTAGAAGTGGGTTAGAATTTAGAAGAATCAATATTATCGTCAAAAGATTGGCATTACTATTACAAATTGTCGAATAATTTAATAATATTTTCGTAGGTTCCACCATTTTATTCTGGAATTGAAAGAGTTCCATGTTTGGCATGGAATGGAAAAGTTTGAGAAACACTGACCTAGTCCATTACTCCTGACTTGTGTCTAACTCGTTCCCTGAGCACTCCATGGATATGAAAATGCTTGCCTAGTCCCCGAGGAACTTAGATCTCAATTCTATTGAGCGTCTAGGATGCTATTGAAAGGTAAGTACGTGCGTGCTTTGACCTACTCCGACCAATCTTCGCGGACTGTAGAAGGTTGTGCAGCGATCGTGGATCGGTATCACTCCGGTGTCTTGTGGAGTCCATGCCACTCTGGATCGCCGCCGTCATCAAGGCAAAAAGGGACGCTACACACTAGTAAGTCAGGTCTTTCTAATTCAATTGCTCACGAATGTGATTTCATTTGTTAATTAAATATATATATATTAAGCATAAATGGGGACAAATTTTTAACATTTTCCATTCTCTTCTAATTATGTATATTTATTTATATTTATTAACTTTTATAATAATTATTGGTAGTTTAAAGCCTAGAGTAGAATAAACCGTAAAATGTATGTTTGGTGTCAATATAATATTTTTCATAGCTAACTATCAAAACATTTAAATTCGTCATATGTAACTTGCATCAGTAATTCCCAATCGTTTTTAACTGACGACACACTTTATCGAACACCTACAACAACGTGATACTCAAGTTTGACTTTTATTAATGATAATTTGAATTATAATAGTGAAAGCCTATAAATTTCTATAAAGTAGAGATCCTATGTTGTACTGAGCAAGGTTGCTGCCCCTGGAGGCATTTATTGTTACAATATGTCTCGAAATTAATTTTAATACGTTATTAAATGCTTCGTGATTTTTAAATTCTAGAATTTCATGACACTGCTTATGGAACTGCGCGGTACATCGGTTGGGAACCACTACTCCACCTGTATATTAAGGTGGATCACCACCCGGAAGTCAGTACCTATTTTAGCTCATTGCCTTAACTACTGCGCAACGAAACGTTACATATTATAAATATTGTACTATAAGATAAAGTTATGTTTCGGCTACAATACAAGACACTGATTCAATTAGTTCTGTCTTCTAATATCGAAAAAGGTGCTCCTTTTTATGAAATATTTATTTGTATGTGTAAAGTATTTTAAAGTAATAACCTCATTACGAAATACGTATATTGATTGACTGTTTTTCGTGTTATGTTTCATATTTTATTTAAATATTAATTTACATTTAAGGAAATAGATTTTGAGGCCAAACTTGCACAGAACGCCATAATGTGTTGTTGCCAAATTTGTACGTTTACTGAAGTAGTCACAATAAGAAAATTCCTGGATTCTAGCGTTGCGGTTCGAGAAGCGGAATTTCGGTAAGTGTCGAAAACTAATTTCTCTAGTAAGTATCCAAGCAGAATTTCATGATTACTTACTTTATTATCTGGAATTAGTAAATACTTGACTCTATCTGGCAACGCCACACTAATCAAGCAGCGTTTAGCATAGCACTGGGAACACATAGTGATCCACCTTAATCAATTCTACGAAATTGTCAACAAACATGTGATGACTTCCGACAGAAATCGTAAAAGGACTGGTTTAATAATTGCGATGTTTTTTTCGTTTCTCAAGCGTTTACGTAGAGACTTCTTATTTTCATTGTACTTACCTCTTTACGGGAAGTAAATCTAGTTGCTCAGTATGACTAACAAGTGTTTTGTATTATCATTATGATTTCATCCATAAATTGGACATATCAATTGGAGCTAAAACTCTTCGTAAACTTACCATCGATATGACGATCTCCTTTTGAGAAAAGTTTCCCACTAACATCATGCCACGCTTCAATGATCAGCAAAAACTTTCCCTGTAAAGAACAAGTAAACATTCGGTGTTTTACTATGCAATAATATGTAAAATTTAGTGAATTTTTTTAAGAAAAAAATTGTTCTATTAATATTAAAATTTGTGTTCAATTTAAACATAACACTCGTAATTTCCACAATGCACTTCTATCTTCAGAAGAAAGTGTAAATTCAGTTTTAAAAAGTCGATTATGATCATAAACCATGCTCAATAATAAGTACAAGAAATTATTTAGGGGTATACTTTTTACTTCTTACAGGCTGAGAGAAGTGAAAAGAGAAGAACATGGGAAGTGTGACGATCTGTGATGGTACTAGTATACTGATGTGTCGAAATAACAACTTTGTATGGCACAACAACAATATTATTATTAGTAATAATAATAATAATAATAATAATAATACATTATTATAATAGTAATAATAGTATAATAGTAATGCGTTTTTTTAAATTTGTATTAATGTTTGCCTTTTTATGTATAGCACATTTGAATTTTATGTTCTCCGCATGTAATCTTTATACATATATTTCTTAATTGGAGATACTACTTGTTTTTTTTTATTTCTATATTCATTTATTATTATGTATTTAGAATGTTTCTTTTATTACTATGATTTTATGAATGAACTGTTTATTTTATAATTTTGATGCAGTTTATTTACTGTACTTTGTGGTATTCTGCGAACTAGTGGCTGTCAAGCTGTTGTTGCCAATAAACTACTTTATCATTATTATTATTATTATTATTATTATTATTATTATTATTATTATTATTATTATTATTATTATTATTATTATTATTATTATTGTGATACAAGATCGCAGAAGAAGAACCACTGTCAACGTAAGTGGAAAGAAAAGTTCACCTTTTTTTAGAGAAGTATGCTCGTATCCCTCCCTATCTACCTATCTTGTTTTTCATTCTTTTTTCGGTACTTTTTCATATACTGTGTTTGATCACGTAATTTGCACCATCACGTACTTTGAGTACCATAAGTACTGTATGTTGCATATCTTACAAGATTGTGCTGATAGTATGTCTGTTCATCCTAGGGATGGCCAATTCCGGAATTTTTACTTTCCGGAATCCGGAAAGTAAAATCGGAAAATTCCGGAATTCGGGAAAATTCCGGATTTCGGAAAAATTCCGGAATTCGGAAAAATTCCGGAATTCAGAAAAATTCCGGATTTCGGAAAAATTCCGGAATTCAGAAAAATTCCGGAATTCAGAAAAAATCCGGATTTCGGAAAAATTCCGGAATTCAGAAAAATTCCGGATTTCGGAAAAATTCCGGAATTCAGAAAAATTCCGGAATTCGGAAAAAATCCGGATTTCGGAAAAATTCCGGATTTCGGAAAAATTCCGGAATTCAGAAAAATTCCGGATTTCGGAAAAATTCCGGAATTCAGAAAAATTCCGGATTTTAGAAAAAATCCGGAATTCGGAAAAATTCCGGAATTCGGAAAAAATCCGGATTTCGGAAAAATTCCGGAATTCAGAAAAATTCCGGAATTCGGAAAAATTATTTTTTCTTTTTGTAATCCTAAGAATTTTGTTCAAATGCAAACGAACAAATTTCCTTTTTGTAATCCTAAGAATGTATGATGCAAGTTAAGCTGAAACTTACATCCTAAAGTATACACTACTCAATCTTCCCATGGTTAATGAGATGTAGTCCAAAAGTACGATGCACTCCTAATATTTAATTTTTGTTTTACTGTGATATTGTCCAGAGGTAATACATATATCACACTGAGATAAACAACTTGACAGAATGAAGATATCATACGTAGTTTTCCAGAAAATCGTGAGAAACGAATTTTTATGAAGTTAAAATATGCGTCGCTTGTTGCCAGTGTGATGCAATTGATAACTTTTATGCTGGAATAGTCTTATTATTATTATTATTATTATTATTATTATTATTATTATTATTATTATTATTATTATTATTATTATTATTATTATTATTATTAATCGTTTGTGTACTGTAAAAGAAAAATATGAACCGTTAAGTAGTAGATTTTATCTGTTGTTTTTTGATATCTTCTAACAGTAATAACAAACTGCTTGTAAATACGCAATGATTATCAAGGACAATGGCATATTAATGTAAGGACTACTCTGCAGACTAGCAATAAACAATAAACAATAACAGATAAACAATAGTTCCAAAAAAAAAAAAGTAACTAACTTGGGCACGTCAGAATGTTCGCGAGAATATAGGGACCCATTGAGACTATACGTGGTGTAATTATTACTCAAAGGGCCGTACAATGGAGGCATTAACGTTAATGTTAATGGTACTAATGAGTACTTACTTGCTCTAACGGTTAACCTCATTTTTGAGATGATTCTTAGAAGTGGGCGTGTTGGCATGCAGTTGGAGTACTAACGATTTGCGTCACTATCGAACACTAACGTAGCACTAGCGACGTTTAAAGTCGAAATTGGAGTCTGACATAAGTGGCTTGTCAACTTCACGGACATTATATTTCCCTTGAATGCGAGAATTTTGCGCCCAGGAAATTTGCGCCCTACCACAAAAATAGGAAAAAATGCGCTCGCAATATATTTGCACCGGGATGTTTGCGCCCTACCGCAAAAAGAGGGGAAAATGCGCCGGCTATATATTTGCACTGGGATGTTAGCGCCCTACAATTCAACTTATTTTTGTACTGTGTAAAGTAACTTCCACTCACACTTGAACTAGGCTTGCCTCTCATCGTCTCAGTGAGTTACTCCATCCGTTATAATATTCCGAACAAATGAAAAAAATACAATTTTAGTTCACTGAAGGGCAATCCATACAAATACAATTTTTCATTATACTACAAAATTTACAATAAAAGTATAAATGACTGATATATAATTATTTATTAATATAATCAAAGAGTATAATTTAATCTACAAAAGGCTGTTTGGCTCTACCCAGATATCTCTGTTCACAATCCTTGCGAGTTGTTTGGCTTTTTAGGACACAAAATATAGAAAAGAAAATGTAAAGTGAATGTAAAATCAGTTCAGTAATATTATCAAGAAAACTATGTACAGTGTGTTTACTTGCTGGAATTACACTTTAAACACACAATTGCGTTCAGTCGTTCTTTCAGAAAAAATGTTCCGGGGGGCACACTTAGTATTCCGGAGGGGGTCACTGCTGGTACTATTCTATTTATTACTATATTATAGACGTATTATTTTGGTCTCCTCCGAGGGGGCACTTTGAGAGCTCTGGGGAGGCCAGTGTTCCCCCAAAATCATCTCTGGAAGAAGCAGTGATTGCGTTGATCCGTTGTGTTCTTTTGGCTTATATTGAAGTTTATTCTCCCCTTATATAGCCACAATGAAAATAAATCACAAATGGCATGGTTGTGGGGGGAGGATTGTTTATGCTGTAATGTCAGCCCTTCCGAGCAAATGCGTAAGCTCGAATAGGTTCTTTTATTTCGCAGGGCTCAAACTTCCCGGTGGAGGTACATTGCAGGCGCAATTTTCCTTGTTCTTGAGGTAGGGCGCAAATTTCCCAGACGCAAAATTCTCGACACCGTTCGAATGACCTCGGAAGACTATATCTTTTTCAATACTTTTTTTATAATTTTTTACTCGAGATATCTTCATAGCTTCTTATTAAAATACTTACTAATATATCCTCATTTTATTGTCCTAACCAATCAATATGGGTATGTTGTCAGTAAAATATTTAGATTGATCGAGCCTCTGGTGTGTAACCACAGTATTTCATATCATCCCTCCATTAGAAATCTTGGCTAAACGAACTAATATATGTTGCCAATAAAATAATTTAGAATGATTGAGTCCCTGGTAAATAACCACAGTATTTCGTGACAGACCCCCCCTTCCTATTACCATATTCTAGCTACGTGCCTGACTCAGCTAATTCTCTACATTCTTTACCAAGCACACATTTTCTAAAGCGGAAAATGCTCTCTAAATACCTAAGCTCATTATTTTCAGCAGATGCACAAATTGGGTAACATTCTATCTACATGAATGTTATATATGTCGATTACTGGAAACCGTTTCTCGCTATCTATTAACATATTTACTATATAATGATTAACGTTAAAACCGGAAATGGTTGATTTGTACCTCTTCCGGTTTGAATATTACATTCATCAGGGAACTCGATTCTTAACTATTGACTCTGTACATCGTGGCCAAAATTGATGGTAATCCATCAGATAGTACTTGAGACTGTTTGTTTCACTGACGGACAGAATGAATATATGGCTATAGAGTTTTGATAAACTAAATTCGTTAATGAGTTATGATGGAACAAATATAAGAAAGGGAACCAAGAGTAGGCCTACCACCGGAAAAATTTTCGAACACAAAATTAGCCATCGAAAACCCACATGTCCTGGGTTAGAATACCATAGATGAAAACTCTACCACTGAGTCATCAATCACCCGCTTATTAGTTTTATTAATTATTATATTAATATAAATTAATGAATGCCTGCTTATGTTAATTATTGAACAATTACATTGTATACTTCGTAAAGTCAAAAATTATAAATTTGTATTTACTGTACATACAGTGAGCGCAGAAAGTGTTCGTACACCTATGCTATTGAAACGAGAATGCTTGCGAAAAAGAAACAGAAAATTTAAGAAGTGTAATAACACACACAATATGAATAATGAAAACTAAGCTTTATGAATATACCAATAAAGAACAAAAAGACAAGTTTAATGGTCAGAAAGTAAATAAATTCCGTAGAAAGTGTATAGAGTAGACGCAAAAAGAGATCGTACACCTGACGTACGAATACGAAACAAAGATACCACAACTGGGGTTCACTAGTATTCACCTGATTATACACCTCTGTTTATAGCATGACGAATAACAGAATGAGTTTAGTTGTGAATAGGAGTGAAAAAACTGCACGGTGGGCTGTAAAACTGGGAAGCAACCGAACAGAAACAAATGAGGAGACAAGAAAAGTAATTATTAAATTGCATAAGAAGGGTAAATCTTTGAGAAAGATAGCAAACCTTGCAGACAGACCTCGTTCAACAGTACAAACAATAATTGCGATGTATAATGTTTCTATCACTGTGCGGAAAAAAAAAAATGGAAGACCAAGAGTGTTGAGTGAACAAGATAAACGTTACATTATTAGGGAAAGAAAAAAGGTTCCGAAAAGTAGTGCTGTGCAATTGGCAACGGATCTGGAAACACGCGGTGTTAAAGTATCAGCCAGTACAGTGCGGAATATTTGCAGGGTATCATGCTCGGATAGCCAGGAAAATGTTATGGGTGAACAAGACAAATCGTATAAAGAGACTAAAGTTTGAAAAAGAGTATAAAGATAAGGGATCAGGCTTCTTTCTGGAATAGGGTCATATTTTCGGACGAAAGTAAATTTAATCTTATCGAATCCAATGGGAGGCGTATGGTATGACGCAAGGTGAATACAGAGATGAATCCTCAAAATCTCGTCCCTAAAGTAAGACACGGAGGAGGGTCCGTGCTCGTCTGGGGTTGTATGAGTGCCTCAGGAGTGGGTCGTCTCCACTTTATCGATGGAGTGATGATCCACAAAGTGTATATTAACATATTAAAGGAAAATCTCCATACTAGTGCGCAGAAAACAATTTATTGTTCAGCAAGGCAACAACTCCAAATATACAGTGGAAAATACTCGATTGTGGCTACTCTATAATACCTTGAAACAGCTTCGCACACCTCCCCAATCCCCAGACATGAACCCCATAGAACATCTATGGTCTGTTCTGGTGACAAGAATCAGAAGGCACAGCTTCTCTACTAAAGAAGGCCTGAGAAAAGCTATTCAAGAAGAATGGGACATATTCAGTCCCGAAGCTACTAACTAACTAACTAACTCTATGGCCTATGGAACCCGGAGGTTCAATGCCGCGTTCACAAAAGCTCTCCACTGACTTCTATAGTCCCGAAGCTACAGAACTACGAACTACTACAGGTGAAATCAATGCCACGAAGACTACAGACAATCATTAACGCACAGGGTAATCCCACAAAATAATAAATAACGTAATATACTTTATAAGCATTAATTCAATCATAAGTGTACGGTGACTTTTTGCGTTTACAAAAAAGGAATTCTCTCTTTTCTTCTGAGCAAAACAGTGATTGTCTTTGTTTGGCCTTTCTCTTGTATATAGAAATAAAATGTATGAATGTGTAATCTTAATTCTGGTTATATATATATTTTCCACCTCCCGTTCTCATGCTAGCTGTTTTCAATATAAAGTATGCATGGTGTACGAGCACTTTCTGCGCTCACTGTAGGTATGTTGACAATAAGCGAATGTTATTAGAATATTTGTTGAGATTTCTTTTCCTTCACTGCCTTTCGCCTGATTAAAAAGTAGTTTGCAGTGCTTTGGAGCAGCTGCAGGTGGGAACGCGATAATGGTTGAGACATACCGGCGACTTTTTTGTGTATGAAAATAAGACCTTCTCATAAAGCAGTAAATAACTGCAGTAGCAATTGTCTACGTAAGTGATAAAGACATATCCAACTACAAGAAACTAATACAGTATATATATTCATTATTGTGTTTCTCTTTTAACAGCTACTAGCTAGGGATGGCCAATTCCAGAATTTTTACTTTCCGGAATCCGGAAAGTAAAATCGAAAAAATTCCGGATCTCGGAAAAATTCCGATTTTTTCTAAATTCCGGATTTTTTCCGAATGTCGGATTTTTTCAGAATTCCGGAATTTTTCCGAATTCCGGATTTTTTCCGAATTCCGGATTTTTTCCGAAATCCGGATTTTTTCTGAATTCCGGAATTTTTCCGAATTCCGGAATTTTTCCGAAATCCGGAATTTTTCCGAAATCCGGAATTTTTCCGAAATCCGGAATTTTTCCGAATTCCGGAAAGTAAATTTTCCGATTCCGGAAAACAAAATTTCCGGAATCCGGATTCCGGAAAATTTTGGCCATCCCTAGTTCATCCATTAGTCCATATGAGAACTCTTGAACAAAAATGATTTTTATTTTATTTTATCCTATTTATTTTATCTACGTGACGTTAACCGTGGCTGTCTATATCTCTTGTAAAATCTGTAAGAGTCCCATAGAGCTCCATTGTAGCTATGCAGATATCGTACTCGACTTTTGCGCAGAAGACCCGTGTTCGATTTCCGGTGGGAACTCATGTGATTCGGATTATACGTTAAACTACAGGCCCATGTCTCATACAGCCTCGTTGCTGAAAGGGGCGCTAGACTTCAAGACAATCAAATTCCCTAGCTTCGATGCAACCAGCACAGTAGCAATGGAATGCTGGTTGCCTATAGAAAAATAATATACAATTGTGTTATACAGATTCTCTTTGCTGTCTTTACCAGAGTTTACTTTCAACTTGACTTGCTCCATGTATTTTACACACTTTTCAGTATAGCATTATTTTTTCTTCCCTTAGGATCTAACACACAGGTACTTGTCTATTACGCATTTATTATGATAAGAGAGTAGGTGTAATACATTATTATTTAATAGTAGAAGTGCCCGTATTTCGAACTGGAAGAATAACAATTTTGGAAAATCTTTGAAAGTAAGGCTGCCATACACTTTAGGATAGATTCCAGAAAATCTCTTACGATTTTTCCTAGAGTCAAAATCTCAACGTGTATGGCATCAGATCGCATGTCATTTTCTATATTCTGAACGATCCTGTGAGATTTTTCTTGTTTAGCGTACGCTCTATTTCAGAAAGAAAATTCGTAAAATTAAGCGACATCAGGTGAGAGAAAGTGAAAACAAAACATACAAAACGCAAGCGGCTCTTCTATTTGTAGTTCATTTTCCACCATTTTCAATTTCGTGTTGGTAGTGTTGTTGTTTCTGCGAAACAGCCACAATTTTGTTTAAAAAACGTCTATTTTTTCTATTTGCTGTCATAATTAATAGTAGACCCTATTATTCACACTATTTCCACACTACCAACTGCTTGTTCAACTGTAGGCGCTAGACGCCATTCGGTCAGACAGGAAAAATCTTCACATGTATGGCGCAAAAGGATGGGATTTCTTACGACATATGTCGTAACATTTGTCCTAAGATATTTCCTATGATTAATCTCATAGTATAGTAGGCCTAAAGAAATGCGTGAAATGCACAACAACGAGGAATGGGTTTACTATTGCCCCAATCGGTTCTTGGGCCAGCAACGTGGACGACAGGGAAACATTCGATTGCCTACCTCATAGGTAATGTGGTTCACTGCATATACTTTAAATTTTTACCTCTCCTCGAGTCGGAAATCGATAAATAGCTTCGTACGCAATTAGATCTGGTCAAGATCTATGTAGAAGGCTCTGAGTGACTCCCTTCTATGCGAAAGTCTGATGACACACACTCGCACAAACACGTTGTTATCTTTAGCATATAACGGATTATTAAAAAAAAAAAAAAAAAAAAAAAAAAGCTTATAACAAGTTTGAGTATATAAGCGTACTGCTAGTAATTTATTTCCATTATGACAAAAGTACTAAACAAATCCATATCAAAACATCTATTTAAAACTTCGCATATTTTATGCGCTCCATTATTTTTCTCACTGTTCAAACTAGATTAAAAATTGCGCAAATTACTTGAGCAAATATAGTGAATCTAGGCTATAAATAAATTACTTTGAAAACTATCAATAGAAGAAATCATTAAGAATATATCTTCTCATTATGGTTCAAAATAAAAGGTTATATTATTATTATTAGGTCTCTTATGATAACTTACCGGCCATTTTGTCTGGAATGGAAATTTCATGGCCAAAATTCCATCTTTGGTAGGATCGAGCGTATTGTTGACAATGGGCGTTGTTACCAGAAGTCCCAATGGGCAAGCTGGACTGGTGGGTCCTCCTCTGTAGCCAGCAAACAACGGAGCGGGCTCACTGACTCTTGTTGCACAGACACGGAAGAATGTTCGGCAGACACCAGCGCAAGAGCGACGATAGGAATTCCGTGTTCTAGGAGTACTGGTGCAACATTTCCCAGTGGCGTCTTTCCCTTGTGGATTGTGGAAAGAGTCAATGTGCACCTGAAGGACACCATATCCTAAAGCTATGTCCTGTAAATATAGAAAACGAGTTTTTTTAGAGTTGTTTAAGATACAGCTATAACGTACACTGGTAACCAAATTTAACGTTATGGTATACTTCTGGAGCAACAATAATATTTAAGGATGCTGCCTACGACTTTAATAATAAACAGTCAGCTTAAAAATTGAAAGATAATAAGTCACTAATATTATGTAAAATAAAAAAAATATATTTAATTACAACTAAACTGCAATATTACTAAATTCTGTAAATTGAAATGTTACCATCCACCAAAGATCAATGCAATATTAAGGTGTAACACAAAATATATTTTCCTCAATTTTGAGTGATAATAACGACTACTGATAACAATTTTAGCATTTGAACTGTAACAGAAGGATTGTTTTGGATAGCAAGAGAAAGGATAAATTGGTGTACGTGAAGGAAATAAGTGAGGCATCCACTTCCAAACGGCTTCTTGTCTACATTACATAATTTTCAGAAATCAGAAGTATCGGATATCAGAAATTTGACGGATATCAGAGCAAAAACCATACGAAATAACGAGAAATGGTTCTGCAATTGAGCGTTCCAACAAGAAGGCCCATCTACACTGTTAACCCTCTATTCAAAGCGGAAGTAGTAGAAATTAACAATTTCCAGTTTCAATATTTATCACAATAGAATACTGTAATAAATAGCAACAAGTACCGTAGCTTTTTTGGGGAGGATAGATTTAGATTCTTAAGTAAAGATGTTGCCTTCACCTTCTTCTCTCTCTCTACTAAAATTAAAAGTGGTAGAAATTTGCTACTTCTTCTAATTTGAATATTGAATTCGCATAATTTGGAAGTCTATTGTAGTTTCACACTGGGAAATGGAATTCACTTGTTTCAGTAACAAATTATGAAGTTTGGAGCAACATAACCTTTTAACGAACGTATCCTTGATTGATATGCACCGTATCCAATGGGAATGATCAGAATATCCTATATAAAAAATATACACTATGCTTGAACAAAATCGAATATCTACCTAGTTAATACTGGAAAATTTTTTGTACGAATAAACATTTGTAAATTTGCAAGTGGCGTGGATTCTACTAGTTTTTACCCCTTTATTCTTGATGGATTCCAACTCCAAAGAATAGGATTTCGGAAGGTGGAAGGAAGACACACACCAAGTTTCACTAAAATACGATAAGTTTTACGAGAGTTATCGTGAAATAAACAGACTGATGAACACGTAAAAGTCTGTTGAGTCAAATGGTAGAAGCTTGCTTTACTGATTAAGTACGCTCAGTTCAGTAAGTTATAATAACTGAAATACCTAGTATATACAATAGTAAAAATTAGTTTGGCGATTATAAATGTAAACTTTTAAAGAACTTATCAAAATGGATTATTTTGCATGTCTTTTAAAGAATACAATGATAGTTTCTTTTAAAACTGAATGAAAGATAAACCTTCTAATAGCTAAAAACTTGCCGGCATCAGTAAGTAAAACCATCGGTAAAAGTGAAATGGAACGCGGGGGGACGCCGACCCCCACCTCGAAAAAATATGTACAGCGTCCCCCAAGTTTCTAAAATATTACAATCGGCAAAGATAGGCAGGAGGAACGGCGTCACGTCATGTCGCTACCTACCGTCCTCCTACCTTTTCAGATCCACTTTTACCCCTGAGTGGAACTAAATATTTTCCCTGAATTTCATAATAGCTTAGCACGTGATTGAACCTTTAGGCATATCAATCTCATATTAGCTGTTTCATACAAGTTGAATTTTTTAATGATTATCTCCGAAGTTCATTAACTCTTAAATACATGTAGAAAATGTGTATTACTTGTACTTAATATTGGTAATTGAACGATTTAACAAATGTAACAAATTATATCCTCAGATGAAGCGTAGTGTTATATTAAATATATTGTTTGATTTGCTATTGAATTTGCATTTCATCTGCCAGTAACTTATACTATATTTTGCTTTGTTTCACTCACCTTAATGAGGTAATATTGGAATGAAAAATAAGAGGAAAATCATCCAGTATATGCAATATAATTTTGAGTTCAGTAAGATTTGTTTATCCGCCTAAAATTAATATATATATATATATATATATATATATATATATATATATATATATATATATATATATATATATATATATATACTCTTGAAACTAACAAAGGGCATTAAAAATGCCTAAAATGATTGGATACGTCTATAAACAATTACTGTCACATTCACTGACCAATTACTGCCAATTCTGGCTGCCAACGGATTACTCTAAAATTTACGGTATTGCTGTAAAATTTATGGTTATAGGCAGTGATTTATTTGTGGATTTTGTAGAAGGGGGGAATGTAAGATTGTGTTCCGTATAACAGAACAACTTTAAAGTCGGGTTAGGACAACGTTATTTTTAAACCTACCTACTTTAAAATAATGGTACTAGTTTGATAGGCGGTCCCCAAGTTCTTCATTTTTTCACCTTTTGAAAAACAATTTTATGATAAATACGGGTAGGTACGTTAGATAAGATTTGGTTAGGTAGATTTTAGTTTACATGTATTACCTTGCTGCTTTTCATCCTACTGCCGAAGACAAGTGTGCAGCATCCAGTAAAAGTCCTATAGTTACATTGCAATCTGCACAATTTGTCGTAACAAGTGTCACACTCCTACGTAAAAGTTTTGTTATGACAAATAATTCTTTAGTCTGTTCTAGTTTGGTCTTTGAAAACCAAATTCCTCGCCCGAACAATAAGTACGATAAAAGGTAAGAGTTTACTTTGGGCAGAACAGTAATAGGTGCACATACACTTGAACCTGACTTTATTAAATAGAAGGGTAAAGACGGTATTAAATGTCATTCCTCATATCATAAATGAGTTTTTGCACTTGCTCCTTCTACTTAATAAAATGAGATTCAGGGGCGTGTGTGTGACGCTAGCACTGTTCTGCTGAAAGTAAACTTCTGTTCAACAAAACATACTGGTATTAAAACGAATCCAGAATTGAACAAAGACTGTAATCTGGTCTCCGAAGAATCATGAACATGTATTAAACAATTGCCAATATGATGCTACCTAGGGGGAAAAATGCTTTACCTTTTCTTTCACTTTTACTCTCGAGATTGAAACAGCCATTGTAGCCTACAATATTTACAGTTTTTACAACACAATCACAAGAAAGGATTGACTGAAAGCTGAAGCATGACTTACGGCGTGTTATCTAACACTGTCTTTAGAAATTAATATTTTCACAGCGTACCTCACTTTAGAATAGTGAAGCAATAGGAGGTTGGTTTACATCAGATACCGTCTTTTTCAGTTGGTTTGTCGGTAGCAATATGATGTCCATGATCCAATATGATGCTGAAGGCATACTTTTGTGCATTGAAAGAAGTCATGTCTGGCCCATTAATGTTTATGGAAAGAAGAGATTCGAGGGTTTTTACAGATAAATGATTTCTAGCGTCTGTATGCTGTAAGTTTAAGTTGGAAAAGCCTCTCTTACACTCTGCAGAAGAAACTGAAAGCAATTCTATGAACAATTCTTCGGGAAGCAATTTTATAAACAAGACCAACATAGCTCGCGACAATAAACATACTGAAAAAAAATGAAGAATCGCTACTAAAAAGTGAAGTTTAATCATTGCACTTATTTATAGCTTAAGAAAGGGGGAAAATATCTTCCCAAGCTGGGAAGATTGAATTAAGCCTAGAGACAGGGAAGTCAAAATTTAGAAGAGGGGAAATTCCCAGGCTTCCCTGGCTACAAATAAATCCCTGGTTATAGGCTGTAAAAAGGCCGTATTTATGCCCTATTACCATGATTTTAACACTAATACCGTAAGTTTTAAGGTAGTCGGTTGACAGCCAGAATTGACGATAATCGATCAGTGACAGTAACTTTTTATAGTACAGGAGTACCAATAATTGAGAGGGTTATGACTTAAGATGCATCACTGAAATTTTGGGGCGCCAAGAAAATGTTAAAAGATTCAAACTATTTTTCAACTAAAATACGATGGTAAATGTGATACATCGTTGGTAAATCCACGTACAGTCGTATCTGTATGTTTTTAATTTTACAGGAAAGCGATTTGAAATGCTTTGTATAACGTTATACCTTTAATACTATCTTCAGAAACACTAAGGACAAAGCTATCTTGGTACAAACTTTCGCAACACTGTGTTGAAAATGAAATGAGTAGTCCCATAATGTTATACGAAGCAGGCCGGTAGCCATCCCAAAAATGTAGGGGAGGGGGGGGGCGCGATCAAACCATATTATAGTTCATCACAATATTGTAGTTCATTTGCAAGCCTACCGTGAAAATTTAAGGGGGGGTAAAAAATTTAGGGGGACAGGCCCCCCTAGACCCCCCGTGGATACGGGCCTGATACGAAGAATTTCAAAATTGCTTTTCTGTAAAATTTAAAAAAAAAAAAAAATGCAGATACGCATGTACATGGATTTATCGACGACATAAAGTACAAGACCGTAGCAAGGAGGTATCGCACATCAGGAAAAGCTTATTTACACAACAGATTGTCTGACTTTTGTCATCCCTCTTGTGGCTCAGGGAAGAAAAGAGCAGCTTCCATGAATACTCTTTTGTAAATCGCCTCTTGTCCAGATACTTAGACTGGTACAGTAAAGCCATAAGTGTTCTGAAGGACTAATATGTTAGAACTGACACTTGGCATATCTCGCAAATACAGAGAATGCAGAGTAATGTGAGTACAGAAAAGAAATAACTTCTATTTCCAAACAAGATTTTCTTTCTTTTGTGTTTTACATCAAACAAGTATTAGAACATGATATTTGCAATCACAGTGGGTTTTCTCGTTATATTCTCCCGTTTCCGTTCACTTTCTTTATTCCATCATTTTATTTATTTCTCATTTTCACTGTCTCCATTAGCCTACATGGTATACCTGTAGGACGTAAAACTGAAAGATTTGATTTTTCCAATAATCTATACTTGACTGTTACTGTAATTTGAAGCGAGTGTAGGCTTGTGGTTAGCTGAAGGCAATAACCGCATAATCGTGAGGTGAAACCTCTTGGAGGTTCGAATCCCTCTAAAGACAGGAGCGCTTTTAAAAACGCCCTCGAACTTTGTGTTTATATCCCTGTCCTACTTGATTTAAGTAGAAAAGTGAATTAGATTAATTAGAAGACCGTGGAAACAAATTATTTGCTTAGAAGCAAAATTTGAAAAAGAAAGAAACTATTCAGCGTTATTGTTTCGTATTCAGAAGGTCCCATGTTCGAATCCAATGTCCATCTTTTCTGACTGATGATCTTCCAGTTATTTTTTATTAGTTTTATCAGCGAATGCTAAGAGAAGCGTTCTAATCTTCTTCCTCCTTGCGTTTGCTTTCTCATTTCTCTTATTGACTATTGGTGATTCTAGCGTAAATTATTCTCGCAGAATGTTTCTGTAAGTTTGTTGAATATTTTTTTCTAACTCCTGCGTTTCACCTCGTTTCTGTTGTTTCTTCTCAGACACACAATTATTTCACACAATTTAATCAATAGTGTATTGTGAGAGCCTTGAATGGAAGTTATTACTCAGAAGAGAAAATATCTTTACTTAAAAGAAAGTTGGTGATCCGTATCTGTGTGATGATGACTCAGTTAATTACTAACAACACTTTTGTCAGTTACGTTACAACGAGAGAATATGATAATGATGACGCTTTTGCTAAGCTCATGAAACCGGTTTCTGCGATCTAAAACGTTTTCCTGGAATGCTGCACCCGCTTGAGGTCACTGAGCCAGTTGATCCGGTAATTAAGAAACAATCCATTAACGCATCCGCATGGGGAAGATGGACATTTAAGGGACCTACTTTTTACACAAATACATATACACATTTTTTTTTAAAAAAACATATCTCATCATTTTCTTTCTTCTTAAATGAAATAGTTAAAAAGAATGACTTTTAAACTATGAGTATGTACGAAGACAATAGTGTTTTCTTTCTAGAATCAACCACGAAATATGAACAATTCGCCTCGCCTTTAACACTGACATTAAGTGAGGAAAAGGCTATTGTACAGATATAAGGAGGAGGAGTTATTTTCTTTAAACTGAGTAACCTTGAAATTATGATGCCGTGAGAGAATTTCTCACAATAGTAGTGGAGTGCGATTTTGTTCCGACGTAAATATATAACAAGGTAATTTCTAAGAACGGAAGTACAAGCAAAATAAGTTCACTTCCTCGCATTATAGGTGTTTTACTGTAACAGGAGTATCATAATTAGTGTTCTAAAGGAACTGCAATCCAAAGATGGCTACTTTGCAATCGTGCTCACTCAGGCTCAGCCTCATTATCGTAAAGAAAGCTCGCGACAGGGACTCATCCACGGGAGGGGTCAACCGAGTCCGGACAAGACCCAAAGAAACTTCCTAATTCAACATACATTCGTAAACTTTCTCAATAAAACTATATTTGTTTAACAGGGAAATGATTGCTGTAGCATGGAAATTTAATCTTACACTTTATCTGTATTCTTTCTGTTATAATAACAGTCTGGTCTATCGCCTTTTTCTGAAAATGTAGGTAGAAGTATTTTTACAATTACTTATCGTCTTTTCGGGTGCAGAATAATATCAGTTTAACATGGGGACGCGGCAGAAGTCCTAAAAGGCAGAAGTCCTAAACGGCAGAAGTCCTAAAAATCATTTCGCGGCACAAGTCCTAAACGGCAGAAGTCCTAAACTGCAGAATTCCTAAAAGGCAGAAGTCCTAAACGTCAGAAGTCCTAAACGGGAGACGTCCTAAAAATCATTTCGCGGCACAAGTCCTAAACGGCAGAAGTCCTAAAAATCTCTTGTGGCGCTACCATCGCGTCCGTAAGAAGAATACTGTCAATCTGTTAGTCAAAGTTTTAGATATACTGTTTCAAATTACAGAATCTTAGTTCTTACAAGTTATTTGTATAAATACATATTCTATCGTTCTGAAATAATAAATAAATAAATAAATAAAGCCTATTGTCCTTTCTTGCTCTTTCCATGATATATTTCTATGTTGACAAAATTTTAACAAATTTTAACTTCTTACCAAATGTAATTCCCAGATCTTTCATAATGTCTGTTTTTCTCTATTTCCACACCATTGACCTCATATCAGTAACATAATATTGTGTTTTAGTTATGTACGTCATAAAATTTGCTTTCCTTGTGTTGTTTTGAAGTAAATTATTTTTACACATATATTTCTTGTACAGAAGTCTTTCTGTAGCAAATAATTGTCATGCTCGTAATTAACTACTCCTTACTCGTTATCATTATTAATAATAATTTTAGTGTTACTAACATAGTTGTTACCGTTGGAATTAAATACGTTCATATTGGTATTGTGGCAACTACTTACTACTGAAATGTCTAGTGAGCTTTTGTCCTAATTAAGTAAACTTTGGTGGATTTTTGTTCTACTCTTAATAAAATACGCTCCCCATAGTATATATTGCAATTCTGAATGTTTGCTTGGTTTCGGAAGTCTGGTAAAATATGCTTTTTAAACATTTTTTAATTTTTTATTTATTTATTTTTGTTTTAGGAATTTGTCTTGGGATTCTCGTATCTCCATTCGAAAGAAACTAATTTCTTAACTAATTATGTAATTAATTCTTAGAATGAAATAGGTTGTATTATGTAACTCGTGTATAAGTGCAGAACAGATAGTGATAATAATAATCTTAGTAGTACAAATATAGATGTTACTGTTGGAATTAGCTACGTTCGTAACATTATTGCCAACTAGTTGCTGCATCGTCCCAATTTCGTGTGGTGGTGGCGGATTTCAGAACTAAAGCAAGTGAATGAAAAAGGCAGAAGTCCTAAACGGCACAAGTCCTAAAAGGCAGAAGTCCTAAACGCCAGAAGTCCTAAAAATCATATGGCGGCACAAGTCCTAAACGGCAGAAGTCCTAAACTGCAGAAGTCCTAAACTGCAGAAGTCCTAAAATTTAGGTTTAGTGCCTATATTTTTAGGACTTCTGCCATTTAGGACTTCTGCCGTTTAGGACTTCTGGATGTCACAGAGTAATGGTTCGTAGTATTGAATCTTTCCCCAAAAGCTTGGACCCCTCCCAATACAAATTTCTGGGGGACACACCTGGATCGCACTCACTAACCTCATTGAGGCTCAAACTCGCACTCACCTGAGCTCGGACTTCCTATCCTAAATTAGATTTGCGCTCACTAACGAATCAGGCTGGCTATTCTCAATTAAGCACGCGCTCGCTAACGAGTCAGACTCGCTGACCACAACGAGACTCGCACTCACTTGTGATCATGGTCACTAGCTTTATTAGAACTCTCGCTCTTTCAGAAATAATAACAAAAATCCCACTAAGCAAACTTGTCCACGAAACTACAGACAACACAATAGTTTAACTAATACCCAACTTTTAAGTATTAAGAAATCAATACAGATAGTAAAGATGCTTTTACATGAGATTTACCACTCATTCTTAGTGTGTTTTTGCCATGTAAATACTTGACCATGCCCATGACCAATAAAGGTTTTTTTTCCTGGACTCCATGTGTTTCCCATGTTTTTTCCTCTTACTACCAAAACTAATGGTGAGGTGAAAAAATCTTCACTCGCTTTCCTGTCTCCCTTTTCTTTTTTCTTTTTTTTATCCTTCTTTCTTTCTCTAATACACACTGTCCGGTAAATGTCTTAGGATAAAAACTGCGACTCGACATAACATTCGACATGCTCCTTTACTGTTCTAACTGCATGTAGCTGATGCATGTAGATATAGGTTGACATATTCACAGGGCAAGTTTTCTTGCTAAGAGGCCCCCTCTCATCACTAGTTAATTTTCTAATTTTCGGACTCGGGCTCTGGCTCACTGTACACTTACCTATAGAACTTGTACTCACACGTGCTTGCGCCTATTTATTGAGGATGAGAGCCAAGGTCATGAGTTAAGACACCTTAGTTGCCATTCGAGTATATCTGCTCAAAGTTTGTTTGACCGCGTTTTGTCCTTCTAACGCCCTCACCTTCCATATACATAAGAATTACCTCTGCAATACCATTTATCACCTATAGAGCAGATTTTTTTTTTTTTTTTTTTTTTTAAGTTTTCTCTACTTTTAAATGAGCGACTTGGGGAAACAACCCATATCTCACATACATTAACTTCAATTTCTGGGGACGGATCAAAGACGTTGTGTATATGGAAATGCCAACAACAACAACAGCAATGCACTATAGTGAATGCTTTCCGAAGCATTACCATTGCAAAATTAGACGTGGTTCACTGCACATATAATACCAGAAATTCACGTTATACTGAAGCTCATGGATATCACTTTGAACAATTGTGACAAAGAACGAAACCCACAGGATGTTTCAAAACAACACCGACAATGTTTGGTGACACCAAGATAAGACAAAACGTATAGACCAACTTGTGTTCACAAATGCTTCCTTTCTGAGTTATAGGCTGTCGAAACATTAAAAAAAAAAAAAAATTAAAGGTCCATAGCTCCAAAACTAAGTTACCTAATATAGTCGGGTCAAGACTTCACATAGCAACTAGTATGTGCCCTATCCAAATATTTAAGTTCCACAGTCCTGCGGTATTCACGCAACAATTTTTATAAAGGTAGTTGGTGAGTACTTCAAATTATATGCCCGTAGCAAAACTCTCTCTACAAAAATTGTTGCGTGAGTACCTTAGGATTCTGAAACATGTGTGTTTGCATAGCGTATATATAATAGTTCCTAAGTGAAGTCTTGACCCGACTACGGTTGGTACCATAGTTTTGAAGCTATGAACCTTTAAAGTTTTTTTTTTTTCATGTTTTCGGCAATCATTTGTGCACCAAGATTGGTCTATACTTCTTGTCTTATCTGGGTGTCAGGAATCAACTCCCAAACGTTCTTGGTGTTGTTTTGAAACACCCTGTGTGAAAAGTAAATGGTTAGTGGAACATCTGTGTGCCGTCCATGTCGGTATTAGTATTTTTCTTATCTGTGTTCGTATTTCGCTCCAGTACCTATGTGCTCTTTGGCACTTTCGACGCTTTGCTGCACGTTAAACCATGCGATTCCTGGCTCACTTCGCAAAATTATTTTTATACCATACACCTGCGCGTGATGGTCTGAAGTTTGTTATGGTATCTGCATTGGTCATGCATTTTCCTCCTGTATCAACAGCTACTATGCAATCACATAATTGAATGATAGTCATTTTGTAAACGGTGTTCCATACGAAAAATATCATTTGTTTTCTCATGATTCTTTCAATAATATATACGATCATGTATCTTCCCATTTAAACTTTTCCAATGACTCAGCAGTGTTCCATGATAGAGAAATTGTGGGGAAAACAGCACGCTCCATTCACTGCGCCCTAGGAGATTTCCCTATCTCAGTTTCTATCTGATCTTACATCCAACAGTTTTTGATTACAAGCACTAGACGTTTTATTTGATGAAGACCCACATGAAAGAGTTTTTTTTTTTTTTTTTTTTTTTGCAAAACAGTTGTTCTTTTTAAATGATGTTTTTAGTGATACATGTAGTGATATACCTTCCCATTTAAAATTTTCGAGTCACCTTTCACTTGCCGATAGGGGTCCCTGTGGGAAAAACAGCACACTTCATTGAGTGTGTCCTATGATATTTTCCTATCTCACTTTTTGTTTCATCATTTTATCTTCGGCCGTTTGTGATTTGTGGGCAATGGATGTTTTATCTGAAACAACCTGTACATTATTGGCTTTCAAAACGATACTTCGTTGATCAAAAGTTTATAAAGACATAAAAGCACACGTTGTGTCAAATAAATAAGAAAAAAAAACTAACATAACGGAAATTAATTTCGTACTTTTATATGGTAATTCCTAATAGATAGATTATGAGTGTTTTCTACCTTGTGTCCCAATTTAAACCCAATTTAAAATGACTCAGAAACTCATAGAATCCAAAGATGGAAATTATACTTGTAAGTAATACAGTAAAATCTCTCAATAACAGAACCGATAAATCATGAATATTTGTCGGTAAATAAGATATGTTCGTTACAGAATAGTTATACAAATTTAATTTCTCTTAAATCGTGTGGTAATTGAATGCAGTATACAGTGAATATATTAGTTATAAACGTAAAGATAAGGCAATATGGCCAATATGCAAATATTGCATGAAATCGTTGGAAGAATGAGGGGGAAATAACCTTGTAAAGAAACAAAAGTAAACTAACACTGGAGGTGTGCATTACAAAATAATTATAACACTTATATGATTTATTTTCTCAAATACAAGTCATATCTCTATAGAAATTCCTACATTATAGAGGAAAACTGAAAACGTAGGCAGAAATACGCAACCATGACGGTTTGTGATTTTTTTCGTGGAGGGGGGAGTCTGTAATATTTTTCTGCACTGTACAACTGCGGACAAACGTTTCTGACCGGAATTTGCTGCTAACTGCTTCTAACTTGCTTCGAATTGATCAACTGGGAATTTATTTCCAAATTGCAGAAATATATTTTCTGTACTGAATACAAAAAGTTTTCTAAATGTTGGGGTAAAAGAAATTATTCGTATTCGTATCTGAGAGTGTCCGTAAAAATGAAGGATTTTCTTCCATAATACATACATTTTTGACGGTACAAAATTATTTGTTCATATTGTGGAGCTATCCCTTAAATGAGGTAAACAGCGAAATATATATATATATATATATATATATATATATATATATATATATATATATATATATATATATATATATATGTAATGAACAATTTGAGCACAAAAACGTGAAGACACACAATGCATCTTTAAATATCTTTCTAGATTTCCAAACTACGTTGTGTATAAGTGGGGAAAGTCTTACATAACGACTATGTCCATCGGTACATCTGACCGTCAATCTGTCTGTCAATCAGTCCATCAACACGTTTCAGGGCATAAACAGTGAAGAAGCAGTTTCTTCATACAGTCTTCTTACAGTTTCAAGAAGCAGTTTTTTTTTAAATAGATTCAAGCTTTCATTTCCTCCGTTAACCATCATCAATCCGAAAGTGATAGAAATCAACCGTTTCCGGTTCAACTTTAAACACCTAATACAGAAACTATAATAGATAGCGGCATATGTTTTCTTCTCATCCATTCATCGCCTTACGCATCTGTACTCATAACCAAAGATGTTCACCCTCGCGAGGGTGGCCCTCTCGAAGGCATCCTCACTCTCAAATTCCCTTGAGCACAATGACGCGAGGGCGAGGAGAAATTATCAACACGAGGGCGATGGATAACTCCCTTCGCGAGGGTGAGGATGAACGGGAGAGAGGGCCAACTGCCACTGAGAGGGCGAGGAGAAGTTTCCAGGACGAGAGCAATGGTGAGCGAGGGCGATGGACAACCATCCTCGCGAGGGCGAGGGCTAACTGTCAGTGCGAGAGCGAGGATGAGTGAGGTCGGAGTAAAATGAACATCTATGCTCATAACATTGTATTAAAACCGGAAGTGGTCGAAATTTACTAGTAGTTTCACTTTCGTTTTACTAGTAGTAGTTCATAGAGAAAAAACTATAAAAGATATCAAGAAACTTTTTTTTAAAATAGATTCTACGTCACAAGATTAGTTGCCATCTCCTTTGTTAAAACTCTGTTCAAATCGAAAATGGTAGAAATCAGTGATTTTCGGTTCAACGTTGATCGCCATAGAGCAAAACTGTAATAGATAATGACAAGAGTCGAGTCGAGTCGAGACAGGATTTTCCTGACAAAATTCGAGTCGAGACACTGCTCTTCCAATAGAGAAATATACATTTTTCGAGTCGAGACATCACTTTTACAGCACATTTTCGAGACGAGACAGCCACAAATCTTGTCTCGTGCGCATCCCTAATGACAAGCTGTTTTTGGAATAGATTCAGCGTTTAAAGAATATGTTATATTTCCTTCGTTAACTCTTTATTCAAACAGGAAGTAGTAGAAATAATTTCCAGTTTCAACCTTTATCACCATAGAAAAAAAACGGTAGCTACTTTTCTTTAATCCATTCAGCGCCTTAAGGAGGGGTTCTGTCTTCTGATGTATCTCTTTATTAAGAGCGGAAGTGGTAGAAATTTACAACTTAACAGGTTTTATTTCTCTTTCTCCCTCTATTGCAAGCAAAGTTATAAATCTGTTTCACTATTGAATAGAATCGCATAATTTACAACTCTACCGCAATTCCGACACGTAAAATCATAACATACGTATGTGGCCTAATCAAAATTATGTACTTTGTTTTAACTTCCCAGCGATTTTACGCGTTACTTGGGTAGCCTGAAAATAGACACAATATAAATAAAAGCTAATGATTAAGAATTAATGGAATGAGAACTTAATTTAAGTAGAAACAGAAAGACCCTCCGAAAACTTAGGTACACGTTGTTGTATATCGAAACAGCATATAGCCTAGAATCGAACCAGGGATCCCTTGTACTAACGGAGAGAATTCAACATGTGAGTTACAGAGTAAAGATTGGTTAGTTGGTTGATTTGAAGCTTAGCATCCCTTTTAGCATCGAGACGTATGAGACGTAAAAACCCCAGTTTAACGCGGGATCCAAACTACAAAAACTCCCACCGGGAATCGAGCCCGTGTCTCACCACAAGAGAGTTCCACAGAGAAAAGAAATTAAGAACGTATTTTAATGTTGTTTAGTGCAAGAGACAGAAACTGCGTCGGTGATTGTTTCAGATGTCCCGGAGAAAAATGTCATCTCCAAAGCCACTTCTCCGGTTCTTTAAAGGTAGGGATGTGCACGAGACGAGTCGAGACAGGATTTTTCTGACAAAATTCGAGTCGAGACACGGCTTTTCCAATAGAGAAATATACATTTTTCGAGTCGAGACATCACTTTTAAAACACATTTTCGAGACGAGACAGCCACAAATCTTGTCTCGTGCGCATCCCTATTTAAAGGGGATTATTAGCCTAGTACGTATATTCACAATAATATTTTTCGCTCCTCGTATATTGAAAGTTCCACTTAGAGAAAAGCTGAAATCACAACTAACCAAGGTGTAGGCTGGCGTTTGGCCTATTTGAACAGTAATATGCAACCTTCATATTTGTCAGTAGCGTTGTCCCACAGATCGCACTAGTGTGAAACGAACTATCTTTATTTTCAAATAATACTATTCTGAGAAACTTTTCTAATTTAAGATTTTGTAGACATTCTATTAGAAATGTTGGAACAATTAAATGTTATAGAATAGGTAAATTTTCAATGCGTAGCCGCATTTAGTAACGTTGCCCACAAGACGAGAAATAAGATTTTCTCGTGTCGTCTCGTAAATTTTATCGTTGTGTCGTCTCGATTCTTAAAAAGCTTTTGATGACTCAGTTTTAGAAAGCTTTTCTGTCTCGTCTCGAAATATTTCTGGTCTTGTTTTGTAAATTTGTGTACAATATTTATGCCCTGATTAGTTTTCTTAATCTCACCTAGAAGTTAGTTAATCTCACGAGTAACCCACCTATATTAGTTTGTTAAGCTTAATTAGATCTACAGATTGGTATGTATGTCAACTTTGAAAATTTTTTTCCTCGATAAATGCTAATCGTATTATGGAATGTCTCTTTAAGGAACAATTTGCTCTGAATATGTTTGAAAGTATGATGGCGAGAGATCTTCAGCTCTAGTTTCTTTCTTTCTTTCTGTAAAGTTGAAAAAGAAGTTTAAAAAAAAAGTTCTATGTCAGAGGAAAAACGAATGCTGTGATTTGAAAAGATTTTTGTGAGAACTGTTCAAATTTCAAAGAAGTTGTAATTATACATTTGCCTTTGAGAACAAAACTAAGCTAAAATTCAGATATTAATGTTTATCTTAAAGTAAGTCATAAACTTTTTATTAATTTTTAATATTTCACAGTATCTCATTAATATTCGCTTGAAGTCACTGCTCCACGAATGTTATGATATGGGTGTTTGCTTTGAATCTCCATGAACTTGATTAAAACGCTGCCGTTGAGATAGACTCATGTTAGTTGCTGAAAATTTTCTCTTTGTACAGAAATTAATTAAAAACGTAACATGTCACTACATGTAACATTTAAAACAGTAATCTGTTGAAATTCTACAGGAAAATTAACAACTTTGTTATGTAGAAATATTACGTTAATTGCTGAAAAACTGTTTACAATCTAATGTCTACGTAATACATAGCTTATCATTTCTCATTAAGATTTTCCATGTAAACATAGAAAGCATGAGTTGAGAGTGGTCAGACAGTGTTTTGGTATTTCTTTTCACGAAGATGGAGAAGGGGGAAAGGAACTTATGGCCCTGGGCAATATACATAAATATCTAGAAGGAGAAGTTGGAAGTATCCAAGACGGCTATCAACCTTTACTCCCCAATAAGAACCTAGAAGATATAATAATGTTGGAATAATCAACTGACGCATTTCCCCCTTTTTTTATGTAGTTTTGAGCCTATATGTCGATTCTTATTCCTCAGATGCTATGCTTTCCCGGAGTTTTCAATTATTTTTTTTTTCAAAAAAAATGTTTATTACTAATTTCAAACAAGTTCTAGAATAAAACATTATTATATCAATAGTACCTGTTAAGTTATTTGACGAGAGATGCATCCTGTACCAAAGAGATCAGGTTAAGTATAAACATAGTCAATGAAGCATTCAACAAGAAACGATCGCTCTTAACTAGTGTGCTTAATATTGGACTAAGGAAGAAGTTGGTCAAGTGCTATATATAGAGCAGAGCAACTGTATGATTCAAAGACTTGAATGTTACGAAAGTTACGAGCTTCGAAGTGTGATGTTGAAGGAAGATGGAGAAGATAAAATGGACAGAGAGAGTAACAAACAAAGATGTTTCGAAACTGATAGGAGAGAAGAGGACGCATCCTTCGTAGGAAAGGCCAGTTGGATTGGACACATCTTGCGAAGAAATTTCCTTCGTCATACCACCATAAAAGAAAAAATGGCAGGAAAGCGAGGAATAGGAAGAACACAACTGATCGATGATTTGAAAAATAGAAGAAAATAGTAGTTAAAAGAGGAAGCTGAACATCGACAAACGTGGAAGAAACATTTCCAGGCCCTAATCTAAAATCGAAAAAAAATTCATTAGTCCCAGGACCTGTCACAAGACAGAATACTTAATAATAATATCAATAGTTTGTAGACAACTACCCCAACTCTTCTCAGACTGCAGATTAATAAAATAAAACGAATTTAACAACAGCAGGAACTTACAGTAATCTTTAGATGGCTCAATAATTTATATCTTTTACGGTTTTTGAACAATATCTACGTAGTTTTTTATTTTATTACTAGCAGCGTTCACCCCGCTTCGCTGCGGTCACCCCGGAACGCAATAAACTTTGTTACTTAGATAATTTTTACTTTTTCGCTTTCAAATTGCAAGCGCCTGTCATTTATGTTAACCCGCCGAGTCACGTGGTCATGCGGGTTGCATATACATACGTTTATTTTTACCTATGATGAACTATGGAGACTTGAATGGTCCATTATCTCAAGACACTGGTAATTAAAAATTAAAGTGATATGATAAAAACCATCTAGGGTCCAAATCCTAACAACCCCCCAAAAATGAAAGAAATCGGTTCAGCCGTATTAGCGTGATGAGTTCACAAAGGATTTGTACGTTCTCTTTTATATATATAGATTTTGTTACAATTGCATGATGTGAAAATAGTAATCAGAATCTCAACAATATCCTTACAAACTCTAACAAATAATAAAATTCTCGTAAGAATAAAAATATCGTATCATATCGCACACAGAACTCCTGGCAAGAGATCATCAAAGAAAATAGTTATGGAGAGCAAGTCTAGGTAAAAGAGATCGGCGAAAATTGCTGAAAATTGTCACAAGGAATTGTAGGGTTAAGAGAACTGCCACAAAGAGCCATAGAACTAAAAGAATTGACACAAAGACCTATAGAGGTAATAGAATTGTCACAAAGGACCGTAGAGCTAAGAGAACTGTCAAATGAATCATAGAGCTAAGAGAACTGCCACAAAGAACTATAGAGTTAAAGAACTGTCACAAAGTCGAGGAGCAAAGAGAATTGACACAAAGAACCGTAAAGTGAATGCGATACAAACAGCTAAAGAAGTGAAACAGCATCTGGAGTGACCTGTTTCTACAGTCACAGTAAGAGAGTTGCGTAGTCTCAATATCAGCTGTTTCATTGCGATTTCAAAATATGTTATCATGGCCACCAACTCGGTAGACCAAGAAAAGCGGTGCCATAAACATAAAACATAGACCGCCGACATTGAAAGAGAAGAATATGGTCTGAGTCACTGCCGATGATTGAAAGAGAAGAATATATGCTGATGAGTCACATTTCCCTTTGTTTATAACAGGCTGACTTCACGTGTAGCGAAAGCACAAAATAATATAGTACGCATTACTTCTAGTGATCATGTGAAAGTTTTTGAGTAGTCAGGTGCGATCTATGGTACAAATGTTGTCCTGTAACAACGACACAATCTTATTCGGGACCGGAACGTTCAGAAGTGGTTTGAGGAAAATTCCAATAAAACTCTAACATTTACTCCTGGCCCGTTCAATCTCCTGACTAGATTATCACTGAGCATCTATGGCCGGTCTTAGGCTAGTGACTCCGACTAGTTTCTCCTGCTTCATCGCTGACTCAATTGAGTACTAAACTACATTACAAATGGTCCATAATTCTTCTGGAAACTTTCACGAGTGCATGTCTCAGTTTAGCGATGAATGCAAGTTGTACTACAAGCTAACGGTGGTTCAACATTATATTAATCAGAAAATTACGTTTCAGTGAAGCGTTTCCATTATTTTCAAACGTGTCTCTCTATATACACGCAAACAAATAAATGTAGAAGGAAGTGGAAGCAATTTTGCAAAGGTTAATATTTTCTGCTCGAGTTAATTTGTTCAGCTGTAAATCAAACATATTGTCTTACTAGCAATTCAAGTTTGCGAAAATGGTAATGACAAAATTATTCTCCACGCAAGGCCATTTTTATAATGCATATTGTTTCCTTATGTAAGTATATATTTGTGCTTCGTTTTACAAGAAGACAAGGAATAATTAATACATTGTATTGAAATTGTTAAAACGAACAGATTTTTAATTACGTAACAAATATTTACTTTGCATTCCTATGATTCATAGATTTAAAGAACAGACAATTACAAAAGAATAAATAGAAAAAAAAGAACACGACACTTCTCGAATTATCTGGAAATTAATTTTCTGCTGGAGTGGAAATAAACCTACCACAAGCACTAAATACATTGTGTACATTACTTAAGAAATCCAAAGTTTTACAGAAACTGAAAGTAAAGTTCACAGTAGTATCTTCTGATTTTTAACGAGGAGTTTATACTCAAACATTCAACTTAAGAGACTGATGAGATACTCTATTTCTGATAATTTTAGAACCCCCTTCTCTACATAAACAATAGCACCAGACCAAGAATGTTGTCATCTTAACATAAAGAAGTTTCTTTACAAAATGCCACTATTGGAAATTATTATGTATTTCAAATCTACATGTTATACGAAAACTTACGATACTACATTTACAGTATTATTCACAATAACAAAGGGCATTACGATATCACAAACATTCAAAGTTTTTAGCCTTCTACAGAAGTAAGAATATAACTGAGGCAGACGGAGAAATTCACATCAAAAATACCTTCGTGCGAACAGGGTATTTGCCAGAAACTTTCTTCAGGAAGGGTGTAATGAATTGGGGAGGGGGTGTGGATTGTACTGATATGTTTTTTTGTAAGACAGGTCAGTTTGTAAGCGTACCTTTTCTTAATACTACATACACATTACAAATTTAGCATAACCTCGGTAAAAGATTGCATTATTTGCTTTAGTTATAAATAGGAGAAAAATACTTTCCTTTTACTTTTACTTGCTATTGTATGAACATATTTTGTTATTCTCGCTCTCACCACACACAGACATTGAGTCGTTCAGTTCCAAAACGACTGTTGTCCATTTACCGCAAATCCCAGAAAACTATATATATATATATATATATATATATATATATATATATATATATATATATATATATATATATATATATATATATATAAAGGTCGGATCTGCATGTTTTGTAGAACTGGGAATACTTCAGAAAAACTTGAACATCCTCAAATATTTCCAGCTATATAAAACGCATCGATCCTACAATTTTTCTCGGTTTTCTGGGATTTGATGTAAATGGACAAGAGTTGTTTTGGAACTTTACGATTCAATATATTGCCCTCATACATATCTTTTGTTCTACCAAAGTTGCAGCACGTTCAATCATTCTTCACGTACCTTTATCCATAGTAGTTATCTACACATTTCTATGAGGTTGCTTTGACAAGATGTTGCAAGCTTTACCTATCAGTTCATTTAGCCTTTGTTCTTTTTCTTCAGAACCGGAGCGAATATTAGGAATATAGGGGCCTTCTATATATATTTTCATTAAATCGTTTACATGTTCACAACATCGGCATCGTTCTGAATATAACACTCTGTTCATTGTAGAAAATGAACGCTCTACTTCTGCTGTGCCCTCAGAAAGTCGTAGAAGAAAACTTGCTACTTAGGACAGAGTTGGGAACATAATTCTTCTTTCTTCTTCATAGGCAAGATCCAGGAGTTTTTGGTGGATGTTGATGTTAGGACCTGCAGGAACTCTTTTGTAAATGTTATACTGTAGTTTGAGTTCAGATTTATTAACATTACAAATGTTAATAAATCACCCACGTCAGTTAAGTCAGGTGAGTCGGAGGTGTTTTTGAGCACACCAGAGAAGTGAGACAGTTGTTTGAGAGGACCAACAAACCTTTCCTTCATGTTGCTGATAATTTTTGATTTGTAATTGGAGAGAAGAGCCTTGACTTCTTGGGGTTTCAAGTTTTCTTCCATTCTCACACCCTCAGATTTTGCCTTCTTACAACACTTTCAGCACGCCCTGAAATCTTTTTAAAAGCGATATCTTCCAAATGTGCAATGACACCTTCTGCGCTGTAACCATATCATTTCCATTTGACATTTGCAGACTTTTCCTTAGTTTTGCGAATTGATGCAAAAATGTATTTAAGAGTTCTAGTGTGAAAGTTATCGATGTCTTTCTTAGTTCCAGCAATAGGCACCAGCATCTGATGATATGTCTTCTGCATCAACATAGATATGCGCTAACGCAATGCATATTGCAGCATAATGTTTAATTACCACAAAAAAAAATATATATATATCTTCATGTGAAAGCTACCTAGTGGAAGCAGGTTGCACCAATTTGTGAGAAGTAGCGTCTATTGAAGATTCAACTTTCTGCAGAACTAAGCCGCTTGTGACTCCCATGAAATGCTGTGTACAGTTTATTCACTACATTTAAAACCTTTTGATTCCTTTTGAAGTTCCACACGCTTTTATCAAAGCCAGTTGCAAAAGATGGCTTCTGCAATGAACGAAAATCAATCTAGGCAAATCTTCTTTGAGACGTGCCTGAACTTCGGATTTTTCACCCCTGAAATTTGAACCACCATCAAAAGCCACAGCAATCAGTTTTGCTGTACTAAGCCCTACTTTATATACAGGTAATTCTTGAATAACTGTCTCTTTGATGCATTCTGCGTTAGTAGATTAAACTGAAACAGTACAAACTAAGGTCTCTTTCACTTTGCAAACCTCTATGTAACGCATACAAATACTCAGAATTTCTCTTCCATTTATATCTGTGCAGTCGTCTGCCATGAGTGAGAATTCACTAATTCCAGAGAACTTGGCTTTTGTAGATTCAGTGGTGACAATACCAAAAGATTCTAAAACAGAAGTAATAGAGTAATGCGACAAGTGATGTGCATTCTCTGGAGAGTTTCTCATATGCTGCTTTATTGTTCTGAATGGTCTAGCGATGCAATTGTACTAACTAGAGATCTTTATTTGGATATAAGCCTATGTGGTATTTCGTCGGAAAATAGGAAATATGCGATTTTGAACAAATCTTTAGTTTACTACCGAAACACCTTCACGCTGAATGTTAAACTACTGATGACCTGGAGTAGCAACACTTAGGATAATTATCACGGATAGGTTTCCTACTGCGCGTTTGGAGTTACCTAATCACCTTTATTTTATTGATTATAGTGAGTCAGTTTTTATATTGTTTTGGTATCAGATTTCAGTTCTAACATGGATTCTCAATCAGTTCTTTGAGCCCAATACTTCATACAATTGGATGAGTAGAGAAATTAAAATATAAAATCGAAGCTAATATTTAGTTTGAAGCTATTGAAGCTAATATTTATATTGTTGAATTTCGTGCCAGCTACTCACCAAAATATTATTTATTGAGCTATATTTTATGCTTATGGCACCGATGATAGTAATAACGTAAAAAATTGTACACTCCCCTTTGGGGGATATCGACCTGTTTTGCCAGAAGGTGATATCGCCTAACACAGGGAGGGTGTAAGGGTGGTGTAAAAAAAATTCGTTTTGTTTCACCAGTTAGAATTTATTATATAGATTTTAAAAGCTATTACTTCTGTCTTCCGCAACGAAACTGTAAATATATTTTTCATAGTATTGTTAAAGGGACAAAAATTGTTTGCTGCAAATAGGTGCAAACAAAGTGACAATAATATTGTTTTATTGACAATATGTGCGTTAACGCGTAGAGTTATTTTCGAGTTGTGGAACAACTGTGACGAAAGTGCACGTAATGAAGGCATTTGGCAGTACGTAAAAGAACAATTTAATTTGCACGAATACCCTGAAGATATGCAGAAACTATTGAAGAACAGTATAAGCATTCTGCGTGCGAAAATTAGATTCAGATTAACAAAATATGGTAGAAGTAGGAGGATTTTTTTTTAAATGCAATGATCTACGGTTAAATGGGGATGCCAGTCTCGATTTAGCAGTACATAAAATAGCGTCATGTTCATTGCAACAGGGTGCAGGTGATACACTCAGCAGCAACAGTCGTGGACGTCTACAGAAGCGTTTTGCAGAATCAAGTGCAAGATCTACGAGAAGGAAAATTAAAACTCTTGTGGAAGAGAGATCACATAAAGAAATAGTGGCTGCAACCGAGAAGAATTTACGTGATTCAGGAAAAAAGGACGCTGCCAGCATAGTGGGAAAGATGTCATTTGCCTCCAGAACGCGCAACGAAGCTAAAAAAAGCACGACCATTGTTCGTGCAAGGTAAGTCTGGTATGCCACCTGATGATAGATTTACAACTGACCTCTAACCAGTATAAGGAATTACGAGGCAATGCAAAGGCGTACAAAAGTAACTTGTATCTACCATATTATTTACTGAGTCAAAGTAAAGAGAACTGCTATCCAGCTAACATTACCGTTTCAGATATATTCGCAGCAGTACCTCTACAAGATCTACTTGGTCATACAGTTAAACGTTTGTGTAAAGTTCAACAAGGTATTTTGACGAGTTTGCCACATCAACGACACAATCTATTAACTAAGTGGGGTTGGAATGGTAGTTCCGATCAAAGCCGGTATAAACAAAAATTCATGGTGGGTGAATTAGCGAGCGACGGATCTTTGTTTAGCATTTCTCTTGTGCCACTCAAGCTTGTTGCCATTGGCAACGGAAAAAAATCCTAGACCTTCATGCCTAGTTGTTTGGCAGAATCCTAGACCTTCATCACTTTGCTACTGTCGTCCCGTAAAATTGAAGTTTGTGAAAGAAATTGTGGATATTGTGATTGGGCAAGCTTAGTGAAATTAGAACAATAAATAAATATTGAGTAAAGATTAATAATATGATTGATAATATGTGCACTGGCACATTGCCCCTTTTGAATTGGATGAAGTCATATTGGTGACGAAGAGAATTCACGAAATTATGAAATAAGATGAATTAATTAGGGCATTTTATACTAAATATTAATTAATATTGATTACATATAAATAAAGACTTATATATTTAAATAAAGACAATTTTAGTGAATGTAGATAATTTTATGGTTAGTAAAACATTTATGATAAACTACCAAATAGAAATTAAAATACCATTATTTTACAATACAATTATTACTGTATTATTAAATACAAGATAAGCTATTTTAACTTTAACTAATGTAAATGATGCATGGCATAAAGGATTATATTTAGTAAAATTAAATTAACTACTTTACCTTAATATTAAATTTACTTTTTGTGATACTTAATACAATGCACTATTTACTTTTTTACTATACGAAGATAAGGTTTAAAATAATAATAGTATTATTAAATACACATAATGATTAATGTGTTAGTAAATACGATTATGCTACTTTATGTTTGTATACATATTGCTAATCTAATATATTGCAGAAATATAAACAAAATGGGAAGGCACTTTGCCGCTAATTATATTGATATAGTAGCACTTAAATTAGTGTTTTTTTTTTTTTTTGCTTTTTTTTTTTTTTTTAATCAGTGATTGGTTTTATATAATGTTTTAGGTTTTTAACATTTATTGCTGCATAGTGAATACCCTTTAGTGTTTCTACATGGTAGCAATTGTTACACACCTTTTTGCTTATTTGAAATGGACCCTTGAAAAGAAAAAAGAATTTTGCGATTTTCTTATTAGCAGCAGAGCTCTTTGGATGATTGCGAATGAGCACCTTTTTTTTTTATAGAAAATTTAATGGATTTTGCTTTTTTTTTTAATTTTTTTTTTGTTTGCTTTTTTTTTTAGTTTTTTTTTAACGAGAACTAATTTAGCATTGTGTGGCATTTTATTTTTTGGTTGTATTTTTAGCAAATTATGTAATTTTGTTGTTATGGGCCTTTCATAATGAATTTTATACGGGGAAAATTCATGTGGCCCAATAGACATATTTAAACACTGGGTTACAAATGACAGTGCATTTGGCCAACCAACATGGTGGTCATGAATGTAACTTTGAAGCATTTTTATTAGATTACCTATTTGTTTTTCCGAAGGATTTGACTCCGGATGATAGATGGACGTTTTTACTGCTTTTATCTCATGTTTTTTTAGCGTGTTGGCAAATCGGGGCGATGTGAAAATCGTCGCGTTATTTGTTAGTACTATTTTGAACCTTTGTACCTGTGGGACATAATAGTGCAGAATTTTATTTAAAACGCTGTTTGTTGTAGCTCTTTTTAACGGATATGTTACAAGGAATTTAGAAAATACATTTACCATGATGAGCGCATATTTAAATGCACATTGTGCCCGGGGCAAAGGCCCTAGGAGATTTAATGCTATAATTTTTTTTTTATTTGGAATTATGCTCATAGGTGGAGCGGCAAATTTTCTGTTTGGGGGTTTTGCCCGTTGACACGTCACGCACGAAGCTATAATTTTTCGTATGTTTTGATACATGCCGTTCCATGCGAATGTGCGGGACATTTCGGTGAAAATTTTTTTATTGGAAACGTGTCTCCTTAGCGTATGAAAATAAAGTGTGAGTTTTACCACTAGCGTTTTGGGAACACACACTTGCCAACTATTATTAACTGGATTTGTTTTTTTAAAGAGTAGACCACCTGCAATTTTGTATTTTTGTATGATTTGTTGTTTTTTTTTAGTTACGTTTGACTGCGGCTTTTTTAATGCAATAAATATTTTTTTTAGTTTTGGATCTTTGCGTTGTTTATTAATAAAAGAATTCGCATCACACAGAATGCGATCGTTTATGTTCAATGACACAGCAGCGATAATTTTAGTCGTTTCTGAGTCATCTTGACAAATAGCTTGATTTGTTTTATGGTTCAATGGGAATCTACTGAGAAAATCTGGTACTATATTTGATGATTCGGGGACATATTTTACAGTAAAAGACAAGCTCTGCAACTTAAGAAAATACCTTTTAATTCGTCTGTTGCGAAATGCACAGCGCCAAAGGTGTTTCAAGATTTTGTGGTTTGTAAGTACAATGAAATGTCGCGCCTCTAAAAATGGTTGAAATTTCCGACATGCGTACAGAACGCTAAGAAGTTCAAGTTCACTTGTACTGTACGAACGTTCTGTAGGAGACAAAGTACGTGATGCATATGCAATAACTCGGTGGTTTTTTTTTTTGTTTATTTGAAATAACTCGCTGCCGATTCCGTAGCCACATGAATCGGTTGCTACGTAAAACGTCTTATTTGGCAAAGGAAAGTACAATATTACTTTATTTAAAAGACATCTTTTAATTTCCTCGAATGCAGTTTGCTGTTTGTTATTCCATTTCCAACGAACGTTTTTACGTAGTAATTTTGTTAAGGGAGCTTCTAGAGTAGCTAGGTTTTTGATATATGAACGATAGAAACCGACGAAACTGAGATATTTTTTTAACTGACGTTTTGTACGAGGTGGTGTTAAATTTTGCATTGGGGCAATTTTTTTAACATTTAGCTTAGTTTCCTTTTCATTTAATACAAATTTGAGAAATTTTATTTTTTTCTGTTTGAAACTGCATTTTTTTAATTTTATGTGAAAGTTTGCTTTTTCCAATTTTATTAAAATGTTTTTCAGTTGCTTTAACATTGATTTCCATGTCTGTCCGCTGATTAGGACATCATTTACATACCAGGATACTCCCTCCGAGTCTGGGCCCATAATTTGGTTTAGACACCTTTTGCACGCACTACTAGAATTTACCATACCATACGGGCAAGTAGTGTGCACGTATGTGCGCCCCTTGTACGAGAAGGCCATATATTTTTGACTATTTTTGGAGAGTGCTATGCTTAGGAAACATTTAGAAATATCTAGGTTGCAAAAGTATTTTGACGTTTGATGTTTAAGGATTACGTCATACATGTTTTCATTATGATCGCCATCTTTAGTTATTGCTAAGTTTACTTTACGAAGATTTGTATAAATTTGTACTTTTTTTGTTCCTCTTTTTCTTACTACGACAAGGGGAGAAATATATTTAGAAAACCCTTGTTTAATTATTTTTAAATTTTTTAATACTTGAATTTTTTTTTTACTGCGTTTCGCAATTCATATGGTATGCAATTATTTTTGGCTTGGAAGGGTTGCAAATCTTTGACTTGGATTTCGTACTGAAATCCCTTTACACGCCCTGGCTGATCATTAAAGACTTTTTTGTATTTAAGTAATATGTCTAATAGCTCTCCCTTTTGCTCGTTACTGAGGTGTGATTGATTGGACATAAATTTACGAATATTAGAATTCGAATATGTCCCTGTTTTTTTATTCCTTACTTCCTGTTGGGTAACTTGGTTACATTTCACTGTGTGGGTGGTTGAAATGTCACTAAATAGCGTATTTGCTTGGATGAAATTTACGAATTCAACATTACAAATATTCTTTTGTCCACAAAAAGGGATTTCATGCACAATGTTGTTTATTTTAAATGAAAATAATTTTCGCAAGAAATCGAAGTGTCCTTTATATTTGTAAAACAAATTAACTCCTGCAATAATGGGAAAAGACAGACCTGCTACTACAAGAAACGGATGGACAATGCTTGTTTTCTGAAAACATAGTTTTAACAATATTTGTTCTTTCACTTTCACGCCTTTATCCCTAGTTGCCGTCTTAATAATTGTATTAGTCACAGGGATGACGTCAATATTTATGCCCGCTCCCAACATTTCATTGAAATATTTTTTCGACACGAGAGACGACGTACAACCTGTATCCAACAGCATTTTGACACCTTGCCCACATATTTGTACCTCTATTTCAGGTAAAATTTTTACTGGTGGTCGTAACAGTGTTTCATTCTCACAAATTACGTTATCAAACATCGACGTTAAATTTTTTCGGACCTCGAGATTATGACTTTTGTTTATTTTAGTTTTAATGGGATAAAGTGTATTTTGTTTTAAAGAACAATTATTTAGGCTGTTTTTTACGGACAAGCTTGCTTTTTTTTTTATTTTATTGACCTGCTTTTTGGGGGTAGAAATCCCTTTTGTGAAAACTTGCTGGTTATTTTGCTTACAGGAAGAGTTCTTCTGACCACCCTCGGGGGCTTTGCCGCTTTGATTGTTTACCACTGACCTGCTGTATAGGGGAAGATTGGAAGAAGAACTAGCCTTTTCTTTCTGTAAATTTTCCCTCACCGTCCCCTCTAATGAAGAGGCGGTGGTCGTTGCGCGTTTCCCTGATATGAAACATTCGCTCCAGTTGCAGTATTTATATTTCGGTTTTCGCTTATTTCACTATTGTCATTCCTTTGAAATCTAGGAGCGTTGTGATCGTTTTGCGGATAGTTATGATTGTTTGGTGGATTTTGTTGTCTTCTGTTAGAATTATTGCCGTGTTGAGATTTTGATGTTGCGTTAGCGTAATGTTGTTGGCGTGGTTCCCGGCGTTCATCTCGGCGGGGTGGACGGGCTGTGCCCCTCTCTTGTTGGTTTTTTTTAATTTGCCCCAAGTTTCTAACGAGTTCTAATAACTCCGATAAAGTTTTTAGGCTAGCTGCAGCTAATGTCCTTTGTATGGGAACATTGTATTGCTTGCTAATGACCTTTACTAACTCATGCTGTGGTAATGGAGGGCGAAGCAATGAATTTAAATGCGCTATGTGCATAGCATGATCATAAAATGATGATTTACGTGGGTCATGTTTTGCAGTGTACACTTGCAGTTTTATGTCGCTCAGCCTCTCGTCAGAAAGATATTCATTCAAAAATATTCTCTTGAAATCCTCAAGTGTTTTAATTTCCGACTCCATCATCTTGAAAAATAATAATGCTTTCCCGCGCAGAGTTGATCTGATTACTTTTATGTGTAAATTACTGGGGACTTGCATTAGTGAAAGGTAATTTTTTAAGGAACGCATATATGAGTGAATTTCTAACTCATTTTCTTTTGATGTAAATACAGGTGCTTGGATAATGCGGCTATCTATTAACGCTTTTTGGACGTTGCTTGTTGTTTCCGTGTCCTGATATTTGTAAGCTTTATGCCGATGCAATCGACTGTCATACTCAGGTATGACGTCATTATCAGGGATATTTTTAGCCACATTATTAGTGTTTAAAGTATTGTGTTCCTGTGATAATTTTCTTACTCGCGTTTCTAAATTTTTTATTGATGAAGTCATATGCTCGCGTAAGTTTTGTAATTTTTTTGTGAGGTGGTCAATATTATTTACGAGACGTCTTTCAAGCTGCTCTGTTTTATTTGCATTATGAGCACTGTCTTCGCGGAATTTATGGAATTGGCGTGTCGTAATGAAATTTTGAGTGCGCTCTTCTAGATTTATCACTTGAATTTGTACGGTTTCCAGTGTAACACTATTTGTTTGTATTTTGTCTTTTATTTCTTTCATGTCCCTATTTATAGTAAGTATCGCATCCTCTTGTTCCGACAATCTGTTTGATTGTAAATCTACTAGTCCCTCTAGTTCTTTTGACCTAGCTTCTAACCTTTTGCACATATTTATTTCTGACTGGAATATTTTATTTTCTAAGTTTGACTGTAATGAATTGATCTTTTTATCTAATCTACCGATTTCGCTCATGATTGTTTGGTTGATTTTAGTGTTTTGGTCCTGCATTTCGCGTGAAAGTTTTGCTTTAATTTCAGAGCACCTCGCCTCAAAACGGGCTAATTTCGAGTTCAATAATTTTTCTATTCCCCGAAGGAGATTTTCATTGGGTTGTACGACTAATGCTGGTTGGTTTTGTGATTGAGTTTCGTTTTCAATAAGGGCTGGCGAAGACCCTTCCGCTAGTCCTGTTTTGACCTCCGCGGTTAGCGGGTGGAGGGACAATTGCCTTTCCATTTCTATTATTTTCAAAAGTCTTACTTGTAACCGCGTTACTACAGGCATAAAGCAGCACAATTGAAAATAGATACTATTATTTCCCAAGCAACAAAAATGAATCTAAATGCACAAAACATATGACAACAACAACATAAACCGAAGATTCAAAATAAACAGGAAATACATATATTTCAACTAAATTCTAACGATAAAATGGCATGCACAAAAAAACTTAAATGAATAGACAACTATGCATCATGCACTGTTAATTTTCAATTCTGTTCTGCCCCTTTCTAAAATAAAGGATAAAATTAGAATGGTCTGCCCCTTTCGAACATAGTTACATTTTCTCTTAAGAAATATACTAAAACGAAAATTAGTCTTCATATGAAAAGATTTGGCCAAAGACAGTAAATTCAAATGAATAAAATTTTAAAGGATAATTTAGAAGTCTCAGGATGAATAAAATTGTGTAAAATTCGAGCCCCACGCTGGGCGCCATTTAATGTGACTGGGCAAAATAAAGGTAAAAATGAAATTTGAAAAATTTCATGTTAGCCACTTTATAAAAAAAAATCATATGTAAAAAAAACATTACAAATAAGAAAATTTTCCGGCTAAAATTTTATATGTTAATAGGAATAAACGTGAGCTCGTACATAGATAAGATTTGCAAATGTTATTATTTTTTTTAACATAAATTTTATTAATGGAACAGTCCAACTGTTATTATTTTATTTTTTTGGTAGTTGTCACTTAATAGTCTTCCCTTAATTCCCTTAATAGTTTTTGGCCGTTTTATAATGAAAGATTTATTATAGTTTATGTATGTTTGATTTTACCGGCCCTCTCCGCATGGTTTTTTGATGAGTTTTAAATGTTTTTATTAAATGGTTTATTTAATGCACAAATTATTTACATTTAGCACAGTTTATTATTTGCATTTACAATGTTGAAGTTTGTATGCGGGTCCTGTTGATAACACGTTTATATTACTAATTGCTTTAGCATTGTTTTTTTAATCATTGTTACTGAGAATACTTATACACTACACTTTTTGTTTTATTAATTAAACTAAAAATTGTTTTTAAAATAATGAGAATGGACGCATTCCTTTTTTTTTTTTTGCACTGATTGTTTTGGCGTCCCCTTTCTTTTTGTTTTCCGTTCACACTTTTTGGTTTTTTTTTAGAAACATTTACAAATTTTTAAATGCAAGCCCACCCTTGTTTTTTATTGGTTGGAAAAACTATTTAACATTTTTAAACTGGACAGAAGAGAGAAACAAACAGGAAACTTCGTTGGTGGTGACTTGAAACATTATCGGGTGGTTAGTGGATGAAGGACAAGAAAGTGTAAAAGGACAGAAAGTTAGGAAAACGAGAGGGGAGTTGGGGTGTGAACCTTTTTTTTTTTTTTTTTTTAAACATTGTGAAGGGTGGCTGGACACAACTGGTAAGAAAATTGTTTGGATAGGATGAGCGCCTGAAATAAATGGCTAAATTTACGCTTAGTGAAATTAGAACAATAAATAAATATTGAGTAAAAATTAATAATATGATTAATAATATATGCACTGGCACAATATAATTAGGAAAGAGTTAACAATTATTCGCTCAGAAGAAATGGGTTTGGAGCCAACAGAGGTAGTTATGAATGATAAAATTGATGTTGATTGAACGTGAGCTGCACTTAACAATGGTGGACGGAAAGATTTGCAGTGCCTTGTTTTCCCAGTCATCTCAGAGATGTTACTTGTATGAGACAACTCCGAAAGAAATGAATAACATTAATAAAGTGACTCATAGAGAATATGACTCTTCTATTTTGAAATTTGGGATATTGCATGCATAGATTCGATGTTTCCAATGCCAGCTACACATAGTATACAGATTAGATGTACATAAGTGGTAAATAAACGGGGACAGGAAAAACAGAACTGATACAGAGTAACTTCCACACAACAAGAGCATAAAAATAACTTCCATGTTTAAGAATTTATAGCTGCAATGCAACACGTGGATGTATGGAGCAGTGGGTAATATTCTTACCTACACAGCAAAAAATGAGATGTTGAAGCAACACAAAATGACTACCACTTTAGCGTGTTACTTGTGTGTCAATTTAACACAAAGCACATTGACTTCAGAGCATATCAGAAATACCTCGTTACTGACTGTGAGTATTTGCATTGTTTTCTATTGTTTGGTATGAGCAAAGCTTTACGAAATATATTTCGCTTTTATGGCAAGTAACTAATAACATTCTATGTTTTCTGTAATCGGTCACAATAATATTGTTGTAAACCTGTGAATCATCTGACAACAGTTACACAGATATCTGTTTTGTTTATCTGTTATTCTTGTATCTTAACACGTATGAATAGAATATGGTAGAACTGTTGCCTATGTAACTTTTGTCAGACGATTTACAGGTTTACAACAATATTACTGTCACCGTTTACAGAAAACATAGAACATTATTCGTTATTTGGCATAAGTGCCAAATATATTTCGCAAAGCTTTGCCCATATTAAACTATAAATACCAATGCAAATTCTCCCAGGTAGTAACGAGTTATTTCTGAAATGCTCGGAAGGCAATGTGCTTGATGCTGAATTAACACACAAGTAACACGCTAAAGTGGTAATCATTTTGTGTTGTTTCAACACCTAATTTTTTACAGTGTAGCAATAAGTTCATCCATGTTCGAATCTTCATCAAGTACACTTTTATTTCCTATTCATTGAAAAAGCAGCTATTTAATGAAGTAGAGTTTTAGATATGGTTTCATTCCATTAGATTTTGCTTATTTTTTTCTAAGATAATAATACACGTATAAGGCTACAAGTATGATTTTAGATCAAAAGTAAGGGTGTTCTAGTCTTTTCCATTATTAAAATATAGATATAAGCTTACTTCCGAAACTAAATATACATGTAATTGAAACAAAACTACCAATTGACTTAACCAGCATTTGTGCTTCTGGCTATCCGTCTCTGTTCACCATAACTCTAGTAAAACATTCGATTTTAATGAAACTTGGCATATGTCTTCCTCCAATCTTTGAAAACAACCTTATTATTTGATGTTGCAAGAATCTATCAAAAATAAGGAAGTAAAAAGAATAAAAAATCCTCCCCATGTTGCAACTTTTCACGTATAGAAAATAAATTTCTAGTGGGAACTATGTAAACATGATTTGAATTCGATAAAATGTAGTGCATACATTTTGGGGGGAATATCCAATCATCCGCAATGGTTTCGGTTGAAACCGATCAATTATAAGTTGACAAAAGATGTAAGTTTCCAAAACTTTGAAGTTTCATTATTGAAATAATATGATAGGCTATTAAGAAAATAATTTTATTTAATAATTTTACAACAATGACTCGATTTTTATGCAACACAATGTATACTTTCTTTTAGGCTTACGAATCACCCCACTGCATGGAGTCCAAATCTGTCAAGAATTTAAGAATGAGTCCCCAATGAAATACACACACACACACACACACACACATATATATATATATATATATATATATATATATATATATATATATATATATATATATATATATATATATTGTAGCACCATAGAGTATATTTCCTTTGCGGTTTTCCATGATTCCCCCTCAAGATATAGTTAAAGGCAGTAAAAAAAAATAAGTAATGGATTTACTTTACCAATCAAAAAATATTCCATGACAACATTTGTATACGGTTTTTGTGGAAAATAGGATACGTGTATCTGGGGCTTTCCGGTCGTCCTCCAACGTTTGGATATAAAATCAGTCAAGGGTAGAAAAATGAAATCAACATCATCCCTGCAGCTCGGAAAATATGTCTTACGATAGCCATTGTAAAAATATTTGGATTTTCATAGTATATTTGAACTGACGTAGACGTCTTATGGCTTGTCTTTGCAGACAGATCAATGACGCAAAAAATGGTTCCCTACTTCTTGAACCAGAACTGGATCTTGAGCCACTGATGTTGCTTGCAGTCTTCTACTCTCTCCTTCGCGTGACTTCCAGCCGCTTGCTCACAATTCTAGGATCACAATCAAAATATCTAGCAATATGAGATAACTTCTCACCATTAGCAGCACGATCAATAATATCACTTTTTTGAGGGTCAGTCAAATCGTAAGAGCCGAAGGTGACCAGATATCTACTTTTAGTTGTTGTTCTGTTTTTATTCTCAACCAGAGCTGTTGTTCTGTTTTCCTTTTTTGAAAAAAAAAATATTAAAGCATGTTTTTTTTTTAGTTGTAGTAGCAAACACACTTACTCAGTGAGTCACTACTGAATGCTATAGAACAAAAGAGTAAAGCGATGTTACCTGAGTCGTTCTTTGAAATGCCTGTCTTATGTCTGTCTTAACTATGAAGTGAAAACACTATTTTGTAACAAAGTTTGATCAATTAAATGCTGGTCTGTGTGTAAAAACATAAAGAGAACCACAAAATAATTGTTTTGGTCTTCATTCTCTGTATTAATAAAACATCTCTCATAAGGGGAGGAACCGGTCTGGAATTTTAGGTTCGAATGATCATCATGTGGATGCAGGCTCGTAGCCAGCCCAAAAACTTAAAGGGGGGGGGGCAGAAGTTAGGGGAGGCCCGATTCAACCATATGATAGTTCATCACCATATTATAGTTCTTTTGCAAGCCTACTGTAAAACTTTTAGGGGGCCAACAAAAATTTAGGGGGTCCCGGCCCCCCTAGACCCCCCTGGATACGGGCCTGTGTGGATGTGGTGTAACTTCTCAAGTATTTAAATATATTGCGCCTTATATTGTATGTGCACTATGCAACAAGTTACAAGAGAACAAGTCCCGAAATTAAATCACTTAAACACACATCACTTTGTGTCAGCTGAGATCATTACAAAGACTGTAATGTTTTAGATGTATGAGATTCAGAGCTACACCCTTTCAATTTTTGATAAAATAACCCTCATAGGCACTGTATTATGAGCATTAGTAAAAATAGATATAGAAACTGGAAATCACTACCCGCACGAATCATTGGGCAATGGATAATAATCTACTGCATCTACCTCGAGTCTGCAGGTAAATTGAGTTTGAATTTCAACTAACTGTTATGTTTCTCTGTGAAATAGCATGCTCATCTGATGTTTATGAAAATTTTGAAATGAAATGTGAGAAGTTATCACAACTTCTTTTGGATGTTGTGTAAAACACTTCTCTGTCTCTTAAGTATTTTATACAAAATGGTTCCTACATTTTGCAAGAAAATCCTATTTTGTAACTAGTTTCCATGCCACAGTCGGTGCATCTGGTTTAGTGTTCGATACACGATGGAGCCAAATGGTTCGAAACCCATGTTAAACTGTAAGTTCCGTCCGCTTAGGGCGAAAAATGTAAAATAAACGAAATAAATTATTCCAAAGTTTGGTGAAAACGATTCGAAATGTTTTGAGAGTTCCAAACGACAAGAGACTAAATTAAACATTACCGTATTGATGATTATACAAACTTAATTTTCATCATCACAATTCTATCGTAAACAATAATAATATATCTAAGTTAATTTAGCGTAAAATATTAAACCGCTGTTCTAATATAATTTATTTGATAATATTTTATTTGCAATCGGAGAGAATTCACTCCTTTATTATTAACTCCAGTAGAGATGAAATGGAATTCTTAGAAACATAGAAGGAAGGGTTAAGTGAGTCCTCATAATTTACTGACTTCAAACCCCCAAGCAATCGGGATTATTTGAAAGGTTCATGTTATGTCAAAACCGAATATTTTTACGCAAGTTACTATGAAACATACTTTTCAAAACCGGACTAAGGAGGAAGATAAGTTCACTCTGTGATTCTCCACAATTTTAGACCCAAGTACTGGATAGACCGCGAAACTACAAAAGTTATGTACCATACAGCATCAAAATCTAATATTTTTTTACGAATGATAATGTGGATCATGTATTTCTTTTTTAAAAAAATAAAAATAAAAAAGGAGCATCTCTTCTCACATTAAGAGACTAAATTTACCCTTTCTGCTTGACTTATTACTATAACCCAAGCACTGAGGATTATGAAAAAGCCTCAAAAATCATGCATAATATTGTATCATACCTAATAAGTTTTACGAAAGTTATCACGGATTTTTTTTTAAATTGTAGAGGTTCTCGCTTTATTCTTTACTAATACTTTACTAATATCAACTATATCAGAAGAGATGATTGTGAAGCCTCAAAGCAAATATATTATATATTGCATCAACATCAAATATATATGTTGATGCAATATGTAATATATATTTCCTTTCCAGACATCTCATTATTCGAATCGCATTGTGTAATTTTATCAATTTTCTCCATTCAACCATCTGCTAATGTGTTATAGCCAAGGGCGTCGATCCTGGGGAGGGGCGGACGCGAGCCCCCCAATGCTCATATAATCCCTATATATTTTTATGAACATGTATTTTTATTGTTATACGTACTTCTAATGAATATTCAATATTTGGCCTAATTTGAATTCAATTTATCTTAAAATCCTCATATATGCCTTCTTAGACCCTTGTCTGCAACGAAACACACACCTGAATGGGTCCCTTCAAAGTTACAGAGAAATCAGCGCCCTTGGTTATAGCATAGATAGTTTTCCTCTCAAATTTTGGTTCCGTCTTTCAAATTTAAGTTTTCTTTTTTATAGTATAGCTATCATATATTGTATCTGATCCATGAAACTCGTCCTGTCTTGGCCAAACTTCGTACGGTAGTAGACCTTGACGAGCTTAGTAGGCATGTAAAGTATTTTGTTCTGCAGGCCTTCGAGCAGTTATGAGCAATCCAAGTTTGAGTTTCGACTTTGTCAAATTGTTTCCTCCCCCCTTCTTCCACATAAAAATATAATTGTTATTAAAACACAAATATAAGTAACAAACCAATATTAATAAACATTAATTTCAGGAATAAGAAAATAAATTATGAAATGTTTCATTAACTATGGTGTAAATCCAATGTGTACTTTATAATAAATTTTTTCTCCCTAAAAGAATCAATGAAGAACGAATATTTCCACAATAGGAAAACTTAGTAGTTTGTATTCTCTATGCATTCCAGAGAATGAAATTCAAAAAAGAAATATTCTTTACCATTCAGTTCAATTATTATGTATCAATAACAATAAAACAATACAAACTTTTGTACAAAATTGAGTTTCTGCATATACATTTTGTTTGTTTGTAATATATATACAGCCGCGAATCCAGGATAAGTTTATGATCAAGGGAGTTGTTAAACCATAGTTTCCGCTTTATCCAGTGTAAAGTAGGATTGAAACCCATTTTATCCAGTGTATATCGAGCGTCAAGGGGAGGACTATATTATATATACAGGGTGTCTCAAAAGTCCTCTGACATAAGGTAACTATTGTTATTAAGAGTTGCAACAAAATGTAAGAGGGAATACCGTCTCCAAATATGATGTTTTCAATCTAAAGTGAAGGAATTTTTAAAATCGAAAAAGCCGTTTAAGCTGTACACTCTTTTTGCGCCCAATGTTAAATGGAAATGCAACATTGCTATTTATCTGGACCCACAACATAAAGTGAACGGGGGCATATTTGAAATGGGGGCTGGCGTAAAAGACAGTAACTTCATTCATTTATATTATGGGTCTAGGTAAACGGTAACGTTGCATTTTCATTTAACCTTCGGCTCATACAGAGTGTACAGCCCAAACGGCTCGTCCGATCTAAAAAAATCCTTCACTTTAGATTGAAAACATCATATTTGGAGACGGTTTTCCCTCTTACATTTTGTTGGAACTCTGATAATAACAGAATTATATATATTCTCATTAGGGATGCACGCGAGACGAGACGAGATGAGAAATGGAAAAGTCTCGTCTCGTCTCGCAGCCTCAAATGTTGGTCTCGTCTCGTCTCGCGTCTCGTCTTCTCGCAAATGTGAAGTCTCGTCTCGCGTCTCGCATGAAATTTTGAGTCTCATCTCGCGTCTCGCGCGAGACTTTCTCCCATGGTCTCGCATATATTCTGGGTCAAAATTTTGCAATGTGTTATTCTATGGCTGTTAATGAATAATGATGTGATATTCTGTCCGAAGGCAGGTATTTGACATAAAAAGTCCCTTGGCAAGGTGAATCCATGGTGGTTTGCCATTGCTTTCCATGGGATGAGTGTTTATAACATCCTAAGGAGACGGAACCTAGAGTTCAACATGGTATCCGAACTTGTGTCCCCTCCGCTTCAAATTAAAAGAAAAGTTGTGCTGGAATTTGATTGCTGGACCATTAATTTTCGTCAAATTAATCGCATAACTTACAGCAAAACCAGCATAAATTGTTGCTGGATCCAACATTGTTTTCCAGCTTAGAGGTCTCCAGCAATATTTTCCAGTATGCCATGCGGGCACATTTTTGCCCCGAAAAAATAGTCGGTAATGTAATTAGGATATAAAGAATATAACGTTTCCGTATATGTTTTTCTGAACTCATTGAACCAAACCCGGATCCTTTTACTATATCTATATGTAAATTTCTTCGTCTTTATTTAACCGGATTTCAACCTTGTCTTTGCCTGCTTCTAGTCCGAGGAATGCTCTAACATCACAATATCCAAAATTGGCACGGATTGTTCTCTTAGAATAGGTTTGAACTTTCTTTTCAGAAAGTTTAAACTCTTTAGCATTAAATTTGTGGAAGCAGCAGAGAAAACATAAAAATACGGTACTTGTGTAGGAGAACAGTGCTGCCATCTATTGTCGCCTATCCTTTTTACACCAACCACCAAGGAATAACATTACTTGTGTCAACGGACTTGTGAATAACTTTGACGAGAGGGGATTTCCCCGCCATCCCCCAACATTAATCGCTAGTAGTAATGTGAAAAAGACAGATACAACAGAAATATCACATTTCGCAGCAATAGGGAATCTTATTCGCTTTTTAGACCAAAAACAGAAGTTCATGTGTTCGTGCGCGCCCGCGTGTATGTGTTTGTATCGCAAAATAAAGTCCTAAATCGATGCTGTAATAAATTTCCAATTTACAAAGCTTTTCTTTTCTAATGATGTTTAGAAGCTAAAGAAGGCTTTAATTCTGAAAATAAACCTTAAATAATAATAAATCTCATAAAATGTCTATTGCCCCAATCACTTTTTCGTTCCTGGAGGCATTAACGCTCAACTTAGAAAACTCAATAAATGTAAAATCACTAAATATACAATTAAATGTAATTCATAAATGTTGCGAGACTGCGAAAAGTCTCGCGAGACTTAACCGAGTCTCGTCTCGCATAAAATTTTCACTTTCGTCTCGTGTCTCGTCTCGCATTTGCGAGACGAGACAAGACGATACTTCTCGCGTCTCGCGTGCATCCCTAATTATCATACCTTCGTTTTACGGACCTTGAATTAACGAGCTCCAGAAGCAATGGATAAAATCTGGATCATCCGATTCTGGAAGTTTTGACTTCAAACTAAAAATGTTGAATTTACTCATTGGTACTGTAGCGTGTATTTACAGTGTATTACGTAATTAAAATGTATGATTATAAAAGAATTCAAGCAGTGAGAACGTGAGACGAAATGAGAAAATGTACAAACATGATGGTGTTCACAGCAAACTCATATGCCTGGGATCGAACCAGGGACTCGCGACCACATTAGCAAGACGGCGGAGGATACCTGGTGGACCTCAACCGACGAAATGACGGACTGCTGTCAACTGCTACTGGCAGATCTCCAACGAAATTTGCACTTATACAGTCAAACGATCCGTCGCTTTGAGTCCGCGACTACTCGTCAATGGTCTCTCTCTGAGAAATATGTATAAAGCTAAGAGAAAAAGACTTCCCGAGATGGGTTCAAACCACCGACTCCATGATCAGTAGCACTCTGCCTTTACCCACTCGGTTATTTCCATTCTAAATCTGTAACGTTATTCAAAGCTCATATTTGTGGATTTTACAACTAAAAATTTCCTATAATAAGTAAAAGTATTCTATATTACTTCCCGAATTTAAATTCCATCTACCTTTTATGCAGATGTGGATTTTTACACGATTTTTTAAATACCAAAATCCGTTTCAACATGCCCCCTACTAGTGACAAAAACTATAAACAAAAAAAAAATCCACCTGAAGAGTCTAAATTTAATCCTTAAATATAGTTATATCCTATGGAACGAATTTTAATTCAACAAATAATATATATATATTCTAATGTGTGTGAAGACATGAATAACAATTGACAAACGCAAAGCGAACAATAGCCAACCGAAGTTTAAGAAACAATTCGGCAAACCAGTTCCGGTCCACTATCATAGTGTCGCTTCCTAGTTGGAAAAGGTAAGTGCGATTTCGGTTCCAATACGAAATCGAGCCGCATCAGCGACAGCAGCCCAAATATCAAGATTGATCCGAATGTGGGCACATATTCGAGTGGCCCTGCACCCGTTGTAGATGGAGGATCGAAAGTACTTGGCGACATCTGCTAACGCGGGACTTAATCAATTCATTCCTTTACATTGTTTTGTTCAAATTTTGGAAAAAATATTGACAAAATTTGACTTGAATTTACTGAAAATACCTATTTCCAAAAACTGAACAATGTGCGTTGATAGATTAATTATTTCACTCTTTGATAGACGTATTACAAATATCTATTCTAAAGTTTTCAGAAAGTATGTTATTTATTATTATTATTATTATTATTATTATTATTATTATTATTATTATTATTATTATTATTATTATTATTATTATAGTAAATTAATGCCTTAATTTCTGATAAGAGTTGCATCGAAGTTACAAATACTGTACAAATCGCGAACTAAAATCATTTTGTCTTTAAATCAAGTTAATGTGAATTATATGTAATGTCATTAATCCTAGTATGCTCAATTGAATAATTCTAGAATTCAGAACATAACTATGAAGATGATAACTGCAGAAATGATTGACAATAAGTAAGCAATGATTGCCAATTACTTTTTTGATACTGTAATTCCGGAGTCGTTGGATATATATACACGGATAAGATTATCCAGGAAGTATAATATATAAATTTTGGTTATAGTCTAAGTTGCTCTTTAATCAGAAATTCTTTAATCACAATGTGATAACTTCGGTATATCCGTTCCAACGAAAGGTTGAGTGCTCACTTAACACAAAATGCATGTCTTAACTCTTACGGCGAGCATGTGAAAAATTGGTTGAGCCATTTTAACAAGCTAATAACTTCTTTTTTTAAAAAATAATGTAATTTATATAAAAAAAAAAATACCGGTATGTCTTTAGTCTGATCTACATCCACAGCGAGGGTTATTGCTGATCGGAATCATTGACTCACTTTAAAAGTTGTTTCTTTTTGAGGAAAGGAACATATGGCATGTTTTAAGAATTTAGTGAGATATGTCATGGGGAGAGATGAGCATCCGTGACACTGATATAATTATTACTATCAAAATAATCTGTTTAAGATAGAAAAAAAAAGCGTTGATATGACATCATCGATTCAATTTGGAAACACATTTAAGTAAGAATATACGTTTCTCAGTAAGCAAATTCTGTGTTATGAGTGATATTAAGAAATAATTTGAAATCCCTTAGGGAGAACTCTAGGACATATATTTTTTTTCTACTTTGGTAACCGAGCAGGGTTAATTTGTTTATCGTAAGAATAATATTTAGAAAGTTATACAGCGAATTTGCAATATTAGCTATATTAGTTCAAGGTATTGAGAATGTCATACTTTTCTAACTATTCTTACATTTAAAAAAGTACAAATGTTACGTAACGTTACTTACAATTTCAAGGGCCGACAACAGCAGCAACAGAAAGAGGAAGTAAGATTGCAACATTCCATGCGAATGCAGCATCTCCAATTGTTGCTATAGGCACATAACGCTTATCAAAACGAACACACGATCACATTCATAAGGCACCAGCTGCCAGAACAATGGAAAGAACTGCGTTGATAACTGAACTGCCCACTGAACGTACTACTTCCTGTTACCGGAAGAATTTAAATGGCATCCAAAGTTCTTGGTTGGTCATCGTGGCTAGTGAGAGGAATAATAAAGGCTTTTACACAGGGCAAGCTCAAAATATGAACGAGAAACTATGCCTGTCACTTTTTCGGTTATGACGGATACTTCTTTTGTATTTTTGTTCAAGTTGTGTCACAAATTTCACGTTCAAAGGGAAAGCACTTTTGCCAGAAGCTAAGAAATCTTTTTCAAAAGGATATAAAAAGACAGGCCTCGAACTAGGTTATCCAGCCTAAATACTGACTGTCCTAAACAACTCTCTGGCTGGCTACTTGATAAAACATTGTGTTACTTTCTTCACAAAAGAAAAATATAGCTATAGAAGAAACGCACGTAAAGGAGAATGAAAAATGCTCCTCGCTTCAAGGAGCAAAACGTTCCTTAACACTTTCAATTGTTTTTCTTGAGTACCACGCCCCCTCAGTTCACTTCCGAAACGAGCTAATAAGAACACTGAAGATTGACTTTGAAAAGAAAGCGCGAGCACTTGATGTTCATTCGTTGTGTTTTTTTGGGTAGTTGGGCGCAACCAAGGTCGGCAAGTGAATAGCAGCTGAACTAATTAAGGCAATGACCCACACAAACACACACATAACGCATACTGAATGTAGTCTTCCAAAACCACAAGATTCTGATGATACCGCTTTACCACAAAACTGGACTCATTTGCTATATCTGTCATAATAATGCTTCTTCTTCTTCTTCTTCAACAGCAGAAGAAGAACCAGACTGCATTCTGGAAATAAATCTTTGTCTACGAACGGAAATTCTCATCGCTGGCTTAGAAGAAATCACTTGATATAACTGCAGAATACACCTACGACTTTCATGCGAAGCGATTGTTCTACTACTTTGTTCTACATCAATTTTAATCTTCCCACGAGAAATGTCTCTATGTTGAGTCCTCCTTCCACAATCATGCACAATATCTTTATTCTTGTTTTATATAAGTGCTACTACGAAAGCTTCTAGAACGTGTCAGCCACTTATTACCTACATTTGGCTTTGATCTTCAGTAGATATATCTGCGAAAAAATATGAGAATTAATTTCCATTGTCACGATACTTCTCGTGTAAAGTGTGAAATGAATATAGAACTCTAATGTCGATGTTCATTTAATGATAAGTTAAATGATTCATATTTATTTTTGTGGTTACGAATTATGGTATAAGATCTCCTGCAATTGAATCTGTAGTTTTAAAAAGGTCATGAGTCAGAAAAGTAAAGTTATGAGAAAATTTTAAAAAAACTAATTTTTGAAAATCCTGATAGACATGAAATGATAGACCTCTGTTCGAAAAAGTAGAGTCCTCTTGACATTGTACGAAATGAGCAACTTGTTGTCAGCAATTGGTGTTGCAAAAGAAATAAATAAAACGTTGGACTAAAGCAAAATCTAAATTTTCTGACTCACGATCTTTTCAAAACTTCTAATTCAATTGATTTTTCAACGGTACTAAATACGTCGATTTTTCTTGAATATTTTTTTCTTCATTTGTCTCAATGTTTGAAATTAAATTAGATTTTATTGTTGATTCAAATAATTTCCCTAGTAGCACACTTGGTAACCGAATGGTCGACATAGATGGGAACTGATTAATTCAAAAATGACGTTTAAAAAAAAATCGTTGGCCTAAAGTAGTTGAATGTGCAGGTTGAACAACCAACAATTTCCCGTCATTTATCCAACAGGTTCGACTTTGCACTTCCAATCGCAGTTAAGGATTTATATTGGCAAATGCTCTACAAAGCGGCCAATTACAATGTAGGCCAATTACAACGTAGGCAAAATTTTGATAGTTGGCTAGCTCACCATTCCCGATTGTTAGCTCTACTGGCTGTGCTGCATGGAATAGAGAGGGACGTCTTTCACCTTCTAATTTAAACGGCGTGACAAACATCTTGGCATTTGAAGGCGGCGCTCCAAGTCCCCTTTAAATGCTGCTAACAAATGAGAGCCCAGCGGTATTGCCACGTTTATTCTGTACACATCCACGTCTATCCCCTATCACCTGATCGCGCTATAGTATGTCTGTTTAGCCATAGCCACACCCCTTAGCACTCGACAACGTCGCGTCAGAGCTTGCGTTTTATTCGTTTAGCTGAAATGCCAATATGTTTGTTAGGCTTTAGTTAGGAGTAAAATACAAAGTACACAGAGAACTATTTGCCTGATTGGTATCTTCCTGTTTGGCATGTTCCTGTTTTACCTTCAGCCGTGTCGGAAATGAAATGAAAAATTGGGTCACGTGTTTAACTTCAGCGTTTTAGAGAAAATAGAATAGATATGTAATCTTATTATCAATATATTAAGTGTTTTGCATATTTTGGTTCCATATTTTACCTTCCACTACCTAACCTATATTAATCTTCCCTTATTCTCTGCAAAGCACATTATATTAACAGTACAGGAAATGGAAGTATTATTGGCGGCACTTTGTTCCACTTTTCCTCCGTTAAATTTTGGAGAGGATGCACAGAAACACTTCTTAAATATTGGAAATCGTCATCTCTAAAAATTTAGTAGGGTTGTATATATTACCAGGGTATATACCTCTGAAACATTCGGTGGCCCATCTCCTGTTCTAGTGTGGGTAAAAATTGTCAGAAATTCAAATTTTGAGTTTTTTAAATCCTATTTTAATCTCTAAGATGAGATTTTATTGTGTCATATGCTCCTATGTTTAGGTACATGGGTCCTACACGGATACATCTTTGCTGTACCTTTCTCACATTTCGGAAGGAGTATATTGCCTTAGACCCTACTTCTCAAATGAGAAAGACGTACACTCGCTCTAAAGTTCCACGTACACTCAATTGGTATCTTGTCAAATCCGGCAAATTCCCGAAAGATGCCTACAATACTAAACAAGAATTTTAGGAATGATCCACATAAAATGGAAAAAAAGATTGCGACCTTGGCCAAGAATTTTAGGAATAATACAAAAAAAAGCATCAAAATATTACGATCTTCGCTAATAATTAGTTTTCGGATCATCGGCCACAAAACTTTTTAATTGCCCCAAAATCGAGTTTAAAATATATATATATATATATATATATATATATATATATATATATATATATATATATATATATATATATATATATATATATACACTCAGTAAGCACATCATACCGAGTTAAGTGATATTTTGGCTTTAGCTACACTATATGTAGTTCTCCACATATAAGGCTTACAAGAAAATTTTTGCCTAAAATATATTCGTCTTTTGATTCAAAAACATCCAACAAGCGAAAATAGATTACTAGAAACTCTATTTATTTGTTTTCACAACTGACATAATTTCCATTACAGAAAAAATAAAGAAGATAAGAAATGTTAAAAGAGATCGAACAAGTTGTTAATGACACAAAGTGAAAAATTCCAAGCAGAAACATTCAGAACAATTTAATCATAAGCCCCAATACGGTGTAAATGAAATGATGATTAGTGGTGTTAATATTTTTCGAAAAATTATTCGAATAAATTTTCGGCTGTTATTAGAACATTCAATATTCGAATAATTATGCATTATCCGAACAATAGTTTTAAGAATTATTCATTATCCGAAAAGTTGTTCAAATAGTTATTCATGATCCAAATAATTAATATTGTTCAAATATTCGAATAATGAATATTTGAGGGATGCATTATTCGAATAATAAATATTTGAGGAATCCATTCTTCGAATATTTGAATAATGAATGAGTCGATTATACGAATTTTAACAGCTCTCCACTGACTTCTATTCTTAGCCAACTGGTTCCGGTTTCTATTTTGTATTCCTATTTCTGAGATACCCATCTTAATATTGTCCTCCCATCTGCGCCTAGGTCTTCCTAAAGGTCGTTTTCCGATTGGTCTTTCAGTCAAGACTTTGGACGCGTTTCTACTTTCTTCCATCCTAGCTACATGACCTGCCCACCTAAGCCTCCTAGACTTGATGACCCTAACGATGTTGGGTAAACCGTATAAATTATGTAGTTCCTCGTTATGAAGTTTCCGCCATTCCTCATTCCCGTTCCTCTTGGGTCCGAATATTCGTCTCAGGATCTTGTTCTCAAATACTTTCATTCTATGTTCTTCCCTCAAAGTAAGCGACTATGTTTCCCAACCATACAGAACAACAGGCATGATTATCGTTTTATATATTTTTAGCTTCAAATTCCTCGTCAGAATTCACGAAGACAAGATATTTTGAACTGAATAGTAACACGAATTCCCTGCTTCGACATTTAATTTCTTCGTGAATATGATTTTCGTCTGTTAATATTGATCCTAGATATCTGAAAGTATCCACTTTATCAAAAGTATTATTCGATATTTTCCGTGTTACGTGGGTTCCTGTCACCACGGCATGGCGCGTCCTCAGGTTGCGCATCCAGAAGGTCTCTAGATATAGTGGTTAGCTGCAAATATGCTGAATAAACAGTCGCGGACAGATGATAAGGAGTGGTCCTCCAGGTTGGGAGTTTGGGTGAAGCTAACAACCTCATCCTGTAAAAAAAAATGTTCAGAAACATTCACAGAATCCTCGGACAAGGACTGATAACTTGGCACGACCTCAGCAAAAGAAAATGGACATGAGATTTGGAACATGGAATATTAGAAGTTTTTATACGGCAGGCGCGTTAAAATCCGTAACGAGTGAGTTAGAGAAATATAGGATAGACCTAGTAGGAGTTCAGGAAGTTAGGTGGGAAGGAAATGAAACTGTGAATTCCGGAAATTATACGTTCTTTTACGGGGAAGGAAACAAAAATCACCAATTAGGAATAGGGTTTCTCGTTCACAAACGAATAATATGAGACTTCCTCGGACCCCATGTCGCCAATAGGCGACTTGTGTATTATACATGATCCAAACACCGAGAACCCATGTTGCCTATAGGCTAGGCGACATGCTCTCAACGGGCAACTGACAAAGATACGAAAAAGAATAACTGAAAATTGGCTAACAGGATATACAACCGAAGGTAATTATAATATTGGAACATAACATTTCTATTTAAAAAAATTGCTGGGCCCGAGGAGGTTAAACGAGTTGAATTAGTTACTGATAGACATTCTTTTATTACTCTTAAGCTTCGGCGGTGTGATGTTTTTGTTTTAAATCAGCATGCCCCAACAGAAGATAAGAATGACGACATGAAAGACGGTTTTTACGAAGAAGTGGAACGGATATTTGATCAACTCCCGCGATAGCATATGAAAATTCTATTAGTGGATTTCAATGCGAAGGTAGGACGAGAGGATATTTTCAAACCGATTATAGGAAACAAAAGTCTGCATAAGGCAAGTAATGACAACGGTGTTAGACTCGTGAACTGCAACATCCAAAAACATTATCGTGAAGAGCACAAAATCCCCACATCGCGACGTTCATAAATACACAGAGAAAAAAAATTGTAGGTGGCGTGCTTAAAAAGATAGGTTACATGCGTAATTCCTATAGTTTTTGGACTTAACGTACAGCAGACGTATAACTGAAAACGCATGTTTCATAATACTTTCTGCATAAGTGTTCCATCTATACTTATTTTCCGTGTGAAACAATGTAGGCGGTCAGGATCTCACATACAAATGGATGCATATAACATATAGCTGACGAAGGTAAGATAAGATTTCCGCGACATCCTGCAACGGCATGATGAAACACCTAAGGGCAGTGCCTATGTAGCATGCGGATAACGTATGCTCCGTACTGATTTCTATAGTAAGCAAGAGGATGCCGTATATTTGTACAATATACCGCTGTCCGGAGAACGGATTTTCTGTGTATACTAGTACCTTACCAGACGGAAAAACATATAATCAAATTGATCACGTTTTAGTAGATAAAAGAAGACAATCTACCATAATTGATGTGCGGTCGTTTAGAGAGGCTGATTGTGACACTGATCATTACCTGGTAGCAGCGATAATAAGAGATAGATTATCGTTAAACATAGGAAATATTCAATGTCTGAAAACGGAGAGGTTTAATTTTAAAAAATGAGAAGAGAACCAGGTAACAGAGGAATACCAGATTGAAGTTTCGAATAGATTCTCGGTTTTAGAAGACTAGGAGTGCACTAATGTTGAGGATATTTAGATTGGAATTAGAGATAGATTTAAAATTTCAGCAAAAGAAAAATTGGGACACGCGGAAATATCTAGGAACAAACCATGGTTCGACCAGGAATGCATTAAACTAGCAGAGAAGAGGAAACAAGCAAAATTACATTGGCTACAAAATGTCAATGAAATAACTACACAAAATTTCGTAGACATCAGGCGGGAAACTTTCAAAACTTTTAGAACAAAGAAACGCGATTTTTGAAAGCTAAAATTTAGGAACTTGAAGATAATAGTAAAAATAAAAACATTCGGGCATGTAAAAGGGGATCACGAATTTAAGAAAGGGGTATCAACCTCGCATATATATTAAGGAAAGCTGACGGAACAGTTCTCACGGATACAGAAAACATCTTAAATAGATGGAAAGACGGTACAATTCTCACGGCTGGATTGACGATTTGCTTAACATGCAGCTAAAAACTAATATGCGTGGAGAAAGGGAGATACACACCACAGAACCGTATATCCCGGAACCCAACCGAATAGAAGTAGAAAACGCTATAAAGAAATTAAAGAAACACAAGTCTCCGGGTTTAGACGAAATTCCAGCTGAGTTAATTTTAGCTGGAGGCAAAGAATTGTGAAACAAGATACACAAACTCATTCTCCTTATCTGGAATAAGGAAGAATTGCCACAAGAGTGGAAAGAATCAATCATTGTTCCAATTCACAAGAAAGGCGACAAAACTGACTGTAATAATTATCGAGGCATTTCTCTTCCGTCAACATCCTATAAAATTATTTCAAACATTCTATTAGCTAGATTGTCCCCTTACGCAGATGAAATTATTGGAGATTATCAATGCGGATTTAGACGAAATCGATTAACCGTCGACCAAATATTTACCATTCGACAAATACTCGAAAAGAAGTGGGAATACAGTTTATCTATTTATTGATTTAGGAAAGGCATACGACTCGGTTAGGAGAGAAACATTGTACAACGTCCTTACAGAACATGGAATACCGAAATAGCTAATTAGATTAATTAAGGTATGTTTAAATGAATCCCAAAGTAAAGTCTGGGTAGGAAAATTTTTGTCCACGAGCTTTCACGTCGAGAACGGCCTGAAACAAGGAGATGCGTTGTTGCTATTATTGTTCAACTTTGACCTAGAACACGCTATAAGGAAAATCAAAGATAGCAACCAGAGCCTAGAGTTGAACGGTGTTCACCAGGTTATGTCGTATGCTGATGATGTAAATTTAATAGGGGATGATGGGAGAACAATAGAAAGAAATGCTGAGATGTTATTAAACGCTTGCAGTGACTTCGGTTTAGAAATAAGTGCAGAGAAAACAAATTACATGGAAGTGCGTCGGGACCGTAATACAGCAAGTTATGGATGCATTAAAATATTAAATAATACTTTTGATAAAATGGATAGTTTCAAATATCTAGGATCAATATTAACAGACGAAAATCATATTCACGAAAAATTAAATGTCGAAGCAGGGAATTCGTGTTACTATTCAGTTCAAAATCTCTTGTCTTCGTGAATTCTGCCGAGGAATTTGAAGCTAGAAATATATAAAACGATAATCATGCCTGTTGTTCTGTATGGTTGGGAAACATAGTCGCTTACTTTGAGGGAAGAACATAGAATGAAAGTATTTGAGAACAAGATCCTGAGACGAATATTCGGACCCAAGAGGAACGGAAATGGGGAATGGCGGAAACTTCATAACGAGGAACTACATAAGCTATACGGTTTACCAAACATTGTTAGGGTCATCAAGTCTAGGAAAGTTAGGTGGGCAGGTCATATAGCTAGGATGGAAGAAAGTAGAAACGCGTCCAAAGTCTTGACTGAAAGACCAATCGGAAAACGACCATTAGGGAAACCTAGGCGCAGATGGGAGGACAATACAGTGAACCCTTAACGGACACCTCTCAATAACGGACTCCTCTATAATACGGACAGATTTTTTTGTCCCGGCAATAATATATGTTCTCTTACGGAACAAAACCCTCCCTTTTACGGACACTCTCAGATACGGACGCGGACAGTCCCCCCCCCCCCAAACGTTTCAATAACCTCTTCATAACGGACAGGAATTATTCTCGGTTCTGCGATATATTACAGTAGACAGAAAAGTCTTTTCCCCACAGGTGTATCTATCATGAGTCTAGACCGGTGAACCATCAAACAGAACAGCTTCAAGCTGAACTTATTTTTTTCTGCCCTCAATAATCTACTTTCTGGTGGAAATCATAGAAAACCTTCAATAAGTATTAATATTCATGTAGGGTCAGTCGTATGGCCAAGAATTCTATACAAAAGATCTTCCCTTCCCTAACAAATTTAGTCCTTTTTCCTCTGGGCCTTGAATTTTTCCCGACAATTTCATAGATAAAACAAACGCTGTTTGCTTTACAATAACATTTTCAACGAACAATATTTCCTCTTACTTTTTTGGAAAAGTAACATTTTTCTTTTACTTATGATACTGGAACAAGTCTGGGTTGGAGTTTTCCCGGCATCCTTTTTCACTTTTTGTAAGAAGATATTCTTTGTGATTGGGGCTGAGTCAATAAACATATGTAATCACAATAACTTGTTTTTTCATCCATTCCGCCAGTACATAAACATACACACACACACACATTTTTCCTCCTACTGTGCTGAGGATTTTCAGAGGACACTTGCTAATGAGTTTAACCGGTTAGTTGATTCCAAACGCATCTTTTGAGAAGGTCCTGAGAATTTGAAAGAAATTAAAAACGCTTTCCCTCCCATGTAGGAATAAAATTATTACCATACACGCATTATCTTTTGCAATATACGAATATATTAATACATCCCCAGCAATAATACTATTTAACAGAAATCAATTTCTTCTTCATCCCTCCCAGTAATTCAAATAAATACTAAATAGAGTATTTTCATATTGAATTTTACGTAGTTATGCTCATACATAATGTATTTACTGTTTATTACTGCATACAGTTACCGTTGCGAGGAATTAAATTACTGTAACCTCTCTGTAACGGACACCTCTCAGTAACGGACAAAAATTCATGTCCCATTGGTGTCCGTTATTGAGAGGTTTCACTGTATTAAGATGAATATCTCAGAAATAGGAATACAAAGTAGAAACTGGATCCAGTTGGCTAAAGATAGAAGTCAGTGGAGAGCTTTCGTGAACATGGCATTGAACTTCCGGGTTCCATAGGCCATATAGTTAGTTACTTAGTTATTATTCGATTTTTTAACGCATCTATAATTTGCCGTATTACGATGCCGACGAACTTCCATGTATTTAGTTTTATCTGTATTTACTTCTAAACAATTGTTCTTGCAAGCGTTTAATGACCTCTGCATTTCTTTCTATTGTTCTCCTATCATCTCCTATTAAATTTACATAATCAGTATACGCCATAACTTGGTGAACAACATTTAACTCTAGGTCCTGGTTGCTATCTTTGATTGTCGCATTCTAGGACAAAGTTGAATAACAATGGAGACAACGTATCTCCTTGTTTCAGACCATTCTCCTGTACAAAAATTTTCCTACCCAGACTTTATTTTGGGATTCGTTTAAACATATCTTAATCTAATTTGCTTTTTCGGTATACCAAATTCTGCAAGAATGTTGTATAATGTTTCTGTCCTTACCGAGTCGTAAGCCTTTCCAAAGTTAATAAGTAGTTGATGTACCGGAGTATTGTATTTCCACTTCGTTTCGAATATTTGCAGAATAGTACATACTTGGTCGATAGTTGATCGATTTCGTCTAAATCCGCACTGATAATCTCCAATAATTTCATCTGCGTATGGGGGTCAATCTTGCTAATAGAATGTTTGAAAGGATTTTATAGGATGTTGACAGAAGAAAAATGCCTCGATAATTATTACAGTCAATTTTGCCGCCTTTTTTGTGAATTGGAACAATGATTGATTCTTTCCACTCTTGTGGTAATTGTTCCTTGTTCCATATAAGGAGAATGAGTTTTTGTATCTCGTTTCACAAGTTTTCGCCTCCAGCTAAAATTAACTCAGGCGGAATTTCGTCTACACCCAGAGATTTGTGTTTCCTTAATTTCTTTATAGCGATTTCTACTTCCATTCGGCTAGGTTCTGGGATATACGGTCTGCTGTGTGTATTTCCCTTTCTCCACGCACATTGACTTTAAGCAAATCGTCAAAGAAATCTTTCCATCTATTTAACATGCTATCTGTATCAGCGAGATTAGTTCCTTCAGCTTTCTTTAATATATAAGCACGATGTTGATAGCCTTTCTTAAATTCGTTGATCCTCTTTTACATGTCCCTAATGTTTCTGTTTTCACTGTTATCTTCAAGTTCCTTAATTTTAGCTTTCAAAAATCGCGTTTCTTTGATCTAAAAGTTTTGAAAGTTTCCCGCCTGATGTCTACGAAATTTTGTGTAGTTATTTCATTGACATTTTGTAGCCAATGTAATTTTGCTTGTTTCCTCTTCTCTGCTAGTTTAATGCATTCCTGGTCGAACCATGGTTTGTTCCTAGATATTTCCGCGTGTCCCAATTTTTCTTTTGCTGAAATTTTAAATCTATCTCTAATTTCAATCTAAATATCCTCAACATTAGTGCACTCCTAGTCTTCTAAAACCGAGAATCTATTCGAAACTTCAATCTGGTATTCCTCTGTTACCTGGTTCTCTTCTCATTTCTTTAAATTAAACCTCTCCGTTTTCAGACATTGAATATTTCCTTTGTTTAACGATAATCTATCTCTTATTATCGCTGCTACTAGGTAATGATCAGTGTCACAATCAGCCTCTCTAAACGACCGCACATCAATTATGGTAGATTGTCTTCTTTTATCTACTAAAACGTGATCAATTTGATTATATGTTTTTCCGTCTGGTGAGGTTCAAGTGTACTTATGAACATCGCGGTGTGGGAATTTTGTACTCTTCACAACAAGGTTTTTGGATGTTGCAAAATTCACGAGTCTAACGCCATTATCATTACTTTCCTTATGCAGATTTTCGCTTCATATAATCAGTTTGAAAATATTCTCTCGTCCTACCTTCGCATTGAAATCCACTAATAGGATTTTCATATGTTATCGTGGAAGTTTGTCAAATATCCGTTCCACTTCTTCGTAAAAAGTTTTTTTTTTTTTTTTTAATATCGTCTCCCTTATCTTCTGTTGGAGCATGTGATTTAAAACAATAATATCACATCACCGACCCTTAACAGTAATTAAAAAAATAGTCTATCAGTAACAAATTCAACCCGTTTAATCGTTGATATTATTCGTGAACGAAAATATTATTATTATTTGTGAACGAAAAACCCTGTTCCTAATTGGTGATTTTTATTGCCTTCCCCGTAAAAGAACGTATAATTTCCGGGATTCACAGTTCCATTTCCTTTCCACCTAACTTCCTGAACTCCTACTAGGTCTATCCTATATTTCTTTAATTCTCTTGTTACGGATTTTAACACGCTTGTCCTATAGAGACTATTAATATTCCATGTTCCAAATCTCATATCCATTTTCTTTTGCTGAGGTGATGCCAAGTTATCAGTCCTTATCCAAGGCTTCTGTGAATGTTTCTGAACAAGGTTTTTTTTTTTTTTTTTTTTTTTTTTTTTTTTTTTTTTTACAGGAAGAGGTTGTTAGCCTCACCCAAACCCCCAAGCTGGAGGACCACTCTTTGTCGTCTGTCCGTGATTTCCCTCAAATGCAGTCACAGTCACTATTTGAAATGAAACCATAGTATTGATGTGACAGAAAGTGTAATGGAAGGTAAGTAAAGGAACGGAAGAAGAATGCAATATTAATAGTCAGTATTAAATAAAGTGTTTCTTACATCGTAAGAAGAGATTACAACAGAACTAGAGTTCACGGACGCTCCACACTTGCAAGAACTAACCTGGCAGTAATGCCAGAATAATTATTTGATGATGACTCCTTTACTTAGTCATCATCATTTAATCATTTAGTGATTATCACATCACAGTATAAGTTTCTAGTATCCTTCCTCAGCAGACATGTTGCGCTATCACTGAGCAGAAACTATCATAATAGAAACGTTACTTTGATATAATTATGCAGATTCTTGGAAAAGATTAAACAAATACGAATGGACATTTTATTTCATCATTCAAAACATACTTAGCTGGAAGTCCGTGAAGTTCAACGTCTGCTACCATCTGATTAAGCTATTCTCATACGTACATTAGCCAAGAGCCAAGAGTTGGTTCTAATTATCTGATAAATCTGCAATAGATAAACCAGTGATGCATTCTGTTTGTCTGCATGCTCAAAGAACAAGCAACTGAATATTCTCTGAAGCGTAACAATCGAAGGAATAAACTCCAGGGAAAGGCTTAATTTAGCTCGTTATTTCATTTTTATTTGAAAGAATAGAATGACATATGCAAACGACTTCTGAAAATGAAGACATTCATCAGTGTCAATCTAGTGAATCTTTCCTTATTTTTAATCAGTAATTTCGGTAGACTTTGTTCAGTCATTGTGATGGAAAACAATTAAAAGAAGTCATAATATGGTTAATATTTTATAAATTTTATTTCTAATTCACATGGATTCAAGGTCAAGGAATGATCTATATTTTTCAGCAAGAAATAGAAAATAACATGAAACGTTCTTGCTTAGCTCAACTGTGAGTTTTCGGTATTTTTCGACATTCAAATAAGAAAAGCACATCCAACTTGAATACAAATATGAAAAGTTAAACAAATAAAACTATTTCAATAATAGGTCTAGATTTCTCAATTTGCTATTTTCCGATACTTGAACCTAAACGTGAGATGGTTATAGGTACTTGCTTGGATTTATCCGTTTATATTCTTCATCACGTTCTCTGAATCATTTGTTACACCACACGTAGAAGTAATACAAACCAATTATTAGCAAATCTATACTCTGTATGATCATTGTAATTGCATAGAGGGCTGGAGTATAGTTTGCGAATGTCCAACATGAAATACTGCAAATTCCTCATAAGATTTTTTTCGTTTCTTTCTTCTCTTTTAGAAGTCTATCCTAGAAAGTTAAGTTCAAGGTTCAAACTCAGTTTCAACATATACGAAGATAAGTTTTAATGTTCGCTGTCCATTTTCAGGTTTGTCTAAGTTCTGGTAACAGATGGTAACACTTCTGCTGATGTAAATTTTAGAAAATTCATACTTTCAGAAACCTATTTTCGGGAAAGATTACAGAAAATATACGAGTATGTTGTTCGTTACTAGCCATGCAAAATAAACAGCGCAAAGCTTTGCTCATAGCTAAAAACAAAACTAATAAAAATTCTCAATGCCTGTTACTGAAATACTGTATTTATAACGTCTCTGTAAGACAACGTGCACGCTAAACATTACAGTATGGGTGTATCTATCTGATACATAGGATTTTGAGCCAGCTATGACACCTTTCCTAAATCATTGTTCTTAGGAAATAAAAGGTTTAATTGATCACTGACGAATAATGCGATTATCGACATTAGTGCCTGGATACCATGCACTCACCAGCGAACTGAGGAGCTACTGGATGTTGCTATAATACGCAAAAGTGGTAGTGATGCTGAGACTACTACCACTGGCCTGTGTTAAAAATGGAGTTGTATTAATAACATCATTTTATGCTGTGAACATTTCTAACTACGAAATCTTGTATTGTTAACCGAATGATCTTCTAGAATATTGTAATAAACTATTCCCTTCTTCCATTTTAACCGAGTCAGGCAAATAAAAATAAGTTGTTTTTTCCCGATGAACAGTTGAATCAACAGCTGCTTGGTTTACTGAAACCTAGGAGTAGAACCATTTGACGGCGCCTCAACTCTAAGATGATATTTTTCGTACTATGGAGAGTGAGCTCGTTTATTATTAATCAAAACGTCTACAGTATTACCGCTTCAGAACAATGATCTTTCACACATGTACAAGTAGACGCACCAATGTATATTTTGAATAATTTTCGTTTAGATACTATGTTTGAAAACAATGCATCACCTAAGGTAAAGTAAGAATAGTTCGCGCAAATTTCAACAAACTTGCATAAAATAGACAATATTGAAGTAATACTAAGAATGCGTAGTTAGATATATTGTGCACAGTGCCAGACCCGCAATCATTGTTGAATGTGATTCTGTTCTTAGTGATGGACGTTTTTCAAAACCTCTACTTTGAGCAATCTCTCCTACAGGGATTGGGGAGATCGTGCACATGCTGAGATCACGTACGACAGTGGTACTACATATTAACTCGGTATGATGAAGAAAATATAAAGTATGTTTTGGAAACATGACACAACTGACAGTGAATATATGTATGCTACTATACAATACATTACTTAATATCGGCACCAATTTTAAACTGAGCTATCAAAAGAATAAACAACCTTGAAATAGACAATTACTTAGCGGATGAAACGGCATTGAAACAAACATTTAACTCAGAACCGTACCCAGAGTACTCAGACGGAATAAGGGCTCCAACAACAAACAACTGAAAGATTCAAGGGAATGAAAATGGTCGCAGGAGGGGATAACCCATAGCTACGGGCCTGATGAACCTATAGAAAACAACTGTAGTTATTCATATTTTCTCACTACACTCTCCAGTATGACGTTCACGAACAATATGTTGCCTATCCCACATGCGCAATCTCTCCTGTTATTACGTTCAATGAATGTCCTATTTCATGATTGTGTAAACTGTCTTCTTTCGGTAGTGAAGCTACCATCCACATAGCTACATCCACATAGCTTGGGTTGAATTTTCCAGATTAGCGATAAACTATGTATAACGCTAATTTCGAGAGTGAAATAACTCAAATATGCATCACTTTCTGATTATTTGGGACCACAAGTTTCCTATGAATTTACGGAACGCTTGGGAAAATGTACGTACTTACTTTGCACCATTCACGCAAAACGTGGAACGTATTTCTCAGCAAACAGCTTCTGTCGGCACAGGAACTGAACTGATTAATCTATTTGCAAAGTTGCCAATTCTCCGTTCATCACATCTCGCCATCCCCTTTCTTCCCTCATCTGGCCTCCACGCAAACTCCCCTACCGCGCAATCACTCCTGATATTATCTTATCATATGTTCCTAATCCATTGGTAGTAAATTGTCACGACCTTGGTCTCCTAGAGATGCAGATGTAATTCTAAAGATTTTGGCGTATAAGACTTGGTGAGGTGGTCATATAAGCTACAACTCCATCTTGTTGCAGAATGTGTCATATGTTCACCTATAAAATTAAAGTAAAACGTACAGCGGCGTAGCATGAGTTCCTACTTAGAGAAAGCTGTTTTTTAAAAAAGCATTATTCTTCATATTCTATCTTCTATCTTATAATAAGATATAAGATTATTGTTTGAAAACTTTCAGTTTAACGTACCATGCTTATGCTCTTTAGGCTAAGGAAGATTATGATTAAAACAAGTGAATGATGATGGAAGAATTGGTGGAATGAGACAGTAGGAGGAAACGGGAGTACCCCGAGAAAGCCCACCATGTTGTCCACTAGTGACGAGCAAATGCAAGACCAAGACCAAAACTTGAGTGGTCTTAGTCTTGCACATCCAGTCTTGGTCTTGGTTTTGCACACGCAGTCTTGGTCTTGGTCTTGCTTGCAAGAGTCTTGCAAGTCTTGCTTTTAAGAAATCGCATGCTTTTCATACGTAAATTCCACTCTGGATATAAGAGATAATAAATTCTATAATGCGCCAATAGTAACGGAAATACATTGTGTTTCTAAATGTAATATACAGTAGTTTACCTTCTTGAAAGTATGATGATAACATAGGGGATGACCTTTATTTTATCTTAATGAGTGCCTACGTTTATAAATAATTTTGACCTATATTAGAAATACAAAATAACCGTATCAAACTCCAAGTTATTTGAAATAACTGTACAAAATCACTCTCACTTGTGAATATGGATTATTTATTGTTGTATAGTGTTATATCGTTCAATCCTCGATATGCCATATACTTCAACGTATAAGCATCCGCCCACGAAAGCAAACTTAGGGTCACATGCACTAAGTTGTTATCAATATCATAAAAATGTTATTTCGATATTAATTTTATGAGCACACATTAAAAGTTTCCAACAGATGCCTGAGCGTCGGATCCAAGGCCATACCATGTAGTCAGCACTTATGGTATACAGAATTACCGATGTTCAATACTACATTTTTCTATTTAGTTTTAGAAGAGGGACACCACTAATATGCTTTCAATGAAATGAAATGTCTAGTTTAACGTACCATAATTGTGCACCAAGGCTAAGGGAGACGGTGATGATGAGAAATGACTAAAATTTTGGAATGAAGAAAGTAGGAAGAAACGGGAAATCCCCAGAAAACGCACGCACACAGTGTTTGTCCACCAAAAAAAGCTCACATGACACAAGATGACACCTGTGTGGCTTGAAAACGAGTAATAACTACAGAAAACGCGAACAACCGACTCAGAAAACGATATACTGTAGCTATATGCTACAAAGGTAAATCGACTCACACGGATTACATAAACAACTGGGAACACAGTTTTCATTGAAGCCAAGAAATTCAAGTGAAAGATGTAATAATTTTCCTTCTTTCTTTTTACAATCTGTAAAAAAAAAATCAAGTAGTACCGGCACTTGTGCAAAAGTTTTGGTCTTGGTGTTGGTCTTGCACCCTTTGGTCTTGGTCTTGGTCATGCATCGGGATTCCTGATCTTGGTCTTGCATGCAAACTCTTGCAAAAACTGCAAGACCAAGACTCTTGTGTTCATCACTACACGTTGCCCACCACAAACTTACCGGAGAATTGGCCGTGGATCGAACCAGAGACCCCACACACCAGAGGTAAGCGTTCTACCACTCAGCCCGTGCCCCCCGCCGATTATTCGAAGATAATAGTATGGTTCGATGAGTAATTATTCTCCTCGTTTCCAACAACTGCCCGAGATTATGCATGACGAGCACTCAAAGAGAAGTGTACTCTGGATTGCCCATTTCCTATCCTTAAACATGGCGACACGACGGCTCTGTGCTAGTGTGGCCTGTAATGTATTTGTATTTCAGTAGTCCTATTATTATAGGGACGAATAAATTGAGAATATAATCTATTATAACATACAGAGAATACAATGGTTACTTTACCTGAAAGAAATAAATGACATACCGATGCAAAAATGAATATATAAAGGAAGACTATAGGACTGAATTAGAAAAACAAACATAATAATATAAAGACTAATTTGAGATGAAAGGACGTGATGGCGGACTTAAAAAAACATGAAAGTGAAACGATAGAAGGAGAGAACCAGCAATATAGAACAGTGGAAGCACATTGTTGACAAGGATAGGAATAACACTGGGCTGGAACCGCCATAGAGTAAGTAAATAATTAAGGACGGAATACTATCAGTGATGATCTGAACATTTTAAATGGCCAATGCTTCCTAAGAATAACGCTGTCTTCCAAGATGACAAAGTGACAGGCAGAGCTGATCAGACGTGATCTGAGGAATAACCGGATGAATTTCCACACCTCTCCTGGTTTGTCCAATCCCCTGACTTGAACTTATTGAACACCTATGCTCAGCTTTATAGTAGTGAAATAGGCGCACATTTTCTAATGCATCATCGTTAAAGGAAGTAAATACTGCGCTAGGTAAAGAATGGTATACTGCCCTCTGGAATTGATTCACTAGTACTGTTGCTCATTCTCCCACTCGACGAGTATAAACGGTACTGCACGCTAAAGATGATTCAACACCGTATAATCAAGTAAGCTATATCTTGTTAAGGTGTTTCCATTCTGTGTATTTATATTTTGAATAAAGTAAAACAGCATAGGCGCTTGGCATTCCTGAACGGTATAACGCAAGGTGTCGAGCGTAAAGCGTATTAGCCACTGTTAATATTACTTTTCTTCCTTCTTAATTATTATGATTTGCATGTCTTTAAGCCTAAAGAACACTATCATGGGATGTAAATATAAGGTAGGTGCAGGTAAATACGCCAGGGTAAATACGTTAAGGGTGTTTGATTTTTATGGTCCTAATTTGCATGACACACAAAGAATAAGACGTGCGTTCCAGAGTAGTCTTTTCCGCGTGTAGAAAAAAAGTGGCAATAATCCCACTTACTTCTAGTGGCGTATTTACCAACACGTGCAGGTAATTACGCCAAGTCTAGGATACTACTAGAAACATGTAATAAATCTTGCAACTGCTTACATCATCTGTATTATACGAACTCAAATATTACTACACAGCATGGCTGTAGCAAAAAATTTAATAATCAAAGTGCAAGATGAAGATAAAAAGATAAAATGTGAAAACGATAAACTCCAAACTTGAAATGAAGTTCCAAACTGAAAAGTTTTAGTCCATAAGAAGATAAACAAACAGTGTCACTGTGCTGTGACTTAAAAAAGATTACACCGATATTATATGCAACATGTGGGACAAATGAAAATATCTTTGTCTTCTGCAGTCAGTCCTGCAAAATCCCTGGCGTATTTTGCTGTACCATGCTTCGTATTGATTCAGTAGCTATAAAATCACAAATACTGAAATTACACTTACAAAAAAAAAAAAAAAAAAAAAAAATGTTCCTGGAGGAACACGAAATAAGGCGTACATTGCTGTAAACAATCGGTAATGTTCTGAGTTAGCACGGAACTAATAACGAATTCTTACCTCTATTGAAATAATAACGTCCTTCCACGAAACCTTCCCAAAGCAAACAACACTTCTCAATATTGGTCGATGGAGCTGAAGAATATGTTTAATGTTTGCATTTAAAATTCAAAATATATGTTTGATTACTACATATCTTTGAAATTACAGTAATTACTTAATTTCTTAGTTAATGAAAGTTACTAGGAAATTTAAGTTTACTTATTAATTATTAACGAATGAAAAATACACTAACACATGATACATATATATAATGTGTGTGTTTTGTATGTATGTAGATAGATAGAAAAAATCACACAACTAGATACGAACACACACACACACACAAGAATATCCTGGCAATACAGGTAATTGATGGAGAAATGATCTCAACAAATTCCTTCAGATTAGAAGCATTTTATATATCAATGGAATAAAAAAAAAAAACGTCACTCGTAGTAACTAGTCTTTGAAAAAGACGAAATTCGTTCGGTTAAGTCCTGACCCTTAAGCCCCTTTTCTACAACTGCATTAAGTTGCAAAATGTTCCCATTGTGAAACTTCATTTTTAATATTCCCAAGCAAACAGCAACTTATGTGTGTCTCATTTTCATACCTTCATTCTCTAACCAACTCATTCATCGAAACCCCGAACACATATTTCAGACTTTGACCGTTTCTGATTTTGAAAGCGCTCCTACGTACACTATAAGTCATTATTCGGCACCTTGCACATCAGATCGTCATTAAGGAATCATATATATCATCTTTTTATTAGTAATAAATAAAAACTGATCGTAACTCTTATTGAAACGTTTGCGTTGCGAGAGGAGCTTGGAAGCATTTTTTTAATATTTTTTTACCAAATATATTTCTTTGCAAGGCGGTGTGAAGAATAGTAATTCTTAGATATATTCCCTTTGTAATACACATATTTAGTGGTCTTCCAGCGACGACCTGGTGGTGGGTGTTTGACCATATGATTGTACGCAATCGACGTAAAAGAGAGAATCAGATTTAGTTTCCAACGGAAGAAGACCATTACATTGCCACGAAGGGCAAATGTGTAGTTTTTAGAGATTATTCTTAGGAAATAAAAATAGACATTTTTGGAAATGTGTGCTTCGTTTATTATGGTCCTGATTCGTGACAGTGACAAACAGCCTCGACGCTGACGCGCTCATTAAACTGCGTTGGAAAAAATAATCTAAAAGTGCTATGTCTGAGGATACTGAGCAATTACAAGCTGTAACCTTCACAAGTCGTATTCAAATTGTATTGTCAATTGTTTCATTTCAAATCAGAATATAGTGGTGGGAGACCCGAGTTCAATTCCAGTCGGAAGCTCATGTGGTTCGAATTCCACATTAATCTGTAGATCCACATCTCATATTCTCGCTGCTGAAAGGGACGCTAAATTAAAAAAAAAAATCAAATGAAATCAAGAAAAAAGTGATTACAAACTTGTTCAAAACCCTTACAAACTTGTTCAAAACCCTTCTATATTTTTGAACAAACACATTTCTACCTGCAGTACTTATTGTTTATTACCCTTTAAATGTGGGAGATCACATTGGGTCACCCTGTATAAATTATTTAAACTCTTTCTGTCAGAATGACACTTGAGAATACTTACTTTTTTTCACACGAAATCTCTTCCTGTCTATTTTCTCAAAAATAAAATCTTTTCACTTTTACTATTATAATAAATTACTATATTACTATCTGTCACTAAGAACTCAAATCATCATTCTCATAAAACTAATTTCCACAATTTTACCTTACATGATGTATATTTATATAAATTCTTGATTGGCTTATCTCTTGATTGCATATACCCTTCATTAGTAGTCCTGGTACTCGTATACTTTTTATGCTTTTTTAAAAAATCTTTCTTAGTCTACCCACTATTTCATGGACTACCTCTGCCCCATACCAGAAAAATGTCTAGCATCACCCTGTATAAAGGAACACAAAAGAATAGTGAATAGCCTACAAAACTATGATATTAGAATAATAAACTAGAAGACAATAAGGTGCAATAGTAGGGATAATTCCTATGATCTACGTTACATATAATCAGTGATGATTTTAGTTGAGGGCCCTGAGTAGTGGATATACCTCTCTTCGTACCAAAGGCGTAGCTACGGTATGGCTGCGCACACTTTAATGAAATGATCTGATTCTTTTCTTTTCTTTAATTGTCATACATTCTAAAATATTACTATTTGTATTAATTCTTCAGTTCATTGAAGTTACATTTTATCTGATTATTAATACACTTAAAACGTAATAAAGTGACCACGTGAGACTGTTCTAGTGAGAACATGGATGAGTTTGTGCACCCCTAATGAGAAGTTCTGACTACTCTTATACATCACGTTCAATGTGGATTAAAAGCATTTTTGCAGTACTACTTTTCATTCCTCGTATTTTGTTAATTCCACCTCCTGGAGAGGGATTTTCTGAAATCACTACTGAGTAGTGCTAAGTAATTACCCTGAATTCGCTGGAAGAGCAATAAAAAAAAAAAAAAAAAAAAAAACAAATACTCCCGGAACTTACTCCACTGCACGAACATTGTGCTTGAAGTAATAGGGAAGCCATCTATCGGACAACACACGAACTCTTTGTAGGTATGCATTGCAAGTTCATATTCTCGTTCCAAGATAGGGAGAGCGTCTACACTATCACATATTATACAGTAGCATAGATGAACCTGCCCTGTGATATGTGTCCACTTTGTGCCAATTCAATAAAAGTAATTTGATATTTTTACTTTGTTAACAAAAAAATACATATGTAATTTACGTTAATTTTGTATTGGTAGTTTCAGATTTTTACTTCACTAACTGTATTACGTTTTCTTTCATCCTAAGATAAAAATGAGATTTTTTTTTTAATATCCAAATAGGGAGTAAAGGGCTTATCTTCGCAGAATTTAAATAGGCCGCTCGGCTAAATAAGCTGATGCTCCAAAAGGTATAATAAGAATCGACCCACTAGGGTTTTTAAAGTAAATATTTTTATGTAATCAAACTGATATATGGAATTGTAAATACGGTATCTGTGTATAATACTTTTTAAAAACATTAAATATATTAAACAGAAAAATACCACTTCAAATTTAATTTCTGTTTCATTCAAAAAAAAAAAAACTTTTATCATAGATTAATATAGTCTCTATTGTGTTACCTATTATACTTTGAATGCTATAAGATATATTATAGTCTTTCCCTACATGAGATCAGCAAAGAGCTAATGAAAATTTAGTTTACACCTATGTATTTAAAAAGAAATTGTGTAGACGCTATACATACTTAATTTATTATTTTAAAAATCTTTATAAAGTCCATCATATTCTCTTACTTTTTCATTTTGTTTTATTTGTATTTTCTTGTCTTTTGTACAAGTTTTAAGTGAGGGGTCATGTAAGTCAAATATTTCGTCTCAAATAATGAAATGAAATGAAATATTTCGGTTTAACTTCCCATGATTATGCCCATTTTAGGGTAAGGGAGACGATTATTAAAGCAAGTGGATGATGATGGAAGAAATGGTGGAATGAGAAAGCGGGAGAAAACCGTCAGTACCCAGAGAAAATCCACGGACACGATGTTATCCACCACAAACTTGCTTACCCGGGGATCGAACCAGGAACCCCATGCACCAGAGGTAAGCGCTCTACCACTGAGCCATCGTGCCCCCCACGTTGTCTCAAATAGTATCCATACTGATTAAAGATGAAAAATCCAGACAAAATGATACAAAGAAATAAGACGATTTTCGTAGCTTAAACTCGTGTTTATCTATTTTTAATAAACTTTTAAATATTGATGACCATAAGAAATGTTTTTTGTGTGCACCTATATTGCACGAAATCCCTGGTTCGATTTCCGATTATGGTCTTGAAATTTGAACGCATTACAGTGGTTCAGGTTCCCCTTAAACTGTGGGTCCACGTCTCATATAGCTTTGTTCTTGAAATGGACACTAAATTCCAATCCAACCAACCAAAATTTTGTGTTGTTAACCAGCAACATTCTCATTTGTTGGACATTTCCTTTCTGGCCAAAGCTTAAAATTTAATGATACCACCGTGCAGGGCCGGATTAAGGGTATGGCTTAGGGGGGCTATAGCGTAATATTTCGCTTCTGGCCTTTCGCTATAGCCCCGAGACCCAGGTGGACTTTCTGATTTTTCCTTAAATATGATTTTTTTTCTTCTGTATCTCTGACCATATTAAAACCATACACTTTTAAAAACCGTCAGTCCCATTCCGGACACCCTTGCAAGCTTCAGGGAAAGGAAAAAAAAACTTGTCAAAAGTAATCGATATTAACGTCGAATCTATTGATTTGATTGATTGTGGTTTAGCGTCTCGTTCAGTACCTAGGCTATATAAGACGTGGATTCACAGTTTTACGTTGGATGAGTTCCCAGCTGGAATCAAACCCGGGTCTCCCACGCAAAAAATACGTACGCTAACCACCTAGATACGAGGGAATTCTGTGAGTAATCCGTGGTTTTCGGGATCGGTAAGCTGTTTATGAGTCCTGATGATATTTTAGCCCAAATTTAGTCAAGAGTGAACATGGCAGTCGGTCCGGAAAATAACAGGTACAACGTCGAAACCGTTGCTCTTCGGTATTTATTTATTTACTTCACTCATATTGAGAAACAACGCCGAAGGCGTTGATATTTTTTATTTGTTTATTTATTTGTTACATTTATATTGAAACTCTTTTTTTTTTTTTTTTTTTTTTTTGTTATTTCACTCACTTCTTTACCTACAAACATGACATATTGCATAAACCCTATCCTATCCGTAGGATGAAAGGGTATTTAAATTTTACGAGGGTCACAACGAAAGTTTCGAGATACGCATTGTTGTGGCACAGTATTTGAATTCCAACAATTGCGTTCGGTAGTGGTAACCAGTGCGAAGAAGCGAAGCAAGTTTCAACTCGCCTCGCTTATCGGCGTGGCCGTATCGCCTTCACTTGTTTGTTGATGTGAGCAGTATTCGGCTGTCTAGAATGGAGCCCGAAAGGGAACATTTTCGGGCAATTATCCTTTACGATTTCAAAAGTGATTTGAACGAGAAGCAAACCCTTGACCATTTGCAGGGGGCATTCGGGGACCTTGCTCCTTCCCGTGCTACAATTTTTCGGTGGTTTGGTGAATTCAGAAGAGGCCGGACATCACTTAAAGATGAAGAGAGAGCTGGACGTCCGGTAACAGCTATGTCAGATGAAAACATTGCCTCTATGGAACAAATGATTCGAGAAAATCCTCGAACAACTTTCAAGAACATTGAATCTACAGTGAACATTGGATCGCCAGCAGTAACAAAAATTCTTCATGATCATCTTCGGTTCAGGAAGGTTTGATCTCGTTGGGTGCCTCACACTTTGACTGAAGAGCAGAAGCGCATGCGTGTGGAATGGTGTGAAGAAATGCGTGCAAGATTTGATGGAGGCAATTCTCGACGCGTCTCTGACATTGTTACTGGTGATAAGACTTAGATCTATCAATTTGACCCTGAAAATTACCAGTCTACAGTTTTGGATCTTTCCAGGCGAAAATCCACTCACGAAAGTGAAGCAACCGTGAAGTGTGGAGAAGAAGATGGTCGCAACTTTCTTCTCCAAATCTGGCCATGTTGCAACTGTTCCACTTGAAGAACAAAAGACTGTTACTGCTCAGTGGTACACCACTGTTTTCCTAACAAAAGTGTTCCAGAAGCTTCGGGAATAGCGTCCAAGAACTGGATTGCGTGGGATCCTGCTTCATCATGACAACGCGTCCGCACACACGGCCAACATCACAATTCAGTTTTTAGAATCTACGGAGGTCAAACTTATGACTCATCCACCGTATAGCCCTGACCTGGCCCCGTGTGATTTTTTTATGTTCCCCAGGATCAAAGATCGCATGCGTGGGAAGAGATTTCGCAGCCCTGAAGAAACTGTAGTGGCTTACGAGAATGAACTTTCAACACTTGAAGAAAAAGACTGGCAACACTGCTTCCAAAAGTGGTTTTCGAGGATACAAAAGTGTGTACGTACAGTGTAATGGTGAATACTTGGAAAAAATGTAAGTGTTAAATTGATTTTAAGTATGTAAGTTATTTCACATCTCAAAACTTTCGTAGTGACCAGCGTATATATAAAATTTAATCCATATCCGTATCCATCCGATAATCACATGTAGTTTCTAGAAATTAAAATAATATAAAATGTTTAGGATGTAGTCGATTTTCACCTAGGTCAGCAACAAACTTTTTATATCTCGATTAGAGGTGAAGAGAAGATATGCAAGACCGAGATTCATTCGCTATCTTTCATCATCAGCATCACTTTCGTAATTTTTTACATTAAAATTACATTAAGAAACAATTTTAACGAAAATAAGTGAAGTAGGTGATTGGAATCTAGGTCGGCATCTGAAGATTTAATACCGCTATTGAGGATAAGAAAGAAAGAAGAGAAAGAATAAAGTATATGATAATTTCTCTCCACGAACAATTCACACCTTACTTCATATTATCTATAAATTACATTGTATCGATTTAAAAATTCTATGGAAGGAAAGGATGAATTATGGAAAAATAACAAGAAAACCTATACAAAACTGTATTTAGGGAAAGAGGAATTACAGCTGTCTCCTAAAGAATTTAACATTTCATATTTTGAAAAAACGAAGTGGGAGATCGAAAAAGTTATCAGTAGAATGGGAGGCGTAGGAGCGAGATGTGCCAAATGCTGTAGTTGTTGTCAATTACAGAGTTGTTTCTGGAATAGAATTGGAAGACCAGGAAATGTGGCATTTGCAAGTATTTCTGGAATTATTGTACGTTACAATTTCTAAAAGAATTTATTATCGTAAATTTGGTAGTAGAAAGCAGAAATTATAATCTACGATAGATTACTACGATTACACAATTCTTTGCCAATGACAATTTACGGAGTAGGGTAGAGTACAGTAGAGTATGGTAGGAATATGTAGCGAAGGGTAGGGTCGGGTTAGCTTAGGATTAGGAAAGGTTGGACCCATTTTGTTAAAATTAATATTGTAAGTTTTCGTCCCTGCGTAAGGATACTAACTGGAGTATTTCTATACACCTGCAACTACGTTCAGAACACAAATATCCGTTAAATTCCCACAATCCAACCATGCGGTAACCTTGCGCAAAGTACCGCAATATATATTCCGTTTATATATATATATATATTCAAAAGGCTTGTGTATAGCCCGCTCCCCCCAGTTCTTTGTCACCGGAACAGGAAGAGTCACTACCAGTACTTATATCGAGAACGGAACCCAACCAACCCCTGCGGGGCTTCTAACGCGTTCCTACTACTGCTACTACTACTATTGCTACTAACTACCACTACTACTACTGCTACTACTACTACTACTACTACTTATACTACTACTTATACTAAAACTTCCTTACCACAAGATTTACATCTTAAATCTTTATAACACGCGATTCCGATTCATTATGAACTAGTATGAATCGTTAGAATCACTATGATTCGTTAAAAATCACTGGGGGGAGCGGGCTATACTCAATCCATTCAAAATTCGAAATTCTAGTTATGAAGTATCTATATACAATCTCTGAATTCGGAATTGAGTTGCGTTGAGTTGATTTTGGGTTTAACAGCCCTTCCCGTCTCCTTACATATCACGTACACAAACAAGCAAATTATCCATTTTTCCGGTAAATTTTCAAATTTTTGCTAGAAACGGATGGCCAACTTTGGAACTTAACCCTTTCCCAAAAATGATAGAATTTCGCTTATTTCTACTAATATTAGGTTAGTTTCGGTTAGTTCAGGTTAGCTTAGGTTAGTTTAGATTTGTTGATTTGTTTACATTGTGTTACGTCTAAGTACTTGCGTCATCCACTTCTGTAAATTTTGTGTCTTTTACGTGCTGCGTTCCGAAAATCTAACGTTCCACGTAGCTGCAAAAAAGTAAAAAAAACAAAGGGGAAATATTGACGTTGGAACCCATATTCATGGACATCAAAAGTATTACAGGCAGCTGCCGAAAACCGCTTGGCCATGATGATTACGCTTGGTAATACGCAATCTTTTCAAGTTCTCTATTGCCCTATTGGGAGTATACGTTCGAATCGCAAAACTTCCACATTCTTTTTTTTTTTAATTTTTACAGCTACGATGGAACGTTAAATGTTTGTTGGCATTTGCATTCAATATAACAGCAATTATGGTGGCATTTATTTGGATACAATTTTAAAATAAGAAAAGAATAAAAATAATACACAAGGTCAAAAATTACCGGTACTAAACATTATCAATAACACTGGTAAACACAATTTTTGTGGCCGCGGTAATTTAAGCGAAATTAGGTTAGATTTGTCATTCTAATTACGAATATGACAGCAGTTGCCCTAGATTGGCTCTAGTTTATCTGCAAGAACAATCACTATAGAAGTACAAACACTAGATATAGAGACATGTGATGTGATCCCGTAGCCGTGTGTCAAATAACGTTTAATTTGTATCAAAGAACATTAAATCACATCGAGATATACATAGATTATGAAGAGTGAGACAAAAAAAGATTATGCGCCTGATTGCATGTAGCACAAGAATAAATTTAACACATACAAAAGCTTATTTTGTTGGATTTGCGTCTGTGTTCATTAGTAGGACAATCACGCTGTAGGATCCACCAGTAATTAGCCATCATGTGAGTATCCCACCGGCCTTGATATCTTTCATCATCTTTAGGTCCTGGTGGAACCGCTCACCGTGTTCCTCACTGTAATCAATAAGATTGTCAGGAAATCTGTCCAGGTGGCTATGGAGGTAATGTAACTTGATACTCATATTAGCATCTATGTTTCTGAAAGCTGTAAGCATATTTCGAACTAGTTCATAATTGTTTGATTTGTGGTTCCCGAATAAGTTCTTCACTACAGAAACGAAACTGCACTATGCAGCGGCTTCAGTATCGTTCATGACAGTTACAAATTTCGTATCATACATAAGCTTACGGCTGTCAGCGCCAACGATTATTCCTGCCTTTAGTTTCTCCATGCTTTTACCTGGGAAGGATGCAGGGCTGGATTAACCCATCTGAAGGCCCGGGGCTAGAAAAAATAAGTGGCCCCTGTTGACTTCACCTAATACATTTCAGTGAAAGTACAGTAGAAAAGTAAAAGGAATATGTTTCATATATTTGGTCATATTTTATTTTATGATGATGATTGTATCTTCATGATTCTTTTTAGATAGCCAATTGAGATTTTGATCAGAGTGGAGGCCCGGGACTATAGCCCCCTAAGCCCCATTAATCCGGCCCTGGAAGAATGTACAAACGTATCTGAAATATTTGTCATCCTTGTCCATTGCCCAAACATATTGTTACACTTGATATGTAAAGGTGGAAAAATGATTCTGTCGCTGCAACTAACGGCTCGTTAGTGATGTTTCCTGCACCTACTGACATATTTTCTCTTAATGGTCATGTGTCCTGTTCCCAATAGATATGTTTAGCTCAACTATCCGACATGTAGATAAAGCAAGGGTATTTAGTGTATCCACTTTGCTGTTCTAACAGCAAATTTACTATTTTAATATCGACATAGATATGCCATTGGTGTTCATGCTAACGTAACATCTCTAAGATCTGCTTAATATTTGCATATACTTTTCTTTAAGTTTTTCGAGTACCCAACAGTAACAGATGCATAGCAGTTGCCCTTGTGCAATAACACACATTTGAAGCTTCTTGAGAAACTATCTATGAAGAGCCGACAATTTTGTGGGGATATCGGGGTAATCCTAATTGAAGAAGAAGCTGCGGAATGTTGTTACAGTACACTACGTCTTCATCGTTCATGAAATATTTGAGTAAGTCTGCCTCTCTTGTTCGATAAATTGTTATTTTAGTTTCAGGGCTCAGTTTTTTCCTTCATCCTAGATGCAAGAATTTCTGATTGCTGTTTTGATAAATTGAGTTCACGTATAAGATCATTAAGTTCATTTTGGGAGAATTGTCCATTTCGCACCTTTCCGTCGTCAAATTCACTTTCACTGGTGTCAGTTACCGACTGGATTTCTTCAACATCGGACAATGCAAGTGGAGGGAGGAAGGTAAAAACCGGCACTGGAATGTCCTCTGTGTGAGGCACTGGTCTTCTTGCTGATTCTAAGTCAGGATATTCCCATTTCTATTTGTTTTAACGATTGAGGCCTTTCACGTTTATGTCACAAAAATAACAATCATCGTGGTGATTGTTCTGTTTTCTCTATACCATAGGCACACAGAGTTTCAATCCTGGTCTTCCACCTTTTGTCCAATACCGTAAGCACTCGACACAAATCTTGCAAACCTTATGGGGTGCCCAAGTTTTGTCTTGGTTCCCAACCTTTACACAGAAATATGCACATCATACTTGTTTGACGGAGTCAGTCATGTTTCTCCTTTGTTTTGCTTTTTGGTTGACAGTATTCGCCACAGATGTAGCAAAAAACATCTTAGTTGTTTCTAGAGCCTCTTAGTGAAGAACTCATCTTTCATTAAAAGTAATGAAGAAACAAACATCATTTTAGTAACAGAAATATAAGCATTAAAAACGAAGGTAAATACTATTAGTGATGAATCAAATTCTGCACAAAATTGTGTTTACAATTTCACAAATTTTACCACAAAGTAGCGACACACATGTCATATTTCACTCACGATACATCTTTACTGATGCCTATTATCTCAACATCTAGAGCCAATTTGGGGAAACTAACGTTATTTTTGGATTCATCAGTAGAGTGATGTAGGAAATTCGTCAGACGCATTTACTCACACAGGGTTATACGAGCTGTTCTAAAGGTTTGTGAGATGTTAACGTGGTATAGAAAGTGTTGTCATCTTAATTGCTACATGTTTGAAAAGAAGGTCTTGATTTCTAAAATGTGAATGACATTTGGGATGTGAATGACGCTTGACGTCATTAGGAGCATGATTCCTGGCTTTTTTTATTTTATTCGTATTATTTATAATAATACTCGTTGTAAAAATATGGCCCCGGTGTAGGGACCTCCTATAGCTTCTGTATTGCTCAGGATCCTCAAAATGGTCCAGGACCATCCTGCTATGGTCCCTGACCTCCCAAATGGATTATGCAACTGTGAAATATGTTTTACAGTGGTATCAGGACCCTCTGTGGATCCCCAAATGTAAAATATGACCCCTGTAGCCCTGGGTCCTCAAATGTATAAATATACACCTGTAGCTCTGGGTCCTCAAATGTAAATAATGACCCCCTGTAGCCCCTGTTTTTATTTCATTTGTATCTTTTAATCCCTCGTAATGATTACTCGAACACTATGTGAGAACGTTTTAAAAACTGCTAAAGTGGTCCCTGCCCTCCCCAAATGGTTCCCAATGTTTTACTAGCCTTCCAGGAGTCCTGCTTATGTATTGATAATGTTAAATGAACCCGGGACTCCAACCCCAAACTCGTTTATGCTAAGCGCTTACCCACGGTGGAGATTGAATATTTACTCGAACACTCAGTGAGTGTGATCGTACTAAAATGTGTGAACTTGTGAGGTGGAAAATCTATTCATTCATTTATATATTCATTACTTCATATGCATAAGCATATTCTGAACACACAGGTATGGACCTCGCTGCTTGACTGTTTACTTCTAACTAACAGCTAATAGGAAAACTTGCTGTTCTGAGTGAAAGCGTTCCTATGTGTGTGACGTCACTATCCCTACATCAGCCATCCCCTGTCCATAAGCTCCATTGTCCATTAGAAGAAATAGGTATGAACCGTACCTCTGCTCGTGCTAGCCCTGGCCGCTTGTATTTCACCCCCTCTCTTCTACATAGTCTATGTGATTGACCTCCCAGTATGATGCGTGCTAGGTGTGAAGGGGAGGAAGCGACTGTGTGATATATGAGTGAGAAGAAAGTGATGCAGACAGTTCCTTCCCCCTCGATCCTTGTGAACAGTGTCTGATTTCTGACAATGACTGGGCCCACATACTTTTCCTGCCCGTTGCGACCAACTTTCGTCTTGGTACAGAGATGATTGAAAAGTGTTTGTTGTTGTTGAAAGTAGGTGAACATAAATTTTGTCTTAAAATGCATTAAGAAAATGATACTATCACCATTTGTTTCAACACATCACATTTTAATGAATTGTCAACCTACGAACTGAATATACAATCTATCTGCGAATTGCAATTCCAATTTATGAAAACATGTCTGTAATAATGGAGATTAGCATGTAGATGTCAGTTTGAATTTTTTCCAGACAAGACGTAAATACAATCTCTTATTTGCACTAAAAATTTGTAATATGTGAAAGTTTCATTTTGTAATATTTGAAATCGTCTATGAATTTTTGGAGAGAAAATATTAAATGATGCTGGATGAATGACCTCCAAATGTCCCAAATAAAAGTTATATAAACCCTAATTTCCTTCCTTTATTCTTATATTGTGATATTAAGCTATGTATACAGTGTGTTACTAATTTTTTTGGTAATTACTTGATTAAACTATTTTTTCTTCGTCTGATACCTGAGAAGATACATGTAAGTTGTTCTCTTTGTGTACCTTATTTTATTGTATTCTTTTTTGTATGAAAAGAAGCTAAGAGTGAGTTTACAGTGTTTGAAAAATAGTAAAATTATGATGTGGGACTAAATGGGAGAATCCCGAAAAAAATTAGGGACACAGCTATTGTATGCTACAAACCTGGCTTGTAGAGAAGTAGTCTAGCACATATGTATACAGTAATTATCTATAATCACTGAAAAATGGTGGGATGGGAATGTGGGAAAAACGAGAGAACCCGGCAAAAACTACAGGGACAAACGCATTGTATACTACATTGTTTAGAACCAACTTACCATAAGATTATGCTGTAATGTTAATTTTTGAAAAATGATAGATTCAAGAAAGCGGAAGGAAATGGGGAACCCCGGGAAAAACCATAGGGACACACGTATTGTATGCTATACACATTGTTGAGAAGCAACATGATGCATATGTACGCGAAATTAGGTAGTATCTTTGAAAAATGGATAGATGAAGAAAGCGCAAGGAAATGGGAGAAACCCAGGGAAAAACCATGGGCACAAATATAATTGTGAACTATAAACATTGTTGTTGAGCAGCAACTTAGCGTATAATTATGCAATAATAACATTATCTTTGAGAAATGAATGAAATATTGAACTGAAGAAAACGGGAGGAACCTCGGGAAATCTCACGATCATACAAAATTGCTTGTTTTCTAAAATGTATGTTTTACAAGATAAATGCAGAATATAGGAAGTAAGAGTTGAATTATTGTTATATGTAGTTTAATGTTCAACACCACGTATATACGAGACGTGGATCTATACTTTTTACCGGCCTAATTTTCAATTGTTACTAAGTACATATTAACGAGAAACTAATGGGTGGGAGGAAAAGCGTGGTGAATATTTTATTTTGAGTTTAATATTTACCAAGGTACATGTCCTGGTGAGGGAACTGATTTACATATTTTTTCTGTTTAAGGTTTGAACTCGGGTCATTTCACACCAGAGGTATGAACAATTACTTACTTCACGGGGCGGCCTGACTTGACGTCTGAATCCGGGTTTTGAACTTGGGTTTTAAGTGCAAAGACGCGATGGATAAACGCTTTAACCCGGGCTCGAATTTGGGTTGTCTACCCTAGAGACGCAAACGATACGTCTATTGCCGGGGGTTTCAACGCCAAACGCGCCCCCTCCAGGGACCGATTTACGGCAGAGATGCTTCCGTCCGAATTTGACCTCGAATAACTTGAAAGATGCTATGAATAAGCGCTTTGCCGGGGTTTAAAGTTAAAATTTTTTACCTCAGATGTGAACATTAACAAGTTTGTGCCTTTTTACGGGTTGTTTCGATTTTTGTTATGAAGGGTCCAATATATAACTGAAGTAAACGTCATTAAAATTAGTTCCCTCATAATTATTCGAACACCGATAAAAAGTTCCGATAATACTAAAAAATAAGTGTGATCCTATGAAGAATGTTATAGCACTACCATTGAAACTGTATATATACTAGCTTTTGTATGTAATTGGAGGCGAGTAGTCCCGGAATTGGTGGTGCGAACCTCAAGCACCTTTGATTAGTAAATTCGTGCAATTTTTAAAATGGTTATTAGGTATGATAAATTATACAACGTAGTGTTGATTTTGTACATAGTTTCTGGAATAGAAGTAGTTTACGTACCTGAAAATGGGAATTACACACACATACATCCGACCTGAACAACACTTAACAGTAAGCTGAACGATAGTTTAAAAATTAACAGCAGATGTCGCTACTAGCATTATTGTCGGTATACATGATAGGACGTGTCGGCATACATGATACGAGGTGATATAATATTCGGTTTTGATATCATTAACTTTTACGCCGTTATAGGTAAAAGATCAAATAGGACTTTCCAATGCAGTTGTTTTAAGCAGTTATTTTTAAATATGTAGAGAATTTTAAAGGTGGTCAGATTTTTATTGAGATCCATTATTGTTATTATATTACAGTCAGCTAATTCTTGCCGAAGCATTATAGGGAGTACCACTACTGAAAAAAGAATTCTAGTTTTTAAGGAGAGGCTACCATTTTGCTGATTGTTGAGCAACAGTACTACCGACGTGATCACATCGTCTTGTTTTTACATATTTACCAGAGAATAACTAGAGATTAAGAAATTAAGAACTATTTTATATTTCTTATAGTTACTGTATTTTTAGAAAGGAAATCATATATTTTGCAATTTTTTGGCTTGTTTTCAACCAGTATTAATGAACAAAGAGACTAGTCATTTTTAAAATGTTAGTCATTCTTCTGCATAAAGTAATTTGCTTTCTTTCTCTTTATATATATTATTATTTTATTGAAGCTTTAAAATAACTGATTGATCATTCTTTTTAGAATATATTTAACTGCAGTTTTAAAATAATTGATTGCTTTCTTTCCTTTTATACAATATTAACTGTTTGCTTGAAAATGAGTGATTAGTATCTTTTTTTAAACATTATTACTAAAGAAAACATGATAACTCAAAATAGTTGCTTCTCTTTGCCTCTTTTGCATGGATGTCTTCTGCCCAACTGAAGAACTGAAGCTAGTGGAGGAACTCTACTTCAGTAGCTGCTGCACGGCCTGAACGATTAACCGAGAGTTTTTAACGTGTGGAAAGGAATTATTATCTAAAATATTAACTAAAGAAGACAGCATTTTTAGATGAATTAGATGCGATTCCCAATCTAAACTTCTTTGAAGAAGAAATGAGGAGATTGGTTGAAAATGAGAACGAGAATGTGGTTACACCTACGCAAGAGATCCAGGGACAAAATCCTGTATACAACCCCCTTCCTCAACATTCTGTACAGGATAATCACTGCTATGGGAACCAATCTGATCCTCAGCCTGGCCCGTCATACGCCCCTGTTCCAACATTGGTAGGATTTAGGGGCAATAATAGTAATAATACAAGTGGTACTAGTAGTAGTAGTAGTAATACAATTGGTACTAATAGTAATATTAATGATGACGGGCAAAATCAGAGAAGTAGTAACTACGAAGTTGTTAGAGAAAGCAGAAAAAAGGTCTCGTAAGTTTCATCTTACGGGGCATGAAATTTCCGTCAAACCTGTGGATAATGAGAGAAATATTGATCACCCATAGACCTATTGAAAGTTTAATTGATGTTGCGTTGGAACATATGTTATCCAATGCGCGCCCCACGAATTATATCGGGCTATACATAGATACCAGTAACAGTGAAAACAAGAAGCCTGTGTATATTCCATGGAGAAAAAGGCAATTTCTCTGCTAAAACGGTCCTTACCTCAATTGAACGTGTATTAAATAGAAATGATGTGTTCCTTTTGGGGCATGAAGTACTGTTTTGGTTGCACTGTCCGACAGCATGTATGGAAGGGGAAAAGCAACGAGTACCGTTGACAAATATTCAAAGCGTCAAGATAATTTGGAAAAGCGTTTAATACGCATAGAAAATAAGAATATTTATTCTCTTCCCCTTGCAATTGTTTACTGGATAACGAAACATACACCAAATGCTTAAATTTTGTATAACTTAAAAAAGACCATAATACATGGATTATTAAAGCAGAAGTTCCCTGATAGATGGCAAGAGTTAACTTTGAAATTAAGGGAGGCTTTGACTTTACAGATGTTGATGCTTTCCAATCGTATTTGAAAGGGGAGTATCAAATTGTAATTTATGACTAGCATCATGAAAAGAATGACCGGGAATATATAATTCATTATCCAGAGGAGCCTGCAGAAAATAAGATTTTTATTTACTATCAAAGAAGTGACACTGTGCCATTTTGAACCTATTCGTAAGATAAAAAGTTTTCTCCGTAAACAGAAGTATTGTTATTATTGGTCAGTTTATAATGGTTTATAAGGTTATAATGGTCAGTGTTGTAACCACAAGTGTGAAACTGAATGTGAACACAAGCACGAACACAATTACACTGTCAACAAAATTAAAAGTAATGCATGCAATAGAGAGTTTGCCGAGGGTATATGTTTTGAGAACCATATGAAACGTAATAAAGCGGGCAGATCTGTTTATGATAATGATAAAATCTGAATTGATTGCGGTGTCATCTTTGACAACACGGGTCGAAAATCTAATCACGTGTGTGGTGAACATATCTGTTTAACATGTCGCATCCATGTAGATATAAACCACATATGTTTTGTTCGGAGGAAAAAACCTGTACATACTAATAAGTTTATGTACATCACCTATGACGTAGAAACTATGTTGAAGGGAACGAATGCGCGTGGTGAAAAGGAACACGAAGTAGTATTGGTTTGTTGTAGGCACATCTGTCACAATTAAATAAGTAAAGATATTGATAAGCCTTGTAAAACGTGCGGTGATAATGTTGGAAATTGTTTTCTTGTAAGACGGCGACGGCTTTTATTAATCATGTGTTAGTAGAGTGTCCTGTCTTTAGCAGGATAGTAGCCATGGCTCATAATAGTAGTGTCTACGATGGTCTCTTCTGCCTTAGATATCTAATAGAAGAGCAGCATATCATTCCTACTGTACTTATCCAGGGTCAGAAAATTTTTAACGTTGGAAATCGTATTTTTTCAGATATTCCTTTTCCTTGTTGTGAAACTTTCAAAATTACCCAAAACTTATGACAGTTAAATTTAAAGAAGGGAGATTTCCCATCTTTGTTTAATACAGGAGAAAATCAAAATCATGATGGTCCCTATCCCGCGCTTTAATTTAATGACCCTGAGGCGTGAAGCACAGAAGAAAAACAATTGAAAGCCTGGCACAAAGAACGTGCGCTAAGTGGCGATGAGTTTAACCTCGAAAAGGAAATGCTTTACAACCATTCATTACTTCATCCACAATTGCAAGTCTTACGATGCGGACATATCGTACCTTGTACTTACCTCAAAATACTATTTCTGTAATTCCCGCAGTAGGTTTGCATTATAAGACCAAGTATAGTACTAAAGCTATGCAAGGGCTTATGTTTATGGAAGAACAATTAGGGATAGAAATCCAGCATGCTAGGAGTGGTGGGGAAAAGTGTATTGCTAGGTACAACGTCGATGGATGGCACGAAAAACTCAACGCTGCCTTCGTCTTTATGGGTTGTTATTGGCATGCCAGTATGCTATCTTTCCCTTTTAACCGCGACGCCATTTTGCATGACGCCCATGACTCGTACAATACGATGGAAAAAAAGGTACGAACAGTGCTGTTTCGTAGTACCTGAAAAGTATAAATGTGAACTTATACGAAATATGGGAATGTTCTTCGGATAACAAGGTAAAGACGGATAAAGAAGTACAAAGAACGTTGTACTGATACTGCCTGATTTCCTTATTCCCAACAATTGTTACAACGGAGGCCACACTGAACTGTTTCCTTCCTATGTCAACTGCAAGGGTGATGACGCGATAAAATATTTAGATATCACGAGCCTTTACTCGTATGTGATGACACGAAGCCTGTGCCGGTTAATTCACCTAAGATACATATGGGGCCGGACTTTCCAGATGTGGAAAGTATTCATAGTGTAGTACAAAGCACTCTATTGCCTCCAAAAGACATACATTTTCCTATCGTGCCGTACATTGCGGAAAGCCGATTACTTTTCGGTCTGCGTTATATGTATGGAGGAGGAATCACTAACGATTGTACTCATAGTGACGCTCAATGTGCTCTCACAGGGACATTTTGCACTCCAAAGTTAAACCTCGCTCTTCAAAAACGATACAATATACTCGATTTACACGAAATATGGGAATTCCAACTCATCGGTCCTCAAAAGGGAAATTCAGGTGGTTTGTTCGGAACTTAGATGAATTCCTTCAGATGAAGCAGGAAGTCTGTGGTTTTCCCGCTTATTGTAATAGGGAAGAAGACAAAAATATATCGAGGAATATTATGCCCATAAAGGCATATAGTTGAATTATGATAACATTAGGGCGAACCCGGGATTGAGGCAATGCGCAAAACTATACCTCAATTAATTATATGGTAAATGGGATCATCGCACAGATTTGTCACATAGTGTAATCGTTAGTGATGAAGTAACGTGTCTTAACTATTTAACAACGGCACGGTATGAAATTCAGTGTGGTCCCAATTAATCATGAACATTTAACATTTGTGATATTAGGGGCGAAAAACTACGCTATGAGGCTAATTAATGCCCAACGGGATGTTCGGCATATACTCAAAATTAGGGGGATTACACTGAATGATAGGACCTCTCAAAATTAACTTTGAGAGTTTCTATAAATTAGTGTCTGGAAAACTAGTCTAGAGTAATAGAAAATCCAAATAATATCGTGCGTAGACCGGTGTTCCGAATCTTTAGCTGTACAGAGACAAAGATACACCGTGAGCTCAACATAAAACGTAAACCATTGACGAACATGATGTGACCTACGATGAACCTATACGAAAACGTGCAAGTGTACCGTACGGTTATAGGCCCACGAACGACTAAATGTGAGTTGTATGTATGTCTCTTTTCGTGCTCTGACCCATTTAATTTATTTTTAAATCTATTTTTAATTTATTTTCCTAATTTATTCTTTCTCTAAACCGTTTCGATTACTGTGTAAAGTCCGAAAAATCGTAGATTGTGAAAATACTAAAAATTCTTGAAGAAGCTTATGAGTACACTCTATGAGTGTGTGTAATTATTTTAACTCGAAAGCTTTAATATTGTTATATCCCAGTGATTTTTCTTTTTTCTTTTTTTCTCTGTGTGGAATTGTGTATATAAAACAAAAGCTCTATTGTATGTATTCATTTGAGTACAGGATGTTAAAGTTTCAACATCCTTCTACTATCGCCGGTCCGTCAAGGACTGGGAAACTTCTTTCGTAAATCGATTACTTAATGAGCGAGATCAAATGTTTACTATAAAATTTAATGATATTGTATGGTGTTATGGGGCAGTGATACCAAAATTAGATGCACATGCAAAAATACGTTTTGTAGATTGAATACCCGACATGGGTAATTTTGAAATTAAAGAAAATTCGTTATTATTACTTGATGATTTAATGTCAGAAACCAATGGTGATGTTGCTAATTTATTTACAAAGATGCACATCATAAAAAGTGGACTGTAATATCTATTATTCAAACTTTACATCTAAAGGAAAAACACACGTGATATTAATTTAAATGCACATTATATTTTTTGTTTTTAAAATTCTCGTGATAAATCACAAATACAGTATTTAGCTAGGCAAATAATGAATCGATATAGTAATGAAATCGTAAATGTGTTCGAAGAAGTAACACGTCAGCCTCACACTTATTATTTGACTTAACACGGAAAACAAACGATGCATTGCGAATACGTACAAATATTTTTCCTAATAGAATCATGCACATGTACGCTGACGTAAAAGACTTGTTTAGTCTGAATCAAGATGTTGAAGGTGAAACAACACTACAACACACTTCGCGCTCAGTGCAAATGCAAGAGTACAAAACGAAAACAAATTTTACAAAATCCTTCAGGGGATTTAATAAGAACTATTTCTCAAGTAGCTAAACACACAATAAAAGGAAACATTCCTTTAAATTCTCGTCAGAAGCAACGTTTAAGTACATATAAAAAGATCTCAAGTGCTTTACCTCAACAACATATGGCATTGAAGAACAAGTTGTTAGTACAAAAAGGTGGTGCGCTTCTACCATTAATCTTGGGACCACTTCTTGCAGCAGTAGGCAGTAGTATTTTTAGTCGTTAATCATGTCAGAATTAGGCTAAATGATTTTGGTTCATAAAAATGCCGTACATGAAATTCGATCCAATCTTAAATCCGTAGATTCACATCAGTCACGTTTAGATGAAGAAATGAATATTTTAAAACATCATGATCTTAGTGTAAAGTGGAAATTATATCAACAAGCTTTGCATCGTTATTTACAGTACACCTCATCTCCATATAAACCTATTACACTACTTGTTATTCAGGGGGAAGAAGAAAAAGAAAAATCATCATATTCATTAACTTTCCAACACGATAACAACACTTCTATTTTACCATTTCTATCAGATATTTTGCAGTCAGTACCGAAAACACTACGTAGGAAAACAGATCTATTATTAAAACTGTTGACAAGTTCTGATAAAATTCATTGGGATAAGTCTGGTATAGTAGGTATCCAACGAAAAACAATACCAGGTTCAAATATTATAGATTTAGTAAATAACGTTCGTACAAAAAATATACAAGAAATCCTATAGGTATTCATGAATTTACAAATTTATTACATCTTAATGTTCCTAAAGAATTTATTGGTACACCTATTAGCACACAAGCATAAAATGTGAATAGTGGTAGTATTAAAAGAAAACAGTCGTAAAATTAGAAAAACATCTAGTCCTACTGCAGAAGATAATTTATTTAAACATTAGAAAGAATATAGTATGTAAAATGACAAAATTATAAAAAATATATTATGATTATTCAAATCCTGATTCTTTATCAAATATACAAACATTATACCGTAAAACAAAGTTGTTTAAAAGAGAATTAAGAAATGTTTACTTCTTAAGATGCTTATCCATTACATGCACCAGCTCGTAAAGTTTTTAAACGTAAAATTATTCTGTTAGGTGCACCAAATGAAACATTACAAATGGATTTAGCACATATGCAAAATATTGCAAAGTATAATAATAATTATAAATACTTATTATGCTGTATTGATATTTTTTCACATGCATATAATGTTCGCTTAAAAATAAAGAAAGGTCCTGAAATGATAAAAGCAATAACAAGAATTTTAAAAAATTCAAGTTGCTCGTGTTTAACCTACAATCAGATTTAGGCATTAAATTTTATTATCGTAATGTAAAACAATTATTAAAAATAATACGAAATTAATCATTATAGTGTTCATTCCGAAATTAAATGTGCTTTAGCAGAACGATTTGTAAGAACATTAAAAAAATTGTATCGTTACTTTACTGCAAAGAATACTTATCGATATATTAATGTCTTAGATGAAATTGTAAATAATTATAATCAATCTATCATCCAAGTATTTAAATGGCGCCTGCACAAGTAAATGATTCCAATCTGAATCAAGTATGGGAAACATTATACGGAAATAAAATGAATAAAAGGAATATAAGTTAAAAATTTAGCCCGGGTGATTATGTTCGTATTAGTAAGTATAAACATATATTAGAAAAAGGATATTTAACTAAATGGTTACCAGAAATATTTACTGTTGATAAATGTATTAAATCAAATCCTGTCACTTATAAATTGAAAGATTGGAATGGCGAAGAAATTAAAGGAATATTTATGCACAAGAATTACAAAAAGTAATTATAAATTCAAACAAAGCTTATCTAATTGAAAAAGTATTAAACCTAAAAATGTATGGATTTATGTAAAATGGTTGGGATATTCATCAAGTATGAAATCGGGGATTAGATCAGATTCTACTGTCTGCAAAATCAATTCAAACCTTATACACGATTTTTGCGTTACTCTTCCTTGAAACGCAAGTAGTAAACTTTTTAATAATAATACTACATCTTCATTTCGAGTTAAATTAGCACAACTTATTGATTTAAGTGATGGGGAATGGAGTGTTATTAATATTGGGTGTAGTTTTTATAATGTTGCTGAAAATGAAGAAATGGTAATTACTGCCGTTACTGATGATAAAGCTAAACGTCATCATGTTCAAATTAATCCTAATATTCTTCTACTAAATCTATTCTTCAGTTGATTCCTGAAAATGTTCGTATGTACAATATTTACAAAATAAAAATCAAATTGTTATTAAACATTCCTTAAAATTAGATCAATGTATGATTGGTATTAGACCGCGATTACAACATATTTTTGGATTTATTAATGAAAATACACTTAACATTAAAAATATTGTATACACAAAAGTTAGAAATGTTGATTTGATATTAATACGTGAAAAATTTCCATGTTATTTAGATTATAATATTCACAATACAATTACTGTTTCGTTGATATTGTCAAACAAGAACAAAATATAGGGCCGATAGTTCGAAAACTTAGCGTATATAATGTACAACACGGTCATGTAAAATCTTTTGTGTGTCACCGCATTATGTTAAAGTTGAAAATAAATATTTTGATACGGTAAAAGTAAACTTAAAAGATGATCACGAATTAAAATTACCGTTTCGTTTTGGGGATTCAAACTTGACACTTCACTTTAAATGAAAATTATTTCTGAAATTATTAATGATAGTTTTTACATTAAATTAGTTTGAAACGCCAGCACAAATGTGTATGCTAGAAATAGTCTAACACATTTTATTAATAAATTAAAAAGTAATATACGATTATCAGAATCCGATTGGTACGTAGGGTTCAGTGAAGTACATATTCCATTAACATGTTATAATGTTACCAAAGGTTAAATTGCTATATGGTACAAATTCAAAAATGCAAAGCCTATGAAAAGTAAAGTTGTTGGATATTATTCAACCATTCATCATTAAGAGATGAATTGAACACAGTATCAAGATTTATAAGATTTAGTTTTCCAAATATTGTACATGTTGAATGTGATGAACGTGTAGAATCTGTTACATTGTCACCTACACATGCACCAGATGACAATATTTGAACAATTAGTTTACAAATAGGTTTTTCTGAAAAATCGGATGTTGTGAAAGGACGTCGTGCATTCAAACAACCATACGTAGATATTGGGTATTCACATCAAATTTTAATTTATACAGATATTATACAATATCATTTTTAGTTGATACAAAAGCACCATTATTATGTATAGCAACTATTCTGATATTAAATACGGAAAAGTTCAAACTATTACCTTTGAAGATATTTATTATATGCCATTTGCAAACTTTGTTTTAACACAATCGAAATACTATTAAAAGATCATGCAGGGCGAAATTTACCATTTCGACCTGGGACACTGACCATAACATTGCATTGTAAACGCTCTCCTCCATTTGCTAAATAATAAAGATGAGATCAAGACGTGTTTCTCTTCAGCGTGAACGTGGAATACCATATTTTTCAGGACCTGTATATTAAAATGAACATGGTATAGGTAGTATCTTTAAAGGGTTATTTCGTTTTGCTTTACCATTTGTTAAACAAGGTGCAAAAGCGGTGGTGCGTCAGACATTACAAACGGGTATACAATTTGCGGGCGATGTATTGGAAATTTGTCCATTTAAAGAAGCTGTTCGCGCACGTGTAAAAGAAGCTAGCGATAGTTTAGAGACAAAAGCCATTAATAATTTTGGACAGTTGGTAGCTGGTAGCGGTAAGAGACGGTCACGCAAAAGGAAGTCTCCTGCAATTGTAAAGTTTAAACCACCGGCAAAACATAAACATATAAACGATATCTTTTCAAAAATGTACTCCTAAATTCAGATAGTTCTGAATGTTGTCCAATGAATTTTCTTCTATACCAATGACAGAAACAGTTATTGAAGCAACTACAAATGCGGAATATCATCATATTTCTACGTTAACCTCAGAAGGACCTATTGAATTTGTTATTCCTGTAGAAACAGGAGAATTTATTCATCCTGTATATCTACAGACTGTCCCATAATTCGTGTGTAAACTTTAATTTCATAGTACTCAGAACTCGTAAAAGCTAGAACTGTGAAATATGCAGGCAATTTAGAGGAAGGTCAGAAGATTTGTTTGATAGCAAAACGAGATCACCGGTGTTATTGTTTACGGAGTTACAGGGTCACAGGTCAAAATGCGATTTTTTCCTTATGGGATTAAAATGTTAAATAGTAGTCTCACATGCTATTTTTCTGAATATCCATCTCCGGTAGCAAAAATTGGTATATCGACATAAATTCTGATTCGAAAGAATGTGATAACGAGAACTGTGGGCAATCCTGACCCGGTGACCTTTAGCAGGTCATATGTGATCCTTGAGGAAAAAGCTCCCTTTTCAGCAGCTTACTGTACACAACTAATTCAGTTACAAATAATGTTTAAAAAGCATGCACAAAGGATCTACCGATCATCTTTTTTTAGCAAAACGAAGAGGTCAGCAATATCATCAGAGGTCAAAGGTCACGTAATTAAAATGTCATATTTGATGTGTTAACAAATAAGAAACTATGAAATTGGAAATAATGCTTTGAAGTGCTATAGAACACATGCATAAAGCTCCTTTCAACGAGTGTGTATCGACATAGGGAAAAGTTCATCATAAGAGGTCAAAGGTCACGCAGTTAAAATTTCATGTTCGATGTGTTAGTAACTGTGAAACTTCGTCGTTTGAAAAATGATTTAAACTACCATGGAACACATGCATAAAGGTCCTTCGAATTGTTGTGTATGGGCATAGCAAAAAGGTCAACAATGACATAAAGATCAAAGGTCACGCAGTTAAAATGTCATGTTTGATGTATTAACAAGTATGAAACTGTGACGTTAGAAAGAATGATTTGAGATGTCACAGGACACATGCATGCTGCACAAGAGACAGTTTTGCAAAGCTAAGTAATTAACAAATGGTGGAACTCACATTATTTTCTATTCATTGTTTGAACATCACAGAAACAGATACATACAATTGCCTGCAGTACCTGAATTACAAAATTAGGCTTCTTCACCTTATGGTAATATTGACCTTTTCATTATGGTCATGTACACCCCTTGGAAGGACCTTTCTGCATGTGTTCTATGCAAGCTCATATCCTTATTTAAAACGTCAGAGTTTCATACTTGCTAACACATCAAACATGGAACTTTACCTGCGTGACCTTTGACCTTTACGATATTGTTGACCTAACACACACAATTAGAAGATCCTTTCTGCATGTCCAGTGGCAGTTTAAATCCTTATTTCCAACATCGCAGTTTCATACTTATTAACACTTCAAACATGAAATTTTAACTGCGTGACCTTTGACCTTTTATGACATTGTTGACCTTTTTGCTATACCCATACACACCAATTCAAAGGACTTTTATGCATGTGTTAAATGGAAGCTTATATCATTTTTCAAACGTCGCAGTTTCATAGTTGCTAACACATAAAACATGAAATTTTAACTGCATGACCTTTGAACTTTTATGACATAGTTGAACTTTTTCCTATTCCCATACACACCAATTCGAAGGACCTTTATGCATGTGTTCTGTAGTAGCTCAAATCATCTTTCAAACGTCTGTTTCATACTTGTTAACATCAAACATGAAATTTTACCTGCGTGACCTTTGACCTTTACGATATTGTTGACCTCGCACACACACAAATGGGACTGCATGTGTCCAGTGGCAGCTCAAATTCTTATTTCCAACATCACAGTTTCATATTTGTTAACACTTCAAACATGACAATTTAACTGCGTGACCTTTGACCTCAAGGACATTGTTGATCTTTTTGCTATGCCCATACACACAAACTCGAAGGACCTTTATGGACGTGTTCCATGGTAGTTTTAATCATTTTTCAAACGTCGCAGTTTCATATTTGCTAACACATCAAACCGGATATTTTAACTGCGCGACCTTTGACCTCTTATGATGACCTTTTCCCAATGTCCATACACACTCGTTGAAAGGAGCTTTATGCATGTGTTCTATAGCACTTCAAAGCATTATTTCCAATTTCATAGTTTCTTATTTGTTAACACATCAAATATGACATTTTAATTACGTGACCTTTGACCTCTGATGATATTGCTGACCTCTTCGTTTTGCTAAAAAAAGATGATCGGTAGATCCTTTGTGCATGTTTTTTAAAACAGTATTTGTAACTGAATTAGTTGTGTACAATAAGCTGCTGAAAAGGGAGCTGTTTCCTCAAGGGTCACAGATGACCTGCTAAAGGTCACCGGGTCAGGATTGCCCACAGTTCTCGTTATCACATTCTTTCGAATCAGAATTTATGTCGATATACCAATTTTTGCTACCGGAGATGGATATTCAGAAAGATGGCATGTGAGACTACTATTTAAAATTAAAATCCCATAAGGAAAAAATAGCATTTTAACCTTTGACGCTGTAACTCCGTAAACAATAACACCCGTGATCTCGTTTTGCTACCAAACAAATCTTCTGACCTTCCTCTAAATTGCCTGCATATTTCACAGTTCTAGCTTTTACGAGTTCTGAGTACTATGAAATTAAAGTTTACACACGAATTATGGAACAGTCTGTATATCTTTATGTGCATTATAAATTTACAAAACTGATGGCACAAATTTAACTGAAGATGATACTGTTGCACCAATAAGCTAAATAATTTCCTACATTCATTATTTAGTCAAATTGATATTTCGTTAAATGATAAATTAATTAGTTCTTCACCACGATCTTTTCCTTATTGTATATTCATTGAAACATTATTAAATTATTCTTACGATGCTTCTCAAACACATTTAGCATGTGCCGTGTGGTTTGAAAAACGTGCTATGGCAAAAAAGTAAATCTTTTGAAATGTTCGGACGTCTTAATACTGACATTGTAAGTTTAGACCGTATGCTTCCCAATAAAGTAAGTTTGCGTGTAAAATTACACCGCAGTAAAGATAGCTTTTGCTTAATGTCACCTGAAAATACAAGTTATAGAGTTGCACTTGAGGAAGTTATTCTTCATGTACGACGCATTGATGTAGCTGCAGATTTAGCTATGCAGTTAAACACGTAAATGGTTTCGGAAACGGCCAAGTTACCTCTCACAAGAGTAGAGACAAGATCTTATACTATACCTGTACAAGTAAAGTCATACAACCCTGATAATCTCTTCCTGGGTAATATTCTTAAAGGCCTGGTTATTACTTTCATTTCCAACATAGCCTTTAATGGGAAATCACATCTGAATCCCTATGAATTTCGAAACTTTAACGTTAACAAACTGCAATTACACGTCGGCTCAAAATCACTTCCTCCCAACCCCCTCACTCATGATTTTAATAATGACTTATACCTTCTAACTTATTATACTGTGATTTGAGGTACTGCTATGTATTATCAAAATTATTCACATACTGTTACTTTTGATGAATGTCCAAATGGATATGCTCTGTATGCTTTTATTCTGTCTGCACCATGAACTTTAGATGACAGTACACAGATCATTTTCAGATACTTCAACTGAACGTGTTACATGCATTGTGGATGCACAATTTGATTCCTTAGCACAAGTAGATAAAGATAGAAATATTTATATTGATAACACCTAATTTATTCAGTTGAGAGTGATGAAGGTTGTGCACTTCCTTGTTTTTACGATAATGATGATGAATTTATTGTAAAGGAGTTAGCAATTGTAATTCCTGACGTTCCCTTTTTTCAAAATTGGATATTTAAACCAACATATCCATTAAATATGTTATCTGAGCCGATCTTAACTACAAACAATTAAGTTTTCCAAAGTATACTGCATTAAGTTTTCTCGTTCACAAGTGTGTGCATAATAAACATCGTTACGGATAATACAGGTGCAGTGCTCATGAAACATTATAGTGAATACATAAAAGTGTATGATTATGTTTTACACGTGAATAACAGTGATAATTACATACTTACTACAATTAAAAATAATCTTCATCATGTATAGTGACGAATTGTTAAATGTGTTACTAGCTGATAAAGCGAGTGGTGCAATTGTTACTAGGATTTACCCTATTGATAAACTTCCTGTAATGGTAGAACCACCTGCTGCACTTGTGATTAATCTTGATACCTCCGATTCAAGTAGATCCCACTGAGTTACGGTGTATATCGATGAGAGAAAACAAGGACATTACTTTGATAGTCTTGCTATGGACGTTTCCAAGGAAATAAAAAACTTTTTTATCAAAAAATATTAAAATATATTTTTCAAATAATCAACAATATCAGGGCGATGATTCTGTGTTCTGCGGATATTTTATTCTTTTCGTATCATATTATTCGTACTCAGACACTTCAAAAATTTTTAAAAATGTTTAAGAAAAAGTTCAAAAAGAATGATGATATCGTTTATAAACATGTAAACAAAAATTTAAAAAGAAAACACTAATATTTTTTGGTTTCTATTATATTTATATTTACAATTTTTATTATGTATACATTTTTAATTATATTTTTTAATTACATTTTTTAAAATTTACAATTTTTTTTAAAAAATCTGCAGAATTTACATTCGTGCATTTTATTTACAATTCCTAGGAAAAACATTACATTTTTGATGTTTTTGCTATTGATTTTTCATATTTCCACCAATAATTCAACTGTTGTGCATTACGATATGCACATCCTTGTTTCTTTACAATATTTGTGTGAAAAGATCAATATTCATTAAATGTGTTTCCACAGAAATCATTTAACGAAGGACAATGTTTTGTTTCTAACTCAATAACATTATCTAATACAAATATTATCTTAATCCAGAGATCCCTCTAAACCTTTACAATAAAAGGTTCAATTCTTTGCACATAATTCATACACAAAGTATGAATGATACAGTATATCCAGTTTTGCTATCCAACTTTAAAGCGTGTAAATTTAATGTTAACCAATCAATTTGTTTTTGGCAATCTAATGACAAATTATATTCTATCGGTGATTTTACCAAGCAATGGAAATTTACTGTATCATCACATGCGGTTGCACGAAACTCACGAATAATAAATTCGTTATCAGTCATTTTAAAATACTTGAATATCAATAATATATTGATTTGCGCATGGTGAAATTTCGTTTGTGCGCTGAATGAAAGACGATATAATTTGTCCAACAAATTTTATATTTTTAAAAGATTACAAATTTTACGCATAAAGCAAATAAATGATATTACACTATGTTCTTGTTCAAACACTTCAAACTGTTCACTAAGAGTTTTATCAAGAGATTAGTAGTTCGGTGGAAATGTTCCAGTATTATGAGGATGAGTACAATCATGAAGAATATTTAATTTCCATTACACGCATTAAATTGTTTATTACGTAAGTATTATTTTATTATTTTAATACACAATTCATATTAATAATTTCAGCAGTACATAACACACATTAAACACTAGCACTATTCGAATACATGTTTTCAATCTGAAATTGCCAATTTCCGTCTGTCTTTTCTTAATAAAACGTCCAGTAATTTCGGGTGATAGTCTGTATCATTTAATAATTCAACGTGTTTCTGTATCATTTAATAATTCAACGTGTTTCATAGAATTTTTCTCTTGTTAATAGTCCAATTTATATTATAATTTTGCCAAGGTGGTCAAATTCACCAAGATCCACGTCATTCGCCTTACAGGAAAATCCTTACCTACGATCCCATGTACCACCTAACGGTACAATACATTCTATACCACGTTAGTATCTCAAAAACCTTTAGAACAGCACGCATAACCCTGTGTCGGTAAATGCATCTGACGAATTTCCTACATCACTCTACTTTCATCGTGCACAACATGCTTAGAATCCGTTAAAATATTACCGGCCGCAGGCATTTTTCATTTTTAGTTGACAAGTGTAATAAATACTACGAAAGACTAAAAAGGATACCTGAGCTTCTGACGATGAAACTTACAATTTTGGTTAAAATATATTAAGGTCCGCTGTGTTATATAGTTCCCAAATTAATTGAACCCATGTCCACGTGCATAAGGCATAAATATATATTTTGTAACGCTGCGGACAAGCTTGAGTTATTCGACAGTAATATGTGTAGTACTAATCCCGACTTTCATGTACGTACATAAGAACGATCCCATCTAATGTCATACGGACCTTATGGTGGATACTCACCACGTACGTGGATTTTCTGGAAAGGAAAGACTAAACGGACAAACTGCTAATTTTCAAAGAATGTTCGTTAGATTGACTCCGCAAATTGATATTATTATTCTTTGAAACGACAACTGCACAGTGATGCTGAACTTTATTATTATTATTGTTGTTGTTATTATTATTATTATTATTATTATTATTATTATTATTATTATTATTATTATTATTATTATTATTATTATTATAAGCGTACTTTTCAACTTCCACGGCGTAATTACTGCGTAGTATGTTACTTTTTGCAATTTTTCCTGGATTATATGCTATTTCGTTTATTAGTGGGCACTAATTTATCTCTAGGTCGTCTAATAAATTAATTTTGGCATGCACTTTGGTGTAAATAACCTTACAGAAAGAAGCCGATTCGTTCCAAAGACCAGAACTGAACTTAGTAAGATTTGAGCTATAATTTCAGGTGGCATTGTAGGGTAGGGATAACGTCCTGGATTCACGAGTAGTATAGGTTCAAACGAATACTGTTGAAGATAAAGTTTTTTTGTCATAAAGTGAACATGAAGAATAGAAGAGTGACTTCTGATTTTAAACAAGCAATCCGTAAGAATGTGGAAGCAACTACCTCTATCAGGATTACAAATGAGACGATTTGCAAATGTTGGTTGGGAAAGGGCAAATAATAATTATTGGGGCTACTAGGACAATTCGAAATACTTAATTGGTCTGTAGTATCCACTTTTTATGCTATTGTTCTTACAAACAAACACATTACCTTTTGTTAAATGTTTCGGATAGTGTAACTGTTGGTGTATTGATACCTTCCTATACTTCCAAACGGAAAATCTCAGTTCGAATCTCCATCAGGTACTTCTTTTATTCATAAAACATTCGCTACGAACGTGGTTGGAGAAATTACAAGGCGAGAATCCGAATAAACAGTGTGTGCAGTCTTCATCATACAGAGTAGTGATAAGTAGTTTCCATGTTTATATCCCTCTCTTTCTCTCTCTCTCTCTCTCTATCCACCTGCCTTGACGTTTGCTTATAATGACTTTCTATCTCTTCTTTCTCTCTCTCAAACACACAAATACAAACTCTGTCAAAAAAATAAGTAAAGTCTCTTTTTTTCTACGAGTTACCGAGTCTCAATCGAATCACCGTGCCACTGCGATGACACGTTTCAGCTCCAGCATTTTCACTCTATCATTGCGAATTACAATTGTATATCCAAAATAATAGAAATAGAGAGTGGATGTTCGGAACTGACGAATGTTCAGTAATGATTACAAAATTGCCTCCTTTTTCGTCATTTCAAGAGAGATTTTATTTATATTAATTTGAAACATTTTTTCCCTTCCTATAATTCTTCAATTTGTTTCATCCACGTATGAAATGCGAAATATGCAAGATTTGCTGCATCTATAAGGAACCAACATCCAATTTTGTTTTTAAATATTCGTAACTTTTCAATATGATACAATTTGGCATTTAATATAGGCTCTTTCTGATAGAAATTTAGCAGTAAAATGGGACTCATTCAATGTTTCTTTCCATCTTTTTTCTTTTTTTTTGTTCAGTTTGCGTTAGTAGTCTGGAATGGAAGGTATGACCTTCGCTACTTACTAGGTTTATTATAATGTATTCGTTATCAGATTTGTAATGTATTTCGTTAATGTATTTCACAGATCAGTACGTTTAATGAACACTACCGAAAGTGCAACCGAACCACGCGGAAAGAGGATGTGTGCTAAACTTTTGCCATGATTCTAGATGTGTCTCAGAACTTTTCAGTTTCACTGGAAATTAAGTACTTAATTTGATCACCAAGTTTGGTATTCATTTTGAAAGTGACTTAATGAATTTTTCAAGCATCCTCTACGTATTTATTTGAATAGTTCTGACAAAAGTAAAAAAGTTAATTCTATATTACTTTTGGATTTCTGGAAACGGAACTTTATAACGTTAGGGTCTTTTTTGGTACGTTTAAATCTAATATATTTAACTGCGCTCCCTTTTCTTTTTCTTCTTCTATCTCCTTTTCTCTCTCTGTCTCACTTCCGTACCTCTAAAAGATATCTATTGGATTCTATTTTTCATTGAGATACGTTTAAGTTTGAAATCGTGTTTTTACGCCCTGGTTAGAATCTTGTAAATATAACTGTAACATTTATATTTATTTTCTCTATCGCTTCAAGGTTTACATCTCCCTCTCTTTTTTTTCTCGCGTGTCTATCCCAGCTTTACAACGGCGAAGAACGATTTCTTTACATACTTATATTTCTGTCCTAATCCGGAGCTGGGAACACGGCAGACAAAAACATTAGTACTGTAAAGTGAAAAAATGTGTATAAATGACTAAATTAAGCACAAATAACGATAAAATGAAATTTACTTGAGGATCAAATCACAAGTCTAACTAAAGTGTGTGAAGAATATAATGAAACTTAATATAATTTGTACTACATTAAAATAACATCAAAAGATTACAAACAGACAAATAAACGTTGATTTTAATATATATTTACGGTGACTTTTATGTAATCGAGGTGGCAACACAGATAATAAATTTTTGCTTACTCACAATAATCTTCGACCGGTCAACTCTTTCAGGGCCGTTGCAGTTATAAAATTTCAGATGTTCAATGTCGGATAATCGCAAGGGTCCACCATGATCCTTTGCTAGTAGTAATAAGCGATTGTCCAAGCTGGCACAATTATTCCTTCCTGTTTAACGATTTTGAGCCAGAGTTTATCGCACAAAACTGAGATCGCAAACGGATATTAGGGTGCTAACACACATGTACTAGGGCACTGCCGTGACTCTTATTAATCACTTCACTGTTGATTTCTACACAATATTAGAAAAAATTGTTTCACACCGTACAAATATCGTACAATCTAATCACTGATGATAAACTAAAAAAATGGCTCTCACGTATGGAAACGGCAATTGAACTTGCGAAGCTCAACCCGTACAAGGGAGCACTTATAAGAGTATAACGTATATATCCAATTTAAAACAATGCACCCCACTCGCCTTCCTGGGTGCTTTTTCCGAGCGACGACCATAATGGGTCTTGCGTCCAAGCGTCCGTGCAAACCACTGAGCGTTCTTTTAGCAAACCAAAGCTTGTATATGGTCAGCCGGGAAAATCCCTTTTTTCACTCCTAGTATCGGGACCAGAATTATCGTTCAATTAGCTTTTTGCTATAACATTGCGTAGGTGAAGGGTAAGAGTCCCGAAAGTCAGATATAAAGAAACAGTCGCCAAACATGTTGCTGTCACGTGATCAGTTCTTCTGCCGTATAACTATATATGACTGTAGAATCGAAGCTAGGCTTACCAACACAAATGTACAAAATACCAAACTGATGAAGAAGGCTTCGAGATTGTTCCTGTATATACGAGGTTTGGTCAATAAAGTTTAAAATTAACACTGTCTTTTCCGATTTCTTTCAAATTCGAAAAAATGGGCTTAAGGTTGGTGATATCCTATTGGCACCCGAATAAGTGACCGAGCAAATTGACTCAATTTGCAAAGAGAACTATGGCCGTCAGAGGGTTAATGTTCTGTATTGAAATGTCACTGAGAAAATTACTACATTGGAAAACACCCTGTTTATAAGTTGAAGTCGCTGGGGACTCACTATGAGAATAGGTATATTGGACGTCACTGTATATAGTGGAACACATTTCACTTGATAACTATAAATTTGTTCATCCTGTATGACGATAAGCTACCCTTTAGTTCTTAATAAGCCACCTTTTGTTAAAGCCACCTGTTATATTTATAATGACACCTTTAAGCCACCATTAGTAAAATATTCATTATTATTTCATTTATTTATATAGGCAGTTTTTAGTTTCTTTTCTTTTATTTATTTATTTATTTATTTATTTATTTTACAATTATCGGTTTCTCACCATGATTATGTGTCAATTTTCAACCCTTTTCACTAAACATATACTATAACATATTTGAAATCATAATAAACACATGAAATTAAATGGATATACAGATAAACATTAACAAAATACTCAATTACTAGGCAATAGCAAAAAATGTGTATCGATTTCGAAAATGTTGTCTGACGACGGTGTAAACGGTAATGTCGTAATTCCTAATATGTGTATCTGGTGTAGTGTAATGTGTGTATATGCACCTTTTTACAACAAACTAACTCAATACTCAAAACTTCTTATTCAAAATACTTTGTAATATTCAACTACTAAATGTAAATATTTAATATAGCATCAAAATTATCGCGTAAATTAACATGTATACGTTCATGCACATAAAAACATTAATAAAGCGAAACAGTTTTCAAAATAAGCATAATTATAGCGTTAATCACATACTGATATTTAAAATACTATATTTCAACTTGCTAAATAACAAAAATACTAAAAGGATTACGAAACCATTTAAAGTCTCAAGTTTCAATAATCATATTGCTCAATCGACAAAACGAAATATTCATTGAAATGTTTCAACTAAATTTGGAATCACATGTCAACTCTCTTATCTCGTTATTTAAACCAATATATCAAAACTTACCTTTTTTTTATCAGTAGTGCTCACAAACAAACTTTTATTTTTACCAAATCATCAACTATAACAGGTACATAGCCATCAACACTAGTGCATGGATTTGTACAACGTTGGCGAACAAGCGATCATTGGCTGATACAATCATTACTTAATCTTATCTTCAACAAAACACCTCATTGGCAATGGCAAAACAAAACTCTACTAGCGCATTCATGGGCATTAATCGCAAACAAACATCACAAGAGGGATATTCTATCCACCTCTTAAAATATTGAACATGCACGATAAACAAGCTATGCATTCGAGAAGCAACAAGAAGTAACTATCTCCGAACGTGAGCCGCCCTCTAATGGCCTTTGGCATCATGTTAAAACAGGCATGCGTTATAGCAAGAAAGTTACATGAAGATGCCGGTCTATGACAGCCTTTTGGCATCTAAAAAATAGTCCTAAATCATTTATAATGCTCAATTGCCATTGAGTTGAACTGAAACGTATACAGCCCAAAAATACTTTATACACAATCATTTTGTTCGCTTGATGAACATTATCAATATCCAGGTATTATGCTTGATTCTCTCAGCATACTACGAGCAATGGGACCTACCCATTACCAGATTACACAACGAGTCAAAAAATTCTTGTCTTTTTTTTTTTTTTTTTTTAGAAAATTATCGTAATTCCCAAATTCAATTTAAATTTCGTTACATAGTATCGCTATTGTGTGAGCTTATTGACAAGTGCAGGTTTAAACAATATTTTCTCTCCTTTAGAACAAATAAATATAAAAATAATCAGTTAAACAACAAAGTAATTCGTTAGTTACGAATATTCTGTTCAGATGAATAATGTAGCGAAAGTTTCAACTAGTACTTCTCTTGTATTCAAGTAAGTAAAAACTTTAATAAAGTGAATTAACTGAATTTTTCCACGTGTATGAATATTTGAGACAAAACAAAACAAAGATTAGGTTTTCTCTCCTTGGTGTGAGTCGTTGAGCAATAGATAAACTTATGGAAAATTATGAAAACGAAACATTTTTCTTTTCTTTTTTTTAACATACTTTCCACACTAAAACTGCTTCTTCATTTTAGGTATACATTTTTCAGAAAGATAATTAAAATGTGCTTATATAGTATGTAAATATATGTATTTATATCTATGACATACGAACAGAAGTTAAATATTAATTTTATTTTCATCACTAAATATATAAAATATATAAATGAAATTAGTAAAATTCAAAACTACTTAAAAATCTTCATATATACTATTTGCTGAGGTACATGACTACTTACGGTACTTTTAATGAGAAGTGCATATACAATGTTTGATCGTCCTTTATATAATCTATACCAGAGATTTTAAACTACGTTCCACAACAGTTTATTTTGATTAAATTGTAAAATTTACTAAGTAAATCATACAGAATAATAAGATTTTTTATAGGAACAATTAAGAAATACAATAACTGACTTACATAATGTAATTGAACATTTTAACTGTAATTAGAGGTATGAGAACTATCATAAGAGTTTACAATTAGTGACATACATAGGTAATTCACATAATAAAATTAAACATTAAACATTATAATTATTATTACGTTTAATGAGATCTATGTGGCTGTAACTTTCCACTGACAATTGCTTCCAGTTTTGGATAAAGTCTACTAGTGGAAATTATCAGCAGCGATTTCAAATACCTATCAGATAACTTGGACCTGAAAATTGAATTGAATTTTTATTGCGTTCAATGTCCATTTACATTGGTTGATTGCGACATAATATAGAACATGTCAATGATGTGATTATACAAATATATACTCATATTATACTAAAAACATAAGTACTTTTACAATATTTCCTAGATGATAAAAAAAACATGATAAAATATTGTGGTTTCCTTGGAAGGATTATTGTGAAGATACATCACTCCTCCATACAGCATGTTTTTTTTTCTTTTTTAACAAAATAGAAAATATTAATATGCACAAAAATTACATTTACGATTTAGCAGAACCTAGATCAGTTTGCAAGTATTCCTCCACACTGTAAAAGCAGTGGTTTAGCAACAAAGTACGTATTGACTTTTTGAAACTTTCGTGATTGGAAAGATACTTAATTTGATTAGGAAATGACTTAAAGAGTTGTACACCTTTGTATGCAATCGTTTTCGGAAACAGTGGTATTATGAAGAGGAACCTGGAGATGTGACTTGGTTCTCGTATTATATCCATGTTTATTTGAGTTCTTTTTGTAGTTCTTTTTTTCTTGTGGACCAAAAGTAATGTTTCGTATATAAGCAATTAACGAAAAGGAAGAATATTTAAGTTTTTGAATAGTGTTCTGGAAGAAGTATAAAATGAAATATTACTGACTATTCTTATCACTTTCTTTTGGAGTATAAAAACTTTCTTAAATTCAGTGGATGAAACCCGACAGGCTATTTAAATATCTGATTTTGCGCAGAACAATGCATGGTAACCTGTTAGTACTGCCTTTCTGCTTAAAATCGGAACAGTGACCTTATTAGAAAAATTACAGAGGATAATTCATTACATAAGTTTGCAATATGTTGAGACCAGGACAAATTTTTATCTATCAGGAGACCAAGAAACTTGACTGTTTCGGCTGGCATTATTACTTTTTCGTCTATTCGAAGTATTGGATATGATATGGTGTTAATTTAGCGTAGTTAGAATTAAAGTGTAAACAGGATGTTTCGTATGAATTTAGAAATAGTTTATTGTTTGCAAATCAGGAAACTGTGCAATGCTGTTATCTTTTTCTTTTGGATTTTGGGTGGTTCTAATTTTATAATGACGTTTGTATCATCTGCATATATATGAAGTTTAGTCTCTCTAAGGCGGACTGGGAGATCATTCATATAGAGAAGAAACAGTATAGGTCCTAAAATTGATCCTTGTGGAACACCTAGTATATTTCAATTTGAAGAATCTTTTTTTACACAGGAAAGTAATTTAGCAAGTAGAAAAAATGCAACTTAAGCATAAATTTAAGCGACTGATTAAACTGTTTGAGTGGAGGACCTTATAAAATTCTAGTAATGATGTATTTAAATATTTTTCTTTAAAAATATCGCTACACTGCAATAATCAATCATTTTCATGAAGTTCCGGGGCAAGGGCTTCTATGTCGGCGTTAAAAGGATTTTGAAAAGTTCTTAATGTCTTCTGCAATTACATCAAAATCTGAGAAATGAGACTCAAAATTTATTTTGAAAGCTCTCAAAGCTCAATTGCAAAATCTACCGGAAACGAAGGTTCAGTTTCCTGATTGAATGTTTGGCATTAAAATCCGTGAAACATGTTTTCTTTTCAATTGGAATTGAAACAAAACCTTTTTTTATTGAAAGGATTTCACATGAGTGTATAAATCAGGCAGAAGCTGTTTTTCTTCCTATAATTTTAAATTAAGGTAATTCATATGTTTTAATGGATTATATAAAATGCTAACTTTCATAACCACTTATTGTTGTGTAACTCAGCCAGAGAATAATCCTTTTCATTGAATAAAATTTCAATTATTGTTTGGAACTCAAAGGATGGCGTTAGAACTTTTTTCGCAACTAATCCAGCGCACTGCAGCATAATATAAGTCATTTTCTCTAGTTTCTTCAAGAAACTCACGGAATTGACGATGATTAGTAGCGTAGCCAGGATGTGTGTTTGGGGGGAGGGACAAGTGCTGTTATAGGTACATATAGAATAATTACAAACAAAAAATATATAAACATAAAAATATATTTAAAAAATTACAAACATCGAAGTACCAAAGTACATTGTCGGACCTCTTTGGGGGGGGGCACTGGGCCCCCTTCCCTACGCCACTGACGATGTTTGAGTGCATGTGATCTGATATACGTATAATTAAACAGTTAACATGCCTGGCTTTAAATTCATTTCAAATCGTTCAAACTGTTTTCATGTAATGTGAACACAAACAGCAGATAACATTGCTCTCAATGTAAAGATACAAATTTTAGAAAATGTTCACCTTGCCCCCATAGAACAGGAATTATCAAAAACACCGGGACACGTGTCTACTTATTTTTTATGAGGTGGTATATACCGAGTTTCATCTTCCTGTAACTTAGTGGGTTCGTCAGTTACTGTATTTTTGGCTGGGATTTTAAACGCCCTCAATCACCCTTAGGATACGCCCTTAACTCAAAGAAATATGATAAAAGTTCAGCTCAAGGTAGGTGTTAATTAAGTTCAAAATTTCATTTCAAACTGTTCAACTCTTCTCAGATGATGCGTTCAGAAACATTTTCAAAACTGTTGATTTTTTAAAAAAAATAAAATTAAAATTTCAAGGTGATTAGCTAATTAGATTGCACGAAGGATGGTTTTCCATTAATGACCTTGGGTTATGAGATGTGACTAAAGTTCAAAGTGTGAAATTGTTATTGATTAACAGTTTATTAATCAGTTTCAATAATTGTACATCAGGTTTCAAGTCCTTAATTTTTCCACCAATGATCTTAGACTACAGTAGCTACAATACTAAGATTGAAAAGTCTTCAAACTAAAAATTTAAAAATCAAACAGTGATCGAAAAAATTTTTATATTAAAAATTTTAACCAAAAAATTGATACATTTTGAAAATTTTTAAAAAAAGATTTGAAAGTGATCAACCAATCTGATTACATCAAGAATAACATTCCACTAATGACCTTTGACTATGAGACGTAACTACAATCCGAAGATTAAAAAATTTTCAAACTAAAAAATCTCAAACAGTGTTTGAAAAATTTTAAACACCCACGCTCATCGTGTTTATCCACACAAAATCCAGGAACCTTATGCACCAGAGACAGAAGTAACAAAGAAATCATTTATGGTTTGTAAAGATTCATAATTTTAAAGATTCCTCTCGTAGTGTTTGTATGTTTATTTTGAATACTAATTACAGAGATACTTGCTGAAGTATTTTACAAAAAATAATTACAAAAGTCCTTATTTGTTTTCCTAACAAAAATACCGTTTTAAGAACCCAGCTTTAAAACGATAGAAAAGTGATTCGCTTATGCGCAGCAAAATTTATTCAAGTCTTGGTCCATTTTCTGCTAGGTTGTAATAGTGACATTGCAAGTAAATGTGATTTTACTTTGTATCCTGAAATATAGTTCCCTCTATATTTCTTATCCAAAAGATAAGTCAGATAATTTACATGTTATACCAGAAAAGAGCAGAATGTTTTCAAATATTCCTGCTTTTACCCTGTTGAGTTTAATGGGTTTTTCATAATTTACTCCTTAGTTTTGGCTAATTTTCTGTATTGTGGCTATTTTGTTTGTCTACAACAAAATTATCATATGTATGCTGTAATATTACCATTCAACACCTTTGACTGTGACAAAAATGCAGGAACAGAGAGCCAGGCCTCAAGGAAATTCATAAGGATCTAGGGTCATTTTTCGGATTAGGTCTCTGGAAGGCAGGCTCAATTTTTGTGACCAGAACTGTACATAAATTTAGATTTATTTAACTTATATATGTGAGTTTTAACTCATTCATATTTCCCAATATGTTATATAACCTTAATATTTTTTAATTCTACGTAAATGAATGTATGTATATTTCAGTTTTTCAGTGGCTGGTGGATAATAATAGATGCTATTCTAACCCAAAAGGATAAAATTCGCCCAGAATATCATTCAATTGGAGGTATTGCAACATTCTCATTTATCATGTAAGTTTATTCAAAGAATAATTTGTTATTTCATAGATCAAGACAATGTAATCTCAGAAACTGAATTCATTATTCATTTATTTTATGAATGTCGCAATTTTTGTTGCCAAGATAAACGCCATGTGCTTTGTTACTAGTTTATTTATAAATTGGACAGTCGAAAGCCATAACAATTCTCTGATAAAAGTACATTAATAGGAAAATACAAAAAGAATATACTCTATTCTGTTACATGTTCAGCTTCAATACCACAGCAGCCGGTACTTTTTTGAAGGAAAATAGAATACGAATAGAATAAGATTTTTGCTGCTAATGAAAAAATGAAACGAAACCTTTATGATTGGGCCTTTTAGGCTAAAAGAGATTTGTAATTAATAAATAATCCGTTAAAAGAGAATATGGAGGAAATGGGAGAATGTAGAAAAAATCCACGGATGCGATTTCTACCATAAACTAATATGGTTTCAGATCGAACCAGGGACCCCTCGCACTAGATATGAGCGCTCTATCAATGAGTTGCCTTGCCACCTTTACTGAGAAATGAATAAATATCTACAATTGAACAGATGAATTCAATATAGAAATCTTACTTTACAAGTTGGGTATTTGTTTCTGCGTATTTAATGATAGATACAAAAGTTATAACCAAAATTTTCAACTAAAATCGGTCATCTAAAGAAATTATCTTCCTAAAGAGGCTTCAATAAGATACCAAAAATATTTAAATTAAGGATTAAAACTCAAATATATTTTACATTTCTCCAGTGGTCTGACAGTCAGAGTTACAGTATGGGGTGGTATTGGATTCGTTGCCCACTCTAGTCTAATACTCTTTGATAGGTCTGTCCAGCAATAATACATTGGACCGGTTGTGGTCCTTTTGCCGCAGATTTCACATGGAGCTACCTTTGATCAGGATACGGCATGGCCATTTGTGACACGCAACCTCCTACACTGGATGGACAGGTTTTCGCTATTTAAGGCGGTGCACTCACCTGATCTCTCGTCGATTGAGCACACATCTGTTATATGACTATACCACCTAGACTATACCAACAGACCTCCTCGGGTACAGCTAATGGGCCTTAGTAAGGTGTAGCAGATGCTTGGTTTACCTTACTTTGAAGGACATTCATGGTTTTTATCCTTTCTACGCTTCGTCGAATTGCAACCATTCTAGTCTCCTTGTTGGACGCATGCGTTATTGACTTCTGAATTTTCTAACAGGCTCTTTTAGTCCTGTCACACATCGCATAGAGCGCAGTGATGCCAATCTGTAGAAAAATTCAATTTCGTTGGATTTTTGGACATTCATTTTTAAGGGAGTTTTTCTAGTTTAACGTACGACGATCAGGCCCCTATCCACGGGGGGCAAAGGAGGCCGGGACCCCCTAAATTTTTACTGCCCCCCTAAAATTTTCACGGAAGGCTTGCAGAAAATCTCGATTAATTCTATGTGTAAGCACTAAAAATAAAATGCAATATAAAAGAAATTATTCCAAGAATTTTTCCATTTTAACTATTTGATGAACACTTCTAAACATATTTCAAATGAGTTAAAGTAAAGTTTATTAGTCTTCTCGAACCTCGTTATGAAATGACACAATACATATTGAAGCAAGTTTTCCGAAAAGAAGGAATATGTTCATAATACTTCACGCCACAGTTGTAATAGCAATCTGGGAGGTAGGAGACGAAGTGTGAAGTGCTTACTGCAAGCCAATTCATAAAAACAGGAGCAGGAACAAAGCGTTTATCTTTTGTCGATTGCAGTAACGGCGGTAGGTTATTGTTATTCTATTGTGTAGTTGTAGTACATACATGCATTGCAAAATCCTCGTCAACAGCAAACCTTAGATTAACTGTGGAACAATTAGTTGGAACAATTAGTTGGAACAATTAGTTGTGAAGTGAATTAAGAGGTCCGAGTTCCGTTAAAGGCGATTGATTCTAGTAAATTATTGTGGTGTGATATGTAAAATAGGAACTGTAGTGGAACATTCACTGAAAAAGTAATGTTTGCGAAGACTTTCATATGTTTTTTCTTGTAGAAGAATAAAGTTAAGCTAAATTACCTTAATTAGATGATTAACTGAGCAAGTGAACATATTTAACGTGTAAGGATTAAATTCCGGGTTGTGGAACCAGGACTAGTAAACATTTGCAAGGTTTAGAGGAGAAATTAAGTAGCAAAATGTTTTGTATTGTACTTGGGGTGGGGGATCCCGTAGCTAGTTTTCATATAAAAACGTTGTAAATTGGAACTATTTCTTAGTCGCGTACGCGTAATAATGTTGTAATTCAACATGAAAGAAGCAGTGATGCTTTTACTCGGTACTAGATAGATGTGGCGTTTTACTTACATTGAGAAAAATCCGTTCTTAGGATAGTGGTATATTGTACAAATATACGGAATCCTCTTGCTTACTACAAAAATCAGAACGGAGCATACGTTATTCGTAGGCTACATAGGCATTGCCCTTAGGTGTTACATCATGTCATTGCAGGATGTCTGATGTCTAACAGTCTTCCTTATATTACATATATATGTTACCTTCGTCAGCTATATGTTATATACGTCCATTTGTATGTGAGATCGTGACTGCCTATATTGTTTCATACGGAAAGTATGTATAGATGGAACACTTTTACAGAAAGTATTATAAAACATGCGTTTTCAGTTATACGCTTGCTGTACGTTAAGTCCGAAAACTACAGGATTAACAAATGTAACATACGATATTACGCGCGCCACATACTTTTCTTTCTCAGTGTAGCTTTGAATAACATTATAGTTTTTTTTTTTTAGCTGTTTTGGTATGTGTCTTCTTGGTATAGTGTGCAGGTGCTTCATTTATATAAAACGAGTTTAATTTAAGATTTTAAACAAGAACTTACTATAAATATTTTTAAAAAAATACAACTGTAATTGTAAACAAGGGAATTACTTCAAAGTTACCCGTCCACCTAATTTTCAACAAGAACCATAATAAAATCTACAATAATCAATTTCTACTTAAACTTTACTCACTTTATGTTCTGTTACGTTACTTCAAGGGTGGGAGTATGGGGGAAGGAACCACAATTACATGTGGAAATACATTATTAACCTACAGGTGAGACTGGCGGGCTGCGCGGAGCACGGTTGTAGGTAGTTAATGGGGAGTGCGGAGTTGAGAGGGGAGAACGAGCGAAGCGAGAAGCCGAAGTAAGGTGGGATGACGCACTACTAGGTTACTTAGGTTAGGTTATGTCTACTTCCACTTACCTTAGTACTTAGGTTTGTAGAGTCGTTTGTAGAGATCTCAAGCGGAAAGAAAATCGTGAACGATTGTTGGTGGTCTTTTGTTCTTTCATTCATTAACCCATGAATATTCAAAAGATTAACCTCATTATCAAATCATGTTTTAGAAATGTTAGTACTGTCAATTCACATCCAGCGCAAAGACCTGTACACTTGCAGGCATGTTTACTCGAAAATTATCTACAATCCAACCGTCCTGAACCTAGAGACAAGTATTTCCCTCTACTTACGAATTAGTCCCGTCTTTATAACCGCTTATCAAGAGATATTACACATAAATTACGCTTCACTTACGTGTTATCAAGCACACAAGCAATCAAATTATCAATTTCTTCTAGATAAATTCTCAAAATTATGATTAAAACGGACGGGTAACTTCGCAAGTTAACCCTAAACAAGAGCCTAAGTAAAGTTGAATTTCCTTATTTCACAGTAGATCATCTCTCGTTCTTGATCCTAATGTTAGTATTACATGTGGGACTATTAAAACATTAATATTTTAACTCTAATTCGTGTAGTTAGTAATACCTACGTTTTTTTATGTAGATTACAGAATGTTAACTTAGTGTGTGTATGTAGAGGGGGATAATAGAATTAAGTAGAAGCAAAATACTTAAACATTCAAGAGCAGATATGATGAATTGCTGACGTTACTATTTGATGAATTACGAGTATAATATGATTGGCTCGCTCCCCTCCCCTGACTTTTGGATAGGTGCTGATTGCCACGGGTGCTGACTGCCACAGCCAATTATTGGTGCTGACTGCCACGAGCCTGGGAGAAACTGTATTTGGAAAGAGAGAAATTAATCCCTCATACTAAATTTATGATTGTTAATTAATTTAATAGGGATTAATTTAGTAATCATCACAGCAAATCTATGTGGCATCCTATAAGTTACAAAGTTGCTCACTAAGTGGAACGACATACACTTGGATGTTTATAAAGGGATTGTCTTTTCTGTTATATGTCAATTTGCACATTTCATTGTTTATATTAATTGTTTTATTGTGTTATTTAATGGATTTGATGGTCTGAAGCCAGCTGACAAGGGAAGTTTGGGAGAAGCACTCGCCTACAGAGAAATAGGGATGTCAGTTGAAGGACCAATTCATGCTGATTACAACAGTTAATAAAACTCCTGTACGTTGAAAACTGTTCGAGATATTCAGCTTGGGAATTTATATGAGAAACTGAGTGGAGACACGTTTCATGCGTTAAGTATTCTCACCCATGGCGAAGCCTGATGGTTTGAACTTGCTATTGCTTGATCACTGGATCCATTCACAGACAAATTGTCCATTACAAGTTGCATGACGGATGGCAAAGACCTAATGGTTGAGAAGATACCAAAGAATTGCACACGATTTGTGCAACCATTTGATGTGTTTTGATTCCGATCAATCAAAGATTATGGCAGGAGATTTGTACATAGTATGAAACTTCTTCATCTGGACGTTATAATGTACCAACGAAACAATCAAATAAAGTTCGTGTCCATACGAATCACTTCCGATCACCGCAATACATTGGATTGTTTCAGTTTGCGTTCTGCAAGGCAGGTTGCGAACAAATTATAGGCCTATAACTTTTGAATCACTTGTCGAATTTGCTTTTTGCTTTGGTTCTGCGAACTGTTTTCTTGACGGATGCAACACAATTGCGCATATAAAATGTTCATGGTGCAAGGGAGTCTTTTGCCTGCGTCATTTCTTCATAAAACAGAAGAACAACAGTGATCAATTTTCATCTCTAACCTATGATTATTCTGAACAATGTAATGACTAATTGTATCTAACAAACCCGTTAGTTATTGCGAAACACTTTTTTCTATTACTTCCGATAGCTTTCAATTCGTATGTCAATATTCGTTACTAATTATGTTGTACTTAACGCGTATAGATGCGTATATCCTCATTTTCTCATATAAACTTCCAAGTTGAATATCTCGAACCGTTCTCAACCGTACAGAAATTGTATTAGCTTGTTATAATCAGCATGAATTGGGACGTCAAATGGCATGCTTAGTTTCTCTGCAGGCGAGTGCTTTCTCCTGAACTTCCCTTGTAAGGTACAGCCAGCAGTGCTTTTTTGATGGAACTTTCAAGAGCTGCTCGAAACAATTTGCACAGCTGTACACAGTTCATGCTGACATAGGGAGTTCATGTGAGAATACATAAATCGTACCAATTTTGTACGCACCGCTCCCTGACAAAACTGAAAGTACACTCATGTCCAAAATTAGTGTTGCATATCTATAACTGTCTTCTTGTAAAAATATAATTTGATAATTTTGCAGAGTAATCAGGAAATTTATATCTGTGATAAATTTCATAGGAAAAGAATTATAAATACGAAAATCATAATGAGTAAAATAAAATGTAACTAAATGGACAAGCAAATTTTATAAGAAATACCGGGCTAATTCGTTATTAAATTATATTACTAGAACAACATATTTATAATCATGTGACAATAATTTTGGACATGAGTGTACATACAGAGACCTGTTTACCTTTGTTAGGTGTTGGTCTGAACAACACGATCCTAAGGCTCATCACGTTTCTTTCATGCTTCTTGGCGTCCGGTAATGTTACGTCTAGCAACTTTCTCTCAGACTCATGACAGTCAGCACGTCATCGTGGCAGTCACCACCTTGCTATTGGCAATCTACGCCACTCGTGGCAATCAGCACCAATAATTGGCTGTGGCAGTCAGCACGCCACCTAACTTTTACCGGGACCCCTCTACATTTTTGGGCTGGCTACGGGCCTGCCGACGATTATTCATTGAGGCTAAGCCAAGTCGGTGATAATGAGATAGATGATAATAAGAGGAAACGGGAAAACTGACACACATGGTGTTGGTCCACCACATAGCCCAAGTGACAGGAGCTGGAATTCAACCAGGGATCTCACTCACTAGAAAAAAATGCTCTACCACTAACACACATGGCTGAGGATACTTTGCATTACATATAAAAAAGTATGTTCAACATACGAACATGTTTCTGTGCAATGTTTTTGCTCCAATATTTATACATTTCCCTTCCTGCAGAAAATTACATGCAATCTACAAATATTGATATTAGAGTGATTAGGGTATCGGTACTCAGTAGAATTCCCGATATTTGTAAAGAAAATTATGAATCTTCTGATACCGACACAGGAACCACGTTCTCATAGTTTAGCACATGTTCTACAAAAATGACAACTCAGGAACATAAAAAATTCCCCGTGAACTGATTAGCTCAGGGACGCAAATAAGCAACAAAATTTTACTCGCCCAAGAAAAAAGCTACTAGCCCACATCCCACAACAGAAATCATTTACTTACCTTCGATGTGATCATTAGCCTGTGTTGCTCTTTATGTCCAAGAGTATCATCCCAAACGTAATCAGTGGAGGATTTGCGGAATTTGGGGCTTTCAGGCTGAAGTCCATTCAGGATTTCTTTTTAAAAAGTCTAGTGCTAATGATTCCTATGCGTATAAGCTTCAAGCCTCCCAAAAAGTCTAGTGATTAAAAAAAAAAAAAAAAAAAAAAAAAAAGCTCATCTTCAACTATTCTCCTGGATCCTTCACTCTTCGTAGTTTTCCAACAAGAAATCCATTCTGGCATTTACCTAAATACTAAAATTAGAAGGCAGGAAGTACCGGTAATAATAATTTCCTCCCTAACAAGGGAGGGTCACGAAGTGGCTCCGCTGAGATTCGAACAAGACAATTGTATTTGCATTTGATGTATTATAACTAGACGAATCCGAAAGTTATACGTGCCCCCGGGCGGAATGTCGTGAGTTACAACATATTTTGTAATGTAAAAGCTGCAAAGCTTACAGAATAGTTTGAACCGGGACATTTATTCGGAAACGGTTGGGTAAATGAAAAGCTCGGCGTACACGTATCCCATAATTTTCAAGGACACACTTTTTGGGATAAAAATGTTTACCCCAGGGTCCCCCGCAGGGTCCCAGACGGGGTCCAACTCAAAATTTTCAAATGGTAAGGGGGTTAAGTAGCACACCGTTTGAAAGCTGTTGTAAAATGAAAGAAAATTTAGCATGTCCCGACTCTCTACGACAACCCTGTACAAAATGGCGGCCGGCCAAAATGGAAACAAAAACTTAATTGAAAAGTCCATGGTCACCCCTATAAATCGGAAACGGTGAGGCAAATGTGAAAACAGGAAAGGAAATGTGGTATTATTTTCAAAGTACAACAATTTAAGTTAAAATGTCTTGTCTCAGGGCCCCCACAGGGTCCCAAACGGGGTCCAGCTCAAAATTTTCAAATGCCAAGAGGGACTAAGTAGCACATCGTTTGAAAGATGTTGTTAAATGAAAGAGTAATAAAGCATGTATCGACTTTCTACAACCCTGTGCAAAATGGCGGCGGGTCAAACTGTAAACAAAAGTTTAATTGAAAATCTATGGTCACCTTGATTCCAAGATGGCCTCTTGAAACCTATGTTATTCATACCAGTAAAAATCTAAATCTCTATTTTTCTCTATTATATATTTAGAAACAATAGGAAGACTAAAGAACAATTGAATTTCAATTCACTTCAACTATTATTTCATTCCGTAATACACATATATGTTTTGTTCCTAATGTACGTTCGTCATGGTTCTCTCGATATCATTTACGTGAATATAACGAATATGCGATGAACACACAACTCTGACTTCCTATTCATACCAGTAAACAAAAGTTCAATATCTTCGTGTATTTTTCTAATTTTGTCACGTATTTCATACATAAAAGACTTGCTGCACCAGTCAGTTTGGTGCCTCTATTGTAACGTATTCGTGATGGTTTCGTTTGTATGCTATTCATTGGTTTGATTATAAAAAATATTCTATAAAATAATTATTTCATATTCTATATTTTTATAGCTAGTATAAGGTGGGAAATTCAAGTGCAAAATGAGACTTTGTGCCTCTCAAGACGGGATTTCATAAGGCATCACTGATAGAGCGATAAGTATAATCCAACATCCTTGGTATAATCATTCCAAACTTCGTGCCTTAAACTATCCGTTCAGCATATTTGGAGCTGCTACCTCTTCTCCTTGATGTTGTATTCTTGAAGTTCAGCTGTGTATAATACTCGGTGTATCACTGGTGCCATACGGAAACTTCGTTATGAGTAAAGAGAGGAAATTTTTTGCAAATAGGTGGGTTTTAATCTAAAATTGTGGATTTTTTCAATCACACCAGTCGTTTGGGCTCCACACAGGTTATATGTTAAATGAAAAACAACGTTGCCAGTTCAGCAGACTGTTTGAACGAAACGTAAGGTCACATAAATTTGACACGAGGAACGTGCACATTATTATGCGAGGGAACCTAGAATACTTACTTCGAACCCGTTTCCTAATAATGCTAGATTGTTGGTGTGGTGAGAGACCAAGGGAACAGCCTGCTGAACTAAAGTTATTATTATTATTATTATTATTATTATTATTATTATTATTATTATTATTATTATTATTATTATTATTATTATTATTATTATTATTATTACCGTCAAATGGGGTGAATAGAAACACATTTTTGGCTATATGAGAATATAAGTCTGGTAATGTTAAAGATTTCGCGTATCAGATTATTCCAAAAGAAAGGTCTTAATATGCTATTGAATTTCAGTAAACGTCATATTAATTTATCAACTCCATTTTTCTTCACCTTGATTTTTCTTAATGTTTCTATTCACCCCTACTCATGGGGTGAATAGAAACAATTACTTTATTTTCATTGTTGTTTCTTTTATACTATTGGAAAGGTAAAAAAAGAAACAGCGTATTTGTTGAAACGAACTATTTATTTGATACCTGCAAGATATTAGTTCAATAACACCAGTATTACATAAGTTACAAACTTATAAAACAACACAATGCACAATATAGGTATAAACGACCATATAGTTTTGATGATATTTGAATAAGATTTAAACCACTGAAACCATCAGGGAAACTTATCATGAGTTGAGTTGATTTTGAGGTTTACGTCCCGTTCAGCAGCGAAGCTATATGAGACGTGGACCTACTGTTTAACGTAGAATCAGAACTACATGAGCTCCCGCCGGGAATCGAACCCGGGTCTCCCACGCCAAAGGCGCGTACGCTAACAGCTTAGCCACGAAGGGGGCCGAAAGTTACCATATACTTAAAGCGTGCTGACGAACTCCTAATAAAACCCAACACCACGTTCTGTTCGTTCTGAAAATTTCATTGTTTATGTGCTCTCTTATAAAACACTCCCACATATGCATCGTGTTCCCATTTTCGCACTTGGGTGCTGAATAGTCTCATCGAGTTTTAGCTTCTCATTTTACCACAGCAAAATCACCAGCTTTAGAAAACCATCATCTAGTTCGTGATCGTCTGGAATGTTGTCTTCTGGAGTGTTGTCTTTCTCCTCTTCCGACAAGACAATGTATCATTTTCAGAAAACAAACCAAAACTCTTACCAGAAACATCTATTCGTACTCTCTTCTTCCCTTATTTAATTTTTTCATCTTCTCTCATGCTCCTGAGAAGATCCATAAGGGAACGGTTTACAGTCTGAGATGACTTTTGCTGTTCTATTTCTTCTCGTTCATTGTCTTTTCTTGGCAACATCCTCAGTATTTGGTCTCGACAAAGGGGAAAAATTCCACACTTTTCAATTCCAGCCCTGATATTTTCCTCCTTCAGTTTCACACTTTTTTTTTTTTTTCAGAAGACTTGGAAATTTGTTCTTAGAGATGGTTGATACATTCCTATCAGGTCCTTTTTTCTGCTCCACAAGAATTTTCCACTCCTTGAGGAATTTCAAGAATTTCCCAAGAAGTGTTTCTATTCACCCTACTAATTAAAAATCATAACAATAACCCAGTAAAGTTAAATTTTGATTAAAAATAATTTACAAAAGGAAAACTTTTACTATGAACGTCAGTAAATGAAACAACAAACTACAAAATAGGCATATGTTCAAATGCAACAAATATGAAAATGTCATACTTACCAAGAAAGTTTAAGGAGCGCTAAAATACCGTGCAAGATTTCAGTAACACATTAATGCTACTGCCGTCTACCTCAGTGTTCCCAACTCAGTAAAACATTTTGTCTCTGCCCTGGACACTTTAGCCGTATAAAACTATGTTAAGAAATTTCAGTTTTCTTGATTAATTTATCGTCCAGATAAATCCAAAACTAATCTGGGAGTTTTGTTTCTATTCACCCCCATGTTTCTATTCACCCCATTTGACGGTATTATTATTATTATTTAATATAGGGCGTCTTACCAGTGTGGAGCCCAAACGGCTGGTACGATGGGAAAAAATTCCACCAGTTTAGATTGAAAACCACCTATTTCCAACTATCCTTCTTCCACTTTTCCGTATTTTTACTCATAACAGAATTGGCCTTTGGCACCTGTATGTATATTGGACTGTATAAATTAATTAGTTTAAGTAGAGAATTGAAGATTTTGGGACAAAAACCGGTCAAGTCCACAAAGTGAAAGTGTAAAGGAGATAGCTTCACAAGGGTTTCTCGTCATCCGATTTTCTTCAAACTTGGCACATATATACTAGACCAAAAGTAAATTGACACGTATTTGTTTGTTTCTTGCGGAAAATAGGTTATGGGGGGCAAATGGCCTTTTTTTTTTTTTAAAGGGTCCCCTTGATTAAAGAGGACACATTAAAGAAATGAAACTTTGCAGATGCAAAGATGACTTTAAAGTAGGAAATACGGGTTTTGTCATTTTTGCAAGAAAAGGGTTGCAGAGGCAATGCCCCCTTCGAAATGACAAAGGATTCCGCACAATCCTTACGGAAATTGAATTCCGGTGGAATTGCTTGAAACCGTGATGTGTTATAGATATGGTGTTTTTAAGAAAATGTCTCAATGGGCACAGCCACAAATTAATGACCGTTTGGCCACTACAGGGTCACTTTTTTTAAAGCAACCAAAGATAACGACGTTCTGCGTTTCGGTAAAAATGACTGAAACAGTGATATGTTGTAGGTGTTGTGATCCTGAGGAAAAGTTTCAATAGGCAAAACCACCAATCGCTGACCGTTTGGCCACTACAGTATTGCTTTTTTGCAAACAGAAGGTAACGCTATTCTGGATTTCGGCGAAATTGCTTGAAACCATGAGATGTTATAGATACTGTGACTCTGAGCAAAGGTCTTAATGGGCATAACTACCACTTACTGACCATTTGGCCACTACGAGTGCACATTTTGAAAACAATTGAAGATAGTGGTGTTCTGGATTTCGATTAAAATGACTGAAACTGTGATATGTTGTAGATATTGTGATCCTGAGAAAAGGTCTCAAGAGGCAAAACCACTAATCACTGACCGTTTGGCCAATATGAGGCCACTTTTTTAAAAGCAGCCGAGCCGAAGATAGTGATATTCAGGATTTTGGCCAAAGTGACAGAAACCGTGATATGTTGCAATATTGTCATCGTGAAAAAAAGTCTCAATGGACACAGCCACAAATCACTAATCGTTTGGTCACTACAGGAATGCTTTCTTGAAAACAACCGAGTATAACGATGTTCTGGGTTTCGGTAAAAATGCCTGAAACCGTGATATGTTGTAGATATTGTGACCCTGAGAAAAAGTCTTAACCCCTTACCGCATGCCGTGCCATATATAGCACATCCCCTTTTTTCACTTTATTTTCAATGTGATTTATCAAAGTCGCCAAATGACTGTTTCGTCTGCTGTGTGAGATATTGACGTGTATGAATAAGAGATTTTGGTGTCATCTGGCATGTTCTTTGTGAGTTGTATTAGTCGGGGAAGTGTTGACATGTGTGTTTTTATGGAGCAGTGAATTTTTGTCAGTGAAAAAATTTTTTTGGCGACACATTGTGCGCAATTTTCCCCCAAAACAAAAAAATATTACATTCAAGATAAGTACTTAGAGATGTATTTCCAACAATATGATATTCATTTTGTATGTTCCTATTGGAGGAATGTGGATAAAAACGTATGTGCCATATATGTCACTCCATGCGTTTACGGGTACTTTGATGTTCTTGAAGTGCGGAAGTGACAACTACTATAGTCGTTCTGCAATTCTGTCACAGCAATGGATCCAAGGCTTTTCTATGACCGACGTTCGTCAATATCTGTTAGATAACTTCTAAATGGTGAAGGCAATGAATTATCAGATTTATCCGAAGATGAATCAGCACTAGCTCCAAGAAATATCAATATTTTGTTATCAGATTCGGATGAGGATTCTGTTGCTCCTGTCCCTGAAAGAATCATCATATCCAATTCTGATTATGCAATGAATTCAGATGCTGATGATGACCCTCTCTGTCTCATAAATAATTCTCAGGATAGAAGTTCTACGTCATCGAGGGATTTGAAAAACATCAAGCGGAGTCCTAGAAACATGGAAAAGTCCCAAGAAGATGTAAAATTTCAAGGACCTCAGGACCTATCCGAAGAAATAAAACAGCTATCAACGCCTATTGAATATTTCAAGTACTTTTTTAGCCGATGAGATTCTTCACTACTCAGTTGAACAGTCAAACCTATATGCAACGCAAATTCGGCCAGCAAAATCATTTTGCATGACTACAAATAATCTTGAACAGCTTATTGTGTGGTTTTCTACATGTCAATTATTCAACTCACAGTAGGCATAACTGGAACGGAAGGCTTGGTCATGATGCGGTAAATCAGGTGATGAGTTGTGATCGGTTTGAAGAGATCAAACAAGTTATTCACTTCAATGCCAATTCAACTTTTATTCCTGCAGGAGAACTTGTTCATGGCATACCTCATAAGATTGGACCTTTTCTTTTACACATACGAGAACGTCTGAGAGATGTCTCCAAAGAAGAATTCTTGGCAGTGGATGAGCAAATCATTACCATAAAGTGTAGATTATCGATCAAACAATATAACACAAAGAAACCTCATAAATAGGGTTATACATCATTTGCTCTGAGTGGGATTTTAGGTTTCAGTTATGATTTCGAAATATTTATTGGGGCTCACTCAAAGTAATATTGTTCCTACTGCGGCTCCAGACTTAGGCGATAGTAGTAACGTTGATGTTTGGTTGACTGTACCTCGAAATATAAAACACAAAATATTCTTCGAAATTGGTTTACAAGTGTACCCTTAGAATTGTATCTCAAGAAGGGAGGCATTCTATCCCTAGGTACAGTGCGTACGAATCGTATACCAAATTGCGGTGTTCTTGCCGAATCTGAAATCGAGAGAAAAACGGGTTCAATGAAAGAAAAAGTGGCTGTAGCGGAAGAGGTTAAAAGACCACTTGTGACATTGTACGATAACAAAACTGTAAATACGTTGTCGACATACGTAAGGAGCAAACAAGCCTACAAGTGAGAAAAAGATATTTCAGAAAAGAGAAAACCTATAAGATGATTCCATGCCCATACTCAATTTCCGTTTACACTAGTCATATGGGTGATGATGACCTCTTAGACTCAATGCTATTGTACTATAGGATCAATATTAGATCAAAGAAGGGGTACCATAAAATAATGTTCCACTTATTTGATTTAGTGGGCGTCAACGCCAGCTTCTTCGGAGGAGAAATACGAAAGAAACAATACCTTTAGTGGACTTCACATTATCAGTACCATATGATTTACAAAAAAACTAAATAGTCAGGTTCAGGAAAACGTGGAAGACCAAGCAATGAAGTAGAAAAATAGTTGAATACGAAGCAGAAAAAGGAAAAACTGCTCTTGTTTCCATAAAAAAATGAAATCAAAATTTAAAAAGTGCAGTAAAAAGAAAAAAATGCAATGAAATCTTTAAGTTTAACGTCCCACGGTTATGCCGGTTAGGCTAAAGGAGACGGTGATAATGAGGAATGAGTGAAAATGGTGGAATGAAGAAAGTGGGAGGAAACGGGAGAACCCCAAGAAAACCCACGAGCACGGTGTTTGTCCACCATAATCCACACGGCGCGAGCTGGGATCGAACCACATACCCCAAGCACCGGAGGTGAACGCTCTACCACTGAGCCACCGCGCCCCCAGTAAAAAGAAAGTGTAATACTGAAAGCAACAAATATGACCATTTATTTCCCAAACATTTGTAATGTGGACGTATATATGTATTATCTGTCAGGAAAGTAAATGTACACCTATTTTTCGAGTCTGGCATTCCTGCGCTCCATCCGTGGAGTGTATGAGAATTAAATCAATCAAATGTTTACTGAGGGGCAAAAAGAAAAGTTTAATCTGAATAAGACTTTGCAGAGGGGCACAAGCTGTGAATACGAATAGTGCATAGTGTAAATAAAGGACGACACCGAAAAAGAAAGCCAGAAACAGCTGTTAAACTTAGAAAAAAGAGTAAAAATTGTTGAAGTGCTAACATAAAACACAAATACACAAATACGCCGACAACTAAATATTCACCGTGCTATGATCTTGGTGTAGTGGTTAAGGTGCTGGCTTACAAATGAAAAGGTCGCCAGTTCGAATCTTCGGCGAGGACATTTTTTAAAAATTTTGTTAATAATACATGCAGCTCATGAGAGATGGTAAAAGAGGTCGTATTTAGTTTTTCGTAGCAATTATGATTGGTAATATTTACTACTGATAATACTTTTTCTCTTTGCGTATTGCTTTTATTCTTTTCTTCATTTCCAAAGAGAAGAATATCCGAACAAATGCCACCAAAATTCCTCATATTTTGAATGTAAACGCCATTTGCAATTAGCAAAGAATAAAAATTGAACGTTCCGATGTAGCTGCAAAAAGTAAAAAGAAAAACATGGAAGGAGACCTTACTCATGGTTATTAAAAATGCAATTTCTACATGCCTTACACCTCCCGACCACGTTTCTACGTTAGCAAGTAAGAGGCTTGTGTTTAGGTTAGGCTGGTCAATACGTTTTGCAAAGGGGCCCGGTTTAGCTCTAACGCACCACAGGCACTTTTTCTCTCTCCCTCTGTGTGTCTATTTATCTATCTATCTGTATATATATAAGTTTATTTCTGAATGCCATAAGCACCCTAATTTTCAGCGGATTGAGACGAAACTTGGCACAAGCATTAATTGTTGAAATATCTTGATGAGTTCGTTAACCAGAATAATCAGATGAAAATGTTCAAAATGGCGGCCCTTCAAACTCTTAAAAACTTCCAAGGGAACCAAATTTCGCCCATAAATAAGTATTCAGAAAGTTTGAATAATTCTTCCTCTTTTACTGAAATATTTGTGTGCAGAGACTTATTGAAATATTGGAGCCGATTAATCGCATAAAGAAGGTTCACGCCCTTTCGCTACGGTCAGGCTTTTTTGTTTTATTTATTTTTTGCAGGAGGCGGTTTTTTTTTGTATCGGAACAAGATGATTGTTAGTGATGATATGAAATAACACATTGAAAGTGAAGTAACTTGTGAAACGTGTTATTTGAAAGAATAATATAATAAATGTGCTTTCCCCTAACACAGAGAACTGTAAATCATGTATTTCGAGTTCGGGAGCGTGAATGGCGAGGAGTATTATTTGATTTGTTTTTTAGTAACATATTGCATTGCAAATAAAGGTAGGCAACATTAGTGGTAAGTAAAATAATAATAATAATAATAATAATAATAATAATAATAATAATAATAATAATAATAGGTGTTGTTTGTGGCAGGGCAATATCTTCCTCAATTCTTCTTCAAACGTAATGATTGTAACGCCATATCTCCCTTACAAACAAAATATTAGCAATTTATATCGAGAGAACGGGAAACTGTTGAGTGATGGGAGCAACGTTGGACAGTATGCACTCATAGTACTCAGAAAAATAAGCGATTTCAATGCAAAATGAACGAAGAGTAATTGTCATGGGTAGTCATGGAGCCACGGCAGAGCCCTCTTTAGGCAAAATGTCGATAACTTATATCGAGAGAACAGGAGGTGATAGTGAGATGGGACCAACGTTGGACACCGTGGACCCATAAAGCGCATCGAAAAAATTAGGGGGGCGGGCGCCAGCCAGCCTTACTTATTTCCACATAATAATATAAAATTATATTGTCGAAATACACACACGAGTTAGCTAGTAATATTTCATATTATTATTATCGACAGCGTCTTTTCATTACGTGTGCATGTTTGACATGAAGCCAAGGAGAAGATCCATCATTCGTAGAAAGAATAAGAGTAGTCAGTTACTTTAACTGTGAACGACGGCGAAAAATACGAAAAGAGTGTCTACATGTAGCGAAAAGAAACAATACTTTCTCTCAAATGGATAAAAAATCTAGCCGAGATAGATTCGAACTCGCATGGACGGCGCGAACAGCCAGTGCTTTGTCCACTTTTTTTTAACTGACTCACTAAACTTGTTTCAGTAACTTACTTATTGCTAATTTTACTTGCTTCACTCGTTTAGCTTGCTTTTTCTAATAACTTATAACGACAGGGACACGAACACAGAGACATCGAGAACAGTTAAAAATCATATCTGCTCTCCCGCCGGGAATCGAACTCGGGACACCATACACCAAAGGCACACGTGCTAGCCACTAGACCATCGGGGAGGGCACTGCTCACTTTCTATTACTAGCTAACTACAAACAACACCTATTATTATTATTATTATTATTATCATTATTATTATTATTATTATTATTTTACTTACCACTAATGTTGCCTACCTTTATTTGCAATGCAATATGTTACTAAAAAACAAATCAAATAATACTCCTCGCCATTCACGCTCCCGAACTCGAAATACATGATTTACAGTTCTCTGTGTTAGGGGAAAGCACATTTATTATATTATTCTTTCAAATAACACGTTTCACAAGTTACTTCACTTTCAATGTGTTATTTCATATCATCACTAACAATCATCTTGTTCCGATACAAAAAAAAACCGCCTCCTGCAAAAAATAAATAAAACAAAAAAGCCTGACCGTAGCGAAAGGGCGTGAACCTTCTTTATGCGATTAATCGGCTCCAATATTTCAATAAGTCTCTGCACACAAATATTTCAGTAAAAGAGGAAGAATTATTCAAACTTTCTGAATACTTATTTATGGGCGAAATTTGGTTCCCTTGGAAGTTTTTAAGAGTTTGAAGGGCCGCCATTTTGAACATTTTCATCTGATTATTCTGGTTAACGAACTCATCAAGATATTTCAACAATTAATGTTTGTGCCAAGTTTCGTCTCAATCCGCTGAGAATTAGGGTGGTTAGGGCATTCAGAAGTATATATACAGATAGATAGATAAATAGACACACAGAGGGAGAGAGAAAAAATGTTTTGCTCTCTTCTCGCACCTTTGCTGCGTCAGAACTAAACCGGGCCTCTTTGCAAAATGTATTGACCAGCCTAACCTAAACACAAGCCTCTTACTTGCTAACCTAGAAACGTGGTCGAGAAGTGTAAGACATGTGGAAATTGTATTTTAATAACCCTGAATATGGATTCGAACTCCTCCACTTCCATGTTTTTCTTTTTACTTTTTGCAGCTACGTCAAAACGTTCAATTTTTATTCTTTGCTAATTGCAAATGGCGTTTATATTCGAAATATGAGGAATTTTGGTGGCATTTGTTCGGATATTCTTCTCTTTGGAAATGAAGAAAAGAATAAAATCAATACGTAAAAACAAAAAGTATTATCAGTACTAAACATTACCAATCATAATTGCTACGAAAAACTAAATACGACCTCTTTTACCATCTCTCATGAGCTGCATGTATTATTAACAAAATTTTTTAAAAATGTCCTCACCGAAGATTCGAACTGGCGACCTTTGCATTTATAAGCCAGCACCTTAACCACTACACCAAGATCATAGCATGGTGAAAGTTTAGTTTTCGGCGTATTTGTTGTATTTGTGTTTTATGTTAGCACTTCAACAATTTTTACTCTTTTTTCTAAATTTAACAGATGTTTCTGGCTTTCTCTTTCGGTGTGGTTTTTTATTTACACTATGCACTATCCGTATTCACAGCTTGTGCCCCCCTGCAATGTCTTATTCAGATTAAACTTTTCTTGCCCCTCAGTAAACATTTGATTGATTTAATTCTCATACTCTCCACGGATGGAGCGCAGGAATGCCAGACTCGAAAAATAGGTGTACATTTACTTTCCTGACAGATAATACATGTAAGATACTTGACGCATAGTATTGATGATTTGTCATGAACGTAAAGCTTCTCTCTAAAATTAAACATCAACCTCATTGGTCACTGCTCGAATTAGTTTTAGTTTCATTGTAAACAATTTTGCCTAACTTTTAGGGGCATGTTCATAAAAGAAATTTCAGATATTTCTCTGAGTTTAGTCTGGTCTTCTCTCTTTAGTTACAATCCCCATACTCGTTTTGGATTAGAGTAGACCGGGCTAACATGGTGGAGATGCTGGGTATGGTCAGGGAATGTCATACCTTGAATACTGTTGGATCCATGTTGTCAAGAGTCCCTCTCTGCAGCTCCGTTACAGAGGTTATAAAATGTCCTTGGAAACATCAAACTTGGTAATCGAAACACTTGATAGCAAGAATCGTTCACGCAATTTCCGAACACTTTTTTTTTTAAGATATAAGAATTATTCCGTCTCTTTACTTCGTAGGTAGCACCGTATCGGAAACATGGTATGTTCGTTTGTCTTCAATTCACGACTTTTTACATTTACTAATTCCAGGGGTGTAGCCAGCAGGTTTGTGAAGGAGGAGCCCGTCGTTTTTAGGGGGGAGCAGCTACAATGTACAAAGCCAAAAAATGTGTTGCTGCTAGTGTTTTTGAGGCCTGAAAGAAAGGAAAATTTTTGTTTTCTTCTGGAAAACTAAAATCACTATTTTAGCTTATTATTATTATTATTATTATTATTATTATTATTATTATTATTATTATTATTATTATTCCCCATAAATTATATTCAAAATATTTTTTATTACTCTTAATCAAGAACTACTGCCTGGGACCAAACGCTATACTTTTGTGCATAATTATAAAGGTAACCAAGAAAGTTCTGCCCCTTTTCGTGGAGGTCTGTGTTCAATTGGATCTCACACCGTGAGTTGAATGCGAGTGGAGATAAGGCGAACGTCAGGTGTTGGTGTGGGTATATCCAACATACTACCTGGATGTGGCAATTCAGATACACTGAACTTACATAATGACAAAGGAAACATGAGACATCCACAGAGCGTCATAAGAGCTTGTATGACCCGATTTCAAAACAGCCGAAACCAGCACTGTACCAGAAGAAGGTCCTTCTGTGTATTTGGAGCATCGTGCATCTGGAACTGCTACCAGCTGGTCAGAGTATCAATGCAACTGTATAGTGTCAGCAGTTGAACTGTGCTCAAGAAAAACTCAAAACTCTGGAGCCATCACTTCTGAATTACAAATGGATCCTCGTTTACGGGACAACGTTAAGACCCACGTGGCTAGGATGACTCAGGACACCATTCTCCTCCTTGGATGGGAAACAATATTGCAACCACTATATTCCCCGGGTATTGCACCGTCCGACTATAACCTGTTTCATTCTTTGAACAATCACCTTAGAGGACGCCAGTTCAAATCCCTAGTAAAAGTCCAAAATGCACCTGATACCTTCTTCGTTTCGCGGCCCACCAAGTTCTACCACGATGGATTCCATGGCCTTCCAGAACGTTTTCAGAAGGTCGTCGATGCTGATTGGGACTATTTTTGATCTTCCAGGTTATGTGACATATCGATGTTCGAAGGTGGTGAGTGAAAAAGCGACAGAACTTTTCTTGCTTACCTTTATATTTAAATTTAAGACCTTGTATACAGAACCTATCTACACAAGATTGATTTTCTTTGAAATTTCACTTAATTTCTTTACGGTTTCCTGACAAAAATACTTATTTATTATTTGTGACTAAAAAAAACATAATTATTTTATTACACTGAGTAGAAATAAAAGAGAGCGCGAATGAAATCCAAATTGAATAAAAACATTGTTTCTCATCAAATTTTCCATCCTCTATGTCTTTTAAAACACTTGTTAAAGCATATAAAAATATACTGTACTTACAAATCAGTTTAGTACCTTTGTTTTATGGCTGTATTTGTAGTACTTTCTTAAAACGTTTGTCTTCAAACTGTCAAATATATTATAAATCGCAGTAAATTGTGTAATCTGCTGTCACAAAAAAGTATCCTACTTTTCGATCGGTATAGAAAAACAATATTTCTCCATACTATTTTACCGTAAATTATTAATTGTCAATAAAATTTGTTACTTTTAAATGAATGATGCGAGATAATTTTACTATGATGTTTTAAAAGCTGATCATTTGCGGGGGGCAGGAAACGATTTGGGGGGCCTGGCCCCGATGCCCCCCCTAGGCTACACCCCTGATTAATTCGTCGCGGCTCTCGTCTGCGCTCCTCTGACTCCCGGGCTCTACTACCCCTTTCATTTCCAAGGAAACAATTTTATGTAGACGAAAACATGAGATTGCAGATTTCAGAGATACTTCGAAACAACAATGGCTCCAGCCAGCACGTGGAAACTCTTGAGAAAACTCAGTTGAGAAAGAACATTCTGCTGACCAAAAATCCTTAAAATCTCAAGATACAGTCTTCCGGATAATTTAAAGTAATTTTGTCAATCTAAGAAATTTCTGGAAAAGATGGGTACAAAGATTCTTACAACATTTGCTGATACAATTCTGGAATTAAAATGCTGATTTAATGGTAGTTATCTAACAGTTATATAATGGTACATTATGTAAATTCTCTTAACGTAATATTACTAGCTTGTAGTATCTGGTTTCCTAGAAAAGACTGTAATTCGTGATCAATGTAAATAATTCACATAACGCTATTCTTTCTAAACTTTGTCGAGTAATAAAATTTAATAAACACAAGTGATTATGTAAGTAAAATAAAGACAAATTACTTTTAAAAATACAATGTATCGTATCGTTACCAAGAACTAAACCCAAGTACCATCATATATATATGGCACGATCCATTATTTACACACTTTTAGGAAAGTTTACCTTACTGCATAGTGTGTCATATATGGCACGTACTTATTTCTCATCGGAATTAAGTGAAAATTCTACAATTCAAGTTTGAATTCATTTTTCAAGTTCCCATATGAGGATTTTCAATACTCATTATTTTTTCGCTGAAAGAAAACAAATCATGCGGATAGGGGTTAATGGGCATAACCACCAATCACTGATCGTTTGGCCACTACGAGGTCACTTGTTGGGAAGCAGCCGCAGATATGTTGTTTCGATATTTCGATGAAAATTACTGAAACTGTGATATGTTGTTGATGTTGTGATCCTGAGAAAAAGTCTCAATAGGCATAATCACCAATCACTGACCGTTTGACCACTACAAAGATAAAAAAAAAAAAAAAAACAGAAGGTAAGGGGATTCTAGATTTCGGGGATTTTAAATTGCTTGAAACCATGATATGTTGTAGATATTGTGATTCTGGGAAAAAGTCTCAAGAGGCAAAACCACCCATCACTGGCCGTTGGCCATTATACGGAAACATTTTTTAAACGAGCAGAAGGTAATAGTATTCTGGATTTCGGTGTAATTCCTTGAAGCTGTGATATGTTGTAGATATTATGAACCTGAGAAAAAGTCTCAATGGACGCAATCACCAATCAGTGACCATTTGGCCACTATGGGCCACATTATTTAAAACAGCAAAAGGTAAGTATTTTGGTTGAATTGGAATTTTGGTTGAATTGTATGAAATCCTGAATGGTCCTATCCCACAACCCGGAAAACGGATGGGGAGAGTAGCGGCTAAATCCAGAACATCGCTATCTTCGATTGCTTTCAAAATGTGACCTCGTAGTGGCCAAATGGTCAGTGAGTGGTAGTTGTGCCCATTAAGACTTTTGCTCAGGGTCACAGTATCTACAACATATCATGGTTTCAACGAATCTCGCCGAAATCCAGAATAGCATTACCTTCTGTTTCCAAAAAGCGATGCTGTAGTGGCCAAACGGTCAGTGATTGGTAGTTGTGCCTATTGAAACTTTTTCTCACGATCACAACACCTACAACATATCACTGTTTCTAGCAATCCCACCGGAATCCAATTTCCGTAAGGATTGTGCGGACTCCTTTGTTATTTCGAAGTGAACATTGCCTCTGCAACCCTTTTCTTGCAAAAATGGCAAAACCCGTATTTCCTACTTTGAAGTCATCTTTGCATCTGCAAAGTTTCGTTTCTTTAATGTGTCTCCTTTAATCAGGGGGACCTTTTTTTGAAAAGAGGCCCTTTGCCCCCCATAACCTATTTTCCGCAAGAAACAAACAAATACGTGTCAATTTACTTTTGGTCTAGTATATATGTGCCAAGTTTGAAGAAAATCGGATGACGAGAAACCCTTGTGAAGCTATCTCCTTTACACTTTCACTCTCTGTACTTGACGGGTTTTTGCCCCAAAGTCTTCAATTGGTATCAGAATTTATTTTCGTTTCAGGGTTAATATCGTGAGACAATCTCACGTCAGTGGAGAAGCTTTCGGACCGAGTGGTTTCAGTGTTGTTTTAGCACGTCTATGGTTGTTTGTTGGATATGTCATTGGCTTCGGTTGTGTAATCAGTAGCATCTGGATATTATTTGTTGAATACATTAATGAAGGTAAGGTGTTCTGTCATTCGACTGGAAAATAAGAATCTCTAATTAATGTTGCTCATGAGGCAAGAGTCGACACGAAAATCATATTTTTAAATTCGAGACGAGGTGAGAAATTTCTCGAGTCGTCGACAACACTACTTTATTCAAATCTGAGATCTCAGACAGTTTAGTTACATGATCAATAGTACAAAAACTATAAATTCATAAAGTGATTGTGCAAATAATGAACGTTTAAAGATATGCAAATCATTACACAATATACTCCAGTGATAAATGTAGTTTAAATCAGGGATGTGCAATTGGAGCAGAAGGTAGGCCAATCACAATGGACCTACCGGCATCGAGGACCGCGCGATACATTTTCACAAGAACTGAATAACTCTTTCTCTCTCTATGGCCTATGGAACCCGAAGGTTCAATGCTGCGTTCACAAAAGCTCTCCACTGACTTATATCCTTAGCCAACTTGATCCAGTTTCTACTTTGTATTCCTATCTCTGCGAGATCCATCTTAATATTGTCCTCCCATCTGCGCCTACGTCTCCCTAATGCTCATTTTCCGATTGAACTTCCAGTCAAGACTTTGAAATAGGGATGGCCACAAAGATCCGGTTCCGGCGGAACCGGTTCCACAAGCAACCGGTTCTCGGAGACCCGGTTTTCAGAACCGGTTCCGGGCCCGGATCCGAAAACCCAGTTCCAGAACCGGATCTTAGGAACCGGTTCCAGACCTGGATCAGAAAGCCCGGTTCCAGAATCGGATCTTAGGATCCGGTTCCAGATCTGGATGCGAAAACCCGGTTCCAGAACCGGTTCCAGACCTGGATCCGAAAGCCCCCAAAGACCCGTAAAGGAGGCACAAAGTTCATCTTCAAAAGACTGCAAAGAGAACCATGCGCTTGTGCCCTCCCCGCCCAGACCCGCTTGTGCCTCTAGAAAAAAATTTGGTCCGCCAGTGGGTGTTAGGCAAATGAGTTGGCCAGTTACCCAGTTTATTTAGCCAAATGAGAAAAGCGGCCACCGCCTGGGCGCCTGCCTATCGCTTCCACCATTTCATCTAGCACACTGTTGACAGTCTGCCAGCAGGTCGGGTTTAGCGTAGGGATGGTCACAAAGTTTCGGTTCCAGTGGAGCCGGCTCCGCGAGGAACCGGTTCTTCGATATCCGGTTTTCAGAACCGGTTCCAGACCTGGATCCGAAAACCCGGTTCCAGAACTGGATACGAAGAACCGGTTCCAGAACTGGATTCGAAGAACCGGTTCCAGAACTGGATTCGAAGAACCGGTTCCATACCTGGATACGAAAAACCGGTTCCGGAACCGGATCTTCTGGAACCGGATCCGTTCAGACTCGAAAACCGGTTCCAGCAGGAACCGGTTCTGGCCATCCCAACTTTGAAAGCGTTCCTACTTTCTTCCATTCTAGCTACATGACCTGCCCACCTAAGCCTCCTAGGCTTGATGACCCTAACAATGTTGGGTAAAACGTATAAATTATGTAGCTCCTCGTTATGAAGTTTCCGCCATTCCCTATTCCCGTTCCTTTTGGGTCCGAATATTCGTCTCAGGATCTTGTTCTCAAATACTTTCAGTCCCTCAGTCTTGTTCTTCCCTCAGAGTAAGCGACCACATTTCGCAACCATACAGAACAACAGGCATGATTATAGTTTTGTATATTTTAAGTTTCAAATTCCTCGACAGAATTCGCGACAACAACAGATTTTGAACCGAATAGTAACACGAATTCCCTGAATTTAGTCGACATTTAATTTCTTCGTGAATATGATTTTCCTCTGTTAATATTGATCCTAGATAAGTATCCACTTTATCAAAAGTTTTATTTAATATTTTAACGTATCCATAGTTTGCTGTATTACGGTCCCGACGCACTTCCGTGTATTTAGTTTTCTCTGCATTTATTTCTAAACCCATGTCCCTGCAAGCGTTTAATAAAATCTCTGCATTTCTTTCTATTGTTCTATCATCCCCTATTAAATTTACATCAGCAGCATATGCCATAACCTGCTGAATACCGTTCAACTCTAGGCCCTGGTTGCTATCTTTGATTTTCTTTATAGCGTATTCCAGACCAAAGTTGAATAATAATGGCGACAACGCATCTCCTTGTTTCTGGCAAGTTTTGACGTGAAAGTTGGTGAAGAAAACTTTTCCTACCCGGACTTTACTTTGGGATGCATTTAAACATACCTTAACTAATCTAATTAGCTTTCTCTGTATTCCAAGTTCTGTAAGAACGTTGTATAATGTTTTTCTCTTAACCGAGTAGTACACCTTTCTAAAATCAATAAATAGTTGATGTACCGGGGTATTGTATTCCCACTTCTTTTCAAGTATTTGGCGAATGGTAAATATTTGGTCGATAGTTGATCGATTTCGTCTAAGTCCGCACTGATAATCTCCAATAATTTCATCTGCGTATGGGGTCAATCTTGCTAATAGAATATTTGAAAGGATTTTATAGGATGTTGACAGAAGAGAAATGCTTCGATAATTATTACAGTCAGTTTTGTCGTCTTTCTTGTGGATTGGAACAATGATTGATTCGTTCCACTCTTATGGCAATTCTCTCTTGTTCCAGATAAGGAGAATGAGTTTGTGTATCTTGTTCCACAATTTTTCGCCTCCAGCTAAAATTAACTCAGCCGGAATTTCGTCTACAGCGGGAGATTTGTGTTTCTTTAATTTCTCTACAGCGGTTTCTACTTCTATTCGGTTGGGTTCTGGAATATACAGTTCTGCGGTGTGTATCTCCTTTTCTCCACGCACACTAGTTTTTGGTTGCGTGTTAAGCAAATCGTCAAAGAAATCTTTCCATCTATTTAAGATGCTATCCGTATCAGTGAGAACGGTTCCGTCAGCTTTCTTTAATATACCCTATATAAGCACAAGGCTGATAGCCTTTCTTAAATTCGTTGATCCCCTTATACATGTCTCTAATGTTTTTATTTTTACTATTATCTTCAAGTTCCTTAATTTTAGCTTTCAAAAAATTGCGTTTCTTTGTTCTAAACGTTTTGAAAGTTTCCCGCCTGATGTCTGCGAAATTTTGTGTAGTTATTTCATTCGGATTTTGTAGCCACCGTAATTTTGTCTGTTTTCTCTTCTCTGCTAGTTTAATGCATTCCTGGTCGAACCATGGTTTGTTCCTACATATTTCCGCGTGTCCCAGTTTCTCTTTTGCTGAAATTTTAATGCTATTTCTAATTTCAATCCAAGTATCCTCAACACTAGTGCACTCAGAATCTCCTAAAGCCGAAAATCTATTCGAAACTTCAATCTGGTATTCCTCTCTTACCTGGCTCTCTTCTAATTTCTTTAAATTAAATCTCTCCGTTTTCGGACATTGAATATTTCCTTAGGGAAGCTCATTCATCGTGCACCAATATCAAAAGAACACAAAAACTGCTATAACGGTAACTAAAATACAGTATTTACTTACCAAATTAAAAAAAAAAAGATCTACTTACCAGTCTAGTGGAAAATTTGATTCTTCATTGTTCTGAATCACTCTCTCAGTGTTCGGTAGTACACAGGAAGTTCCAAAGCGTAGGGTGTTTCCAGGGACTACATCAGTTACCCTTACCCTCTCTTTTGATTTAATGTGTTTCGAGCGCAGTTCTACCAAACAAACATGCCATCATTCTCATGTTGAAAGTAAATAAGCATAATTTTGGAATGGAAAATATTTCACATAAAAATTTTGTAGGCAGGTGTCCTTCACTGCTTCCAAAGCCATCGATTTGAAAATTGTTAGGAGTACTTTTTACGCCAATGTTGAATGTTGGTGACAAACTACTGGCGTTAACTTAATGTTTACTGAAGACACTAAATTTGACATTAAAGTCTTCAAGCAAATCTGTCAATGATCCACTTATTATAAGACCGACTAAAGTGAAGTGTTAAATGCGTTCAAAAATTAATTTCATGTAATTCAGAGTTTTCCCCTGATAATGAGACAGATAACCCTGTTGATATCTCCCAACATGTCAGGTATCATGTTGCGGAAAAATTTGGATCACCCTATATAATATAAAATTAGAACTGTATATAGAAGTGTGTTTTCTTGTATAAGTTTAGATTTTGTCGTATTTAGTGTCATAGGTTAGGTAAGTTCATAGAAATTGTAGTATATTAATTTTCGTGTCGTTTTTGTATGTTTTCCTGTGTTTTATGGTCTTCTTGTGGTAAAAATTCGTATTTCACTACTTTACATGTCTTCAGAACATTTTCCTATTGAATTTTCCAGTTAAAAGTCATCTATAAGAAATTTATAATTTTCTTCGGAAATTTTAGTAATTTCTAAATTATATATTTTCGGCCATCTTGACATAAATTCTTACAAATTCCTGTAGATCGAACATTGCTTTCTTCTACATGCATCATATGACGAAAGAAAGAATTATCAGGTGTAAAAAGTTAATTGGTCGGTACTTTTCATCTTAAACCACAATTTGCTCATCTTATTGTTGTCGAGATTTGTCAGCAAATCCCCGTAATCTTCTTGGTGAGTAAGATGTCTTGTAAAACAGCATCCATAGTGAATGACATGGTCTTTTATAATTGTGAATCTTTTCGGCAAAATATAAAAGTTTTTGGATTATTTAAGTAGAAAGACTAGTTTAGAAAAGGAGCCAAAGTGGTGAACGATGAAATTAGTTAAAAAAATATTTTTAAAAAAACTGATTGAAAAGTATACTTCAACGTATTGCGCATCGTGGCGCAATGGTATTTTGAGGTCGTATGCATACAATGACATTTTTTGGTGATTACCGTAACTCTTCACAATGAAGAGTGGTAAAAGTTTGTGTAAATGATGCGGTGATGGAAGTAGGAAGGAAAACCAGATGTGTGTAACAAATATATATGAAATTTTACGTCCAGAACTGGGAAGTTAAGTTATTCTTTCGTCCGTCCCTTGACAGATTCTGATATCCAAAGGGAAACGAAGTAATGGTCTACGAGTACGTTCGAGCTCTACAGACCTCCCCCTCAAAATGTGGAGTTAGTAAGTATGTTGAATGTTTTGAAGATGCACGAGTCAGGTTAGTGATCATAAGTGATTTCCTTCCACATTACAATTTGGCTGACAGTTTACGATTAAGTAGTGAACATTTTAGCGATGGCATCAATTTGCACTATATCTGAGTAATTTCTTCGTTCCCTACAGAGTTGCTTTTCCGGGCACGCACATGTAAACAAACAGCTTCTCTTTGGAAAAGGGGGGTATCCAAAATTAAGTATCATGTACGAATGTTGTAGTATCTTTCGTCTCAGTATACGATGTAGAAGGTAAATAAGTCCATATAGAAAATTCCTATATCACACTTTAGGCTTGCATAACATTAGATTTCTTTAAATAAGAAATACGTACCAAATGTAGTACAATAATACATACAGATGTAAATGAGAATTCGGTAGTAACGTGTTCTAAAATGCTATAGTTCATTTTTTAATTATTATTTTAGACGTTATCAAAAGAAATGAGATATGTAGTCGTGTGTACAGTTGCACCAGTTCACAGATGGTACTTGACTCGAATCCCGCCTCTGATTTTTTTTTTTAAATCAAAGTCTTGCCGTTCACCTTAAGAAATTTTTAAAAGTTAAATTAGAGAAAGTGATAGAAGATAGGCTAGGTTAAAGATGCCCGTTCACTTTCCTACACGTCCCCACTGTTTAATACAGGGATGCAAATAAGCAACAAAATTTTACTCGCCCAAGAAAAAAATATTAGCCCACATCCTGCAATAGAAATCATTTACTTACCTTCAGTATCATATTAAATACTCACCCGCATGGACGATCCACTCGCCTCGAGTGGGCGAGCGGTTATTTGCATCCCTGGTTTAATATGTGATGATCTATATAATGAGTTTTTTTGTTTTGTTTATGTATGTATTTGTGCGTAGGTTAAGTTTAGGTTAAGTTAGGGTAAGAATATAATATTGATATGTGCTGATATGTAATAAATATTTGTGTAGTAGTTGAGTATTCCTGCTTAATAAATTCGTACTGAGTAAAACATAATTTGTGTAAAAGAAGTAATGTAGCACACAAAATCAATGAGTAGGATGTCTAATTCCTTGCATTAAAAAAATACTGAGAGTTTGTTGCTGATGCGTAATAATTTGTAACAAAAGTACTTATTAGTGACGATGTAGTGGCAAGGTTGATCGATTGAAATATAAGTAAACATTCGTAGTGATGAACGCATTGATTTTCAAGGTAAAATACATTCGTAAGATTTAATACACTAAATGTAATGCTAAAAGAGAAGGTGAACATGCAGTATATAATAACCAAAGATATGCAGCAGAAGTGTACGCAATATTTATTATATATTTTTTCCTTTTTTTCTTATTCTTTCTTGAAATACCAATTAAATGAATAACAATCGAAACCTAATTTATTTCAAACAAATACAGAGAAAATGCAGTAATTTAAGGAAATCCGGGTAAATTTGAACAGAAGTGGTACAAGGGCGGATTTAGCAATAATGGTTTGTAATGATTACAAAGAAAAGGTTAACAGAAAGTGAAATGGTACAGATAATATTTGAGGGGAACCCAAAAGTAGCCATAACAACCATTCTAAATTTCTTTTCTTTCCGTCGTTGCGCAGAATTATTCAAAATTTTCACACATTACCGCTTTTCAGTTCAGCGTTCCCACATGATAGTGGAGTGCATAAATGTTTTATGGGTTACCAGACGCACCTCTGTGGGGGCCCAAACAGATCTGTGATTGGTTAAAGTTGCAATGCATTTGGGCACACTTCAATCCAGAGAAGGTGAACGTCATACAAATACACAAGTCAGATTCATAATTACATTTTTTATTTATTTCTTTGGGTAGTTACAGTTTATTGGCGACCCAGCCAGGATTATGTCTGGTTTTGGAACTCTCAAAACGTTATTTGCACCGGAAGACATCTAAGTAATGCAACGAATGTTAAAGGAATGAACATGTTGGTAAAATTATTTTATTATGAGAATAAATGAACTAATTTATGAATAACAGTGTGTTAAGTGAAACTACAGGTTAATATTTTAAAAAATCTGGATGCATGGTTAGTTTTCCTTTTCTTGAGAGTAATATGGTTACAGGTGAGTGTTTGGAAAGTAGTCTCTGGGGAACAATGTGATATAAAAGAGAATAATGGCGAGTCAGAAATCCAGTAGAGAAACTCATAAAGTGGAAGAATATATGTTTTGTAAAGAACAAATAGAAGGATATAGTGTATTCTGTGATGGATGTCGATTTTGGGTACATGCAAAATGGTATGATTTATCCAATGAGGAAGTTTCGCAATTGAATAAAAGTACAGATCCTTGGTTATGTAAAAATTGCGAGTTGAGTAAGATCTCACGGGTCAATCTTCCTGAGTCTTCGGACAATTGTGACGATTTCGATGGTCGCCCAAACGAAACCTCCTCAATTAGTGCTCGTGAAAGTACAGGTGTAGACCAAGTGCCCACTGAGACCGTGTCTTCAGTCAATATGATTGCCATGTTGGAACAGTTTGCACAAATGTTGAGTATAAATTTAGAAAAAAATTTGAACAAAGTAGAAAAGATGTAGATAAAAGATTTCGTGAGTTTGATGAAAATGTAAATGAAAATTTTGCTAAGGTTAACGACAACTTTAATGAAAAATTTGAAAAGTTCAGAATCGAGATAACTCAATCTGTTGCTGAAAAAGTAGAATCTGTGAGTAGGGACGTTGAGGAAATTCGGACGAAAGTCAAGGACCTTCAGTCCACATTCAGTGATTTTCAAGGACAGATGAACAACAGAGTATCGGAAATTGAAAAAGAGTTAAAATTGTCGGAAGATACTTTGAATCATAGATGTGATACTATTGCGAAAGAGTTATCACATCTGGAATCAGGGAAAAAGATTTCTTCCGCTTACTTGATGTGTAGGTGCAGACCTTAACTAACCGCGTTAATCATGGGGAAGTTAGTTCACGTAAAAGTTCGATCAAGCGTGTGTACACTGGTTCCGCTGAATCGGATACGTCAGATTCCGATATCCAGGTGGAAGTTTCGGTATCTTCTACTGAAGAAACTGGAGCAGACACCACGATGACGGTGTCTGTCTGCCATTCAACGACCAATGATACTGTGAATATGGGTTCAACAGTCAAAACAGGCCAAGTGACATCTATTTGTGGGAGTATTGTGCGAATGAATGAGAGAATTGGTGAAATACAGGGTGTTGTAGGAATTTCTTGTTTACCTGAGTCTAATTCTGTTGGTAATGAATCTCAAGGTTGATGCAGGGGCGGATCCAGGGGGGGACGATCGGGGCGAACGCCCCCCCAGAAGAGGAAACTTTCTTATTTTATATCGGGTGTTGCAAAATAAATGTTACAACTCTTGGGAGGTGACTCCTGTCATTGAGACAAGAAAAAAAGTTCTCTTGAACTTTTGGCTATCGGTCATAGTTTCAGATCTACAAGGTGCCGAAAACGTGGGAAAATGACTTTCGGAGGCCAATAGTTCGGAAATTATCCAACGTAAAGAGGGCGGCTAAAAAATTTACTGAAGAAGTCATACCTGCTGTATTGAATTTTGCATGTTTCACAATCCTACCATGCACGTGCAAGGGATTCCCCAAAGGAACGTAGGGCGTCCCGGATAATCTGCCAAATAAAAATTGGTCTAAATGGATATGAATTGATAGGGTTTCTACCAGGTAACAATAATTCGTTTGTGTTAAGTCGATATCTGGAACAAATACAAAACGGACACCTTCATGCCCGTTGTGTGTGGTTGCATAATTGCCAGGTACGGATGCTGGCCAACAGTGAAGTACTGAATATTAAGTGTAGCGAATTTGTACTCAAATGCTCTACAAAGACATCTGGAGTGTCGGTAGAGCACAACAGATGAAGCAGGATGATTCACATGTGTGGAAACACGTAACGAGAAATGCCCAAAAATGCACTCATACTCAGTAAACGTGAGTTCAAAGCGTCGGAAATGTAAGGATTAGCAACAAAAACATGAAAGCCAATTTACGAATAATATTCTCTCAAACCGACGTAATATGATGTGCACGGTTGCATACCAATAAGGATGCAACAACTGAGGCCAAGTTGAAATTGTATAAGAGGACTCACTAAGAAACTGGGTAAACTAAATGAATGTCTCTAGTGGGATCGCATGATCGATATTGAAATGTGGTCAATGTGTGTGCTGATATCGACATGTAGCTAATGGACAAATGTCAACATGTCCCACTACTGCTGGGACACCGTCCCACGTGGGAAAAATAGGAAAATAACTACTCGGGTCTTGAATCTGAGGCCGTGGGCTCCCAGTAGGATTGGAAATTGCGACCACGGGAGCGCTCTAGCCCTGAGGCTCGAGGGAGCCTGACTTTCTCTGTACTCATTTCTTTGAGATGTACCCACTTTGTTTGGCAAGCGCTCTTGTACAGCCTCCCGACATGCTTGTGTGTTTCATTTTGTTACTCCTACTGCACAGTTGTAAACAATCAGAGCTTGAAGACTTTTTTTTACTATTTCTCATGTCGTTTTATTTTCCATATGTATGGTGTTCCAGCTGTAGTGTTACATGTGCGAAATTGGTTCATTTTCGCCTTTTTCTTGGCATGTGCACTGTGTGTAAGATACGAATTTCTGGAGATATTTTCCTATATTTCGAGTACGTCATATGTCCCAGAAGACGTGGGACGTGATACAAGTTTGTTATTTTCACGCTCTATCAGAATTTGAACCATAGATGAAGAGATTTCTTTTCATATGTGTCGACTGTGGGACGATGTCCCAAACAAAGAGGGACATTAATACAATCATGTTCTAGTTACGTTGTACCAAAAAGTGCACTAGATGTAACAGCAGAATGTACAACGTTATTTTCCTAGTTTTCGCACGTGAGACGGTGTCACAGCAGTAGTGGGACATGTTGACATTTGTCCAATAGCTATATGTCGATATCAACACACACATTGGCCACATTTCAATGTCGGTCATGCGACCCCACTAGAGACATTCATTTAGTTTACTCAGTTTCTTAGTGAGTCCTCTTACACAATTTCAACTTGGCCTCAGTTGTTGCATCCTTATTGGTATGCAACCGTGCACATCATATTGCGTCGGCTTGAGAGAATATTATTGGTGAATTGGCTTTCATGTTCTTGACGCTAATCCTTACATTTCCGACGCTTTGAACTCCCGTTTACTGAGTATGAGTGCATTTCCGGGCATTTTTCTTTACGTGTTTCCACACATATGAATCACCCTGCTTCATCTGTTGTGCTCAACTGACACTCCAGATGTCTTTCTAGAGCATTTGAGTACAAATTCGCTACACTTAATACTCAGAACTTCACTGTTGGCCAGCATCCGTACCTGGCGATTATGCAACCACACACAACGGGCATGAAGGTGTCCGTTTTGTATTTGTTCCAGATATCGACTTAACACAAACGCATTATTGTTACCTGGTAGAAACCCTATCAATTCATATCCATTTAGACCAATTTTTATTTGGCAGATTATCCGGGACGCCCTGTGTTCCTTTGGGGAATCCCTTGCGCGTGCATGGTAGGATTGTGAAACATGCAAAATTCAATACAGCAGGTATGACTTCTTCAGTGAATATTTTACCCGCCCTCTTTACGTTGGATAGTTTCCGAACTATTGGCCTCCGAAAGTCATTTTCCACGCTTTCGGCACCTTGTTGATCTGAAACTATGACCGATAGCCGAAAGTTCAAGAGAACTTTTTTTCTTGTCTCAGTGGCAGGAGTCACCTCCCAAGAGTTGTAACACTTATTTTTCAACACCCGATATATATAAATAAAACACATCCCAGAGTTTGGAGCCCTTAAAAGTAGCAATATGACGACCCACCGCCCCCCCAGAAGTCGGTCCTGGATCCGCCCCTGGGTTGATGTAGGCTGAGTCATTCGCCTCTTATGTCTAGTCAGGTTGTTTCCAATCCGGTTTCCACGAACGTTGGAATTCCGGAGGGTGTCTACAATCATACGGTTACCTCTGCGCCAGAGACATATCATTTAGGTCAAAATTGTGTAACTTTACCCTTTTCGAAACAAAATTTGTAACAGGCAAAGAGTACCGTACTTGGTTATAACACTTTTCCGAACGCCAACTATCGGAATGAAACTTTAATAGGTAGTAGATATCAAACTTTAATTTATCTGAGATAAAAAAACCTGCCAATTTTTGCGGGTGAGTATGGTTTAGCTGGATCCTTTCTAGAAGACCTTGAACGGACTTACGAGCTGTTAGCCGTTTCAGAGCGTAATTGCCTTCGTACCGAACAATTATGGACAAGGTTCAGTGTTATCCGGACTTTGTACAGCTTTTCAAAGAAATTTTCTTGTTGAGCAATATGGGAAGAATTCAGAAAAAGTTTATCCAAGGCATGCGATACGATAAGACCAAATACCAAAGGTTCACTGATTTTGCTTATGAACATTATACAGCAATTCAAAATCCCGACGAGGCAGAACTGTTGGAAATTTTACTCGACTGTCTACCAGCCAATGAATCAAAACTTCTGAGAGCAGTGAAGAACCGAAAACCATACAACAGCTGATCCTCAAACTTACCGAAATTGAAGGTTATCCCGAGAACTCAGAGTCTGTCATTGAACGGAAATTCAAAAGACCATACGTGCGTCAAGTCAAGATTGCTAAAAAGTCAGAGAAAAACTTAAAACAGACGAAGGATTCCCCATCCCAAACAGAAGAGGAAAAAAAGAAACAAAACCAGTCGAATGACTCACAGAGTAATTCCAGTACTGATAGCAGAGGAACAAGAACCTCCTTCTGATCGAACAATTGGCGAAATGGAAATTGCCGAAATTGGGATTCGCAAGGAAGAGGCAATGGAAGACCACGTTTTAAACCGTACAGAAGGTCGATCCGCGTATATGTGTCCAATTTTGAAATAGCACTAAGCTTATGAAAATCAATGCGACCACCGTCGGTTGGCCTCAATGTGATGGCCATGTGTTCTGGCAATAGCCCTGCACCGTAACTTCCACTGTAGAATACTACGACGAAGTACAGGAAGTCTTCTCCCATTCCTCCCGGCAGGCTTTCCACAGGCCCCCGAGAGTAGTGACACGACGAGAAGAAAGTGCCCTTTTCAGTAGACCAAACCCGCAGAAATCCATGGGACTGGCATCTGGTGATTTCACTGTATATCATGAAATGGAATAGCACGAATACCGGTGTCTGTCTCCATCTGCTTCAGAAAGTTCTGGGTAGAACGAGATGTATGTGAGGAGGCCATATCTATATGCACAGACACTTGCTTTATGGCATGCCCATACAAAGGAGGCAGATCTTCTGTATAAATTGGGGTCAGTATATGTTGCTGAAAGAATGCAGAGTTGATTTTACAGTTTTTAGGGACCTGACGAATTGTTAACTTGCCCTGATAAGAGTAACCGGCGACAACCAAAAATCCTTCCGAGAAAGTTGCTTTGCAATGACGAATGAACGCACGACGGCTTTTTGCATCTCGCGAAGTGTAAGTTATCGAGCGAATTTTGCCACAATCTGATAGATACACCCATGCTTCATCTAGTGAGGCCACAAACTTTCACTTTTCCCCAGATAGATGGCGTTCATAGAGGCGCCTGCTGTTGGTCTTTCTCTCACGGCGATGGGCCGCACTTAGGTAATGTCCATGACTTTTAAAGACCCTCCGGAGGTTTAATTTCCCACTCAGGGCGCGGTTAACTGTTGACTGTGGTATATGGAGTCAAGCTGCCATCACACGTTGCGGAGGGGGATTTTCTTGTAAGGCCATTCGCCGCAACTTCTGAACTACTTGTGGAGTCACTGTGATACACGCTCGCTTCCTCGACCCCTTAGGGTGTGAATGCTTACCTGGTATGTCTTCTTTTTTATACTGCTTGATTATGTAATTGATAGTCGTCGAACCCAATGCACAACCATTTTCTTTGCACTGCTTTTAAATTTTAGAAACCGAATATTTGGCGTGGAAAAGTCCAATTACGTAGCCCTTCCAAAAACGGTTCACCTTTGGAGCCATGATGCACACGATACACAGTTTCGCTTAGCAGACGATAGAATGGACCTCCAGGTATAGCACACGCGTTTAACCACTTGGTTCGGTCGCTTCTGTGATCAGGGGTACGGGTGTAAAATTGGACACATATACGCGGATCGACCTTCTGTATAAAGGACAGATGTATCGATATGATGCAAACCCTCAGTTTAACAAACTGAGTACATCTCAGCCGTAAATGACAGGTACAGGAATTTCTGGTGGAACGCAGACCTATCCGGTGTGTGCTTCAGATGTTCCTCCTTGATGAGGGGCAGTACCCAACACTGCGCCTCTCCAGGCGGTTCACATGACTACGACAGCGGGTTCGTTTCCGTCTTATTAGCAGTTTGTGCCAACCGTAGTTCGGAACAAAACACGAATGGAATTGGAAATAAATCTCGCAGTTTCTAAAGAATACAAGTGTATGAAAAAATAAAAAAAGCAAGAAAAAGAACAAAAAAAATACGTAGATGTATGGATTAGATATAAGGAGTAGATGTAAGTATTTTAAATGTTTTGTCTTTATCGTATGTAAAAAAAAATATTATCTTATCAGTGCAATTTTCTTTCTGAGGCACCCGAAAGATGATACCTCCCAACATGTCAGGTATGACGGATTGGATTCGATATTTGTAATATGAATGAACTGACCAAATTTGGTTTTAATCCATTCGCATTTAGGGAAGTTACTGTATCCACTATATACAAGAGATGGATTCTACTATTATAGAAATTGATGGATATTGTGAGATCTCCGGAATACATATATTAAAAATCCCACACAAGCTTATTACAAACTAAAAATTTTAAGGGAGTTACTGGCAAGAAGATGTGATAAAATGGGAACCGTGATAGAAAATAGGTTGAGAACCACTTGTATACATTATAGCATGTACGATAGGATATACGAGCAAATAAATAACGTTAGGTTTGCTTTACAAAAGAGTTTCTATCGATTTCATAACGGATCATATTGGGAATACTCTGTTCTCAATATGGCCCAACTGCAACTTTTTACTCATTAGTTTATAACATTTTAATGAGTCAGTTTTTAAAAGCAATTATATTGTTTTCAGTTTCACAAATTGTCTCTCTCTAAATGATAGGATATTCATATTGCCCCAAAAATAACAGAACATGGTGAAAATATTAAATAAATTAAGATAAGCCTAATCCGCGGACGTACCTATTTGAAGTGAAAAATCTAAATAGCAAATTGCATGTCTCTGACCTTAAAAGATTCTAAGATATAAATACATTATTATAATAATTGTTTCCCCTATCCCCCTCTTCCTCGTTGAATTTCCAAAAACCCTTTTCCTAGTGGTACTTTACGTCACAAATCCTATACACTGTCTAAATTTTAAGTTTCTAGCTTAAACAGCGTGGCCAAGGAGTTGATCAGTCAATCAGTCAGAATTTACTTTAAGAAATTTATTTTTTGTAACTGTGAAAAGATGTAAATTTTATAAAATTGTTTTTGCTCTTATATATATCATCGTTATAATAGCAGCGATGAAGATGCTCCTCCATTTCTTAAACTACTTTACATCTATGTTTCACATAAGCAAGTATATATGATTACAATGATTCATGTGTAAGTATTACTGAAAAGTCCATCTTGATTGTGCGAAGTGTGTATAACAAAAAAAAAAGTATTAAAATATCCATCAGTTTAATTCGCTTGTGTAGGTATCTGTAGACTAACATTCAAATATATACACTGCTCCACAAAACTGAAGCAACCCGAGAGAACGTGGTATAAGTGACGTGTGGGGCCCATTCAAGACTGGTTAGTGGCATGCACATACGCAGAGACACACAGACAAGGCGAGCACCCACTCTATCGCATAAGCAGCACCGTTGCAAGCGCAGTGAACAAATTATGCCATGAGGCGTACACCACAGCCCAGTAGTGTCCGAGGCTCCAAGCATTGAGTTAGTGGTTCTTGTGTGGGATACACACCTTGCAATAGCTGGTAGACAACATTTGAGTGACTTTGACCGCAGGCAAATAATTGGGCGGTTGGAATTGGGCCAATCGCAAGTGGAAGTGGCGCAGGAATTCACCGTGAACAAGAGTGTTGTGTCGAGGCTGTGGAGTCACTTCCAAAATGGAGGTGAAGTCAGTAGACGTCATGGAGGAGGCCGTCCGAAGAAGACGTCGGCCGTCGACGACCGATTTCTCACAATTTCTGCCAAACGTAACCGTCAAACTTCATGCTCTCAACCGGCCAATGAGTTGTTTCAGGCTACAGTACAACGCGTGAGTCATTAAACTGTTCGTCGGCGGCTCAATAGAATAGGACTGTATGCAAGAAGGCCTATGCTGTGTGTGAAATTGAAACTGGTACACAAACGTGCGAGTTACACATGGTGTCAGGAACATGTTGCATGGAAGGAACATCAGTGGGCACGTGTCATGTTCTCCGATGAGTCGAGATCCAGTCTGTCGTCAGATTCTGGTCAGACTTTAGTGTGGAGAGAGCCAGGAAGACGCTATTATCCAAACTTCATTGCTGAACGGCCGTCCTATAGCGGTGATTCCATTATGGTGTGGGGTGGAACTATGCTGGATGGGAAAACGGACCTCCATATTGTGCAACATGGCACTTTGACAGCACAACGGTACCGGGATGAAATTCTCAATACACATGTGCGCAATTTCCGCGGAGCATTTGGCCAAGACTTCCTGTTCATGGTTGACAATGCCCGCCCACACCATGCACATCTTGTGTCCGAGTATATGAAGAGCGAAGACATTACACGTATTGCATGGCTTGCATATTCGCCGGACTTGAATCCCATCGAGCATGTGTGGGGTGCTCCTGGGCGGCGAATAGCGCAGCGTAGTCCACCAACACGCACTCTCCCTGACCTGCAAACAACTCTCCTCGAGAAGTGACGCCATTTGCCGCAAGACTTGATCAACACTCTGATTTGCAGCATGGAGGCCAGATGTCGTGCCTGTATAGCTGTTCGTGGTAGTCACACGCCATATTGACTGCCTATGCCTTCGCACAATCCAGCTTCACCTGTTGAGGTATCGTTGTGCTGAACTTTTTGGCCACTCTGTACATCCTAACTGTATTGTTCGTCTTCACTTGTGTTGCATTGTGCATCTGGACCGTCTGTTTGTTCATTATACTTGGTGCAGTGATCGTGTCGTTTTATTTTCTGTCACTTTCTTCGAGTTGCTTAAGTTTTGTGGAGCAGTGTAGTTAATATGCTACTATTAATTACTCTAAGTTTTAAATATTGTTCTATTCTTTGCTACAAGAAGATTTGTTTCCTTTTCTCTTAGGAATCGATATGATACCAGGACTGCAGCTTTTCTTACAAAATTTATGTATTTTTACGTCATCAATGATATACAAGTTCGGAATTAAGGAAGAGGAATTCTAGTATAATTTCTGTATGTTGTTGTTTGTTTAATGTACATTTTAACTTAATCCTTTAATTATGCTAGAAGTTACGTTGCATAATTTGTTTTAACGTCTTGTAATTACAATTTAATAAAATATAATGACTATACAACCTTAGCTCCTTTTATTTCCATAAATTTACTTTGTACTTTTTGGGTATCGTTTTTGTGAAGTAATTTCAAATTATATCAAGTGAGAGAGATATTCTTCTTTCTTCCTGGGTTAGCAATCTGTCGATTCGTTAGATCCATCTTTCCATTCAACCAAAATGTTCATTTTATTGTGGCTTTCCTTACCTGTATCTTGATTTGTTCCGAATACGTATTTCAATCGCGGCCATGTTTCCTTCTGCTATTCCCTCCCTAACCAATAGCGTGATCCTTCATGTTTCGCAATATGTTCAGTCATAATGTCTCTTCTTTTCGGCAGTTGTCAGTATATTCCTTAAATTGTTAAGAAAATATAGGGTGAGTCAAAAGTCCTTGGACACCTGCATAAGTTCGAAAATCGACTGGAAAAGTAAAAAGTGATGATGGAAACAGAGGTTTGATCAGGGGCCACAACTTTTGGAGTTATGTCATTCATGGTTGCCATCTTGAAATCCGCCATTTTAAATTCAAGTCAATTTTTTAAATGGAAACGGGGTGTATGAAACATCAAATAACACTAGTTTGAGCTCAGAAATTTAGTGGTGTAATTTTTTTTTTTTTTTTCTATCTTGTGCAGTTTAGAAGTTATTAATGTTCAAAGGTGGGAAATTACCTTGATACTGACCCAGTTCTCTCTTTGTTCCAGGTGATCTAAAATGGGTCTGACACGTGAACAGAAGATCGAAATCATCCTTATATCAGGGGAACACAGCTACCGAACAATAGCAGCTGACTACAACAGACGGCACCCATACAGAGAACCGCTATCGCACAGCACGGTGGTTCACGTGATCACCAAATTCCGGGAGACGGGCTCTGTTCAAGATAGGGCACGTAGTGGGCGACCAAAGACTGCCACCAATGAGGAAACTGCAACGGCGATTGTTGCGTCGTTTGTGAAAAGTCCTAAACGAAGTACCCGTCGTGTGTCTCTAGCATGTCCAATAAGCCAATCCTTCGTTGTTCGGATATTGCACGCGAATCAGTGGCATCTTTACAAGCTGCACATGCAACATAAACTGAACGAGGATTACCCTGATCGCCGGTTGGAGTTCTGCATGTGGGCTACTGAATAACACGAACTAGATCCTGCATTTGCCAAGGGCATACTGTTCAGCGGCGAGGCGTATTTCACTTGGAAGGGGGAGGTTAATCGACATAATTGTCGATACTGGTGTAACGCAAATCCGAACTGGGTTGACCCGAGTCGAGAACATAGTCCAGCGAAGGTGATGGTGTGGTGTGGCATATGGGACACCCGCATCATTAGGCCATTTTTCATTTACAACACAATAACTGCACCACAGTATCTGGTGCTGCTGCAGGACCTTGTGTCCCTGCCACACAGAACGCTGACGGCATTTTCCCATCTTATTTTCAGCACGATGGAGCCCCTCCACACTATAGACTTGGTGTCCGTGAATGGTTGGATGAACAACTGCCAGGGAAGTGGATTGGTCGCCGTGGTCCCGTGGAGTGGCCGCCCAGATCCCCTGACTTAACGCCCCTTGATTTTCACATATGGGGACATCTTAAGGAAATAGTGTATGCTGAGACAATCCGTGATTTGAGACACGTGGAGGAACGCATCCAACAAGCCTGTGACCAAATTTCAGGAGACATTCTCCTCCGTGTGCAGTCAGAATGGTTGCGGCGACTACAGTTGTGCATTGCACGGGATGGACAACACGTAGAACATGTGTTGCAGAATTCAGTATCAAGGTAATTTCCCACCTTTGAACTTCTAAACTGTACAAGATAAAAAAAATTACACCACTAAATTTCTGAGCTCAAACTAGTGTTATTTGATGTGTCATACATCCCCCTTCACATTAAAAAAATGACTTGAATCCAAATAGCGGATTTCAAGATGGCGGCCATGAATGACATACACTCCAAAAGTTGCGGCCCCTCATCAAACCTCTGTTCCCATCATCACTTTTTACTTTTCCCGTCGATTTTCAAACTTATGCAGGTGTCCAAGGACTTTTGACTCACCCTGTAGTAATATAATAATTAAAATAATATATTAATTTATACTATTTAAATTACAATGTTGAGTGAGTAAGTGATTAAATATGACTGTATCCATGGTCCATGTATTCTCAATCTATGCATCCAATATCCAATATTGAATCACCAAAATTCATTCCTTTACTCTTAACTAGGCCTAAACGAACTATCTAAAGCCAAACATATTCCACACTTAGTTTCAAATACATTTATTACTGATTGACAGTGTAGGATTTACGTATAAGCTAAACAAGCTATAGCTGAGGGCCTCACACCCTTGGGATAGGGGACAAAAAAGTTAAAGAAAAAATTGGCCATAATGTAATATCAAAATCATATAAAAAGCAAATATAATAAAACGCACATACAACAATGGTGTTTTGTATTATGTACTAGTTTGTTATGAATGTGTACGTTTTCCAGTTGGGCTTGTAATAGGATACCGCAAATTTTTGCAAAAAAAAAAAAAAAAAATCATATCAATTATGTGCAAATTCTCATTGCTTACCATTAATTAACCTAAAAACACCTGTTACAGTAATTTTACAGCAACAGTGTTCCAAGGGCCGCATTTCTGTCAAAAAAGCACCCATTTTAAGGACTAGCGTTAAAAAGCCTTTTCATATGGCAATACTGCATCAACCTTGTCACATTTTGCACCGGTGGATAAATGTTGATGCATACTGTACATGTACATAGGAGTCCGCAGGAAATCAGTTTTCTGTACCCGCAGGAAATCAGTTTTCAGCAGCTGAATACAAGGGCGCCCATCAGTGGGGACAAGATGGGGCGCTTGCCCCCCCCAAAGAGGAAATTGTACTTGGGAATATCGAAAACCCAATAGCATTTTTACATTAGTAACAGCAAAATTTGAAACTATATTTGAAACGTCGTTTATACTTGACCCTCCCTTGGAAACCACAACATGGGCGCCCTTGCCTGAATATTGATTTTCTTCATTTTGCACTTTTTTTTTTTTACTTTACACTTACAGTAATTTCTTTCGTTACTACACAAAAACGTTACAAGTTCCAGCATTGGTCATGATCTTGAAAACATCTACACAGAACATGCTTACATTTGTCTCAAGTCTCAGGTCTTTATCATTCTTAGATCAAAAGATATACGCAATCAAACTCTGGATTGCACAACTTTACGGACACACTGTACTAGTGTCGGTTTTTAAGTTATTTTAATTTCATATTTTCAGTTTAGAAAAAAGATTCATCAAATAATAATTTAATTTTACATACGCATCATGAAAAGTATCTGCTGTCTACAATTTCTATGTAGTTTCATCCAAAAGATATTAAAATATGCAGACTAGTTTGTATTAGGCATTTCAGTCGACACATGTTAGAGTACTTCAATTTGCCCTTGTACGTAATATGCAATTAAATGGAATTAGGAACTTACATTAAATGGAATTGCTTGAAACCGTGATATGTTGTAGATATTGTGTTCCTGAGAAAAAGTCTCAATGGGCACAATCACATATCACTGACCGTTTGGCCACTACAGGACCACTTTTTTGAAAAGAGCCTAAGGTAACGACATTCTGGATTTCGGTAAAAAATGACTAAAACCGTGATATGTTGTATATATTGTGATCCTGTAAAAAAGTCTTAATAGGCATAACCACTAATCACTGATCGTTTGGCCACTACGAGGCCACTTTTCTGTAAAGCAGCCGAAGATAGTGATATTCTGGATTTCGATGAAAATGACTGAAACTGTGATATATATTGTAGATATTGTGATCCTGAGAAAAAGTCTCAATAAGCACAACCACCAATCAGTGACCATTTGGCCAGTACAGGACTACCTTTTTACAAAGAGCTGAAGGTAACGGTATTCTGGATTTCGGTAGATTTGCTTGAAACAGTAATATGTTGTAGATATTGTGATCCTGAGAAAAAGAATCAAGAGGCACAACCACCCATCACTGAGCGTTTGGCAACTACGGGGCCACATTTTTTAGAACAGCAGAAGGTAAGTGTACTCTGAAATTTTGGTAGAATTGTATAAAATTCTGAAAAGTCGTAGCCCACAATCCGGAAAAGAGATGGAGAGAGTAGCGGCAAACATCATTTAAGCATAGGCAACATTCAGGTGTTCATCTTCCGGAACAAAGGAAAACCCTGGAAAGGCCTAAACATTTTTTCTCAGGATCACGGCATCTATAACATATCACAGTTTCATTCACTTTCACAGAAATCCAGAACACCACTATCTTCGGTTGCTTTCAATAAAGTGGCCTCGTAGTGACCAAACGGACAATGAGTGATAATTGTATCCATTAAGACTTTTCCTCAGAGTCACAATATCTACAACATATTACTGTTTCAAGCAAATCTACCGAAATCCAGAATACCGTTACCTTCAGCTCTTTGTAAAAAGGTGGTCCTGTAATGGTCAAATGGTCACTGATTGGTGGTTGTGCTTATTGAGACTTTTTCTCAGGATCACAACATCTACAATACATATCACAGTTTCAGTCATTTTCATCAAAATCCAGAATATCACTATCTTCGGCTGCTTTACAGAAAAGTGGCCTCGTAGTGGCCAAACGATCAGTGATTAGTGGTTATGCCTATTAAGACTTTTTCACAGGATCACAATATATACAACATATCACGGTTTTAGTCATTTATACCGAAATTCAGAGTGTCGTTATCTTCGGCTTTTTTCAAAAAAGTGGCCCTGCAGTGGCCAAACGGTCAGCGATATGTGGTTGTGCCCATTAAGAATTTTTCTCAGGGACACAATATCTACAACATATCATGGTTTTAAGCAATTCCACCGAAATCCAATTTCCGTAAGGAGTGTGCGGAGTCCTTTGTCGTTTCGAAGGGGGCCATTGACGTCTACAACCCTTTTCTCGCAAAAACGACAAAACCCGTATTTCCTACTTTGAAGTTATTTTTGCGTCGGCCGAGTTTAGTTTCTTTAATGTGGCCCTTTAAATCAAGGGGACCCTTTTTTGAAAAGGGCCCCTTTGATCCCCTTAACTTATTTTGCGAAAGCAACAAAAAATAAGAGTCGATTTATTTTAGATCTAGTATATATGTGCCAAGTTTGAAGAAAATCGGATGAAGAGAAAACCTTGTGAAGCTTTACTCTTGACTTTTTGGACTTGACGGGTTTTTGCCCCAAAGTCTTCATATATATTGTAGTTTTTTTTAACTTTTTATTTATTTATTTATTTATTTGCCTTTTGATCTTAGTTATTGATGGAGAGAATGAAGGCGCAATTAGCCTACTTACCGCACAAAATGTTGATATCTATGGTACAATCAGTTGCAAAAGAATATATCAATAATAAAGTTGTCTTTGAATAACCTTCGAACAAATTGTTGAAATAGAGTGGTTTTCTTTGACTAAAGATAAAATACAGTACAACCCCTCAAATCCGAACCCCGGAAATCCGAAAACCCGGCAAATCCGAACACGTTCTCAGGAGAAAAAAAAAATATCTACAACTGGAAAATGAAAACAAAATAGATTTAATCACACAAATTTAGTTTTTTTAAAGGTTTTAACATTTTTAGACTTAATGCTTATTCAAAATCATTATCTAATTATATTCTTACAAGAATACAGTTATAGATATGTGACAATCATTTTGGACATGAGTGTACACCCGCCAGTCAAGGTCACTGCCCTTTCGACCACTGGACCACCCTGTCTAACCTCAGTCGTTGTTTTACCGCAAATTCAGTGACGAAATAAGTACGTAATATTATTTCCCGGGTAATCCGAACCCCTCGAAATCCGAACAGGCTTCAGCCCCAATTAGTTCGGATTTGAGGGGTTGTACTGTAATTATCTTTATATGACACAATGCCGTATTTAAATTGGTCACTTGTACCACAGATTTAAACTTCCAAATTATGCTATGCGTAAGCATCACCATCATCATCATCATCATAGGTATTCTGCCATTATTGGTAGGTTACTTGTCGCAACTGAGAAACATCCATGCATAACCGTCTTCCACTAATCTCTTTGGTTCACGTACGACTTTTACTTTAAATATTATCAACTAACTGTAGCCTAGCCTGTATCGCCATCACCCTGTTTTCCCTGTTACCGTACTTTCTAGCACGTTCCTCGTTCTATAATCCTTCTTAAGTCATTGTCCTAAGCAGTTTCTCATTTTTCTTTTCAATTACTACATCTAAAATTGTATATAGTGCAGTAAATGGAGCTCAAATTTTAATGAAGAAAAGAACAAATTAGTAACAAGCTGAAAATTGGTACTGATGTTGGGAATGATGTTCTAAACAACATACTAAAAGTTTCCTGAAATCCCACGTGACCTTCGCCGCCATATTGGAAAATGGCCGCCGGAAGTGTCAAATTAACAATACCCAGATAAAAAATAGCAATAACTTATCTTCGCTATGGATAAACATAAAAAGATAAACTTAGTGTCGTTTTATAGAACATAGATAACAATATTTGTATAGTGTAACAACTTTTCATAAAACGCATACTTTTAGAAATATTTAGTTCTAAATTCTAAAATTCCGAAAACTACCGTCAAACTAATTTAAAATGTTATTGAACTTAGGTGGTAATTATTACCAAGTTAAAATTTGACATAGATGTTGGCAAAGATTATTTAAATGACATAATAAAAATCCCTCAACTTCTTCGTTCGCCATATTGGAGAATGTCCAAATGTCCCAAGTAATTGAAAGATGATATTTTGTTAAGTGAAATACAAAATCTGGACCGGGCTAAATATTTGAGAAACTTTAAATGCAGTCGATCCGGAATCAATTGAGATCAACATTGTTTGGAGGGGTGAAACATTATGACTTGTTTAAGGTTGTCGTCCTCCATCTTGATGGCCGCCATCTTGGAATCAACTTGTTTATTTTAAATAGAAACATGGTCGTGTGACATATTAAATAACACCCTCGTTCGAAGACAGACCCAGCGGTAAGGTTATTTTTCCAAGCCCTGCAACGTTTTTGAAGTTGTCAATAGATTTAGGATATGTTATGTGTGAAAGCTGTGAAATGTGCTGTGCCAAGTTTGGAATTGAAGAATAAAGATAAAGTAAAAAACAAACTTTGTAACATCTCACATGACGTATTCATTAATACTAGGAAAAGAGAGAGCTAACACACATAAGACAATTACAATCACATGACATGTTCAGCAAGTTCACCGTTCTGTTCTATGCATATCCTTAACCGTAAGGGAGAGGAAAGCACTGTCTAAATTTTTACTTCCCAACTTGAAATACGAGGGTAAGTCAACTGAAAACCATAAAAGTAGAAATAAAAATCCGCATATGGCGCCAGTGAGCTGTAAGTTGGCATGCCTATTTGCGATAGTATACCGGATGCCTCCTAGGTGGCAGCAGCCGGCAGATGCACAAACACCGGCGCAACAACAGTTCCAAAATGGCAGCCACACTAGCCACATGCACCAGCGAGGAGCAGCGTTCTTTGATTCGGTTTTTGCGAAGTGAAGGTGTGAAACCGATTGACATTTTTAGGCGAATGAAGGTTCAGTATGGAGATGCGTATTTGTCACAGCCACAAATCTATGAATGGTGCCGGAAATTTGCAAATGGTGTTACGTCTGTGGCCGATGCTCCACGCCCCGGCCAGGCTCGGCGCGTAGTGACTCCAGAGACCATTGCAGCCGTTGAAGCCATCGTTTTGGAAAACCGCCGTGTGACAATAGACGAAATTGCAGCATGTGTACACATGAGTCATGGATCGGCACATCATATTGTGAATGATGTTCTCCAGTTTCATAAGGTGTCTGCAAGATGGGTGCCCCGACAACTGACGCCTGAACTGAAACAGCGACGTGTTGATGCGTGCAAAGATCTTTTGTGGCGTGCTGAACGTGACGATAATGCCTTCCTGTCACGAAACGTCACTGGTGACGAAACATGAGTGCATTACCATCAGCCTGAAACAAAGCGAGCGAGCAAGGAGTGGCTCCACTCCTCATTACCGAAACCCAAAAAGTTTCGGACACAGCCGTCTGCAGGGAAGGTTATGCTGACCCTCTTTTGGGACGAAAAGGGCATCATCTTGGAACACTACACGCCACGAGGAACCTCTGTGACGAGTGCTACGTACTCGGACCTCCTAAAAAATCATCTCCGGCCTGCCATCAAAACGAAACGACGTGGATTGCTGTCAGCCGGTGTGCTGCTGCAACACGACAATGCACGGCCCCATACGGCGCGTGCAACGGTTGGGACCATCACAGACCTGAAATTTGAATGCCTCCCACATCCCCCTTACTCGCCAGACCTCGCACCGAACTATTTCCATCTGTTTGGTCCGCTCAAAGAAGCAATGGGTGGCAGGAAGTTCCACTCCGATGAAGAGGTACGCAACGCGGTGCACGAGTGGTTGCGCCGTCACCCAAAAGACTTTTTTTCTGCAGGTATTCAGGCTCTTCCGAAGCGCTGGCGGACTTGCATTGAACGAGGAGGGGACTATGTTGAAAAGTGATTTACTTCTGTACCCTGTGTGACCAATAAATAATATTAAAAAATATATATATATGGTTTTCATTTGACTCCTCCTCGTATTAGAAAATTTCCTAGTTCTCGAAAGCTAATTGGAAAATTATAATTTGTTGCTGTCTAATTTTCCTCTACAGGAATTTAATTTTATATCTCAATGTGCAGTTAAATATAGTGGAAAATTTTCCACCTAAGATCAATATACATAATATCCAAAACTGTCCGGCTTATGAAAGTTTTTCCACTTGTTTCTACATCGTAATGAAAATTTTCCAATTCATGAAAATTACTTTCACTTGTTTCTACAGAGCAATAAAACTTTCCGATTCACAAAAAGTTGTTTCACTTTTTGCTTCAAAATGATGAAAGTTTTTCGACTCATAAAAAGTTTTTCAATTTTTCCATAGAAGACGGAAAATGTTTCGATTCATGAAAAAATGTTTCACTTGTTGCTACACAGTACTGAAAATTGTCTAAGCCATGGAAATTTTCAGATTCTTTAAACGATCTTTCACTTTTTAACAATTTGTTTAGAACGGAAAATTTTCCGGAAAAATATAGAAGAAAATTTTCCACCTCACATCATCGTTAAACAACGATGTAAGAATAAGTGGAGCATGTATTTATGAATCAGAAAATTTTCATCACTGAACACAACTGATAGAAATATGCAAAAAAAGAAAAGAAGATTTCATAGTAGCATTTATTGATATTGAAAAGGCGTATGATACAGTCAAGAGAAAGATATTATGGGAAGTAATGGAAAACTTAGGAATATCAAAGAAATTTATTATGCTCCTTAAGGAAATATATAAGGATAACAAATACAGATATGAAATGGGAAACATAAAATCAAAATGGATAGACAGTAACAAAGGTTTGAAACAAGGATGTCCTCTATCACCAGTTCTATTCATGATATACATACACGAAGTGGAAGAAGCATTGACCAAAACGAACAGAGGGATAGAATTAAGATTGCAAGGAAAAGAAAAAGTCAGAAGAATCCCTGGCACTCTATTTGCAGACGAGGTAGCATTGATGAGTAATAATATTGAAGACATTGAGGAAATGTTAGAAACAGTAGTTAGGAAAGGAGAAGAAAGTGGTTTAAAAATAAATGAAGAAAAAACCAAGTTCATGGTTTTTAGTGGAGACATAGAAGGTCAAAATATAAAAGCAGGAAACATAGTAATAAACAGAACTGAAAAAATAGAATTTTTAGAAATTACACTTGAAGAAGGAGAACAATACTTACTTGAACACGAAAAAAACTGAAAAATAAACTACAAAAATATACAGCAATTATAAAAAATAAATCAATGTAGTCATACAACAGATATGAGGTGTCAAGAATACTATGGAAACAAGTAGCAGTACCGGCGCTAACATATTCAAATGAAGTAATAACTTTAATGGATAAAACCAGGAATATTTTACAACAAGAACAAAATCAAATAGGAAGGTTTGCCCTAGGAGCAAATAAATTAAGTGCAAATGTAGCAATAACAGGAGAGATGGGGTGCATGAGGCTACTAAACATATGAGAAAAGGGGAGAACACAAAATGGTTTAGGAGAGTTAGGAAATTAGAAAGAAAATATGATCAAACTACCCGCTGGCACAGAAAAGAGAATTATAAAAATTGGGAAAAAATCACCGAAAAACAATTAAAGAGAAAGCGCAGGAAAAGTAGTATGAAGAAGCAGTCAAGAAGAGCAGTTTGAAAGGAATACACACATATAAAAAGCGTTATGAGAAAATAAATTATATGGACAATGATTTACGGAGCATTTTACTTTTCAAAGCCAGGTCAGGGAGCCTTGAAATAGGGGTAAGATTGAAAAAATTTAAAGAAGTGAACGAAAAATGTCAACTATGTTTTAAAGAAGATGGAACACTAGAACACTTATTGTTAAAATATGAAGAGACCTCAAAAATAAGGAGAACATGGAAATGGAACGATGACATGAAAAAGGAAGGGAATTTGGTTAAATTAGATTGGAGATTAGGCTTTAATGTAAATAGAAAGGAATGTTGTAGACACCAGGGTCTTACCCTCTTTTTCTCTTGTTTGGTCCCCTTAAGGGCCCTCATCCTCCTTTGTTCTTTCTTTTAATGCATTTCATCATTTTAGCAATACTCATACACTTGCCAATCACATGTCTGTCATGTGCTGAATTGCTTATCCACTTAAACTATCATTCAATGTGACTATAAGTTATCGTAAAGGGAGCATGTAATTTTCCATCAAAGGAAACCACGTTAACATCCAACTCAAATCGCATGACAGCTCCAAAGTTCATGATAACTCCAGTAATTGCAAAGCAGAGAAGGAACTAGAACAATTACAAAAAACTTGTGTCAAGTCATGGATGTGCACTCAAAGCGGCCTACGTCACATCTTGGCAATACTATCCCCCTATTATAAACGCACTACGCCCTTATATTGGGTCAGTCTCTAGCATTCGTAGACATCCGCTAAGTATTCTGCGTATTGGGGCCGCTGCCGCCGTCGCCTCCACTGCCAGTCATCATTAACAATAGGAGCTACCAGTATCGCTCAGGTTGTATTGTTTACTTTCTAATTCTTTCTGAACTTTGCAAGTATCGTCTTCTCCATTGCCACATACATACTCCGTGTTCAAGATGTGTTCGCAGCCCGCTTTGGGATTTTTCTAAGATTTGTAACTGTTGAATATTTTACCCACCTTATCTTATTCTTAGTATTTGGGACTGTAGTAGTGAGAACTGTATTATGTTTAGACTCCAATAAACTAGTAGTAGCAGAGGACAATTGAGTCTTCAGTCATTTCATAAAAAATTACTCGAATCCCTTCTTCGAAGAGTTACCCGTAGCAGAGGCCGGACGCTCGGCACATCCTACCAATGCCCCTGCTACAAAAGGAACTAAGTGAGAAAGAAATGAAAAAAAAAAAAAAAGAACTTCTTGAATTTTGGTGGAAACAGAAAATGGAAAGTGTTGAATGAAAAAAGAGCAATATGTGCAGGGGTGTAGCCAGCAGGTTTCTGTAGGAGGGGCCCGTCGTTTTTGAAGGGGGGCCAGATACAATCTACAAAAGAAAATGTGTTGCAGCTATTGTTTTTGAAGCTTGAAAAAACTGGAAGATTTTGGTTTCCTTCCGGAAAACTAAAAACACTGTTTTTAGCTTTATTATTATTATTATTATTATTATTATTATTATTATTATTATTATTATTATTATTTATTATTATTATTATTATTATTATTATTATTATTATTATTATTATTATTATTATTATTATTATTATTATTATTATTATTATTAGTTTTTTCATAAATTATATTACAGGTAGTTTTTATTATGTTTAACCAAGAACTACTGCCCCCGGACCAAACATTGTACCTTTGTGCATAACTATTTCAATACACAGAACCTATCTATAAAGGTAACAAAGAAAGTTCTATCGCTTTCTCACCCCCCATCTTCGAACATTTATATGTCACATAACATGTACCTGGAAGATCAAGAATAGATCGATAACCTTCTGCAAATGTTTTCGAAGGCCATGGATTCCATCGCGGTAGAGGTTGGTGGGCCGTGAAGCGAAGAAGGTATCAAGTGCATTTTGCACCTCTACTAGGGATTTGAGCTGGCATCCTTTAAGGTGATTGTCCAAGGAAGGAAATAGATAATAATCGGACGGTGCAATGTCCACGGAGTATGGCGGATGCGTGGGTGTTTCCTATCCAAGGTGTAAAATGTTGTCCCGGGTCATCCTAGCCATGTGGGGCTTAGCGCTGTTCTGTAACATAAGGACCCCTTTGGGATCTAGAAGTGCTGGCTCCAGAGTTTTGAGTGTTTCTTGAACACGGCTCAACTGCTGACAGTACACAGTTGCATTGATGCTATGACCAGCTGGTAGCAGTTCCCGATTCACGATGCCGCGCGCAGTTCATCAACGCACAGGAGGACTTTCTTTTGGTGTAGTGCTGGTTTCGGCTGTGTTGGTACCGTTCATGGGATGCTAACCAATTATGACGGTGGCTTGGAACTTCGTACAGGACCCACTTCTGATCACATGCCAACACCCTCTCCAGAAATGGCTCCTTCCTCAGACGAGACAGCGAGAAACCCAGGTGTCTGCTTGCGTTGCCTTTTGACCCGGAGTCAAGTTATGTGGGATCCATCGACCCAACTTCTAATGTTTATTCAGAAGATGCTGCCGAATGGTTTCGCCACTCACACTGACTTGTCCCCATGCCGTAAGCATTGGTGGACCACAAATGGGCAATTAGCGACATCTCGCCAAACATTGGCGACGCCGCAGCGACGATCCCCGGTGGCCCCTCTTCCGTTTTGAAAATTATACCACCAGCGGCAGAGACGCGACAAAACGCCAATGAATCACAAAATTACTCCCTCAAAACATGTTAAATCGGCTATATGTGTGATTTCTTTACATTAAGGTGAGAAAAAAACACCACTAAAAACAAGTGTTAAAAAAGTTACTCGAACCACGAACCTTATGATTACTAGGCGAGTGTTCTTCCTACTTCGGTACGAAGGCGATGAAGGAAACGTCGCTTGTAAAGGGATAAATCGTTAAGATCTTTTTAATTTGGTCAATCAGTGTGCTCCTTTAACCGTGTATATTCGACGATAACTGTTTGGGATTAGATAAAATGTGTTCGCCATGTAATTTTATAACAAAATGACGCGTGTCTATTTACTTTATTTCATAGTTCTCGCATACTCACTTTCTAATGATCGACGACAGTTGCCATCTAAATTCATACAATTATCACACTCAAGATTTTTCACTTCATGATGTTGAGGCAGAGGTAATTCTTGACCCTCGGAGCTCACTTTAGGAACAATTCCTCAGGAAAAAATAATACATAATAATAGCCGCATACACATGACTGCCGATAGTACGTGTTGGTCCCTTCGCGATTCTCCGCGAAGAATCTAAGGAGCGCGGACCAAAACTAAGGTCTCGCTGCTACGCGGTGGTAACTTCAACACCCCGACTAGAGATATATGTTTCGACTCGACGAAACCCTGCCGCCAGGGGGACACTAGCGGCAATACTTAGACGCGTCGCTATAGCGACGATCGACATTTACCGCATGTGGGCCACTAGGTGTTGGCGACGTTTATGGCATGAGGGTAGTGCAGTTCGTCACATGTCTGGCAACTGTTCGGCTCAATTTCTGTCTGAAGATCTACATTTTGTATATGTCTTGGTCTTCCGGCACATGGTGTGTCTTCGAGTGTCTCGTCACCGTCCTTAAACTTGTTAACCACCGCTGCACTGTCCGCTCAATCACGACACCCTCACCAAAGACCTAGCATATCTTCCGCCACACTGCTGCGGCGTTTGACCCCACTTTGAACTCGTACAGTATACACGCCATATGACGCTGTGTGATGGATCCATGTTTACTCTGACCTCACGCAAGTTAACGGTGTAACTGAACTGCCACAACCAGGTAGTATGTTGGATATATAAACACCAAGAACTGACTCTCGTCTTATCTCCGTTCATATTCAACTCACGGTGTGAGGGCCAATTATCGCAGATCTCCACAAAAAGCGACAGAACTTTCTTTGTTACTTTTATACATAAGACTGATTTGCTTTGAAATTACACTTAATTTATTTAAGATTTTCTGACAAAAATGTTTATTTAATATTCGTGACTAAAAAAGACATGATTATTTTATTAACAGCCATATCTCACTTCCTGTTTTAAACGAAATAGCATTTAAAAAAGCGAATGGAATCCAAACTAAAAAACTGAATAAAAACGTTTCTCACCAAATTTTCTATCTGATAAAAAAATGTTTTCTTAAAACACTAATTACAGCATAAAAATAATATAATGTACTTACAATTTAGTTTAGTACCATTGTTTTATGGTAGAATTTATAGTACCTTGTCAAAACATGTGTCTTCAAACTGTTAATTTTGAATATTTGGTCATAAGAGGAACACCAATGGGTCCTAGAAAACGTTTACCGAATTTTGTTATTTGATAATTCCCAAATTTAAAAGGGAACATAAACATATAAAGGTAATAAACCATATAACGTGCTAAATAGGTGTCAATAACCTCCGAAATTTGATTTTTGGTAGTTCTTTACCCATGAAAGGGAACGATGTGGACCATCCAAATTTATAGTGGTACATATTGAAGTCCTGTACTATGATACCAAATGCTTATATTAAAACAATTTCTAAAACCGAGTGGATGAGCCAAGATACCCCTCCCAAATTTTTCAAGGGGTGCGTCAATGTACCCATGTCTTATGATAGGAAATGAACCCATATACATGACCATATAACCATATAAGGTAATAGAACCCCATCAAAGGGAAGAAATTGGGCCAAAAACCAAACGCATGGTACAACATATTGCTTATGTTTATATTTTAGTAATTTTTACCCATGAAAGGGAACAAGATGGACCACCCAAATTTATCATGATACATGTTGAGGTCATGTACTATGATACCGAATGCTTAAATTGGAAAATTTCCAAAATTTAAGGGGATATGGAATGGACCAATATACATAACCATATAATCATATAAGGTAATAGGACCTCATCCAAGGGGATAAATTGAACCAAAATACCAAACACGTGGTTGTACTAAAATTTGGCAATTTCGTACAAATCAAAGGAAACGTGGTGAACCACCCAAATTTATAGTAATATATATTAGGGTTCTATACTATAATACCAAATATGTAAAAAGGGTCAATTTCCAAAATTAAAGGGGTGGGCCAAAGTACCCCTCCCAAATTTTTAAAGGAGTGCACAAATGTACCTATGTCTTATGATAGGGAATAGACCCCTATACATAACCATATAACCATATAAGATAATAGAACCTCATCCAAGGGGATAACTTAGGTCAAACCAAACACGTGGTTGTACTAAAATTTGGCAATTTGTACCCCTAAAAGGGAACGAGTTGGACCACCCAAATTTATCATAATACATGTTAGGGTCCAGTACTATAATACCAAATATATAAAATGAGCAATTTCTAAAATTTAAGGGGTGGGCCAAAGTACCCCTCCCAAATTTTTAAAGGAGTGCACTTTAAGGGTGGGCCAAAGTACCCCTCCCAAATTTTTAAAGGAGTGCACAAATATACCCATATCTTATGAAAGGTAATGGACCCCTATACATGACCATATAACTATATAGGATAATAACACATCATCAAAGGGAATAAAATCGACCAAAACCAAACACGTGGTATAACGTATTGCTTACGTTTATAGTTTTGGCAATTTTGTACCCCTAGAAGGGAATGAGGTGGACCGCCCAAATTTATCAAGATACATATTAGGGTCCTGTGCTATAATACCCAATGTTTAAATTGGTCAATTTCCAAAATTTAAGGGGTGGGCCAAGGTACCCCTCCCAAATTTTTAAAGGAGTGCACAAATATACCCATATCTTATGAAAGGTAATGGACCCTGTATACGCCCATATAACTATATAAGGTAATAACACCTCATCCAAGGGGATAAATTAGGTCAAAAAACCCCGAAATTTGAATTTTTGGCAATTTTTTGCCCATGAAAGGGAACGACATAGACACCCAATACTGATAGAGGTACATACTATGGTCCTAGGCTACCATACCAAATTTTTAGATTTGGCAATTTCCAAAATTTAAGGGGGGTGGTCCTATGTACCCCTGCCAAAATTTAGGGGTGGACCATCCAAAAATTTAAAGGGGTGCACAAATGTACCTATGTCTTATGAAAGGAATGGACCCCTATACATGACCATATAATCATATAAGGTAATAGGACCACATCCAAGGAGATAAATTAGGTCGAAAACCAAACACGTGGTACAACGTATTGCTTACGTTTATATTTTGGCAATTTTGTACCCCTAAAAGGGAATGAGGTGGACCACCCAAATTTATCATAATACATGTTAGGGTCCAATACTATAATACCCAATGTTGAAATTGGTCAATTTCCAAAATTTAAGGCGTGGGCCATGGTACCCTTCCCAAATTTTTCAAGGGGTGCATTAATATACCCATGTCTTATGAAAGGTAATGGACCCCTATACATGACCATATAACCATATAAGGTAATAACACCTCATCAAAGGGGATAAATTGAGCCAAAAACCAAACACGTGGTATAACGTATTGCTTACGTTTATATTTTGGCAATTTGGTACCCCTAAAAGGAAACGAGGTGTACCATCCAAATTTATCATAATACATATTAGGGTCCTGTACTATAATACCAAATGTTTAAATTGGGCAATTTCCAAAATTTAAGGGGTGGGCCAAGGTACCCCTCCCAAATTTCTCAATGGGTGCATTAATATACCCATGTCTTATGAAAGGTAATGAACCCCTGTATACGCCCATATAACTATATAAGGTAATAACACCTCATCAAAGGGGATAAATTAGGTCAAAAACCCCCGAAATTTCAATTTTTGGCAATTTTTTACCCATGAAAGGGAACGACATTGACCCCCAATACTGATAGAGGTACGTACTATGGTCCTAGGCTACCACACCCAGTTTTTAGATTTGGCAATTTCCAAAATTTAAGGGGGGTGGTCCTCTGTACCCCTGCCAAAATTTAAGGGGTGGGCCATGGTACCCCTGCCAAAATTTAGAGGGGGTGGTCCTATGTACCCCTAGGTCATTGACCCCGGGCCAAGGTCATTGACCTTTGACCTATGACGTCACAAAAATTTTTGCTGACTCGGCTGGCCATAACGGGGGGCCTACTACTTTAATTCTCTACTACTGAGGTACCGGGGCCCTACTTGGGCTTGGTCGTCCATATCCAATCTTTCTCTTGGCCTTGCTTAAGCAACTTCTAGTTTTGTTCTAATTCCAGACTCCATATTGGCGTATATATTATTACAGTCGTTTGGTAAAATCAATATTCCACATTTAATAGAGATCTCGAAATCCTAAAAATATCACAACACTGTGACGATTGGAACGTTTGTATAGAAATTTCATATGGACATGTTAGCTTCTGGCTCATAAATTCTTATTTTCAATATAGCATACAAACTCAAGTATTTTTACAAAAACTACAAGACTTAATCTGGAAACATCCTAACAAAAAGTTTATTTTATCGGCAGATGTAAACGCTAAATCCACTGCCTGGGGTTCACCTACCACAGATATAAGAGGTGAGGCCGTTGAAGATTTTATACAGCAAAATGGATTATTACTACTAAACAGGGGAAATAAACCAACATTTGTGGGCCCCAGAGGGGAATCGTTCATAGATGTTACGTTATGTACTCTGGGCTTAGAAAATACGATAAGTAATTGGACAGTCCACGACAGAATAACTATAAGTGACCATGAAGTAATATCTTTTGATTTGAAAATAGGCGAAATAGAAACCCATAATGAGACAACAAACATTCAGAAAACAGACTGGGAATTGTTCGAGAAAAAGCTTATCTTACCTCAGATAGAAGATTCAGAAAATGTGAATGGACTTGCTTTACAAATTGAAAAGGCCACTAAGCTAGCTTTACAGGAATCGACACCAAAATGTAATCCAAAACCTGAACACAGCGAATTCTGGACTCCTAAATTAGAGCGCCTAAAGAAAATCCTAAAAGCTAAAAGAAAAAGTTATCAATCAGCTTTATCACCAATAATCAAACAGAGAAGATTAATCATATATAGAACTGCGAAACAAGAATATACTGAAGAATTGCTTGAATCTAAGAAAAGAAGCTGGGAGAGATTTCTAAGAAAAAACATAGAACTTGATCCATGGGGCCTACCATATAAACTAATAATGCAAAAAATAAACCCAACGACATTATCAACTATAAAAAATAATGACGGCTCTTACACCCAAACTTGGGAAGAAACCATACAGAAACTATCTAGCAAATTTTTTCCAAGGGACTTACAAGAAAATGAAAATGAAAATCAACGCAAAATAAGAAGAGAATTTGAGAACATTCAACCCGTAGAAGTCTTACACGATATTCAGGAGATAACAAATACTGAAGTAGAAGAAATTATAAGAAAACTAAAAACAGGAAAAGCTCCAGGCTTGGATGGCATAAAAAATGAAATTTATAAAAATAAGAAAAGTATTTGGATTCCCTATTTTACAAGACTGTTTAATTTTTTACTCAGAAAACAGGAATTCCCAACCATTTGGAAAGAAGCTAAATTAATAATATTGTTAAAAGGACAAGATAAAGACCCAACCGATGTAAGTTCGTACCGTCCTATCTGTCTACTCAGAAACATCGCGAAAATTTTTGAAAAAGTAATAGCTAGTAGAATTAATAATGTTAGGAACATTGAAAATGATAAACTGCAATTTGGCTTTAGGCCCGGCAAATCGACAGAAGATGCTCTCAACACCTTTGTAGAACAAATTAGAAGAAGCTGTTCAGTAAATAAATACGCGTTGGCATTATTTGTGGATATCGAAGGCGCGTTTGACAATCTTTGGATTCCTTCATTAATTCAAAATCTCATCAAAATAAATCTACCGGAGTACTTATTAAACATTATTAAGAATTACTTTACAGATAGAAAAATATTAATTAAAGGTGAAAAAGGGAATATTGTAGTTAAGACAGAGAAAGGATGCCCCCAAGGATCGATCTTGGGACCGTTGTTGTGGGACATAGAATTGCAGCCCTGTCTGGAAATTCTAAATAGTAAAGAAGAAATAGACCGAGTAGTGGCTTTCGCTGACGACATTGCAATTATCATCTCAGCTAATTCACGAAGAGAATTAGAAATTAAAGCAGAATTAGTCATTAATATCTTACAAAATTGGAGTAACAAAAGTAAGCTAAGGCTATCTGCGAAGAAAACAAAGTATATGTTGTTCGGTACACAACTGCGTAGGAATCCAACAATCAAATTAGGAACTAATACGATAAAAAGGGAAGCAGAATTCAAATACTTGGGTATACACATTGACGAAAAATTAAATTTTGGGCCACATATAAGATATATAGTAGACAGGGGTCACAAAGTTGCAAACAAGTTAATATCGATAGCAAATACCACGTACAAACTACCAAGGAAAATAATTAAATTATATCAAGAAACATTATTAAGTGCAACAATGGCATATGCTTCAAGCGTGTGGGCCCACAGATTGTTGGAAAATAATACCTTAAAACAAAATGTCGATAGACCTCAAAGGAATTTATTAATAAGATTAAGTGGAGCATTCAGTACGACACCGCTTATTACGTTAAATGTTTTGTTAGGAGTCAAACCATTAAGTTTAATTATCAGGAAAAGAGCTGCAATTTATTGGTTAAAAAAATCAAACATGGGGAAAGTACAAGAATTACTAAGCACTCAAAGTAAAACGATCGAAGATATAGAAAACGAACTAATAAAAATTTGGAACAAAAATTGGCAAGAAACCAATGTCTCACGTAGATTGTATAATATAATACCAAAAATTGATATTCGTCTCAAATGGCAGCACTTTGACCCCAACCCAGGACTGATACATTATCTCTCAGGACACGGGCCATATGAACAATACCTGTACAGAATGGGTTTGAAAGAACACCCCAGATGCCAATGCCAAGAACTAGGCACGCCGGAACACCATATTCTATGGTGTCCCCTTTTGGAAGATCAATTACAGGGAAGAGATGACATCAGAACAAAAGAAACAGGGGAAGTCTTAGCTAAGGAAGAGGACTACAAAAAATTAAGTAGAATAGCAAAGGAATATTCTGATCTAAGAAAACAATTATATAAAAGGCAACAAGAATAAGAGAAAGACTTTTTGGAAATGTGATACAGGAATAAACAAAATGTAAAAGAAAACAACAATAAGGAACGAAAATGAATGTGTCAGAGTGCAAATGAGTATCTTCCAGGACCGGAGTTTTTGCTCCAGGAACGCTGGATTTCCGCGTGCCCCGGAAGAATAGTGTGAATGTGCGCTCGACGCATCCCCGGCATCCAGCCGGATTGGAACTCCGGATGTGTTGAGCGGGTGTGCAAGGAAATAGGTGGTGGGAAATAGCGTAAACTTCAAAACAAAGTAAAAATAGCATATACATAACATACACTAAAGATCCTATGCACAACAAAAGCCAATTACTCGGTAAATGTCATACAGTGTCCACCTCGAACCTTGTTCGTATAGGTGTCAACACCGGTCCCAGCGCTCACGGCGGCAGGACACAACTGACCAGGGCCTGCACTAAGTGCTCCGAGTGGGTCCTGGACCTCAAACCGTTGCACTGAGGACCAGAACCATAGAAGTCAATTGTGGAAAACTGAAATTACTAACACGGCTTAGGATCAATAAGGAAATCAAAGTTTGCGTGATCGCAGAAAAGTGAATGGGTGTTGTAGTGTGCAGTGTGGTGATAGTGGTATGTTGTTTTTATTACGGAAAAGTTGTGTTTTTACATACAGGAGTGTGTAGTGCTTATTTAAGCGTGCAATATTTAAATGTAAGTGTACAATAATGATGCTGAGTTCAGTGGTGCAAATATTATCATCCTCTATTAGAAGAATGTAGTAAAAATTTATTTAAAAAAATCACACAGGAGGAAACCTAAATTTAAAAAATGTCAAAAATAAAAAGAACAAAATAAAATAGGTGGAAAGCCTATCATACAGGTGAAACCTAAATCCAATGAATATGATACAAAAAATAGGTGGCAGGTTATTATATAGGTGGAAAGCCTATCATACAGGTGGAAGGCCATCACAGGTGAAATCTAAATCTAATGAAGATGGTGATAGTACAAAAATAGGTGGAAAGGATATTATATAGGTGGAAAGCTAATCATACAGGAGAAACCTGACTCAATGAGGAAGATGATCATAAAAACTAGGTGGAAAGCCTATCATGCAGGTGAAACCTAGACCTATGAAGATGATGATAAACATACGAGAAGGGCTAAGTATGATAAAAGGAACGAGGATGAAACAATAGAAGACTAGAGTAAGCTAAACTTGAGTCGAGAATAGAATAGAATAGGAAAATTAGAAGATGAACAAATATTAGGTAGTTAGGAGTTTCTATTTAAAATTTTTTTTTCTTTCTTTTTTTTTCTTTGTTGATTTTGTCTAAATTTTATTTTGTTGTTCTTTAGTGTTGTAGTTTCGTCCATTTTTCCTATCCCTCGTCCCTGTCCTCCCTTGTCCAAATTGAAAATCAAATGAATGATGAAAAATAATAAAGCAAAGAAGATTGCAATGATGATAGCCCTGTTTCGGTTAAACTTTCAGGTGCCGAAACTGAAAGGCGCGATCTGAGCAAAAAAAAAAAAAATTCCACATTTAAAAATTGAAGTACACACAACTACAAAAATAAGCATTTACCATAAAAACACTAGCTGCAAGTGTTCAAAATAGATTTATGGTTTCTATAAAATCAATTGAAAATTGCTATTTTTAATTAGGCAGCTAGTGAAAAACAGCAGCTTTCAACTCCAGCCGAGTTTAAGCTCAACCTAAACTCAGTTGACCAAAGTGAACTGACCCGACCCGACAACCCGACCCGACTGACCCGACCCGAGTAGCCTGACCCGACAACCCGATCCGAGTTAACCCGACCCTACCCGTTTGAGAGCACTAGTTGTAAACAATGTGACCACCGCTAGTACTTTCGTACTAGATCTAGTACATTTTATAGTATTTTAGTGTTCTATGATATTAAGCCCATTGTATGATATTTCTTATTTTCTCCCGACATCCTCTATATTTGTCATACTTGTGTTACTTTACTGATTGTATAGTAGACAATTAAGCAGGGATTCCGCCAGGATTCTTAGTTTGGAGAGTGTAAAGTCAAAATTGGAAGAGTGTAAGTAGTTTGCTCGGTTTGTATCGTATTTTGACTATAAAAGATTTAACGTTTGGGGTTCTTTCAAGAATATGGGAGGTCACTCCCCCACTCACAAGGGAGGGGGAGCTGCCAGAAACCTTCTAATAAGATATTAATATCGTAAAATGTCATAAATAGGATGAAACAGGAGCAGATGAAATTTTAGTACTTTTCTCCCCAGAGCTAGTACTTTTTTCTGTATAGGTTAGTACGAAATATTTTCACTGGGTAGTCTGGTCACACTGATTGTAAATCTTAAGACTTCCACGATTAGTTTCAGCAGCTGATACTTGACAGGAACTATTTATATATAAATATTACAATATATATTGGACATGTAGTTAGTTTAGTTAACTATAAGGTCGTAACTTGTGCAATTATACGGATATTTGAATATTTAAAATGGCCGGATGCTTTGAGAATATACATATACCAACGTGTGAGTGGTTTAACGGAGATGACAAACGAAATGCCATTGCTTCAATAGCTGCAGGTATTCTGGTATGTATACTTTTTTTTCTGGAAACAAAATATATTTATTACTTATTTGTCTAGTTGTAAAGTAATGTGCGGGTTAACTTTACAATGCTCGCTATACTCACTCAGAAGTGAAAATTACACTATTTTATTAAAATGGATCAAAACTTCCCCAAACTTAAGCTAACCCGTTACTACTCCTAGCCTACTTATCCCTACTCTTACTCTATCCTGCTCTACTATACCTTTCTAAAGTTTACCCTAATGTGCTTCATATTGGAAAGTGATAGGTTAAATATAACTACGTACGCTTTGTTATCATAGGTAAACTTGAGGTAATCACTTGTTTACTAGTGTAAATTGTGTTCCATTTACTAATCTAGTATTTTCAAGAAAAAGTAATTACACGTTTACGATAAATTTAGCTGGTGAACTTTGTCCCTTGCACTTGAAAAGGCTCGTCTAATTGCATTGTGGTTGTTAATGTTTCAGTATTCTAACCGAGGTTTGAGGGCCTTTGTGTCGCAGAGTGGGTCCAGTATTTTGTCTCAAAAGCGACGTTTTTATCATTTATGAAGAATTTCATTATCATTATCTTAGAATGTGTTTAAGAATACCTCGGTGCACATTCAGTTCAAGGGAACTTTACCGTTTTACGTGTAAATAGTTGAAAATATTCCATAACAGTAGAGTGTAAAAAGCAGAAACTAACCTGTAGTAAATAGTCGCTTAAAAGCACGAAAGCTATCTCACGGAGTCCATCGACAACTTTGCGTCCTCGAAACCTTTGAGTGCCGACTTTTGCCAGTAACATTTCATGCTCTTCAATTCCTTCATACGATTGCCAAACTTTCTGCTCAATTTCAGTATAATCCGTGCCGCTCCACATAACGTAATAACTCTTTTTCATCAACATAGGTGATATAAAACTGACGGATATAGTATACATGAAGCTGCATCAGTTCCCGAAGGAGCAGGACGCTCATATTTTTAGGGATTATTCATTGAGTATGTACGAACTTACAAAGGGGGTAACAAAGCGACTTTTAATTACTTATCGACTGATACGAAAATAAAAAAGAACGTACCTGTACTTTATATCTGCATGTGTAGTGCCCTTGTACTTTATCTATGACTATATGTGTGTGTAGAAGGGGGGGAATTTAACGCATATCGCATGTCTTGTGCACATGGATACTTCTTACTATTGCACTACGTAGAAAATTTATGGTATTTCATGTAGAAGTGGTAATAGAACACAGAAGAAACTCAGATCAGGGGGTTCTCATGTATACTATTACCAAACTGACAACTCAATGTCACATGCAACTGTAATCTTGAATGCTGGGAATGAATTTCTTTATTACACCATAATGCATGATGTCAACATGCCTCCACTCGGAAAAAGTACCAACAAGACGCAGCTTCTGACACTTGAAAATACCACATTACACTTCGTTAGCATGAATTTAATTTTATCTCATTTTTGGACCTACTGCCCCGGACCCGATTTTGAGTCTCGTTTATATAACCGGTAAACATTTTCATGTTTCCTCGTATTTTGTTCCGGCTTCATTTCCCAGTTACCTTTACAAAATCGGCTTCAGATACGACGATAGGAACAATGTCACTACTTCCAATTATCGGAGCAAAGAGTAATGGGTGAACTTTACAAAGCCCGCTCCAGTTATAACACAATGGCGTAAGTAGTACCCTTGCGGATTGGGACTATTTTCGATCGAAGACACACACCGCCATATTTAAAACAAGAACATGGTCACCAAGACATTAGAATATTAAAAAAAAAAAAGTAAACTATACATGCTTTCTGATATCTACAAAGGGAAACTGGAGCGTGTATTATTAAGTTTATTCCCCGGGGTTTAAGTATACCAAACCCGCTCCAGCTCGAACCCAAAGTTCTACATAACATCCTTTCCAATGGAACGTGTATTATAAAGTTTGTCCCCGGGGCTAAAGTTTACAAAGCACGCTCCAGCTGTAGCCCAATTAACAAATGGGGGGAGGGGGTGGCATGTCCTCAAATCCCCCACATAATTTACGAGAAAACGCTATTCACATTTACGTAATACAACACCTCCATTCCCCCAAAGTTGTAATACACGAAAGTAAACAAGACTACTTACCACAATATCAAAATTAAGAATGAAATCAGCAATCAAAAAATCCGCATCATGCATAAAAATTCAAGCAAGAAAAAATATGTACACTCATGTCCAAAATTATTGTCGCATGTCTATAAATGTTTTTGTAGGAATATAATTTGATATCGAATTCGCCCGATGTTTCTTATAATGTTAGTATGTGTATAATCGGCAAAGACATGTGTGTGGCAACTTTCTTGTCAAAAGAGCAGTAAATAAGAACAATAAAACGAATGTAAAGCTTTCTTGCCCATTTAGCAACATTTTGTTTTACTCACTCTAATTTTCGTAATTATAATTCTTTTTCTATGAAATTTACCACAAATATATATTTCCCGATTACACACATCGGCTAGTATCAGTATTAAAAGTACCCTGCAAAATCATTATCAAATTATATTCTTACAAGAAGACAGTTACAGATATGCAACAATCATTTTGGACATGACTGTACTATCAAATTCATGTTCAATTACTTTGGCGACTTTCCGTAACATGCCACCAATGGAAAACAAAATGAACAATCTGATGCACATGTAACTTTGATTTTTCCAAGAAATGTTCCACGAAGGGCAGAGACACGCCAAAAGTACTTTACTCCATTAACCCGTCGATTACACTGAAAAAAATAATGTCCTCTATCCTTTTACAACTTTAAACTTGCCCCACATTTACGGCAATAAATTTTCAAGGCAGAAAATTCACGTAAGTTAACATCACAAGCATTACACATTGCAGTCATAATACAAACTTACAAGAACACACGTATTTAACTACCAAAACAACATCACGTATCACACACACACCGCGCTCTACTATACGTGACATACAAGAACACGTGCTTGCGCTATACGTCATGACAAACTCAGACGATGTTCTTATTCTTGATTTCCCTTAGACGTCTATGAGATGTGTCTGTGGTATGTGGAAATCTAACCTAAGCTACACTTAGGGAAGGTAAGCTTAACCTAACTAACCGAAGTTAAGCTGCGGCACGCTTACGGACTTTAAGCTATGCGAAACTTAACCAACAGAAGCTATCACTTATTAAGTGAAGCGTAAGTTAACATCAGTTATGTGTGCCTGTCGGGGAGGGGGAAATTTCCTCTAGTGAAATCTTAATTTATTGCAGCGGGCGTGGTTGTCATTTGTATATTATGTACTTGCAACATTGAGCGGTTACCAGGTGCTAGATTTGCGTAGTATGGATAAGCAAGGCGAACGTTGTGAATCCGCATACAATGCGTCCATAGGAGCTGGCGTAGTATCAGTTGTGGGTATTGCATTAAAAGTAGTACGTTCCTCATACTTTTAATTTTATTTAAACCACCGAAGAAATTTCTTACTCTCGTAGTTTCTTTTTTTCCTTTTTTCATTTGTAGTCTTGTTTCTGGTAACCGCCGTAAGGTATACCAGCACGCTTTTAAATAACTAAATATGAGTTTATTATTATTATTATTATTATTATTATTATTATTATTATTATTATTATTATTAATGTCTTTACCTGTATTAGATTAGACACAGTCATGAGGAATTTTTAGTGGAGCTCCGGTGGCTCAGTGGTAGAGCGTTCACCTCTGGTGCTTGGGGTCCCGGGTTCGATCCCAGCCCCCGCCGAGCGAACTTTGAGGTGGACAAACAGCGTGTGCGTGGATTTCCTTAGGGTTCTCCCGTTTCCTCACACTTTCTTCATTCCGCCATTTCATTCATTACTCATCATCACCGCCTTCTTTAGCCTAACCGGCATAATAGTAGGACGTAAAACTCAAAGATTTCATTTCATTTTATTAATATTTTCAAAGGTAAAATTCTTGAGTAGCAATTTCAATAGATTTTTGGTAACTTAAAACTTGCTGGCATGAGAGTATTTCAATTTCCTTCTTCGCATACGTTGTAGAAGTCTCCCCGCTGGTTTAGTGGTTAGTGCGTGCGTCTTCGGTCTATGTGGTCCCAGCTTCGATTCGCGTTGACAAAGCACTAAAGCTTGACTTTCACAATCATTCGCTCTCATTAATCATCCATTTCTCTTAGCCTAAAGAACATAGTCATAGAACGTTAAACTCAGATATAATTTCAATTCTTTCACTGTTTGTTTATATTTACGAAGCTCGTTATGGATTTTTTTTTCTCTACTTATTGTAGAAAAAACAAAAAAATTCCTTTATTCTCTAACAGTAAAGTTTCCAAAAATCAACAGTGAAACAACGTGAATTCAACACACTACATTTCTTCTTTTAATCCCTTATGTCTTTCCGAACGAGTTGAAAGAAGAAAGGAAGGTATGTTTCGAACCCTTAACTGCCACTTGAAAATTACATGAGCTAATCACTTGACGTCTAGTGTTGGTAAACGGAGCTAATATTACTAGATGGACTGAGAAAATGCATATTTAATAATGGAATATTGACCTTGAATTGCACTTAAGCATTCGTTTTTATTAATTTAATCTTACACGTTTTCTGTGATCTTGTATTGTCATTGATAGAGAGTTAACGAATATTTACATTCGATAATATTGCACACTTACTTTTAAACTTTTTTAAATTTTCAAATTGAGCACTTTTTGTTTCTGCTTTTTGTTTGTACTTGCTTTTTGAAAGAAAGAAAAAAAAAATAAACACCTAATCGTTTTTGTAGTGAAAAAGTCTTAATGTGTATCTGGCAGTTGATATTGAAGTTGAATTGAATGCAAACTTAAAATAAGTGAAATTTCATCGAATAAGACGTTGAAGATTGATGAATTTAAAACAGGGAGTAACATCTCATGTATTATATTTTTTTTTAATGTTAGAACCGAGTTAACCATTTAGATTATGGTCACAGGATTTAAAGAAAAAAAAAATGTTCTTCATCCACGAAGTATTTTACCCAAAGGCTTAAGCAGGAAGCTACGCATTGTGTGACGCTGAAATTTATCAACTTCTCAAATAGTTTATCGGAGTAATAATTCACAGTTTTTTCTGTTCCTCACCTCTTCGTTACTCTTACAAAATTGTTTACTATTTTGTAGAAATCAACATATAAGCGAGTGTCGCAATGCGCTACTGTTTCGACAGAAGAATGTGGTGCACACTCCTCTTCTTGACCCTAGTAATTATACCTACCTCTACAGCTCACAAAATTTTGCCTCAACTAAGATTTTGTGAAAGCCATGGCACAAAACATTGCATGAATTCATATACTTGCAACAGAAATTCCTGAAGATCAGCAACACAAAAATTAGGGAGGGACTATTTCTAAAATTTTAAGCTAAAGAATTAATGGATGATGGCAGTTCGATTGAACTGTTATGGAATATTGGAGAACTGACATGACTGTCTTTTAAGAGTGTCTGCAAGAACTTTTTGGCAACCACAAAGCAGAGAGCTTTCGCGGTATTGCATATGAACTTCACTCTCGAGATCATATCCGTATTGGATGTAACATGTTACTGAAATTGCATTTCGTAAACCATCACCTTTCTTCCGGGTTTAACTTGGTGCTGTTTGAAACGAGCATGGCGGACGTGTTCATCAAGAAATTTCGCAAATGGAAAGGTAGTATCAACACAAATAGATTGCTCCAATGCTGTCCGATTTCTTTAATTTGTATTTACTTCTCTTTTATCCCTTCGTGTAATGAGATTTTTTTTCCTTTTGTATTTGGAATTAACATTTCCCCTTGCACACAAATCTACTTAGAAAAATAATAGGAAGTTTATCGTCTTATTCTCAAGAACCTGGGTGAGCAATGTTCCGCTATTCATTTTGTTTTATGTATGTGGTGTGTTTCTTATAAATAATTCGAAACCACCACCTACTTAGTTTGTGGCGGTAACGCAGATACAAACTTGAATTTTACTAAAAGTGCAGTTTTTTTAAAATTTTTCGGCCCTACGCCAGGGTCATGAAGTAGCAAATTATATCTACATTTTTAGGTTGAATGATTGCTAGTATATTGATTTCCATTCGCTCATCTACAATAATTAGAGTAGAAGTACTTTTTTTTTTTTTTTTTTTTTTTTTAATACCAACAATTGATATAAATTGAATAATCCGGGATTTTCTAGATGTGTCATGTGAAAACTAAGGCAGATGGGGCAGAACGTACATATTTGAATTTAGCGTAAAAAGTTATAACATGGGATGAGACACTAACGTTTGTGTAACACACATACAAAAAAAAAAAAAGTTAATTTTGTAAACCAGTATAATTTAATTCTTTGTTACCAACTACTTCTTCCTTTGATACTTCGATAGATGCTTTTTTAATATATATATATATATATTTCTCCCTTTTCTTTGAGGAACGTAGCTGGCGAATTACTTTTTAGGAGAGTGGTAGGCAATGGCTTTTTTAATTTTGAGAAAATCTACGCTTATACATAAGTTGAGAACTACTTTTTGAAAACAGTACTTTGGGAAGTTTTTTTTAAAGTTCTTGTCTGTAGTGTGATGTTTCTCATTTTATAAATATATATTGTTGTAAAAACAACAATTAATTATATATATAAAATTATTGTTTTTATATAATCCGATTCGAGTGGTTTGAATGTTAATATGTATGCATCGAATGCGAAATTACAGTAGTTTTTTTTCTTCAGTTTTTCACAGGTTGGTGGTTCATAATTGATGTTGCAGCATGTTATCCATCAATGGCAGATTTTCATCATGCTTATCATGTATGTGGAGTAGTGGGAACCATATCTCTCTTTATGTAAGTTTTCTTTCTCCCGTACAGCTTTAATTTTGATATACTTACAACTATGACAGTAAGGGTTGGTTTGGCGTTTTAACTTATGCAGTTTCTTAATGGTGTTCACAAATTATCGTGTTTTTTATGTATTGCTTCAAATTCGTTTTACATTGCTAGACCTCCAGGTGGCACCAGGAAACTTCGGGCGTGGAATACATTCTACGGGCCTATGAACTAGATCTACAGTCTTTAATTTAAATGACCTTAGTTAATTATCTATGTCATTTATCCTTATAGTACAGTAAATGTTATACTTAATAGTTTTAGTTATCAGGGTTGGCAAAAACCATGGATTTTATTGAAAAAAAAAAACGAAAAATCCGTTTGTTTGTTTGTTTAAACCCCTTTTTTTTTGTTGTTGTTGTTGTTTAAACCAGTTTTTTGGTTAAATAATTTGCTCTATGTATTTATATTACATATGGACATAAATAAGTTTGTTTCGCCGTGATGTTATTATGCAACAACCGGGTTATGCTGGAAGGGGTCACATAAGCTTAAAGTGGAATTCAAACCGCTTCTCGGCTTACATCCGAGAGAAATTGTTCTCCATTTGGACTCGAAACCAGGACTAATTGGCCATAAATGCGATGAGTCTGCCGACTCACTCACGAAGGACTCCTGATAAAAATACGTTTGTACTGATCTTTACATATTTGTTAATATAATTGTCAAGAGTCATTTCAGAAGGACAAAAAGATAAACAGTTGCACAAGTGAAACTATTATAGAGAATTATATATAAATCGTGAAACTCCCGCCTTAGCCATTGGGAAAATCCTGTTATTGATTTAAATGTAAAGCAATAATGAAAAAATCCCGTTATTGCTTGGCATGTAAAATTTTATGGTCAACGTATCATAATCAGTACGTTAAAACTGATGTATTAAATTACAAATTTAATATGTAGATATCATTCAATTAAATTAAAACTGAAAATGCAATCCAAACAAATGGTGGAAGCTACATAGGCAGTCGATAAATTTTGCCAATTTCTATCAATATATTTAAGCAATCTTCGTTTCTTTATAAAACAACAGGCATCCAGGCATATAGTTTTTTTTTTTTTTTTTTTTTTTCGTTTCGTGTATTTAAGATTAACATCCTTATGTAATACCGAGGTAAGAAGAAGACTTTCGCTTAAAATGACATCCAAACCGCTACTTGGTTTACACTTGAAAGATGGGTTGTGGTTCGATTGAGAACGGAACATGGGACGCCTTGATTGAAAGGTGAAAAGGAGCAAACTAATGCAGATGGTTTGATATGTGAAAACGTCACAATTAAGTTCATACGATTTAAAGCATTTTTTCTTTTTTGGTTTAAATTTAACAAAAAAAAAAAAAAAGAAAAAAAGAAAAGAAAAGAAAAAAGAAAAACAGCTGGTTTAAACCAGCCAACTCTGTTAGTTATATATAAGAATTATACAGCGTGTTTATAAATGAATTGTTGCTACTCCTTACGGTGTAGGTTTTACCCATGTAAGGCAATAAAATAAATTTATTATTAATTTTTAAAACCGCACTATTCATTTATAAACACGGTGTATGTTTATTGTAACGTAAGTCCAAGTTTAAATTGTTTTCATTGTTGGGTTTGTCTTATTGTGCGACCTAACACTGTTTTCATTTAATGATTTAACAAGAGATACGAACGAAAATTAAAATTAATTTATGTAGAAGTGAACTGCCAATTAAGTTCTCTGTTGTGATATCTATAATACAACCCGTGAAAAGGATAGTAATAATGGTTGTAAATTACGGAATTTTTCGAGAAACCAGCAAATTTGTTCAACCCAATACAGTGTATATGTACACATAGTCAACGTCTGCTTAGTGTAATGAAAGCTTTATGGTCAGGTGATGGAAATAGAATTTGTGATGGCAGAAACTTGTGTTCAGGGGAACTTGAAAATGGCCTGTAAACTTTAGTAGAAAGATAATATTCTTTTGTTCGGTAGTAATGTTAGTTTCAATAATAATAGTAACTTTAATTTGAAAGTAAGAGTGGTAATAACACGTAATAAATCTTAATTTGTAATACAAAATCACCTCTGTGTAACGCTAATTCTTAACAGTTACGGTAACAATGGCTACTCCACTGCGTTCGCTATCTGCCTACTTTCATTTGAAAATGGATACTGATTATGCTATTTTGTTGTTTAAAACAAGGTATTAAATGTAAATAAGGTTCTAATTACCGATGTAAAAAGCAGAAGTATTTATCCCATGCTAAGTATAATAGAATTTAGTAACTTGAGCAATATGAACACTGTATAAACTATGTACGGTTGTTCCCGTTTATTTTGAGGATAGTTCAATATTTACTGCCAACCCACATAAGTCATACTACCTTTAGCGGGTCATAAACATATTTAAATTTATGTAACCACAAAATATTTGGGAAAATCAAAGTAAAAAAGAAGTTAAATTTAAACAATTAGAACTTCGTATTAAACAGGATTTTAATCTATAGTGTACAGTGAACCGAAGGCGTGTTGCAACAACTAGTAAATAAATAAAATGAAATAGTCTTCAATGTTATATTTGTATCTCCCAATTACACAAACGCTGCTGATCTCCGGACTTGACTTCAGTTCAGTGTATCAAGCCTAGTCGATTCCTGGTGAAAAGCCAAAATTTTTGGTGTGTTACGTCAGTTTCGTCTAGAAAACCAAAAGTATCGGCAATATGATCTACGACGTCGCCCAACCAGAATCTGCGTGGCAGACCGCAGACCTTTGTGAGCAAAAGTAACCTATAGAGTACTCTAGTATATATATTATAGTTCCAAAAACTATCCTGTCTCGAATTGGAATTTAATAAGCGGAGAATCGTACTTTGCGCCTGTGACTAAATATTGCGTGGTTCTAACCATAAAAGTACAACACATTATTGAAATTCGTAACTCCTACCGTTCCACATTGTTATGATAATGGTGTCGTGATCTGTTGGCAACTTTATCAACTAAAATATAAGACGATGAAGTTGAAGAGGAAAGGTTTATACATTTGAAGGAACTATAACTCTAATTCAAATTTCTTGCTTAATGGCTAAAAACATTATGAATACATTATGAATCTGTCCATGCTGTTTTGTAGTGTGGTTTTGAAAAAGAGAACTGAGCTTAGTAGATGCTGCTAATTACGGTAAAAGCTGTTGTTGCAGTAGTTATATGTACACTATTTCTCCCAAAGTATTTACATATGTATTTGAATATGTTTCGATTTCTGAACTGGAAGAACAAGGGGAAAACTAGCAACATCTGACCCATTACAGGCTACAACACAAAAGTGCAGTATATAATAGAAGAGCAAGGAAATTGGGTTGAAAATACATATAGAAACAACTTCGTCAGCAAATCAAAGATTGAAGATGAAAATACGGAGTTATACGTGAATACCTTCGTCTATGTGGGACAGTATATCTATTGATGGCAACATTAATGAAGAAATTAACAGACTTATTGAGCTAGGCTGAAGCTCATTCGGAAGAAACTTCATATTAAAAAAATAAAATTTCAAGTACCTTAAGCTTAAAATTTTCAGGCATAATGAGGGCATTGTTCCTGTTTCGACATATAGATCGAATACGTGCATTGTGACAAAATTAGGCAGGTCACTGTCGGCAGACTACACAGTGAAGCATAGAGAGAGATATTTAAAAACTCACATTAAATTTGATGTATAGTACGTAAGACATAAATTTTATACTGTCAAAAATTGAAAGAAAAAGAAAAAGATGTTATGTAACTTAATTGAAATAATCTACAATAAAGTACAGTACAATAGAATCCAATTCAAATAGAACTGAAGAATACAAAGAACAACTACCTGCGAAATACTACTACTAGTAATATGAAATTCTTTTTTAATATAACAAATATAGTATGTAACTTAAGCTACTTCGAAAGCAAAATAGTTTCAACATTATATTATGTTTAAATATAATGACTCAAGTTGCATAAATTGCTAATATCTTTTATAATATTGATTTATATATAAATATGAAAAATTCAAATTCAAGTGTAAAAATGTACCTGGACATAAGAACTTGAGACAACTTCGTTTTACTGTAACTATGTTTCCGAATGGATTAAAATCTTTTTGAATATACTATTGTTGTGGGTATAGACAGGTACTCTTTAGCCAAAGTATTACGTGCAGAATACCTGTTTTCGTTATGTTTCCAGCATCCTAGCGAATTGTCACTTGGCGTTAAAAAGTTTCATTTTATATCGTTGTATTTCTTTCGTTGAGTATGAACCAGAACTTATTTTCCTTTATTTGCTCTTCCTTTTCCACAAATCCTATTTGAATAGCAGTATTCTAACCCAAATCGCGATCTTAAAAACCGAAAACTGGTTTTGAAAGCGGAAAACCGATTTAAATAGCACTATTATTAAGCAGTTGCGAAAGAGTGTAATTTTAGTTATGAACTCCAATGATAAGCCTCGTGAGTATTCGTGACTTATTTAAAATGTTTATAAACTTATATAAGAAGGTAATTGCTCGAGTTCAGCTGATTGTAAACCGTCAGCTTAGTTCCAAGTAATGAATACAAATGAATAAAATATTAAGTTTTATTTCAAACTTTTTTTAAAGAAGGAAATCTCTACCCACATACACAGTACTGTAGTTTACGTGTTTCGTATTCTTAGCAGCAATACTGTATTTAAAAAAAAAAAAAAAAAAAAAAAAAAGAAACCTCCTATTAATTGACGAGAAACCCTCTTTACGGGTTTTCAGTGGAGCCACAATAGTTGTTTAATAGAAGCTCCATTATAACACATGAGTATATGTATGTGAAGGGTTGATTGTGATATGGCTCAGGTAGCAAATTTCAAGAAGTGCTTGCTTTATTATTTTCGTGAACAAAGACATAGGAAAAAGCCGAAACCTTATTTACAATATTTTTTATTCGGGAGTTAAAATTTGAATTTAGTTAAGATGAGGTTAGTTTGGCATTTTTGGAAATATATGTGTGCAATGAAAATTTTAAAACTACATTTATTTATTTAACCTTGTGCGACAGGTGAGCACTTTTTGTTGAAGTAGGTGGTTGGACAGACTTCATCCACTCACATAAGATGATACATGGAAGTTTTATTGTTTTTGCATTCTCAGCGCATGCAACGAAACAAAATTGCACTCCTTAAGTACCTGTAATAAGAATGAAAAGTAACACGTCCGTTTGAGCGTTGTTTTAGGGAACAAAATGCGTTTAGTCTCTTACATTGTTGATTTTTGTTTCAGGATTAACTCTGTATCGAATGCACAGGTGAGAGGCGACTCATATTCCAATGGATGCATTGGAGCGCGTGGTGCCAGAGCTTGGCTCTTCATTGGCTTTGTTCTGGGATTTGGAGCTGTTATAGCTGCCTGTTGGATACTATTTGCGGATTTCGTAGCAAACTGTAAGTTTTTATTTTTCTTTGTTTTTAGCAAGTATCATTTGGTCCTTGCATTGAAGTTAGGGTTTATGCTACATCTGCATGGTAACAGCCAAGGACGTCGAATAGTTAATTCTGTTTATTGTGGATGTCGCTTGTTGTTAATTTTATGTTGAATTTTGACCAGAGCTGTACAGTATTTTAATCCTCGTGCAATCTGGAGTTTATTTCATTTAATTCTCAAAACAGATGACAACTTACAACATAAATTATAGACAAATACAAACAACTTTCTCATGACCCCCATTTGCGGAAATTTCTGGCGACTGTAGTAACACAAACCGAGACAACTTTCTCAGATTCCTCGTGTGAATGTTAGGAGTAGGGAAAACCAGGTAATCGAGAATTTTGATAGGAGTGTTTCGAGACCCCGTGTCCTGGCTGATTATGTATCACTTCTACCCCAATCGAATTGAAAAATATGTTCTAGTCGACTGCAGAAGTTCGTAAACTAGATAATATCATTTCATTTCACTAAAACATTGGAATAAATTAACTGAATCTGCTGTTATAAGTGACATATGCAAAGGATACATTTTATGACAATATGAACTTGTCTTAGTTATGTGAAATATACACAATTAAGGTGAGTTCATATTGTTATTTTTTTCATTTATTCATTATAATTAGTACGCAATCGTAGTTTAAAATATTAATATAATTAAATATTTATTTACCTTTTCCTTCCGTTTTATTTGTTTTATATCCTATATTTCAACCAGCGCCGTAACTTAGATTTTGTTCTGGGAGGGGGGAGGGGACAAGCATTAATACGCGTATTTGGACTTCCTAGAAAAAGTTCTTTTTCTAATTCTTGGGCCCCCTCTTTAAATCTTTCTTTTACTCTTTATGAGCCCCCTCGCACCCTGCCTGTGCTAGAGACTTTTTAGATAAGTGTCTACACTGTCATGTTTAAAGAGTACTGATAGACAGACAGTCTCTCACGTCATTCAACAGTAAATGACATAATCTTAAGAGCGCTGATATCTGAACAAACACAATCAGTGAGAGAACCAACAGAATACAGTAGATCAGATGGAAAAAGGCTTGATGGAATGACTTTTGTTCATAAATGGCCATTTTGCACTGGGCAAGCTCGGGCCTCGCGCTCACTTCTCTCAACTGGGCTCGGGCTTATTTCTTTCAGCTGGGCTCACGTTCGGGCTCGCGCTTAATTATTAAATGAATAGTTTTTATTAAGTTTCTGGAAACAAGCAGTTGTTCTGAAGTTGATTGAGCAGTAGTTTATTTCTTTACGTTTCCAACTTCTGTTGTAAAAATAGATTATTAAGTGGTATGATACGTCCATGAACACCCAGATAGTATAGCCTCAGTTTTTTTCTTCTCTTCTCCCACCCAAAACCAAGTTTTATATGCTAAAAGACACACAAGCAGCATATATATATATATATGTGTGTCTTGAGCAAGGTAGTATATGCATTATATATGCAAGGTGGTTGAGAACCTGGGGTCCCGCAATAGTGTTCCCAGTCGAGCCCTGCATCTTCTAAGTCCATTAGATTACCTTTTTTCCCCTTACTTTGAAGCAAGAAAGCTTTAAATTTTTAACTATATGACTTCCCTCAGGAACAGCCTCTACTTTTAATTGTGTGTTTGAAAACATATTGTCCTGCTAAAATACATTAAATATGATAATTTCTTAATTAGTTCTTATGCAATAGTAATAAAGTTCGATCGGACACATGTTCTTATCTTTATTATTATTATTATTATTATTATTATTATTATTATTATTATTATTATTATTATTATTATTATTATTATTATTATTATTATTAGACAATATACAATATTACCTACTCACCAACCAATACGCATTTCTTGGAAAAGTCGTCAGAACAAACCTTCAATTTACGGTACCCGAAGAAAAGTTTTTATCTGCAGTTATAACGCCTACAGGTAATCTAGGACTGGAATTCAGGACTGGATTCATGACGGGCTCATGGGAGGGGATGGGGCAGTGAAATGTTTCTCCGATGATCTGAAGGCGCTGTAATATGGTGTCGCTATGGGGAGGGACAAACGACATTTCGTCCTGTGCTGACGCAGATATTTCTTTGAATTTAGTAGAGGTGTCTTCCTCATCACCTTAGTAAAAATAGAAACTAACTTCTACACACAAAAGTAACATTAAAAATTGGGTCAATGATTTTTGGGCATAAGAAATATATAACACATATTACAAAGGATGCTATTGCTGGAATTGTGAACGAAATTCATCAAACTAATTTCGTGCAAATAACAAACTCAATCTTTTAGTAAATCTTATGTATCTCCTTATATGTTATAAGAAACAATGTATTTATAATTATAAGAAACAACATATTGAAAATAACACTTTTTAAACCTCATGACCTATATCACTCTTATAATTTGCAAGACAAGACGATAATTTTTCGAGACTTGTGAGTAACACTATTTCTTTCAAGTCTTAGGTCTCAAACACTATTTTAGTGCTAAATGATCCGTACGTAAAACCTATAAATTGATAAAAGTGATTCTACGATCACAAAGAAGAGCATTTATGAACGTTTAAAGATACTCAATTCATTACACAATATATTCCAATAATAAATATGGTTTAAATGTTGCTAGATTATACGCTTCTTACACCTCTCGTGACTCAGAAGGATTCTGAGAACTTCTAGATAAGGGAATACATTTTGTACGAGAATCGTTGTGTAAATTTGCAGAACGAGACGAGAAGTGAGTCGTCGAGAATCGAGACAATAAAGAAGTTTCCGAGATTTGAGACGAGACGAGATGGTAAACCTAATTTCTCGTCTCGTCTCGTTTCATGGGCGACACTAGTTTGCATCGAAAGATGTAAAGGTAACTATTCAAATTTTGTCTGAACATATTCATGGTAATATTAAGCGTGGAGTAGTCAATGATTTGTTCCATTTTAGGTGATCCGAAATAAGTTATACGATGGTATGTTTAGTTTTCTTTGTTTAGGACGTATGTTAAGGAAATAATTCAGCAGATAGGCTGGAAAATTGAGAATCTGATCATCGCGATGGCGAGGATTAACTGCCACTGGCAGGGCAAGGGTGCGCGAAAGCGAGAAGTTTCCAGTACAAGAGCGAGGGCGATGGTCAACCATCATCGCGAGACGAGGATGAACGAGTGCGAGGGCCAACTTTCACTGCGAGGACGAGGGTGCGCGAGGGTGATGAACAACTCCCTTCGCGAGGGCGAGGGTGATGGACAACGTCCTTCGTGAGGGCGAGGGACACCTTTTACTGCTAGGGTGATGAACAGCTCCCTTCGCGAGGGCGAGGACAAGTTTCCACCACGAGGGCGAGGGTGCGCGAGGCTGATGGACAATTCCCTTCGCTAGGGCAAGGGTGAACGAGAGCGAGGGCTAACTGCCACTGCGAGGGTGAGTGATGTCGGAGTAAAATGAACATCTATGGTAGAAACAGGCCAACCTCGAGCCGCACATCAGCTACGATTCGGTCAGGGCTCTTGTGCCTGCGAAAATCCAGCCACACGGAGGAGTATCGTAAACCAGCTACAAACATCACTAAAAACAGTGAACACCATAATTCACCGCGATTTGGGTTTGAAAAATCGTCACAAGGAACGTCTTTGTAAGCTCTTGCCAAAACATATTGAGGAACATCGCGCGTACTGTCGAAAATTTGAGCGGCACATGTCGCGTGAAAACTGGAAGTTTGCTTTACAATGGACGAAGAATATATTTATCTATTTGGTCTAGGAATTAATTCGTGTGGTTGGTACGCACACATTGAAGCTATAGTACAAACACAAAATACATAAATACCTTAAGAAAAATATTGTCCATCGCTAGCCACCACTTTCGCCCATCTGTCAGGCAATGTACGGATTCCGTGGCGAAAGAAGTCCTCATCTTTGGAAGCGATCCAGTCAGAGACCCATGTTTCGATATCTTCTGAAGAAGTAAACCGCTGTCCAATCAAATCGTTGTTCATGCAATCGAACAAGTAGTAGTCCGAAGGAGCAACGTCTGGTGAATACGGCGGGTGGGGTAAAACTTCCCATCCGACATTTTCTAAATAGGTTTTGACCGGTTTTGCGACATGTGGGCGAGCGTTATCATGTTGAACAATAAGTTTATCATGTCTGTTCTCCCATTCTGGTCGTGTTCTGGTCAGAGCTTGCTTCAAACGCATTAATTGTCGTCGATAACGTTCTCCATTCATAGTTTCACCCGGTTGCAGCAGCTCATAGTACACCACACCTTTCATATCCCACCATATGCACAGCATAACCTTTGCACAGTGAATATCTCGTTTTGGTTGTGATGGACCTGGTTCACCTGGTTTCACCCAGGCCTTTTTTCGTTTAGGGTTCTCGTAATGGATCCACTTCTCATCGCCCGTAATAATTCGATGCAGAAACCCCTTTCTGCTCTGTCGTTGAAGCAGCAATTCGCAAATGGTTTTTCGTCTTTCAGCGTCTCTGTCTTTCAATTCATGTGGAACCCAATGTGACATCTTTTGAATCATTCCCATGGCTTTCAAGCGTTTGGAGACTGTTGTTTGATCAACGCCTAATGCTGCTGCAAGTTGTTCCTGCGTTTGACACGAATCCTGCTCGAGCAATGCTGTCAATTCTTCGTCTTGAAATTTTTTTGGCTGTCCAGCTCGCTCTTGGTCTGCCAAGCCGAAATCACCACTTCTAAACCGTGCAAACCACTTCTGACACGTTCGCTCAGCTAGAGCATGGTCACCATACACTTCCACCAAAATAGGATGACTTTCAGTCGCACTTTTCTGCATGTTAAAGTAATGCAGCAGGACACCCCGCAAAAACACTTTATCAGGCACAAATTGCGCCATGTTCACTTAACTACAAACTGGTGTTGTTGACGCTTTAATCCACTGCCCTATACTACGAACGATACGCGATGACAGGAGTTTGCAACACATGTGTGGATACACGGAACTGTGGGACGCTCCGTTCGTTGCGCCATCTCTTGTCCACCCGCACGAATTAATTCCTAGACCAAATAGATGACTGTCACAAGCCACATGCAATTTGTTATCAACCATAAAGTTCGAGGGACTTTCGAAGATGGTTCACCGATGTAAGGAAAGTTTTGGCACGTCATGATTATGATCATTGGTAAGTACGAAGTTTTTCATGATCAGGTGAATACTGATGATTGGTGAATACTGATACAGTGATAAGCTTATCATATGTAGTGTTACCAAACATACGAAGGTTAGGTTAACGTCCTTACACTCGTTTATCGCCACGACATTCCCCTTTTCTACGGGAGGGATTAGAATTGTGTGTGGGTGCATCAAGACAAGGCATTAAGTCACAGTTTTCTCTCAACTCACGTCTTCCTCTACCACATGGCAGGAAAAACTGGCATTCGTGTTATTCCGTTCACAGACATTCCAGCGAAGTCACCGATAGAGTATTGCGCCCTCGGCCTATTGAAGCGAGCATTGTCTCACAAGAGACTCCGCACCATTGAAAGACTCTGGAAAGCCTGTCAGGAAGAATGATCACGAATAGATATATCTGTCATTCGTGCCAGTCTCAGATAGTGGAAACTGTGTTGTCGGGCGATTGCCAAGATCTAGGGCCGCCCAGTAGATAACCATCGATGGTGATTACCTGGCTTCTCTTAAGGCATGTGCTATTTGAAATCGTCACCCTAAATCGGAAACAACGTCAGTACTGTATGTGTTATGTATCCTGTAGTTCCCATTAGTAAGTATTTGTTTTACATGTTGCTTTTCCATGTTTAAATATGTAATTGTACAGTGGTATTCGTTTTTCTTTTGCAGCTAAGAAGCATTGGCCTGGTGTTGCGTTGTTTCTTCAAAATGCGTTTATTTTTATCGGTTCCCTTGTTTATAAGTTTGGACGCTCAGAAGAGCTATGGGGCTAAACAACAAAATGTGAAGCGATGGACTGTATCTATAAATCAATATAACCATGATTGACGGTTTCTATATATATTTCGTTACATTGTGCAGTATTTCGAAGAAAGTAAGTAGTGTGCACGGAATATTTGAGCAATCGTTCCTCGACAGGTAATATCAAAACTTGGATGAAGTCTCTAATTCTGTTAGCTTGGTGTAATATAAGTATTCTGTATGCAATATTTATATAGCATAAGAACTCAGTTTGTATAATCTGTAAATACGCTTTATGGCAGTATATCATTCTTTAATACTGTTGTTAACATCGTAATTTAAGTGGTTATTAGCCCGAATAGAAGTGTAATTGTAATGCTTAATGAGCTATATGATGAAATATTCAATTTCATTTATGTTCCTACATTTTATTGGTCATACTGAATTGCGAATATGCTGGCGGAACTTCAAAAATAATAGAACACACTTGTTTATGTTGTTTAAAATTATATTTTTACTCTTGGTTTGTGTATATTTTATACACCAATATTATTTACAATTGAAAAGAAGTATACCTAAAAGGTAAAAACCTAATCTAAAGATGTAAAGAGAGATATTAAGGCTTATACGTTGGAAGTCATTCGTGTGAAGTTAATTATCTCCTCTGTTAACCGCGAAATCAAATATTGGCTGATCATTTTGTGATAATTATGCATGGAAAGCAAACAAGAATATTGATATACTTAGAAGTAAAGAAAAAAAGAAAAATGGGAAAGTTTGAGTAACTTCATAATGGTAAATCAGAACTATAGAAGTACTTAAATACTACCTATTTTTTCCTTACTGACAAATTTCATCGCCTGTTTACAATAACATCTAAAACAACTTTAAAATTAATATTTGATAGATCCTGTGTGAATTTGTTGGAGTGTGGTTACATAAAGTATGAAACCTATGTGGAAATACTGTTAATATTCGTTGAATCTATGTTCTCTCTAAACTAGCTTAGGAAATAACCTTTGAGCTGGTACTGTGAATACTTGATAAGTATATTGTTTGCTTCTGTATATATTATGTGTTAATTTTTTTTTTTTTTTTTATCGTACAGAGGTGCAGTTATTTACATTGATTTTTTTTTAATACAGCAGCATGCAATACTTAAGTCCTCGGTAGTAAACAGTTTAGGTTAAATATGACAAAAAAGAAGTGAGTAACGTGGGAGTTGATAAATGAAAAAGGGAACAGAAAAAAAAGTACGAGTAATTATAAACCTATTTGTGCTCTGTATGTGTTAACATCTTATTCATTCTACTGTGACAGGTAGATATGATTTATAGTGCAGAAAGAAGTTCGTATATGCTTTCTTAAGTGAGCTTTTCCGTATTTATCAGTTTTTGTGATACTTCCTGTCATTTTCAACCTAAACTGACTTATTACTGCCGAAGACGTCTGCAAAAGAATAGGCAAAAATCTGTGTTTAACATCACGTACGTTATTCACATTGTGATCATATTGATCTTCTGCGTACCTCATAAGAATTAAATGCTGTTTGTATTATCATCCTACACATAGTGAACATACAGCCACGATAAAGAGTGAGGGTTATGTATTGAGTATACAATGTTGGTAGATTTCCTTGATTTTCAAATCAGTCTGTCATTTCTGCCAGCTTAAGGAAAATGTATTATTTAATTTTAATTAAATTAAATCCCCTAGTGGTTGTAATGTCAGTCAAGACGTTGCTTTCAACATACTAAATTATTTTATTCATCAGTAGATGTCTAATTATTTTTTTCTCTTAAGATTCTTGTGAAAGGATAAGTGTATATTTTTCAGAAGTGAGAAGAAAATGTTTCTTGATGAAATTTTTGCAAGTGTTAAACTGTTTTTCCTTACATTTTATTTAATATTAAGTTAAAATTTTGAAACAAATTAAACAATATCGATAAAATAGAGAACTGCAAACACGGTTCAACTTTCCGTATTGTAATTATCTTCTAGTTGTAAATTGGCTGTGCGTTAAGCAAGAAGAGGAATGAAACCACATTTAAGACATAAAATAAAAATAGTAAATATCCAAAGTAATGTATAGATATATTGCAATAAAATTGGACTTTTCTTCTTAACTTAACCATTATTAGATATGTTCGACATATATACTCCTAAGGGATAGTAATGTATTTGGGTTGTTTTGCATAACAACTTGAGTTTTTGTAAGCAAATATGCATATTACCTTAAGCATACACACAAATAAAATGGCTAAATTTCGTCTGTTTTAAAAGAATGTAATGCATATATGGAAGATTGGTAAATTAATAATGTACAGTGGAACTACTTTTAATGGCCACCTTACTTAATGAGTATATATATATATATATATATATATATATATATATATATATATATATTCCCAGGAGCTGATTTGAAATCTTGTAAGGTTAATGTATTCCGAACTCATTCAGTGACCCTTCCTCAACCTAATCAACAGGCAGTAGAAGGAAGTACATGCATCCGCTCTTAACTGATTACTTGTTTTCATATATAACTCAACCACTTAAAAACAGGACAGCAATTCCACAAAGATCAAAACATTAAGCTGTCAGATTCCTCCACCCCACTCCCTCTGAAGAAAATCCAACGGGCTGTGGTTGTTTGAAAGCACGAAAGCTGTGTTCTTGTCTCACACTACTGCCAAAATGGCAGCCCAACCCTTGTTATACGAGGGTTGCACCTACTTCTGGGGAGAGGAGGACTTTCGACAATATACTTTTCCCCTGTCAAGAGGGGCCGTGGTGGCTCAATAGTAGAGATGGCGTTCACCTCTGGTGCATGGAGAACCTGGTTCGATCCCAGCTCGCGTCAAATGAACTTTGTGGTGGACGAACACCGTGTGCGTGGGTTTCCTCTGTGTTCTCCCGTTTTCTCCCACTTTCTTCATTCCATCAATTCATTCATTTCTCATCATCACAGTCTCCTTTAGCCTAGCCGGCATGACCGTGGCACCTAAAACTTAAAAATTTCATTTTTTCCCTGTCAACTGAGGGTCACCTCTTGTTTGAAGAAAAAACAGCATGGGTGTTAGGAACACTTTCTCCAATTTAGGATGTCTTTTTCCCATTTGTGTCTTTTGTAGCTGTAAAGTGTATAGGTAGAGGCCTGCGTGGATACAAAATTTAGCATCATCCGAACCGCAATATTTGTAATCGCACCCGCATCTGCAACATCATCATCCGCAGATGAGATAATAGATATATGCATCGTATTTGTTCTATACAGCAATTGTGATTTTAAAAGTAATTTTTAACATAATTGTAATTACGTACCTTGTTGTTTTTTAATATATGCGATATGAAATCGATCAAATTCAAGTTAGTATTAAAGACAATCCAGTAGGATTGTAAATTAAAACGCTTACTAAAATGCAATAAACTTTTTGCAGACACAAATCATGAAATTAAGGAAACAAAATATGTAGTTGCTTAAAATCTTCTCAATATCTCTAACAAGAAAACTGCCGAGTTGATAACACATTTGAATAGTTTCAGATCACATTACTCTGTTTTTTTTAATTAATTAATTAATTTATTTATTTATTTATTTATTTTTTTATCTCGTTACTTATAAGGCGTAAACGTTTTTGTTCAGTAAGCAAAGATGGAAAGAGGATGAAGGATCATTGAGAGAAAAGAGTGAGCGAACGCAATACAAACTTACATTAAAACAAAACAGGAGAAAGGAGATCAAACGAAACATAATTTTGTTAACACGAAATGGTGATACTGTACCTAGGTACACACACTTTAGTACAAAAAGTTAGTAATTAATGTTATTCGAGAAATGACATACAAATTCTTTTCTTTTCACGAGAATCCTCAATTTTATCCGCCATCAGCAAAGGAAGTGAAAACATAACTCCCGAAATTATATTGTGCGGATATCTGTATCCACACACATCTCTATGCATAAGAGATTTTTTTTTCTTTAAAGTGTCTTGCAGTAAGATCAAGAGAAAAGTGTCGAAAACAGAGTGTGCGTAATTAATGAAAATGCGAAATGTGTTTTACAGAGAAAATTAGAAATTTTCAACTGCAGAAAAACTATACTCACTTATACAACAATGGCAAGAGAACCAAAGTAAAGACACAAAATGCATTGTCTTGAAACGCTTGCTGAAGTTATATGGTTGATTTGGAGTATAGCACCCATTTCAGCAGCAAGGCTAAGGTGTAAACCAACAACTTAATGTAGGATACAAACTACATGACCTCCCACTGGAAATCGAACCTGAGTCCCCAGAGGTGAAGGTTTGCTGAAATGAATTCCACTTTCTTTGAGAGGTTAAAAGTGTACGTGCAAAAATATTTCCGTTAGTGGTCCATTATTAACAGAAAAATTGCTACTCGGCTTGAAAAAGATAACTTTCAGACTAACAATGGATGGTGTCAGATTCCGCCAACAATACAATATTATGTTCAATGAGATATTGATGAAGGTGGGAAGGGAGGAGTTTGTCAATTGTCGAAGGCCATTCAGCAGAAGACATTTACAATATTGACGAAATATTCTTATTTTTTCGGGAACTCAGTGGTAGAGCACTCATCTCTGGTGCGAAAGTCCCGGGTTCGATTTTAGGTCAAGTGAGTTTGTAGTGGACGACATCGTATTCGTAAATATTCACGCATTTCCTTTTATATCCTCATTCTGTCAATTCTTTCATATTTATTTGCTTTCATGAATCATCCATCCGTATAATAATCGTGAGACGACGTAAAACTGAAAAATTTCATTATTTTTTCCTCTCTATATTTCTGTTCCCTTCCAGTAGGATCATTGACATGTAGCGAGAGAATCGAAAGAAAGTAGAACACCCACTTTCCTAGCACTCCATTGTGTGTGTTTCGTATGCTTAGCAGAGCTCCCTCGTGGCTAAGCGGTTAGCGTACGCGCCTTTGGCGTGGGAGACCCGGGTTCGATTCCCGGCGGGAGCTCATGTGGTTCGGATTCCACGTTAATCAGTAGGTCTACGTCTCATATAGCCTCGCTGCTGAAAGGGACGCTAAACTAAAATCAACTCAACTCGTATGCTTAGCAATATATATATATATATATTAAGGTTCCACCCCTTTTAACGACCAGTTTTCAATTGAACAAGCGATAGTCGGCCAATAGAGGTTCCACTGTATACAATTTTCTTCTAAGTGTGTTTAATACTTGAGGTGAGGTTTTTCAAAATTCTGTTCTAATTGCGAAAAATGTTAGCTTTTCAGCAATGTTACAGTAATATTTTTTTTTCTGTAAATTAAATGTAATTGTATACTGAAGTGAAAAAGACTTCTAAAAGTGGAATACGTAAGTGGTTTTGTGTAGAAGAAAATATTGTACATTGTGCTATTTGTACTTGAATAACTTTTTTATTTATTAAAAATACTAAATTGTATTCTGTTTTCATTAAATTACGTCAGTTCCGTGCTGTTACTTTTCTTCTAAGCCTTGAAACGCAGTAAAACATGTTAAAACCTTCACCTGTTATTGGCTGCATTTCTTTAGGATTTAGTTATGTTCTGTAACTATAGTCCAGACGTTAGGCAATTAAAAAATCTTAAGCTAGTTATTACATTTACGACCATATACCAAGGACACAATAGAATATGAACAGTTTTGTAATCAACTTGCTGCCAAATGAAATAAATCTTTAAATCATTCAATATATAAGATATTACCTACTTGAGTACGAAATGTGAATTTACACATCATATAATGCAGAGAATCCGATAGAATAATGCATGTTTGACATCTTGATCATCACTGCCAACACACAATATTCTTTGACAGAACATTACAAAATAGTCACTGACAATAGGATAGCAAGGTCTTTTTCATATTTTCTATATTATGTTCTGTCTTCAATCAAGTATACTTCGATCAAAATTAGAAACGAATTGTCAGTTCAAAAACAAGTGCAAAGTTGTGTTGTGAAGAGAATGTTCGTCACGGGAGGTTTAGGGTTTTTTAAGGTAACGAGAAAGGCCAACCTTAAATGTGATAGTGGTAGTTGCAAGAGTTGCAAGTAAAAGGATTCTTCAGGAAGGGACAACAACATTCCAATGTTGCCGCCTTGTAACACGTGTTCAGAAGTGCAAGGAATCTGTCTATACATGAAGTGATCTTGTTCTTATTTTCTTGTCTGAACTGGAAATAATGTAACTGTCAATTCGTTTCTTATTTTGAATCAAATATTATCTATCTATATATATATATATATATATATATATATATATATATATATATATATATATATATATATATATATATATATATATATATATATATACTGAAAATAATCTTTCTACACCTGTAGCTGTTAACGAGGCATACTCAAAAAGTGATACAATCTGAGGATTCATATCAATATCATTTTCAAGAATATCTCTATGTCAACTTATATAGAATTAGTGTTCCAAGACCGGAGCTATACTATGCTCTGACTCTAAGCAGTAGAGTCTTTTTGTCATTTTAGCCATTAACGTTTCGGTGGATGCATCATAATGATAGTGTTGCCAGTGGACAATATGTTTCAAAAATACCTTCAGTTATTCATTTTTCTTATTTTTGTAAGGTCTATTACAAATTAAGACACTAATATGTCAATTTATCAAATATAAGATTTGAACTACTACTAGTTAACAGATGTACTGGAGAATTAGAATTAATTTGACTCGAGTAGTGGAAATCAGTGTTAAGGATTCTTCAGTTTTATCTCGGATTCTTCAATGATGTCAACGAAACTTAGCAAGTACATGACCTAGGACATGTAGATATTTCGGGTAACTTTAGTGCAGATACTTTGGTCGTGGATATTCAATAGAGGGAGGGGGGATAATTGAAATATGTATATTTTCCACAGAAATCTTGGGAAATTTGTGGATCATGACACGCATGCGAAATCATTCGAGAGCCTGCTTCATTTTGAAGACAATGACGTACGAACCACAAATGCAAGGTTATTAGAGTACGAAGAAGACTTCCTCAAGTTTTCTGTTTGTTGTCTTTCACAATGCTTTCATTTAGTTTTCTGTCTGTCAGAATACAATCTTGCAACTTACGTTTCACACATTTCCATACCAACCAGAACTCGAAACTTTTGTAAGTCCAATGATAATGCAGTACTTTCTCATAACTGTTACTCTAGTTGATTTGTTTTCTCATCAATTTCGCATTATAGTTTTGGTTCGAAAATACTTTTATCGACATATTTATTATCCGCATTCAATAATGTGAAAAATAAATTGAGGAAAGGGTATGTGTTATTTTTGAGGTATTTGCATCCTGGGCTCCAATGGGGGCACCAAACAAGTTATCGAAATGATATACCCGTCAAGTGCCCGAATTTTGCATCGGAGAGGCATGTATGTGATATTCGAAATCCTGATTTATTCCAAACTTCTATAAGTAGGGTAGGGTCAGCAGCTTCCTGAGTAAAAGAATAAAATTTCCTTTCCTTTTTTTAATTATTTTAAAAGGTTAAACTAGAACAAAGAGTGCAGAAAGGTCTACCCAGTTACTTCAGTAGTAGGTAGCAAGATTAATTACATATAGTTCGCAGGTAATCTGGCTCTTATTGCCGGATTTGGACAGAAAAATCTGCGAAGAATATCATCATCATCATCATAGTTATTCTGGCCTTATTGGCAGGTCACTTGCCGCAACTGAGAAGCTTACATACACCACTGTCTTCAGCTAATGTGAAGAATGCGGGATACAAATACGCATTCAAAACAGTTTGTATCAAGTATAGAAGGAGGAGGGGAGAAAGTAGGACAAGTGACAATTGGTGTTACTTAGATATTATTAGTGAATATGTGAAGTGCGTATATGAAACAAAATAAAGGATAAGAATAGTAAGAGAAAATGCATTTAGGAAGAGAAAAATGTTTTTTAAATCTATTTGAATAAAGATATTTTAGAAACCTCACACAACAGTTATGAAATACAGTTAGAAGTTTTCGTATACAAAGAACTATTATGAAAGTCGAGTGTTACCTGAATGTTCGCTATGTATATAGCAAAATTGTATTCTATTAATCCAAAGTTATAAGCAAAAAATTTGAACCAATTTCTAGTTTCTTTCTGAGCGAATGTATTACTCCTGAATTACTTAATTCTCAGAATGGAGTTGCGTAACGTTCTACAGAAGACTTATGCAATTGTTAAATAAGTCAACCTTTACAGATATTGGGGTTTATATGCTGGTACTCATCAACGATCCGTCTATCATTTCCAAATGATATCTTACTGGGTACGAAGACTATTATCTTTGATAGGAATGAAAGCGTTAAAAAAATTAATAGATTTCTTTGATATTGTTTTGTGGCATTTATATAGTCTTGTCTGATAGGTCGATTGTATAATGATCCAGTAATTCACAAAATATCGAATTAGCAGAATCTTACCATGCAATTCTAAATCTAATATAAATAAAATAAAGAGTTTGTTTGTCTGTCTGTGTGCGGCCTGGGGACCAGACGAGTGGACCGAGAGTTTCCAAATTTTGGTCAGGGGTACCTTGGTCCAGGCCCCAGATCAAGACTAAGCGTATTTTTTTTTTAATTTCGAAACAGGGAGGGGGTTTACCGGGACTGGCCTGGGGACCATACAAGTTGACCGAGAGTTACCAAATTTTGGTCGCGGATACCTTGGTTCAGCCCCAGACCAAGGTGATGCGTTTTTGTCAAAATTCGAACCAGGGGGGCGTTTAATGAGACATGTAAAAGTAATTCGAAGTGACCGATATTAGTGTCAAATCCATAGTTTTTGCGGTCGCTGAGATCAGTGGTGACACTTCCATTAGCGATGACTTGCAAATTCAGCTACCATTGTATGTGGGTGAGCGGGGGGGGGGGATACCGAAACGTAAAAATAGCCCAAAATGACCGATATTAGTGTCAAATCCATAGTTTTCATGGTCACTGAGATCAATGGTGACACATTCATTAGCGATGACTTGCAAATTCAGCTACCATTCGATGCAGACCGAGGGTCACATGTGTGTATGGGGTTTACCAAGATGTAAAAATAATCTAAAATGACCGATATTAGTGTCAAATCCATAGCTTTCGTTGTCGCTGAGCTCAATGATGAAACTTAAGATCGCGTTTGAAATTTAGCCTCAATCAGCTTAGGAACGGGGGTCATAATAGAGGGGTCATCGAGACCTGTAAAAATAATCCCAAAACAAACGATATTCGTGTCAAATCCATAGTTTTCGCGGTCGGTGAAATGACTGGTGATACTCGCATAGGCGTTGACTTGCAAGTACAACCCCCATCGACTGTGGGCCAGAAGCGTTTTTTAACAATTCGAACCAGGGGGCGTTTAAAGGGATATGTATAAGTAGTAGAAAATGACCGATTTTTTTTTTTCGTTGTTCACTTTGTTTACATAGATATTTTACGGGAGACCGGGGCACGTTTTCCAACTGGCTTTAGTTCTGAAAGGATCTGGTAGGTCGCTCCTGCGGGTGGACTGGCTGAAGCAGCAATACTTGGCACGCCATCTACCGAAGTTTCAGTCGAGTAGCTGTGTTGACATAGGCAAGAGATCTTGTGAAATCATTTTTTCGAAAATGAGTAAAGTAGCAGGTCTGCATTAAAACTTGAAATAAATGTACTAGTGTTAAACCTACTGCTTTGACATTGCATGTACTAAAGATGGTGTTCTTCCTTTACGTAATGATGTGTTTCTTTTTCAAATAATATACAGCATTACTCGTCAAGGTTATGTTGAAGTTCAAAAATGGCAATGGGGCAGGTTTTCCAATATTTTTCCGGTCTCAGTCAGTTTCTCTAATTTTAGTAGGACTATAACAAATGCATGTAGGGCCTACTGTGTAAAGAAATCTCCGAAATAACAATATATGGTACACAATACGTAGCCCGTGACCAGGCACACAGCCAGGGGGAACGTAAAAGAAAGCTAATGATATTCTATGCTGATTTTTTTTTTTTTTTTCAAAAATGACGTCCGAACAACCCCCTTCTATTATCGAAGCGACTATGGCCCTATCCCTCCCCCAAAAACAATACTGAATACGTGCTTGCCATTGACTATATAATCTATTGTGTAAAAAACTTGAACTCGAGTGATGAAAGATTGTTTGTGTATTTATTGCTTTGAACCTTTCTCCAACTCGCAGGCAAAGGAGAAGTGGGTCAGGTACACAAAATGCAACAACTGGGCACACGAAAACTGTACAAAGGGAGATGTATTTTTTGTTCGCGTTCATTGTGATTCAGACAATGATGACTTTTGTTTACTTGTTGATTAGTTCTACCATAATCTCACTTCTCTATACTGTCCAAGCAATAAACAAAAGGTACATTTTCAGTAAAAGCAACGATTTATTACCTGTGTTTTAGCATGTGAAGTAGTTGGAACAGTTGCCTCTGTAAAGTTTTAGTAGGTGGCTAACTTGCCCCGCATACGGGGCACATTTTCCAACGTCACATGATCACACTTAACCATTGGTAGTGAAACTCAATATTCATTTTGTGGAAAAATATCTGTTCCACTTCCTTCATAAAGGTATAAGGAAGAAAATGATACCCTGTTTACCTCTAAATAGGTTTCAGATAAAATACCACACATGAAATTTAAAAAAGTTGGCAAATGTGCCCCGGTCTCCCCTATCTGACCCATGCAAAGAATTGGTATATTCAGCTAGTAGTAGTAAAATAAAATAAGTATTTCACCCAACTTTTCCGTGAGGAGATAATTGAAATCAAGGACCTACAAGGAACTAATCAGATTCAATGAATATGTGGCAGATCAGATTTCAAGCCTATTGTTATAAAATAAAACTCTCAGTAATAATTCGATTTGATTTGATTTGTAGTTTAGCGTTTCTTTCAACAGCCAGGCTATATGAGGCGTGAACTTAGAGCTTAACGTGGAATCCGAACCACATGAGCTCCCGCCGAAAATCGAACCCAGGTCTCCCACGCCAAAAGTGTGTACGCTAACCGCTTGTCCACGAGGGAGCCCTCACAGTAGTAATAAGTGAGCGAGTAGTTTATTTACTATGATGCAAACCCTCGCAGAGACTCTGCCTTTTAAAGGATCTTTAGTTCTCATTGGAAATTCAATATGATAAAGAGATTGTTTTCTGTACGTGATCTTATGCAAACAGTAAAAATAATACATAATATGCTGCAGGCTTTTAGAAGCTATAAATCTGCTGCTGCTTATTATTGTTGTATTTCATTGGAGTTGCTGATAAAATCCACATAGCATTAATAGTGAAATACAGAATATTTTAACTTCTTTACAACTGAATCAAATCCATTGTCGGAGACAAGAATATGATTATGCCTGCTGCGATTCAAGCTAGAACCAAGACTACTGAAGTAGAAGCGCACCATGTATTGTGCTCTTAATGATGATAGAGGTGTGTGAGAGAAAGAAAACTTTGTTCTCCTGTATAAGAACCATGCATTTTCTTTCACCCACAGCCAGGAATGTACCCAGCATTTGGGAGGGGGGGGGGGAGTTTGGGCTTTCTCGACCAAGACCCAATCTCGCATATCACTTAACCACATTCTTACGACCCAATGCCGTACTACCGTAAACAGTGTGAATTATTTGAAACGTTTCTGTTGCACTTTTACCCAATTTCAAACAGAATGTAATATTGGCACGTTGCTTCATTGCTCCCTTGCCGATCGACTTTCAGTAGATACTGTCGAATGTTGCCAGATCTGAATATTAAAAAAGTAGCGAGATTGTGCTCCAAAAATAGTGCATTTAAAAAATTTGTAGCTCAAACTTAAAAATGGATTATTTTGCACCTATTTAATTTTACTAATCATACATACATACATGTGCATAAAGAAAGCCCAGGACGCGTTAAGAAATTTATCAAGATTAGTTTATTATATTTAAGTTGTATTAACAGCAGAAGTTATGACAAGTACCACAGAGAACAACAAAGTACATATATTTGGAACAATATATATATAAACTGAATATAACACAATGATAATAATGTGCACAGTACTGAATACATTTATTTATCAGTCAATTTTGCTAAGAAGTCAATTTTATAAAGAACAAATAAATATAGTGTATTCGTAGTCATCAAAGTCTGAAATGTAAGCCACAAGGCGAACATACCAGTCGGTGACGAAAGAGAACATAATACTCTATAAAGACAATATAATACTGTATATACAACTTATATAAAGAGAATATATATAAATAAGCGTAATAACCATAGAGAATATTCATTCAAGTAAGTATAATCATAGAGAATATATGCATTCAATTTTAATAACCATAGAAAATATAACATTCATTCAAGCAAACATAATAACCATAGGGAGTATAGTATTTTGTTCTGTCGGATGAAGTACTTATTATTCGATGTTTTTGAACTCGATACCTTAAATTACTATAATTATGAAAGTGTTTAGTATAAAAAGCAAGGAATTTGGGATGGAGGTGAATATAGAAAAAGTTTAGTGAAGTTCAACAACTTCGCAAAAAGTATCAAGTTTTGAAATTACAAAGTGCGAATTACATTAACTGGGTGTGTACTGTTTCTTAGATTGAATATATTGATTGATGGTAATATTATAGAAGGAAAAAATAAAAGTTAAGCCGAAGCACACTCAAAGGAACGGATTCGTCATTTAATAATAAGATGCTGAAATACCTAAAATGTAAAATCTTCAATGAATCTATGTTAACTGTTTTCACATACCGATCGAAGACGGAGATTAAGTAAATCAGACAATTGGTGACTACAGAGTACGCAATAAAGGAAAGATGTATACTAGGAAATTGAGTTTCTAATTTAACATCCCACGATTATGTACCGAGGCTAAGGGAAATGGTGATTATGAAAATATTTAAAATGATGGAATAAAGAAATGAGAGGAAACAGGAGATGATGTTTACCTATTACAGGGTGTTTCACGTGATGAGATTGAACTAGTGACCCCATGCACCAGAGGTGAGCTCTCTACCACTGAGTCCTCGCGACCCCGGATGTATGCTAGGAATCATTAGCAAAGATAAGAATCAGATCGATCAGAAAGATGTCAGAAGCGATGGAAATCATCATGACATCACAGACAATAAAGTAACAGAGGAAAAGACATATGACGATCAGAGATGGTTCTTGGTAATCAAGAAATTCTTGACTGGAAACCAAGACGCAAATCATCCTAATATTGTGACGAAATTATTAATCACTGTGGGTTAACAAGGAAAAGGGTAGCCCAAGATATGTTTGTGGAAAAGAATGAACGATATTTCGTTTAGCAGTGAATTCGCAGTAGTTGCTAAATATATATATCCTACAGCAAACAATGTAAAATAAAAGTGTGTGATTATTCTTATCAACAGTCAATTGGTATTCTTTCTGTATACTATGAAGAATTATACCAGTTTCATATCAGAACTAATATTGTAAACTGGTAGTTTGTTGTTAGATAAGCTACAGCAATACTAAGAGATTTTTACTGTAGATACTGCAAATTGTTTAATTAAAAACGAATAAAATTGCATATAAATTTAGTAATATTTCATCATCTTTCGTACTATTGAGAATGGCTTTATAATAACACATTAAAACGGTAAATTACTTGATTGAAGTTAGCGTCCCTTCTCAGCAGCGGGGGCATAAGAGACGTGCACGTACAGTTTAAGGTGTAATCCGAACCACCGTAATGAGTTCAAATTTCAAAGACCTCCTACCGGAAATCGAAGCCAAGGCGCGTTTTCTTGGCACTAGATCAGGAGGATATTGAGTTGAAATAGCGAAATGTTAAGCTTTTAGAGGGCCGCAAGAAGATGCTGGATTGTAAAGTTAACTGTTTGAGTTAATGGCAAAATGGGCAGAGTGTGTTACGAAAGTAGGCATATGCCGAGCTGGATACAGGTTAAGATAGAACTGCAATAAACAAGAGAGTTTTTCAACATAAGAAGAATGTATGGCGTATAGAACAGAATTTAATAAAATGCAAAATCTTAGATATTTTAGATGAAATATTAGCTCACTAGTAAAAGGAATATATATATATATATATATATATATATATATATATATATATATATATATATAATAGAAGAAAGGTCAAATAAAACCAAGAGGAACTACAGAATATGAGTTGTATCACTTATAGTAGTAGCTAAAATAGTTTTGATTTCGTGTCCATTACCTGTCAGCCAGTTAAGATATTACAAAATAGCCTCAACATAGCTCGAGTATCCGCCAAGGTTTTTGAAGTAACAGGGAACATCATGAAAGTCGTAGTAAATTGAAGTAATTAAATAAAACGCATATAATGATATTCATATAAAGCCATATTAAAACTGTAATACACAGTTCACAGAATTATAAACATAATACGTGTAATTTTCATTTGTAAACTCTATTAGATAGCCTCTACTGGTTATAGTATTCAATTCATACCAGATAAGGGATTTATTGTTCCCTGGATAATCCACATTCAAGCATCATTGCATAATTACTAACATTAAAATCATAAATGTTTATACATTGGTACAGCTTATTTTATTACGTTGTAACAAACTCTTATTACAATTAATAGATTATTATACGTAATATACATGAGAATGAGAACATTTCAAATATTTATTACAATACAACATTAAGTGAAAGTATATATTGAATTTGATAGTTCATTGAAAATAGGTCTCTCCGAAAGTGTTCAAGCATATTCTTAAGTACAGCTCTGACTCTTATATTGTAATTGACAATATAATAACTAATATACTTCAGACATTAACAAAATTTATTGTTACAGAGCAACACTTGTTAATACTTAATTATTCACACACTCTTGTTCTTTACGCTAAGTTTATTTCAACTCTGATGCAAGTGTTTAAGTTTCACCAACTATATTAATCGAAGATGGGAAATAAAAAGTCATTCAGCAGGCCGAAGACTTGGGATCAACTACCGTTTTATAAAATAAGGGCAAACCCATTAATTTGTGTTCCTACATTTTAAATACAAATATTTGACAGTGCTTTAACTTGCAATATCACTAAATCAGAAGTAAATGTATTGGACTAAAGTGATCAACATTCTGAATATTCTCGAAAAAAGCGTTACTAACATATTTACCATACAATTAATGTTAATATATATTCAATTACAAAGCAATCAGATCACAAATGAATCAAATACAATTAGCAAAGTTTTCAGAAAAACAAACATAAAGTTGTTACAAAATGCTAAAGTATATGGAATATTACTATTATTATTATTATACACATTACTGTATTGAAGTTATCTTTTTCAATTTACATGAACCTTTTAAGCTCAGAAAGGAGCTTTAGATAGATATATTTAAGATGAATTATGCCCAAAATAACCGAAAGTCGCGCCATATTAAAACGCAAAGTAAAACATTTTATTGAATCCACAATATAAATATGCAGTCTATAGTTTGATACTTTGATATACTGGAGTTTTTGCAAGAAAATCTACATATAAACTGAGAATATTACACATAAATTTCAGTAGCATGCACTATAAGATATAGCTTAATGGTGACTCAATAATCATAAATATAGTTTAATGGTAGCATTTAAATAAGCGATTTAACGAGCTAAACAAATAGACAAACATATAATATGTTCATTGATTATAATAAATAATCCTCTTTATGTGCATTGCTATAGATATCAATAAATTTGAAATGCTATTTATATTCTGCTATGTACGTAGTTTTTTGGGAAACGATGTTCGTTAATTTAGCGTCAAAAGATGATTTACTTAACTACGATAAGTTATAGTTTTCTCTTCAAATTAATGAAAGTAGTACCAGTACTTTCATTTCATTGAAGATCAGTAGATAAAATGTACTCGAAGGCACATGGTCCAAGAGGAAATAGATAATTGTTATCGTTATCCATAAATTTAATAGCGTTATTTTTACATATGCTTGATGTTGAGCAGTTTCCATTGATGTTTTGAGGTCAATCCATTTCAAATCACCCAATTTTAAACAAAAGTGTTGCTTAACATTTTTTTTTATTATTTTCTTGATTTTCCTGAAGCGGGATCTCAGTCCTATTTGATGTATCACACGCTAGGATACCCATTTAAAAAAGTTCCCGCCATTTCAAGATGGCGGCCGATGGTGCCATATCTCTCAAAAAAATATTCCCCTTGTCTGTTATCATCAATTCTGAACGATTTGGATTTTATTTGGGTGTTTCCACACTTTTGGACCACCCTGTATATTATTTCAAGTTTTAAATCAGTTTTAATTATAAATATAAAGTGGGCCTATATAACAAAATATAAGTTATTTGTTTTGGAGAAAACTATTTCTTCAAGTAACGATTTAAACAAGCCCTAATGTCCTACCTTGGCACTGCACGAGGTGTAGAAGGGTAGCGTTTTTACTGAAATTTTAGAATATATTACTCTAAATGTGGTTCAATCTCAGTCATAAGTTTTTTGTGAGATATTTCTATTTGTGAGAAGAAGTGAGTTGTAAGTTTTTTGTGAGAAGAACATTCTGTAAAATTTTCAGTTATTTTGATTCAGTCCCTTTTTAGATCTTCTTGACCTTAGAAAATTGACGTTAAAAGGCTTTCGGCCATTTTGGAAAAGTTCTAGGGGAAAAAAGGAGTGCATTTTCGGGACTAAAACTTATACTGCAAGTACTTATATAAGTATTCAACATAGAAATAACATATCATTAGTGAGTCTCCTTTCCTTCATAAAACTAATGGTCTTCAAAATTAACGATTACATTTTTTCCTAGTTTTTACAGGAAAGAGTTTTACTGACTCTCTTGCATGAGGGTCAATCCATCTGAAGTGGTCCAAAGATGGCGAAAATGGTTGCTCGACCATCTCCGAAAATTATAAAAATTTCAGGGTGATGAACCTTGTGCATGACAAGGTCAATAACATCATTCACGTTGTCGTATGTACAAGTGTTCCTGAATGGCGGCCATCTTTGTAGTCGGTGGAGTGCCAATTTTTGCATTTGCAAGCATTTACGAAAACTGCAGTTGCTCAGAACGTACAAATCAGACGAACACCAAACAAAACGAATGTTTAGAGGAGAGACTGAGGTGCACGGAGAATATATACTCCTGACTCTAAATAAATATGCAGGGTTGCAAACCAATACATGAAATCACTAGAAAAAGTACAGAAAATTACACTTTTAAAGAGCTGTATTTTGGAATGGCATAAAGTGGGGGGTTTAAAAGTTTTGTGCTGAATATTATTGCATGTAAAGAGTCTGCAGAAATATCAACACCTATGATACTACTGGCACCATAGATTTATGGGGGTCCGAAAATTGAAGTTTGTGATTTTGATGCCATGTTTGGGGCGTAATATCTCAGGACGGCAAAGTGTTAAAAATTGCTGCTTAGGCCACAAAGTAATTCTGAATGTGATTAAACTATTGCAAAAAAAATCATGACTGATATTACATGAAGAAAAAAGTGAGAACATGATAAAAACGCGAAGAAAGCACGCGCGTGACGATGGTCACAGCCTGGAAAAGTTTAAATGTTTTGATGTGTTTCATGCTGGATCTCAAAAACTACGAACGGTTCAGCAATTACGTCCGCTTTGTTTGTGTTCAGTTGTTGAAAAACTTGCGGGTGGCCTTTGTACCGTCTTTCTAGCTCCATGATCATTGCCACTCCTATATGGTAAGGGGGTTAGCTCCTTCTTGCACCCACGACACCCATCGTCTAACTGGACCGCGGTATTAAGGCACTTAATGTATCAGCAAAGTATCATTGAAATCCAATCCCAGTTACGGAAGTGAATGTGTTCAAAAGGTTTCGTTATACCTATCTACCCTATCCTGCTGAAAATGGCGTATTTGTGAAAACATTTAAAATGATTGTTGTTTCCCTTCTCTTCTATAGTATTACAGCAATAGCTTTTAGTAGCTGTAATTACAACAAGTTCTCGCAATTACACGATTTAAGCAGTGTTGCAAACTTCAGTAATGTTTATCATATCTCCGGAACGGTTTGAGATATCGAAGTGCAGTAAACGGCAAAATAATTTACACATTCATTACAAACCATACAAGTAACTAGATATGATCCTTATCTCAGCATTTTTTTTCGAAATAAAGTTTTTTTAATCATATTTTCAAGCCCTGGTAACTTCGTTCCTATTCATTCAAAACAAGTCATACCATGACCATGGTATCCAGCGTTAAAGTACTTTCAATGAGCATTATCCTGTGCGCCTCCGTTCTGCTGCATTTGCGTTAGAGGCATCCGAACTTTGGATGCATGTGATACTATAACATTCTTAGTTTGCAACACTGAATAATAAAAGTGATATTTTCAGTTTACGTTTGACACGTTGATTTGAAATATGTAATAATCTGACGTAGTACTATTTGAAAAAATATAACTTTATATTCGGTTGGCAACACTGTTTGTTAGGTCTTTCTGTTTAATACATACATAGATGTCCCCCTCCTTATACTTGCTTTGTGCAAAGTTTTGCCTTTCTCCCTCTTTTGGTTTGTCTGTTATAGCGAATGGTCAAGATAAATTGGCAATGATCATGGAGTTAGAAAGATGGAACAAACCCCACTTGCAAGCTTTTGCACAACTGAATGCAAACAGAAACGGACCCAATTGTTGAACCATGCGTAGTTTTTGAGATCCAGCATGAAACATATCAAAACATTTAAACTTTTCCAGGCTGTGACCATCGTCACGCGCGTGCTTTCTTCGCGTTTTTACCATGTCCTCACTTTTTTTCTTCATGTAATATCAGTCATGATTTTTTTTTTTTGCAATAGTTTAATCACATTCAGAATTACTTTGTGGCCTAAGCAGCAATTTTTAACACTTTGCCGTCCTGAGATATTACGCTCCAAACATGGCATCAAAATCACAAACTTCAATTTTCGGACCCCCATAAATCGATGGTGCCAGTAGTATCATAGGTGTTGATATTTCTGCAGACTCTTTACATGCAATAATATTCAGCACAAAACTTTTAAACCCCCCACTTTATGCCATTCCAAAATACAGCTCTTTAAAAGTGTAATTTTCTGTACTTTTTCTAGTGATTTCATGTATTGGTTTGCAACCCTGCATATTTATTTAGAGTCAGGAGTATATATTCTCCGTGCACCTCAGTCTCTCCTCTAAACATTCGTTTTGTTTGGTGTTCGTCTGATTTGTACGTTCTGAGCAACTGCAGTTTTCGTAAATGCTTGCAAATGCAAAAATTGGCACTCCACCGACTACAAAGATGGCCGCCATTCAGGAAGACTTGCACATAGGACAACGTGAATGATATTATTGACCTTCTCATACACAAGGTTCATCACACTGAAATTTTTATAGTTTTCGGAGATGGTCGAGCAACCACGTCTGGACCACTTCGTATGGATTGACCCATGATAGAAAAATTAAAATAATGTATACCTGAAGTTCATTTCATGCTGAACACACTGGTTTTTGAATTATTCTGATATTTTTTTAAAAATAGCTTGGCAATTAAAGTTTCTGGAAACCACGTTTTTTTTTTTATTAAAATTTGCCCAACCGCCATTTTAAAAATGACCACAAGAAAAAACTATGGCATATAATTTTTTTTCGAACAGCGTTTTTTGACTATAGGGAACTCACGATAAAAAAAATCAGGAAAATAAAAAAAAATGTTGGCAACATTGTCTGAGTGATTTGAAATGGATTGACCCTTTGGTAACTTGGTTACAACTAAAAAGTAAATTCAACTTCTATTATTCTTTTAACAAATAAGATCAATTCAATTATTTACTTGTTCTACCTCCCTTCTTAGGAACAAAACAAGTAAGAATGAAGTAAAAGAATATATCCACAAGGGACATCATGCTGAATCCAAGGAAGAGGCTAAGAATCCCACCTACTGTAACTGAAAAAAGAAAAAAAAATACACCAGTTAAAATGCACATGCGATGCTGTGCTAATGAATACATTTCATACTTATAGTGGATAATGTAGCTATATATTTTAACATTTCCACAAAATCCATAATTACAATAATTATATTAATCTATTAATTTTATTATGAAAGTATCTCTGGAAACACAATATTCTGTGTGGAATATCAAATTGAGTTTATCATTTTAATACGAGTAGGAAAAATTTAATGAAACCGTATACATCAGAGGTGTATACGACCCTGATTATTGGGAAAACGGAAACTGACGACAAACTTGATACGCTTTTCGACACAGACGAGAAAAGAGATATTTCCCTTACGTGTGGAAGCTTGTACACGCAAATACTTGGATAATTTGCACTCTTTTCATCTGTGTTTCTCGAGTGCGGAATTACTGTTGTCAACAGTTTTCTGAAAAATATCGTACTAAGCACTAATACAGAAAAGTTTGTGGCGGCTCTTGAAGGACGTAACATCGTTAAAAATGAAAATTTTATAACTTCAAACTAAGGAAAGAAAGCTTCCCAGTGTTTCGATTTTTGTATGCAATAATTATAACATCAAGTAATTTCTCTTCCCTTAGCTTGTAATAATAAAATTCTAATTTTTACTGATGAGACTTCCCTTAAGAATTGTCACTAGTAATTGTATGTACCTGAGTAATATGTTGTGATCATAAAAGTTATTCTTAGTTTTAAAGCTAAGTAATCTAAAAGTTTATATATATATATATATATATAAATCATTTGATGTGTGAACTTCGTCAAAATGTTTAATGAATACTTTTTCTGCCCAGATGGTAGTGACCAAAATATATCGAGTCAAACGAAACGCACGCAATTAATCTATGTTTTCTATTGGGTAGAAGAGATTCAAAATAATCCGCCTAATATGTATTCCCACTTTGAATCACACAATGACTCTGTTATTAGAAACGACGTCCGTAACTCTGTCTTGCAAAGGGTTGAGGTTAGAAAGATTTATGAGTTCTTTTTCTTCCTGTCGCTTCCCACATAAACTTACCGTTCTATTCCTATAACATTTCCTACTGCATGAAGAAACAGGACGAAATAAGTATTTTCGGTAGTTTAGTGTTTGAAACACTTAACGAGGTATTCAAACTCGATATTCCGTCACATTTCACGAGCCGTCCATAATATTGCTTTCCAGCTTTCTACACTACCAAATTCCGAAATATTTACTCTAGTGGAACAGATTCTTGCAACCTTGAAATTGGTATTGTCCGTGCTGTTACATTATGCAAACTATTGCCGGCAAGTTTTAGATTTTAACTATTTCATTCAGAAAGAACAATAATTTGGTTAGATATTGATCATTTTGAAATTAACAGTCCTTTTTAACCATAAAGCTTGACGTGGAATCGTAAATATACTAACTCTAATTAGGAATTTAACCCGGTTCTCCCAATATTGAAGGTGATAACTTTTAAAAGTTGGTAATTATGGTGACTTTTAATGGAATGTTAATCCTGTTATACTTTATTTATAATTAAAAGAAACTTTTTTCAATGTAGATTGAACCCGAAACTTCAAATTATCAAACGAATGCTATAACTATTTTTTTTTTCGGTGAACTGTTACAGGCACTGTGAAGAATTAATAATTGTTTATATTCCTTCCTCCAGTTATTTATTTATTTATTTATTTATTTAAGTACTTATTTTGTAATTAGTGTAGGTTTAAGCGGATTTTTTAAATAAAAAAAAAACAATTAACCAGTAAAATCGTCGCGCGTTTAGTGCACAATGGATTGGAGTCCACTCTTTGGTCAGTTTGGGCATCCTTAAAATTTCTATGTGAACCATATCAATTTTTCCATGTACTTAAGCATGCCCTATAAACTTTGTTTCATTTTCTCACAACTTTGGTATGATTTTCCTTGCAATACTTGTTTCTTGACGCTGTTGAAAAGACTATTTATCGAAGATAACATATATTAAACTTATTTAAAGTGGCATCAGAATAGTTGCTTCCCCATAACTCCAATCTGTCTCAGAATTTGGTTCCCAGTGCCTCCACATTTGAGCAAGTTATTTTCACAAATGATCGAAAAATAAGACGATAGGAAGTCTTGGCAATAATTACACTCCAAACAAGAACTGAGAAAAATGATGCGTGAAAACATTTTTTTTTATCAAGTGAAAGTTCTCAGATGTAAATTAGCTGTACAGATAGAGATTAGGAACTATATGGAACAGGGCAATTATAATTGGAGTTAATTTCCTTGTGCTTTGAACGACCCATATGTAAGTCTTTAAAGGCGCCATCTCACCATAGAGTAGAACAATATAAAATCGATATTTCATTTATCCTATTTGGCTACGTGAGATGCAATTTATCATACATGGAAGAAAATAGTTTAGGATTAAATGAAGTTCGAATCATATTTTATGCATCAGAGTTAGTACTGTCACTACTCATTCACGACGAGAAACGCATTATTTAATTTTGTAATCGTATAGTTGACCAAAGTAAAAGACCAAGAAAAAATATTGTATTATTTTATTATAAAGTTTGTTTATTTTTCGTTTAATATGACCATGTTTCCCTATATTCGTAGATTTCGCTTTGCTGGGATTGGGATTTAGCTACGTCTCAGTATTAGAAAAATAAATTTAAAGACATCTTCAATGACAGAAAAGCCAACCTTCATTAGATCAAATCTGCCTCAACTATAATATTACTCTTTTCGATGACCTCTACATATTGCCAGCAGATGGCTGGTGACAATTTTATATTACTAATGCTAATGCCTAGTTATTAAACATTTCTATACATACAGTAGGTCTAGAATGATCATTTTCAGAGCTGAAGTCGCAGACCTCTGCAAAAGTAATTTCTGAAAACACTACTAACCATACGAAGTAAAGAAATGGTACATTAGGAAGGTCTTCTGCCGAAAACATGAAATTTTCGCGCAGGAGTATAGAAGATATTCTTTATTTTGTTTGAAAGCGAAGTTATTGTGATAATGGCATTATAAGTGATGGTAAATGACAAAATTACGGGTTTGAAATTTAGAGATACATGCTATAGTTGGTACGTTGGAACAGGTTAAGCAGATTTTATTGTAACCTTGAAAATTGAGTAGGAAATGCTCGTGGTACCTATTGTAGTTTAATACTGTTTCGTGGTTGTGTGCAGGTCAGGTGGGATCAGCACCGTTATTTCAGATTTTGTTTGTGGGGATGTGAAACAGAACACCCTGCTGTAAATACACTTTTACGTTTTTCTTTGGTATACTATTATCCTATAAATATAAATGTATATAAATCTCAAACTCAGAACGGAGGTAATCCTCCCCCCCCCCCCCCCGCTCCTCCCTTCCAAAAAAAAATGGAGCCCAAATGATACCGCTATCTCTTGTTGTTCATTCAAAAAGTGAAATGTTGAAGAATAATTAGTTGTTACTGATGATGTGGAAATAATTTACAGTTAAAATAAAGATGTGGTTAATTCAGCTATTGTTATAACGCTATAGAATTAGTCTTAGATTGGTCGATAAAGTACCTATTGCCATTTCTTCGATCCTGTAATTACAGTAATTAACCATGCATCGTTATATTTCTTTGTAAGTTTATTTCTTATTTGTGACTAAGCATAAAATAATATAATATTTTCTTTAGTGCAAGCCTTTGGCTTTTCTCTAATATCTCTTTCCTATTTTCAATATACCATATTTCTACGAGTATTACATATTCTAACTTCTTGTAATGCTTAGTTTTCCCGTTTTCATGCAAGGTATATGGAAATACTATATGGATAACTTAGGTAATATTATATTTACCAATTACATCGCTTTGTTCCATTTTTGATATCAGCTTCATTCTGTATTTGGATGCATGAAGTGTTATTGTAACATCCGACAGAAATTCTTTACTCCTTAAAAGAATTAAAGATTGAATGATTTTAGAAAAGAATTAAATTAAAATTGATGAATATATAAGTATAACGAGTTTATTCATATCTAAATTTAATAATAGAAATTTATCTGATTCCAATATTTTGTTGTAAGAACAACAATTCCATATTGACTATATTTTCGAGGTAATTAACTTTCAAATGATTTAATTTTAATAATAGGAAATAGACCCTTCTGGTTTTATGGGGCTACTGTATATTCATAGTACAGTTGAGAGAGACTGTTAATATTGAAGCTGTGCTTATGATTTTCACATACGCGATCACGAAAATAGAATGCCCTACTCGGTGGTCTAAAGGCTACAGCGCGCATCTTTGGTGCACAGAGTCCAGTAGGAGAGTTTTGAACAATTTTAACGCATTACAATGGTTCTGATTCTATGTTAAACTGTAGGTAAACGTCTCATATTGCCTCGGTGCTTAAACAGCGGCTAAACTCCAATCTAACCAACTGAGGTGATAAAACAATTTAGAAAGGATTTTTTTTTTTTTTTTAATTATGGAAACAATACAAGTGAAAATGGCACCATTGTAATACGAATCAGTGATAACAACCCATATAAAAAAATTACATTTTGTGGGATTTTTTAAATATTAATTATTTGGAATGGGATAAAGGAAATTGTCGTCGAAATTGGAAACATAGAACTATGTTTTTTTTTTATTATATGTGTAATCCATACCAACAAAATTCTTTACGAGCGGGAATTAGACATATCGGTCATCAATAAACGTGTCAATGTTGTCAACTTTTAGTCTGAAGTCTATTATTTGTTATCGGCCTAGTCCACGCTAGTGAGGAAAGACTTGATCATATGTAATTCTTAAAAATCAAGTACCAAGAAATGAAAGTTGTGCTCAAGTATCTGAAGAAAGAAGAAAATAAAACAATGCAAGTAAAACATCAAACGAGATACAATTTCAAAACGTTCCACACGAAATGTGTAGAGAACAAAATTTTTCTAGTATCATTCAGCTCAGTATAAAGTGATGGTCGTACAAAGGTGTGGACTGCATTTTTGACAACATAACAAAATATACTTGTTGTCGATTAAGGAAAATAGTTATTTAAAAACTACTTTTATGTGGAAGATCGAAGGTTATTGATAATTCACCCAGAAATTGAAAGACGTGAGACATGACATACAAAAGTTTCATTTTCATATTTTAATAATAATAATAATAATACAACGTGGAAATTAAGATGAAAATGAGATTTTTTGCCTGTTGAATTGGGATTTTATGACATTTAAAATTGGTATCACTGATATGAAGCTTGTTCTCACAGCCAAATTTAGCAGAGGGAAATAAGATAATATTTTGGTTTTCGAATTATTATTTAGCTGTACTATATAGGCCGAAAAACACAGATAGATAAACCTTTCTCTTCAAGGCCTGCTCCAGCAACAAAACATGACTAAGGACGTCATACCAAAAATGTATAAAAGTGGAAAAAAAAAAACAATCTAGAAAAAATAATGATTTGAGTTGGTTGATTTTGAGTTTAGTTCATTATATTATTAAAAACAAAAGCAAGGTTTAGATCTGCTGAAAATGATACAAGAGTACTATAAAAGCGAAGGTAAATTTCACAAATAGCATTTGAGTTTACACTCAACTACTGTTTCTATATTCAGTTCTAAATGTCGCTTTAGTGGGGCTGATTTCGAAAGTCTCCATAGATACATTGAGATAATAGTTCTGAGATTGAGTTTCTTTGTTGGTTTGTGACAGCCTTCTGCAATGTAACATTTGTGTAAGTAACTTGCATTCTTCTACCTGAACAATTTCATTTACCGTATTCTTTTCTAAGTAGGTTTTGGGATAAAATTTAGATCACCCGAACTAGTGCGATGAGGCATCATTCCGCGGCAGGAGTACTTTTGATTCACCATATGATTTCAAATATACCAGAAATCGTTTTCAATTTCAGATTTTAAGATGCAAGATTATTATATGAAATCATTTTGACATTTGTGTTGTAATAAACTTCGTTAGTTAGTTTTAAGGAAATTATATTTTAGTTAATTTGCATTATCACTCTATAACCCCTTCGGAGAAGGAAGCTTCTTTCTATCTATCTCCACAATCTATAGACTTGACATTCAGTTATTAGCTATTCAAGTTAGCTCAATATGTTAAAACCAAGAATCAGTTTAGAAATAATAACACACAACAAACCTGATAGAAATTTATAAATACTGTAAATATGTTTTCTTCAAATGTCAATATGATTTTACAATTTCATAGATCTGATGGTTAATAATCTAGAACAGAAATCCCCTTTTTGCATCTTGCCGCCATGTCTCATTACGTCTAAAATGGCAGAAAATATTAACGGCTGGTAATACGTTAGGTGAGATGGCATTGAATATTCTATTCCATCTCTAGTTTCCAGTTTGTGCCCTCTTTGGGTGAATGTCGTTGGTGATGTGAGGTACGAAGGAAACTACTGTGGAAAACTTAATTTTAATACTAAAAGTTCCGTTTCAAAAAGCTTATTGTAATCTTATTTATGGAAATATATAACGTTACTCAGATTCCACAATGTCAAATTATTTTTCAATAACATTGTAATTAATTATTCGAAGCTAACAGATTTATTCGAGGAAAGTATCCCACTATTAGGAATATGTAATGAATTGAAGAAAGTTACCATGTAAAAAAAAAAAAAAAAAAAAAACCCTACAAAATGAGAAAGATAGAAGATAAACGTTTTGGTAAGCTTGACGTGGTGATACAATTAGGTGGTAGACTTCCACGTATAAATAAAGAAATCAAGTTTAGTCAGCTGCAATTACATCTTTTACCTTCCGTCTTATCATATAAACAAAAATATTATTGAAACGTCATAAGCATGGAAAATTATATTGTATTAATATGTACAAGCATTTAAAAAGATAATAAATTTTCTATTTTGCTAGTAACGGCATTACTTACAGAAATTTCTAACTGGTGTGTCCTTCAATAATATAGGGTGTGTTATTTAGAAGTTAAAAATCTAGAAACATTTAATAATTAGTTAGGCTTAAATCAATTTTGAGACAGATTGTAGCAGTCAACTCCTCCAACAGCAGCAATAATGTTCAGTACTGCATAGAATTATTAGAAAGTTATACTCTTACACTATTGTAATTTATACTAACTGAAATATTCGTTCTTTGCAGATAATATGATAAAAGATCATAGTGACGTAAGTACTATGATCCAAAATTCATTTCAAACTGTTCAACCGTTTCCCCGTGATGCGATGATAAACAACAGGCAACCCCAATTTTAATGTAAAGAAAAAACACAGTAAATACCTCTTTCTTCCGCTGAAAACGGAAAGTTTAGAACACGTTAAAATACTTTTTTCTTATTTTTAATGAAGCGTTTATATGTCAAGTTGCATCTTCCTAACTTGACGGGCTCGTGAGATACTGAAGTTTGGCATAAACTTTGATCCTTCTCCCCCTCTTCCCTTACGATACCTTTTTTACTCAAAGTAACATGATAAAAACTTAGCCCGAGGTAGGTACCAATTAATTATATTCGAAAATACTTTCAAATTGTTCAAGCGTTTTCCCATGAATTGATAACAGACAACAACGATTTCAATGTGAAGAAATAAAATCCAGAAAAGGAGAAAATGCCCCCTTTCCCCCTTAAAAAGGGAATTTTCAAAAAAAAGCTGAGACACATTTCCATTTATTTTTAATTAGGTATTTATATATGACGTGTCTGTCATCTTCCTAAGTTGACAGGATCTTGAGATATTATATTTTTCGCATATACAATTTATATAACCCCTACTTCATCTTATTATCACTTTCTTTTTTATATATTACACTATCATTAATAAAAATATTAAAATAAGTGTTTTGCGATGTCGTGGGGTGTTCAGTAAAGTGTATCTTCAGTCAGAAAGGGTTGGAAACCACTGAGTTACAGCATTAGTGATATATGTGGATAGTGTGAATAGCATTCGCTCTGTCTCCGAAGTTTCGCATTGATTACATATATAACTTTGAAGTGTTTGAATTTATATATAGCTAGATGGATACATATAAAGGCTGTATCTTACTAACTGTGATGAAAAGGTTGGTTAGGAAATTTAAATATTTTTTATTTTTCTTCTAGCCTACAAGTTAAATTAACCAAATTACCTTGAATCTCCAACACTTGTGTACTTTGAAACAAAAACATGGGACACTTTCACCACAGCGGTGTTACAGTTCGGGTAGCATTTACAAGATTCTCTTACTTCAGGTAATTTCCCTGCAAAATAAAGCATTAGAAATAGTAAATAAATTGTATTTTGTTTTCTCACAGAAGAAAAAAAAAGTGAATTTCGTTTCACATTCTGAAACTGCGGTTAGCTTCTGAGTTATGGGGTTTCAGTATTAATACCAAAAGAAGTAGGAGACCTATCAGATCCGGTTGCAAAGCAGAAATTAGGGCCGAATTGGTATATATTTTTTGGGCCTGAATTCGTATCAAATTTCCACTTTTAGCTATACACTACCGGTGCCGCTTTTGCTCTATAGCATTCAGTGTTGAATATGGACGTTTTAGATTCCTACTACTTCCGATTTGAATAGGAGTAAACAGTTGAAATAAACTTATTCTTGGGAGTGTGTGAATCCATATACGAAAACAGTTTCTCATTATCTCTTACCACTTTGCTCTATGAAGATAAATGTTAAAACGAGAAGTAGTAATAGATTTCTACTGAAACATTACTGGTTTTAGTAAAGAGATAATAATGGAAATCGAACATATTTCTGGGAAAATTGATTCATTTCAACAAAACGCTTCTCACAAAATATTTCCGCTTTTGTTTTAAGATTATCAATTTTGAAATCACTAATGGTTGATTTCTGCTACTTCTAGTTTGAATAGATGGTTATTGGAGAGATGGGGCCTATTTTTTGGGTACTGAATCCGTATAAATAAACCATTTCTCGCTATATATCAATGGTTTTATTCTTTGGTTCTATGGTGATTAACATTAAAACTGGAAAAAGTCTAATTCTACCTCTTCCGGTTTAAATAGAGGCTTAAAGAAGAAGATGGAACATGTTCTTTAGGCACTGAATTCGTATAAAAATACCGTTTGTCGCATTATCTTGCCGTTTTTGCTCTGATACCTGTGTATACACATAGACAGCCAGACGCATAGACGGGTGGACAGACAGACACAGTCGCTGTGTCAACTTTCCACACTTATGCATAACATGGTTAGGAAGTCTTAAATTTAGTAAATGACGTAAAAAGAGTTTTTCATCTTACTTATCCTTCAATAGTGAACATTTATAGGCACGCTTTGTTCTTCTTAGCACTAAAGTGACGGTCCTATGTAGCCGAGGCATTTCAAAAGAATTACATTTTTTTTTTAATGTATGATTTTTGTTCTTTATGCATCGGATTAATATTTATATTATTCGTGTGACAATATATGTAATGCAATGTCACTAAAAGGTCCATTAATGTCTTTCTTGCTCCTTGTGTTTACACTTATAAGAAAGTAAAGTACAGGGTGGTCCAAGAATAAACCAAATCGTTTATGGGAGATGAAAAACCGATAAGCGCTACTATATTCGACTAGCAGCACGCAATAATATTTCGTTTTCCACGTAACGGGTTGTGAACGAAGCATATTGACCTAGTGCTTTCCGATTTCTCATCTCCCATGTTCTGTTCGGTTTGTCTTGGACAACTTTGTACATCTACGCAATTAAAATGGAGCATGCTTCATATGTAAACAAGAGACAAGTTGAACATGTTTTTTTTAAATAATCACTTAATTGAACCTTGGTAATGACCGCCTTATTCGTTTCAAGTTATAAATATTATTATTATTATTATTATTATTATTATTATTATTATTATTATTATTATTATTATTATTATTATTATTATTATTATTATTAAAAATATAAATTTAAACTATACGATCTGACCAATAGGGAGATTCTCGCTAAATTGGATGTACTTGCTCTTGAAGTTCGACGTAATTTAAGGCAAATTAAATTTATTCATGATATAATACATGCGAAACTGAACTTAATTGAATACTTGTATATTAAAGTTCCCTTGTATAAATCTAGGCTTTACCGTCCTATACTGTGTAATAGTAATTTAGTTGGTTCGCCATTATTTATTTGTGTTGACAACATAAACAAAAAGTCACTCAAAATTGATTTCTTTGAGTCGAATTTTTCAGTGCTTAGAAAACAGTTTTTGGATTGTTATATTTAATTAAAATACAAAATTCAACCTTTGTTTGTATATTGTCTATTGAATTTTCATTTCTTTCTTTTACCCATATAGTTTATATTTGTTCACGTGTTTTATTACTATTTTTTTTTAATTTGTTTATTTTTATGATCAATATATGTAAATTCTTAGTAATATATCCTACTTAATTGATTCTTTACTGAATTGAGGATATGTTTGTAATTTTATTCTGTAATTTAGTTTGAACTCAACTCGTGTTAATTTTTTTTCTTTTTTCTCTATTTGATTGTCATGATTTCATGTATTTTAATTTCTTTGTTTTGTTGTATTTTTCTTGTAATTATCTATTGTATATAATTGTATATATGACCATTATGGCTTTGGCTGTGGTCGCAATCATTCATAATAAATAAATTATTATTATTATTATTATTATTGTTATATCCACTATAATTTACTTAGGTAATTTACTCAGTGTAGAAAAAATTAGGAACAACAAAATTCAGCAAAAACTGTTCGTTTGTTTGTTAAAGTTTAGCATTCCTTGTCAGAACCAGGGGTACATGAAATATAGATGTACAGTTTAATGTGGAATCCGAACTACCGTCATAAAATTTCAATTCTTTAGCACCAGGAATCGAACTCGGGATCGCAAGTACAAAAGACGTGGATGATAGTCACTAAGTTCGTGGAGAGGTTCGAGCAAAATGGGTTGATAAGACCAGACATAAAATTGAAGAACATGGCACGTATGATAGAGCACCTCATAATAATCTACAGTGTTTTCTTCATTTACTTTTGAGGAAATACTCGTCTTGTAATTATTAGAAAAGAACTGACAAAAATATTTTTTAATAATTGTGTACATCGCAAAATTAAAAGTTTAGAATACAAGTTACACGTTATGAAAATAGCATTTACAAAACATTTTAATGATTATTATAATAATTTTAGTGAAATAACATGTTACAACTTGAAGTAACAGTTGTATGCTTTACATATAGGACATGCACTATACTCCTGATGAATCAGGCAAGAGGAACAAGATTCCGTTGTCCCTGTAATAATTTATTATGTGCTGGAAACTTTCCTGTCTATTACGTAAGGGCATCAAGATATTCAAGTGTACCACAGACTTTCAGGCTACCAAATAAAATAAATAATTAATATCTTTAATAAAATTTATTTCTTAGGACTCACCAAGGTAAAGTGATGCAGAATACATTATTAGTTGTTAAGTCGTTACTCTTTAGGACACGGAAAGATAGTTACGGAATTAGTATTTAGTAGCTGATCTTCATCAAATCAAATCAGTAAATAGTAAAATATATTCACCACTAAAATATTTTTGATATGGTAACAAGTCCCCTATTACTTTTGTGACTTCCGTTGAATGTTAAATACAAAGGACAATATTTGCTACACCTAATCATCACTTAGTCAGTAATACTACCCTAAACAAAATTGTGATCTTTTGCTACAACCTCGATTCCTTAACAAAAACTTGCTGTCAAAATCATTTATGGAAATAGTACTTTATACTTCCACCGAGGTATACAATACACACTGATTCACACTGATTCACACTCATACATACACCCAAATTTAGTAACTGACTTACACTTATAGAATAGCTGTTCCTCTAGCATACTTTCTTTGTTGAAGCAGACATTGCAACGTTTACTTAGATCTGTAAATAATACGTATGTTGATTAGAATTATTTATGAAACTTAAAAAAAAAAAAAGTTTGACAAGAGAACGACATACAATAAAAAAAATAATGTAATTTAAGCTCTTTTCTTGTTCCATAATACCTAAAGAAAATCTGGCCTCAGCTACTATTGGAAATCAGATGATTCCTGTAGGGTGTAATTATTTGATTAGTGGAAGTAAATATCTCCTTAACAGAATGACTATTCCGTTCTAGATATAAGTTGTATCATTAATCCTAATTCTCAAGGTCCTTTCTAATTATTCTATTGCACCTTCGTAATGTTTAGTTTCCCTTGTAAGGTTAAAAGAGTCAACTATCGTTATTAGTTCCAGAAGTTTGTCAATATACATATGGGAATCCTTGATTACGCGTGCTTCTCCGGCCCTGGGTTACAGAGAATCCTCACACTGTGCACAAAATACTTTTTAATGATGAAAATATTGGAATGATGTGTACTTTATGAAAATGTTGGTATTATTGGCCCTATCTTTTTCGAGTTATCAGTGGAAAGAGGAGTCCCTTTTTATATAATACCTCCACATTATCTTGCCTTGGTAAATTACTTTTGAACTTATTATAGGACAGTCGAAACTTTGCCTATGCTCTTCTTATCTCATTTTTAGTTTTAATGCATTACTCTCTCTCTCTCTCTCTCTCTCTCTCTCTGTATTCGGCTGTATATTCCTCAGCAGGTGGAGATGAAGCAGCTTTTATAGCATATTTTAATATTTTTAACCATACACTTTTTTGATAATATGTTTTTTATTGTTTATTTATTTGTTTTATTACAACGGAAGAAAAATTGTAAAACAACAGAAACAACTAATACATAAGATAGATTGATTTTCTTTCACACAAATCATCTATTTAAAATTTTCCATTCTTGTGCTTTTCAAGCTGCTTCCTCTATCACCATCTGAGAAAATCTAAATAGAAGGCTAATATTGAAAGTATGGATAAAAGATATAGTGCAAACATATTTTGGACAAGAGTGCACTTTATGCAGAACAAGTGATTTTGTCATGTTGTTGATATGATGCAAGGTAGGAATAAGTAGGGTAGGGTTAGGTTAGCTTAGGATTAGGGAAGTTTGGACCCATTTTGTTAAAATTAATAAAGTGTAATTGCTCGTATTGTTATTTATTGTATCGGTTCCTATGAATGTTCTGCACAAAGTGCACCCTTATCCATATTTAGTTATATTTTTAGTTTTTAAATGTTATATTTCTTGAACGTCTCGACTGATTTCCTATATATTGTAGTAGCACTGAATGATCACAATTAACAAAACAGTAATAACACGACACTAACACCGAGTTTAAAACTATTAACAAACACACATAAAGTGGGTTGAAATTTCTATTCCGAATTATATTAGGAAATGTTCTTGTTTATTAACAGAATTCTGTGTATTTTTGTCATTTTGTCTAAATTATGTTTTGTTGTATTACTCTTCTCTTCTTTTCTTCTATTCCACATCGTTCTCACTATGTGATTTGTTAATTGTTGGAACTTTGAAAGTTTTCTCCTGTCTGATGTCACGTGTCATTTTAAGCTCATCTCTGATATTTGTTATGCCCAGTGGCGAAGCGTAACCCTACAAGTAGGGTAGGCCCGATAAACTAATATTCCCATTTAGCTCCACTACAAATATTTTGAAGTGCAGTTCATATTTTCTTCTGTCTGGGATTTGCAGGAGGGGATGAAGGGAATTTCCTCCTCACCTGCTGTTTTCATTTCCTGCATATTTGAAAATGGAGGGAGAGCGAAAGAAAGTACATTCTTACAGTTAGCTGTCAAATTTCTTGTATAAGCGTTTGTTATTTTCATCTCCCTAAGTAAGCACTATACAGATTTAATTAATGCATCACGTGATAATGACTTCACTAGAAATGTTAATGCTCAGAAGACTTTCATTTGTATAAACACAAGATATTTAATATTGTATTTTATGCAATGTCATATTTAAGAGAGTGGCTTTAGGGTTTAAGCACTAACCGAAATTTTATCGCATTTTTTTATTGTTTTTTATACATTGCAGAATTTTCACATTTCCAGGAATAAAGTTAGCAAAGCCCTTCCGAAACAAGCAAAATCCCTGGAAACAAAATCGTAAATACCCCACTGATTCTATGAAATGGAAAACTTAATTAAAATTACAAATATTATTATTTTATCTCTACTGTAGCGTTTGGTAAATATATATATATATATATATATATATATATATATATATATATATATATAATGTATCAAACTAATATTTTACAAGCTATTATGGAATAGGCTCCATGTAGGAAATAAACGAGCAGCTATTCTGAATAACTCCTGAGAGTATATACCTAAATTAAACAAGTTATCGCTAATAGAAATACATAATTCTACACAGGAACTTCTTATTCTATGTTAAAGAAATAATTTAATAACATACTAGTATTGAAAGATGCCTTCAACGCTAAAATTAAACTTCCAGAGGCGAGCCTCCGCTCCTTCCTAAGAATGCGTGCAAACACCAGCGATAATAGCTTCGCTCCCTGAGCAGCATAGCCCGTAAACCTTTCTAGCGAGCTGGTGAGGCTCAGACCAAAGGTCTCCAAGTGGTTCCAACCTACTATATTTTACTGAAAAAAACGAAATACTGAAGTATTGACATTATTTTATAAGAAATCAAAGGTAAAGGAAATGGTAGAAAACATGGTAGGCCCGGCCTCAGAGCCTCATAATACGCTTCGCCACTGGTTATGCCTTCCCTTGTTATGAAGTACTCACGTGTTCATGTTCATGCTCAAATGTCTGAGCTAGTTCGCAGCTACATGTCTCATTTTCTTCTATTTTCAGTCTGTTTAAGTGTGTCTTGAAGAGACCATATCCAGAAAATATTTCCATTGTCTTCTTACCTAGACTTGGCAACTCTTCATTTATTTCTATAGTTGGTACCTATTCTCTTAACTTCTGTCCTTTGGTTGTGATTTCCCAATCCTCTCGCCATTTCATTTCAATAATTGTATCTAGCTCTTTCTCGTTCTTTTAAATTTGTTCCAGGATTTCTGAAAGCGATTTCTTTGTTTTCTGACCACGTTTTAAAAGCCTGTCTTAGTATCTGGAGATATATTGGCTCTTCTTGAGCCAGTATTTCTAGATATTACGTTGAGATTATTTTAATTGCATCCAAGTTCCTTATAAGTACACCTTTAAGTGCTCGATTTTTATTTGTGTTGATTATATGTTCATAAAAGGTCTATGTGCTACCAGACGCTGGCATAATAGCTGAGTACTGATATGATTACGGTTTGTTGTAAGTATGCAGTGTCTTATTGGGCATTTGATGGTTCCTTCTTGCAATGGTTAATAGTTTAGAGTCACTTTATTATTATTATTATTATTATTATTATTATTATTATTATTATTATTATTATTATTATTATTATTATTATTATTATTATTATTATTATTATTATTATTATTTTTTACTTTACTTTACTTTACTTTACTTTTATCCGTGATCACCTCCATGTATTTTATGAAGTATATTTTCTCATCTATCCACATTTCAGGTACTTGAACTCCTTGTCCCTTTCTATCTTGGGAGCACGGCAGCTTAGTGGTAGAGCGCTTTTGTAAGTTTGTGGTTAACAATATCGTGTCCGTGGGTTTTCTCGGAGTACTCCTGTTTCCTCCTTAATTCCATCATCATTCTCTTGTGTTAATCATCCGTCTCCCTTAGCTTAAAGGCCATAATCATGGGATGTTAAACTGAAATATTTTTCTTCCTATCTTCTTATAGGATATCTTTAGGATGGGACCTCTTTGAATTTTCTAACCAAAGATTGTATATTTCGTTTTTGTTTCCGAAAGAATTAACTTATTTGTTGAGAACTATTTTTGTAGCTTAAGTAATATTAAGTTCCTTTTCTTTCTATTTCTTTCTCGACGATGCTGACAACACTATTGCTATGTCATCAGCGTATCCCACAACTTGTTCTCTTCTTCTAGTTGGTCGAAAGATTTCAAGTATGGATCTATTACAATATTCCACATTGTTGGTCCAGATATGGATCCTTCTGGACATATCTTTGTACTATATGTAAATACACGGGCGTCCCTGGCGGGGGGACAGGGGGACGCGTTCCCCCAAATATTTCGAGTACGAAATAAATTGATCAATGCTGAAAGTATTTAGATCTATATGGAAGAAGTAAACACATAGGCAGAACAAATTAAAGTTATGTCTGTTCTTAAACATTAGGTTAATGTGATTAGAATGTCCGCCTGACGTGTGTCACTTTCAAAGAAGGATTTTTTTTTTTTTTTTTTTTTTTAAGTTACGCTTCTTGGTTATTTAAAGTAGTCTCGGCTGCAGGCACACTATTTTTTCATTGCTTAACCACCAACAATTGATTTCCATAACGAAGGGAGACTGGAGAAGAGAAAGAAAGGATATAAAAAAAGTTTATCTGCGAATTAAGAAGGGAAACACACAATAGAAGCGAAGGTGACAAGAGGAATTTAAAAAGGTAGAGAAATTTAAATATTATATATGAGAGTAAATTTCATGTGAATACTGTAGAAGGGCGGGCAAGGGACAACTATACTATGACAATATAGAAACTTAACGATAGAAATGAGTGTTTAATGAGCGAATTGAGTTTGAGAAAGATAGAAAGAATACATTGAGGAGTCGTATGACAGCAAGAATAAACTAATTATACAACGATAATGTATATTTTGTATGTACTTCTAAGTATTGTTTGTATTTACGGGCAAAAGTGCTATTTAAAAGAGCACAAGTGGTTAAAAGAAGAAGAAGAAAATATATAAAGAAATCATTTAAAATATTTTGAATTATATCGATATATTTCTTGTTTTCGTTGCTATGACAACTTGTTTATCTTGTTGTTAAGGTAACTAGAAAAAGATAGAATGAAGAACCATATTGTTAGAATTGAATGTATATTATTTTAATGTGACAAATACGATAAAAATATATATATCCAAAAGTGCATAACTGTGTTGTGTGATTCATTGTAATCTAGTGTACTTTATAAATATTCAATATATTTGGAACCAGGGAATGTAACGGAAGAATTAACGTTACAACTCTACATTTTAGACATCAAAACGGAAAACGAAGTAAATGAGGATGGTTCATTGGGCAAGTTCAAAAACATACAGCGAAATGAAGAACAAAAAGGTAGATAATATACCTTTTGAGTTTATTAAGAATACAGAAGAAGAATGAAAATCAAAAATTCGAAATTCCCAATCAAATCAAGTGTTATCGTAAGACTTCTTACAGAGAGTTAAGATTTTGTTAGCTAAAAAATCGAAATATATGAGGACTATAAAACTACAATGTTGCAAATGCGTTTAAGAACACTGAGCAGGAATTCACCTGTAGGAATGTCAAGGTGAAGAAAGTACCTAAGAACCATATTATATATAGCCTTATTTTTTTCCGGGAAGTAGTCTATCAGTGATTGAGGAAAATTATGATGAATTGTGTAGCTAAAGGTAGAAAGAGCGGATGCCATTAGTAAAGTAGACTCCAGTTTACTCATAATTTTGACGTAACTTTAGTTGGGGTTTACTAGCATTCTTGCCCCCCCCCCCCCCCCAAATTTTAACATGCCAGAGACGCCCATATGTAAATATATTTTTATTTGGTGCTTTGTTATGTTATTTCTATCGAAGCAGTAATATATCGTTAATTCACACAAGGAATTTGGTACCCATTTCATTAAATTGTTTGAATAAATATGGCCATCATAAGTTGTAAATGGTCCCGCTTATATCTAAGTATATTGCTGTCTGGTATTTTTCTGTACTCTCGTTTTTAATAAGCTCCAATAGCCTTCTTATTGCAGTCTCTGTACTTCTTCTCTTCCGAAAACCATGCTGTAATCTATTAGTTTAAATTTTCTATGTTTGTTTAATCTATGTAAAATTACTCTTTCGAAGAGTTTGCAAATTGTATTTAAAAAGTCATACTGACCTATACGCTTTAGGGTCATCATTTATCTTATCATTCTTGTTGATGATGACTAGGTTAAGTTGCTTTCAATTTTTTAGGTACCGCCTCTTATTTTAACCACAAGTTATAGAGCCTTTGATAGGTGATGCCCATATTTATATTTGTTCCTTGTATAATTATTTAAGACTTTAATTACTTCTTGTCAGTGCTTAAAGTAACATTAGATGAGATGACGGTATAGAACAAATATAAGCTCTTAGAGCAGTAATTTTGACAGAATCCTAAAGAGCATCTCTATTCCTGTCATTTTTGCACCATTTTTGACAGGAAAATCTATAGAAAGAGAGAGAGAGTGAGGACTAATATGTCGATGTTTTACTCCCCACTATCATCAGCCTAGTATTCAATGAATATTGTTTTCCGTTGAATTCCATTGTATTGTATTGTATTCCACTAGTATTTAATGATTCTTTCCAATCTAATTTCCATTTTCAAAAACTTCTCCAGGTCTCGTCTCGTCTCCTAGTCAACACTAAGTTTCTTATAATTGTAAACGCAGAAGTCAAGACAATACGAAAAGAATAATTTGGAATATAATAAAAAAGTCCTGTCAACGCCGGATCCAAGTTAAACATTTTAAGGTGTGGATGGTACGGTATTTAGATTTTTTTTTTTTTTTTTTTTGAGAGAGAGAGAGAGAGAGGGATAGAATTGCTCACACAAATGTTGAAAAAATCAAGAGCACAAATTCTGCCATTGAATAGGGTGATATGGAACTGATATTTACATTCGAAACAGCAGCAACGAAATCTTTGATAGTACAAACATATTTGTTGAGTCAATGCTAACGTTGCACTTATTTCTATGTGTAAAATCTTTTTTCTTTTTCTGTTGACAAATAAGTTATTTTTACCGGTATGCCATACCGGCCGATTTTCGAACTTTCGGATGCATAATCGGCTCATACCGGCTCACTTCAATCACTGCTTCTTGTAGTTTTTTTCACCCCATAGCACCATCGTAAGTGCAGGAACCATTTCTTTCCTTATTTTTTCTTTGCTTGTCTGCAGAGTCAGGATAAATTTTGAAACATTTCCAGGGTGTTTGGTGACGATTTATGCATGAAAACCTCTTGGAAATGTCAAATCGTAATTGATTAGATGCATTACGCTTGTGTTTATATCTTCTAAATTAATATATTCTCTTCTATTATGAAATCCTTTTCAGCACTGTTTACTGGAGTTGTTTCGTCGAGCCACTTTTCAAATATTTCTTTCGAGAACTTCTTGCTTCTATTTTCAGACATAATTCTGTCCCTAATTCTATTGGACTGACTTTTTCTTTTTGCTTTTGTTTGTTTTCCTTGTTTGTTAATGAATCTTTCTGAGTATTTCTACCTTACAAACTAGGATAATACAGCTAACAACCTTTGACACAAAAACTTTTATTTTTTAAAATAATCCTGTAGCCTAAACTTTCACATCAAAGCATTTAAACGGCTCTCTTGGTTTACTTCCTACTAAAGTAAGTGGGATATACCTAAAATTCTATCTTGACCCCACATGATTAATATTTTCTGCTTAATAACATCCCTCACTTTCTCAGCCTCCTTTCGTGGACGTTTCTGTCTGCTACCAGAATCCCAGTTTTTTTTTTTTTTAATAGCGTCTTTCCTTTGTTCACTGCAAGTCATTACTACCCAACTAAGTTGAACACAAGTAAATACATACTAGTGCATGAGGACAATAACTGGAAAGTTTGTTTATTTCCTCTGTCAACCATTCATTTTTTTATGTCAACCTGAGGAAAATTTCACCAACACGCGGAACTCGAAGATTCAGAGCTTCCTAAGGTTCCTTCAACCAGGAGAAAAAGTCATTATAGAGCCATCTTGTGCATCATTAAGGAAGCAATCAATATGTCAAAGAACGACAGTCTGACGTCACATGAAGCGTCATATCAATCAGGAAGAAAGTTACGAAGTAACAAATACTTATCCATATATGGAGGTATCGTCCAGAATAGTAAGGCCATACGAGTATGGTAGAAGTGTCAAAACTGCCCAGGAGATAACATATAGGGGTCAATCAGACAATGGATAGGGATAATCAACGTCAATACCTTCTAAGGCAATGAGTGGTTCCCAACCGATGTGTCACGCAGTCCCATATAGTGTGTGTCGCGAAATTTTAGAATTTAATGAACCAATTAGTTACAATCAATTATGAGGCAGGCTGTACCAATCAACGCCAACAACGGCACCAGTAACACCCAGTACTACATAGAGTCAATACTTTATAGAAACGTAGACTTACACTATTGTCAGTGTCGCACCGAAGTAGGGTTAAGGAGTTTTAACTATCTTGAGTAAGATACTATGGAAAAACAAAAACAAACATTAACCATATATTTATATATTGCTTTAATAAGAAATCAATCAAATATATTGCGATGTCGTTTGCGTACAGTAAAGTGTCTCTCTTTTTTTTTTTTTTTTTTAATGGAAACTACTGATCTAAGGAATGGAGACGACAATGATCTGCATCATCACCAAGATACAGTAACAATATTCACCTGGAAGGAAACGTCTATTGCTCCTATGTCGTTTCAGGCCCTCTTCCCTTCTTTAGCTACGCACATATTTTTATATAGAATAATTTCTGTGGTTTTAATTAGAACTAGAAATGCTAGAAGTATAATATCTGGGTTACCTCTTCAACGTCTAAATTCGAATCCAAATAATCTCAAACATTTGCTAATAACATATTTTCTTTCTGACTTTAGTCACTAGTAGAGAATCTTCGAACATATCTCGGGTTCGAATTCGGTTCAGCGAAGTGCATTATTACACTTTGTTATACTACCGTCATAGATTAATATTCTATATCAGTGCTGTCCAAATGGCGGCCCGCCAAACCATTTTCTGTGGCCCACAGAGTTCTCGCGATTTACAATTGTTATTACTGATACTATTTTCGTATATTCATTCTTTTAATGTTTCCACTCTGCTTTCAAAAATAAGGCATTCATTTAGCGCTTCTGTACAACAAAAAGGCGCAGGCATCCATGGCAACACGTTTCTCTTACTTTTGTAAGTTTGGTCGGAAAACAATGTCAATGTTTGGTAGCATTTGTTTCTGTGAAAGTGCATTTTCCAGCATCAAGATTGTGAAGAATCGCTTCAGAAGCTGTCTTGTAGATTATTCTTCTTTACATCTCCTTCGACTCGCTACAAAAATGGATGTAGATATCCCAGTCCTTGTAAACGCTGCTAGTCACCCTAATTTGTCACACTGAATAGATAGGCCTATGTAATATTTCAAATACATTTTTATTCTTTTCTTTCGTAGTATAATAATAATAATAATAATAATAATAATAATAATAATAATAATAATAATAATAATAATAATAATAATAATAATAATAATAATTAACAATAATAATAATAATAATAATAATAATAATAATAATAATTATTATTATTATTATTATTATTATTATTTTATTATTATTATTATTATTATTATTATTATTATTATTATTATTATTATTATTATTATTATTATTATTATTATTATTATTATTATTATCTGCGGCCCTCCACCTTACTAGTAAAGACGGTTATGGCCCTCAGGCTCATTACAATTGGACGCCACTGTTCTATATCATAACCAGTTATGTTACATTATGAATTATACTGAGAACCACAGACTGTCAGGTAACTCCGCGACAACATTTGGCTGGAAATTGATGCTGTGGTTCTTCATGTGTACGTGCTTACCGTCTGTAACTTGAAGAGGCATGTACAGATATGCCACTAGTGATGGCCACGTTCAACATTTGCTGCAATAGCACTATACTTTTCATATGCTACGATATGTCTGTAGCGACTTTCATTACATCGTGGCCGATAGTTTGATTTTAAAGCTTATAACTTATATTTAATTTACGTTATAATAAGAAAAATATAACCTTTTATATAAAGAAAGGTTATGACTTATATCTTTCCTCTGAAACAAATACTAAATTGGGTGAGACAGAAGAATCTTGTGATTTCCTTAAGCTATGTTTAGATATACTTGTAAACAATCCTAAACTGTCTCACCCAATTTAGTATTTGTTTCAGAGGAAAGATATAAGTCATAACCTTTCTTTATATAAAAGGTTATATTTTTCTTATTATAACGTAAATTAAATATAAGTTATAAGCTTTAAAATCAAACTATCGGCCACGATGTAATGAAAGTCGCTACAGACATATCGTAGCATATAAAAAGTATAGTGCTATTGCAGCAAATGTTGAACGTGGCCATCACTAGTGGCATATCTGTACATGCCTCTTCAAGTTGCAGACGGTAAGCACGTACACATGAAGAACCACAGCATCAATTTCCAGCCAAATGTTGTCGCGGAGTTACCTGACAGCCTGTGGTTCTCAGTATAATTCATAATGAAAAAAATAGCTATGTGCCCTTTCTTGTGACATGTCAACCGTCAGAATTATATCGTGTCTCATTTCCACAGAATATTAAATACTATTTTCCTTTTCCATCCTTTTGTTAGAAATTTCTCAACCATTAATGTAATCACATGTCACTGTTAAAACTTTAATACATGATAGGTTAGATTTCCAACATTAAATCTACAAAGATAAAAAAAAATAAATAGAAGATGGTGAGGCATTACCATCCATATACGAAATCCTCTCTATTCTATTTGGCAGGAAGAAGGAATTATAAAGTCCCGATGATGACACGAGAAACTATAGATTTATTATGTTTATGTAGATCAATTACAGGCTTACTTTATTCTGTTGAAAAGGAAAAGTATACAGCAACCAATACGAACAACAATGATTTAAATATATACATTTACGTGAATGTTTTGAATGAATGGTGTAATCATACAAGTAAGCACTTACCTACAGAGAGTCCAATTGGCTTCAACATACATTTACATGTTCGCATCATAAACTTATAAAAGCAATCAGCCTGACAAGATCCCCAACTTTGATATGGAAATGTTACAAGGCCTTTATTTTCATCAGGGAATAAACAACGCCGACTATCTACTGGCGTGTTTCTTACGTTCTCCTCACAGGTTAATTCCTCCACTTTTCCCGTTATGTTACCAATAAACGCCTTTCTTCCGACAACTCCTTCACCAGATATGAAACTTCCCACTTCTGAGTAGACTTCATACGGCGAAAGAAAGGAGAACTGTGAATTATTCGAAATACGTAAATCAATCAACAATTAATCCCAAAAAGTTTAAATAACCACCTGTATGGTTTAAGAAGACCACTCATTAATTGCTACTGAAAAAAGTCATTTATCATTTGCTAAAGAATCCTTTTAATGTAAAAAGCAAAACATGTAAAAAAAAAGTTGTTATCACTACTGACGATGTTACTTCATATTCTTACATTTTGTCTCTGAACCAGGCAAGTAGCTAGAACACTACGACAGGGAAAACGAGATTTAGGGGGGGGGGGGGGGGCTAAGTTGAATCCACCGAAGAACAACTAAAAGTTTCAAGGGGATTGAAAATGGTCGCAGTCGGGGCTCACCTACTGGCCACCTTTGACTAAAGGCCTGCTTGGATTACCAAAACATATAAATCGGCTTCTGGGAAAAGAGAACTTGTGACTTTTTTCTTCAAAAAAAACAAAAACAAAAAAAAAAACATTTTACAACAGTTGTTGAATTATCCTCGACTGAGTCTATATTTCTTCTGTGCTTCTTTTCAGTAGTAACAGGGAGACGATTATTGATATGTTCTGGAAAAAAGAAATGGACATCTGTGTTGTACAAATGTCTTTTCTGATAATGAAAAAGTATATTGTCTGTGTTGTTATACACCCTGAACCTTCAAGATATAATCAAGATGAAACATTATATTCTTGCACACTTCTTTTATAACTAGGGGAAATGCTCGTTCTCCTTACGGACTAAACCCTATGCAACTTGCAAAACAATAGAGTAGTTTGGGTTGTCTACGAACCTTCAGAACATGTGACGTCCACTTACATTCTCCTCTAGTCAAAAAATAAAAATGGCTTCATACTCGTTTAGATTTGGTGAAGACCTGTCTGTATACAAAATTTGGTGTCTTTACATGATTGTTTTGTAGACGAAAATTTGATAACAAATACACGTTCTTTCATATATTAGTAAGGATAAAATGTTCGAAAGACCGAGCATAAGTGTCAGATATTTAGTATCAGATACTGGTATAACCTGCTTAAGGCGCTTATCTTCGACTAAATTCAATTACCGCTAAGTTTCCAGGTTTTCTTTAATATTTTTTTTTATGTAGAAGTGAAAAGTGACCTCCTTAGGCCATCCAATGAAATGTCTATCACCAATCATCTACATGTTTTTGCTCTGCAGCCATTTATATGCCAGCTTATAAATACCAGCCTTATGAATGACTGCAACGGGAAGGTCTTCCTTTGAGTTATATCTCATGTTTAGAGTGTTGATGTAACATAACGTTGTGAAGGAGTCATAGTTTTAACTTTCCGATTAATTATTTCGGAAATATTGTATTCAAGAAAAACGGTGAGATTAACAGTAATTTAATTTCGTTACTTAGAGACACTTTAACACTTAGTTGCACAAAATTGGGACTTGCAATGTTAGTTGTTAAGCGTCTTCACTACAGCGAAATTAAACTACCGCTAAGTTTAGAGTTTTTCTGTAATATCTTCAAAACAAATAAAACTATTCGAAAAACAGAAACGTAGTGAACTAGACAATACTATTTTGCATAGCATGTGATACCATTATCACAACTCATCTATCTGATTTCGATTTGCAACTGTAGATAGATTTAGCAGTTTTTGCAGGTTCTGTAAATAGCGGAATACCAAAAGCAGATAGATAAATTGTGGTAAAGATATCACATGTAAAATCGTATTATCTAGTTCATACGTTTCTGCTTTTAGAATAGTTTTATTTGTTTTGAAGATATTACAGAAAATTCTAAAATTAGCGGTAGTTTAATTTCACTGCAGTGAAGACCGTTAAGAACAAACACACTCTATACAATGAGATAGTACGTTTTGTTACAGTAAATATATATTCTTACAATAGGTAACCAAGTTATATGTTCTCAGATGTTTTTCTGCTTTTAGATTTTTCATGTAATATTTTTCTATCACTGCTATTTTTTCATTAGTTATTTCTAATTATATATGTATTTCACATTTATTATTTATTCGTTTAGCATTTTTGTTTTATTTCCACACCTTTTCTCTGTTTAATTTTTAGAAATTATATGAGAACTACTTTTTTAGATGTTTTATTTTGGCATTTTAATTTGCAGCATACGTCAACCATTGGTGTTATCTTAACGAGAAAAAAATTGCCTTGCTGCTGACGTCCCATTAACTATAACAGTCAATCAACCACATCTGGGGTATTGAATACACGGATCATGCTACAATACATTGCGTATTACTCGTTATCTGATACTCGTTGCGTATTAATAACATAAAGTAGCTATGGTGTATAAATACTCAATATTACTAGAAAACCATAATTCACACATAAATTAAAACTTTAGTTCGGATTATAGAAAGAACAAGTTTTCAATTATACAAATTTTTGAGGCAGGGTTTCACCTCTACTGTTAACTTTCGAAAAATGGAACTCTTCCTGGACTAAGAGTCAAAACAATATTTATTTCGAAAAGAAAGGAGCTTCGTATCTTTGTGCAGTCTAAAACAATAATCTACCTTTCAAATCTATGAGCCTTATTATTATTATTATTATTATTATTATTATTATTATTATTATTATTATTATTATTATTATTATTATTATTATTACTACTACTACTACTACAAGATGAAGTAGTATCAAATTGTTTACTTACAATAGGCTTTCCTGCAAAACGTAATCTCAATTTCATAGATTGACCTGGTATTATTGTAGAAATTAGCTTCTTCTTCATTCTGAAATTATAAATTTGTCTGTTATACAAAATTTCAATGTAAATATAGTGGGCACATTCAATAACGAATACCTATATAATGCACACAGTTTCTTTTCTTTTTGTCATACAAAAATGCATGTTATTACAGAACAGAACCCTTCCTTTTATGTGCACTCCAGGATAAGTAAGCGGAAGCTTCCGTTTCCTCTAAACGTTTGAGTAATTGCTTCATAATGGTTACGAATTATTTTTAAATTATTCGTTTGGAATGTTGAATACTATGCTTTCGGCTCTCTTTTACGTCATAGCATGTGATGTTCAAGTTTACAAAATGTATCCGTTGATTTTGTTAAAGCTTTGTGGTTTCAATATTAGAAGTAGACCTATATAGTTGATTCATTTCTTCATTAAATAATTGTACCTAATAATTACAATAAATTATTGGGAAAGAATCTCGGAATATAAAACGAAAACATTTTCAACGATATATCATTGTTTTCCACATCACATAGGTGGTCATAAATTGGTTCATAGAGTTGATCGTCTTCTACAAACTAACTAGAAAAGCACTTACTGTGTTTGACATCTCATTTGATGGTATGCTCACAAAGAAAAACAAGGATATTTACTTTCTAAAAGATCGATGGGAATAGTGTGAATATTGATCTACGCGAATATAGGCACATTGCACGCAGACAGCAATCATAGTTCAGTGTTGAAGAGAAACTGAGGTATTGAAGCACCTATTTCGAAGTTGTTTGTTGTATAACATTAAGGTGGACCTATCAGCAGCTGCATCAAGTCGTCGAATATGCCACGCATTTTGGAATGATGCCCAGAACGACCGCATAGCCTGACATCTCTTTTGCAGAAATTCAGGTCGGGAAATCTTCGCAATTATGATTAACCCCACAGTAGGCGACCACAAGTATTGGATGACGAAGGGAGCAATAGAGGAGTATAGAGTCAAACGTGTGATGAACTTGCTGAATGCTTCTAAGTTGCAGACTTTACTCACATTGCATAGAGAAGCTATACAAGTTGAAACATTGAGTACTCACACATTGTCACCAACCAACAAGGAGCAAAGAGTGACAGCCTGTTTGTCTCGGCACCACAACATTCGTATTTAATCGAAACGTGGGTTCAGTGTGACATTCCCAACCATACCAGACTTGAATGTCACTACGTGGCCCTATGCTTCACACCTTAAGGCCATCTCTGCATCCACACACAAGAACATACTCTGTGTCTGGTGGACTAGTCGCCAAGTGCGCATTACGATTTCCTATGACCAGGACACACTACTGTAGACTTGTACTCGCAGCAGTTTTAACATGTATTGTAGCAGAAGTAGTCAGTGTTGGTTAATTGCAAAAGTGTGTTTTGCAATGCGAAACTGTGCCAAGGCAACAGGCATACCACAACTTCGCTGGGAGATCTCTGCCATCCACCATACTCATTGGACTACCGTCATCAGATTACCACCTGTTCCATTTTTCAGACGACCTGATATGATAACAATATTTTCTCCGATAACCTTTGTCAAATATTTTCGATTTTAATGCTGCATAGATGGATATTTTCTTTGAGTCTTTTCAATCATCTATACTGCTTAGGGTTAAAAACTGTAAGTTTTGTATGAAATAGAGAATTTACAACTTCATTGTAGCTTTATAAACATTTTTGTATAACAGTTATTACATTTCAATATGTCAAAATTTTCTTTGAGGTTTCTCCAACATTAGAATAAGTTAAAATCAGTATTTTTTAAAAAAAGATTCTATTTACTCTCGATTTTAGTTTCATAAACGTTTCGTGCTAACTTTCGTAAGATTTATTAGATTTTAATGCTACTCGTATATGATGTATATTTTCATTTATTCTTTTGTACGATCCCAACTGCTTCAGGAATAAATTAGTCTATAGTGATGAGTGAATTATCCATCCCGATTTAAAAATATGTTTCACGATGACTTTCGTAGAAGTTGATACAATGATTTCGACTTTGATACTATGTAATGTGTGTTATTTTAGAGATTTTCCCATAATCCTCAGCGATTTGTGTTTAAAACAGCTAAGGATAAACGGAAATTTACTCGAGAATTTGAAAATTATGTTCTGTGTAATATCCTTCATAAGAAATCGATTTTGGTGTAGTACGGCATATACAGTATATGCAAATAACCACTCCCCACTCGCCCGGGGCTAGTGGTTCATCGGTGCGGGTAAGTATTTAATATCATACCGAAAGTAAGTAAATGATTTCTATTATGGGATGTGGGCTAGTAGCTTTTCTTCTCGGGCGAACAAAATTTTGTTGCTTGTTTGCATCCCTGATATATATATATATATAGTTGTATATGGTCCTTATTTTTCGGTTTCCGAGTTTTTCTGAGTCTTAAAATTATTTCATATCTTACCAAATTATTCCATTACAAAAATTTGCTCAATTCAGTAATACATGTATTAAATGCTGAAGTTTTGAATGCATTTATAAAGTACAATATGAGGCAAAGGGGCAAAGGTACTTTGTAAGTTTAGAACGGCTAAAGGGGGTGACACTACATCTTGTACAAAGACAATGGAGGTAGATTCATTACTGGAAATAACCATCATGGCAGCCACCTCAATATTCGCTATCTTGAATTCAGGTCCGAAATTTTTAACAGGAATGGGTCATGTGACATATTGTTTTTTGGGTAGCTTTTCATTACATACACATAGTTCATGTTATTTCCAAGTTATCTGTAATCATTTAATATGCATTGTCTTCATAATATATGTGTGTATTAACTTACAATTGTCCTTCCAAACTTAGAAGCTACCTTTACCTCATATAGTATGTTATAAATGCATTCAAAACTTGAGATCACTTGGCGCATCAATTAATATTATTAAAAATTGAGCTTATTTTTCTCATGACTGATTTGGTCTGATACGTAACCATTTAGGTGAGACTTAAAATATAAGGATCTTCCTAATATATACTACATACTGTACGTATATTCTGAGACTTGTCAGATATTCCCACTGCTTAAAGTTGAAACCAACTAAAAAACGAGAATGAGGATTTAGGCTTTCTTGTTTATGAAAATGCTTGAGTCTTGTAAAAATTCATGCTATTATTATGTGCATGTTTAGTGAGAAATTTTAGAAATTTGCTCCTATTTTTGGAGTATAAATCAGTCAGAGAGAATATGATTTCCCCATATCTTGTGAAAGAGATTTACCATAATTTTTCTAGAAAAAAAAATCCGATATTCTTGACACATTACTTACACCTTATTTCAAGCTTCCAAATGAAACCAATTGTTTTTGTTGGAGTATACTTGTACCTCTCATGTCTTGCTGATGTTAACAGTTAGGGACAAGATACAAATTCACCCTAACTTTAAGTCATGTTCAAAGATAACTTTCACTAAAAAGAAATGTGATTCTCATTAAACAAAGAGTATGCTTTTATGAATGTGTAGGAATTAATGTTAGTTACGATAGTAAATCATGGAAATTTGAATTTTGGAGAGAAAAACTTTAATGCAAATCATCAGTATAGTAATTCCAATGATATAATCAGCAAACAAACAAAACCAACTTTTTATCTTGAAGGTCAGGATGTACAGGTGACGTTATATTCAGGTGAAGAGCATATTAGTCTTCTTGAACCTCTTGGTGATAACACAAAGTTGCCAACCTTTTGTTACGATGGCAATGTTTGACTTATTCACATAGTCCATCAGTAGTACTATTGGTCTTTCTGTCTAGTCTAGAAACTTGTGTGCTACTAGTATAATTAACATAGTGATATTAATTCAACGTCAATATTCTTGAACTAGAAACATAATTTACTGAACAAAGCAACTTTTATTTAAAATAATAAATGTGTAACAGTTTCGCCAACTAACTGAATATGTTGGCCTTATCAGAGACTTCAGCAGTGTCTGATGAAGCCAATATGTTAAGTTATTTGACGAAACTCTTACACATTTATTATTTTAAATAAACGTTGCTTTGTTCAGTGAATTCTATTTCTAATTCAAGTTATTTAACATAGCAAAGCTAGTATGAATCAGTTAATCAATATACTGTTCAAATTTTTAGTTTCTAGCTTAAGCAGTTTGGCCTTGGCGTTGATCAGTCAGTCATTCACTTACTTCGTACTTCTTCTTTATATATAGAAATCACGTTCGTTATATAATTTCTATGTTACTTACGTGTTTTGTACAAAATTGAATGCGCAGCAAAATTTAAGTCCAGCATAGTAGAAAGTGGCGTATTCTTCGCAATCAAACGCTTTTCCATTTAATTCACAATCTTTTAGTAGACCACTGCATGAATGTCCAGTAAGAATGAATCTTTAAAAGAAAAAGCACTAAATTAGCATGACAAAGGTAGCTACTAAAACAATAAGATAGAAAATAAAAAGCAGCTTATTACTAAGGCCCGGATTTTTATGTTTTTACATATTTTTTCCTTTGTATGTACGCTGGTGAAAATATGAAATGTTCGCAAATTACTAAGTAAGGAGCCATATAAACCAAAATCACATTATATATTTTTACATATTTTGAAGTCTGTAACATATTTTCTGTTTACTGCACATATTTTTACATAAATTCAGTTTCCTTGCTCCTTTTCGCTAATTTTCTTTAAATAATACGCAAATAAAGATAGGCCTATATATGGAACAATAACTCGAAAAGTACTTTATTTAATTATCTGTATTTTTTTCTCTCACTTTGTTCAACCGATTTGCATTGCGGGAAAGCTGCGTTAAAACAAATCGTACACTCTACAATATGCAAAGAAACGTCGTCAGTTATCGCTTCCAATCCTGAAAAAAAAAAGAAAGATTTGTTTATATATATATATATATATATATATAAAGAAATAAAACAATATAAGGATTTTTGTGCTTATCGCCTTTGCAAGCAGACGCCACTCGAAGTGTGCCGACAAAACAAACTAAAACGCACAGTTGGCCAGCTTTCTCACCTTTTTTTGTATGTGCAATCTCTACGGGTGGTGCTATTTCTAATAATGTGTTTACAAAGTCTATTTGTTCCTTGTTAAAGCTTGAACGTATCTATCGAAAGTTAGTGGTTTTCAAACGCGCAGTTATAAATTTGAAAGATCCAAAGGTAAGCGTTGTTTCTCTTAAATATTTTTTTCTCTTTTGATATTCAATAATGTGATTTTTATTCCTCCACGAGACAATTTTATTTGTTCTTAGTGAAAATTTGAACGTATCAGTGACAAGTTAGTGACAAAGTTTTTCCATTGCGTAAAATTATTTAGTGGTTCATTGTTCGTCCCAAAAGTAAATGCCTTTTGTTTAAATAAATATTTTTTTATGTTTATATGTTCAATAATGTGATTTTTTACTTCCTTAATACATATTTTCACTTGTTTCTCCTGAAAATTTGTATATATTTGTAGGAAGTTATTTACACTTGTTAAGCTTTTATTACATAATATGTTACAGTATATTTATTAGCTAAGAACATAGCACAGATACAAAATAAACACGAAAAATATTTTTACATATTTTCATATTTTCATATTTTTATATTTCATATTTTCATATTTCTTACATATTTCATTGATTTTTGTTACATATTTATGTACATATTTCGGTACTTTGTACTACATAAAAATCCGGGCCTTACTTATTACATATATCGTGAATTCAGTGTTAAAAATATAGAAAAATTTACAGATGCCCAGGGTTATATATATATATATATATATATATATATATATATATATATATATATTCGTTTTGGGCATTCTTTTAGTTTTGAACAATTACAGGGAAAATATACTGCAGAGGTATTTTATAAATGCCGTTCATTCTAGCTTTGGAACTTCTTTGCCTTAATTAAAACTAAAATCTAACTAAAACCAATCACTTTTAATAAATAGTAGTGATACAATTTCAGCAAGGTGTCATTCTCTTCATCAAACACATTATGAAATAACATGTGCTACAGCTTACATATCTCAGAAGAAAAAATAGAAGTACTGAAGAAGCTATTCAAGAAACGAGGAGTAACAACATATAAAAAATGAAATCTTTGAGTTTTACGTCCCACGGTTATGCCGGTTAGGCTAAAGGAGACGGTGATGATGAGTAATGAATGAAATGGTGGAATGAAGAAAGTGGGAGGAAACGGGAGAACCCCGAGAAAACCCACGCACACGATGTTTGTCCACCACAAAGTTCACTTGGCGGGGGCTGGGATCGAACCCGGGACCCCAAGCACCAGAGGTGAACGCTCTACCACTGAGCCACCGCGGCCCCGAGTAACAACATATAGCAAAGGAAGTAGGAGAATATTGGATTTATTGAAAAGGAAAAGAAGAAGAGAAATGGAGATTTAACAAAGTGAGGAAAAGATAGTACAGTGAAACCTCTACTAACGGACACCTCTGTAAAGCGGACACCTCTCATAACGGACACATTTTGTAATCCCCAAACACTGTAATAGGAAAAACCATGTTGACAAACCTCTCTAAGGCGGACACTCTCTTGTACGGACACGGACAGTCTTTTCTGTCTTTTATAGGTATTATTTACCTCCATATTACGGACACTTTCTCTAGAAACAAGTTGAAAAGTACATTTTCAGTAATGCATACATGTATCACCAAGGAGGCATTGTAATAGCATTTTTCCTCGTCAACTGGCTGTTCAGAAACTCAGATGAAGCGTCTTTGTTTAACAACACCCTCATATTCTTTGCTTACATTCCACTCCCACCCAACCTGTTTTAGGATCAAAAGTGATTGACAGTTGCCTGCCATTTGGGATGACACGTCATTCTACTGTTCCGCTGGAATCAAGCAGAAGACATGTCTGGTATTTTTTGTCCGCGTATTCGCATATTGTCTTAGTGCTTCTATTTGCAGAAGGAAATCTTTTTAAGTCATTCTGCATCGAATAAGCAATAAGGTGTAAGTTGTTGTGAGCTTTCGAAATGCCACGAGAAGCGCTAATGTTAAAATCGAATTGATTGAATTTTCGAAGAATACTGAGGTGTGCGAAGGATAACTGAAAATTTTTGTATTGGTAAAACACAAGCACCTGAGATAATATAAAACCAAGACAAGTTAATAAAGTTTTAATGTGAAAATGACAATGAAAATAGTGTCTCAGTGCTTTGAACAAAGTTGGTGTGCAAGTGAGTGGTTTTGTAGAGTGCGGAATGAAAAAAATTCCTGTGTTAGGGTCGATGCTAAAAGCTAAGGATTTGGATGTAGCAACAGAAATGGATGTTTCAGATTTCAAGGTCTCGAACGAGTGGTTAGAGAAATTTCGAATTAGACACAAAATTTCTTTCAAAGCGATTTGTGGAGAATCCGCAGATGTCGACATGCCCACAGTCATAGAACGATTCGATAAATTACCTTCAATAGTTTGTAATTACATATCACCTTGTTTACTAATTTACGTAAGAAAATATCGAAACCTCTCTAAGACGGACACCTCTCTATAGCGGACAATTTTTGATTCCCCACGACTGTCCGCTTTAGAGAGGTTTCACTGTATATAGAATTGGGTGCAAGGAGTTACATAGCGGAAACAGGGAAGAAGTTAGAAGAAAGGATTAAACAACACAGGGACAACGTTAGATTAATTAGAGATAATAACGCAATATATAAGCATATGAGAGAAACAAGATACGAAATGAACTGGGAAGGTGTGGAAGGATTGGAAAGGGAAATAAAAGACATTATAACAAATTGGAAAGAGGTGGAATGAATACGAAGAGAAGACAGAGAGAAACTGATGAATTGGAATAGTCCACTGAACATCCATGATTTGTAGAAAAAGATTTTGGATAGAGCAGAAAAGAATGAAAAGATAAGACAGGTGTGTTAATATGTACGTGGAGTAGGTTCCAATTAAAAGTTTAAATTTTTTAAAAATAATATTTCATTATTAAAAGTCAAGATCTGTATGCAATTCAAAGTTGTTTAAAATGAAAGGAAGGATCTCATTGGCACCTACAAAAGGACCTCCTCTCATTTACTGAAATATATAAGCTGTGGCATTTAGATTTTATTTCATAATTTGTCTGATGGAGACAATGATACGTTGCCAAAATTACAGCACTATTAATTTTTAGAAATGATTTCCTTGGTCAAATTTTACTTTTATTTAAGGCAGTGAAGTATTTTACTTTGCAGAACATTGAAACTGTAGTTAAAGTATTATTGATCAAACATAATTTTGATAGATGAAGCACATCTAATCAGTATTATTTCTACCTAGTAATATAATACAATTCATTGTATATATTCTTATCCTAACAAACATACTTAACGCATTAGCATTTAAATTTGCAATTAGATACATGAAAAAAGCATTCAATATATGTTACTGTTCCATGGCTTTTCCTCATCGTCGAGTTTCCCCGTCGTGGTTTTCGTTCTCAAATATTTTCTATTCATGACGTTCCCCGACAATTTTGAAGAAGAAACACACATTTAAAAGAAATGTGTGTATTTATCATAGCAAAGTGCAAAATAAAACTATTCTTCTGTTTCGATGTAAGGAACACGTCGACTGAGTTTGTTTGTTGATGGTCGCAGTGTAGCCAATCTGATATCATTATCACTAAATTGCCTAAAACTACCTTCATCCCCGAAATTAGGTACTTTTTTGCAAAGTTCAAAATAAACTTTTCTCTTCTTGTGATTGAGGAATATATATGCAAATTTGTCGGTTTTCTCCTGGAATACCCTCTATTTAAAGTAATCATAATCTTAATGATTCTAATGTGAGATTTTGATTTTATAAATTCCCACATTACTGAATTGTCCATGTTTCGTGGCGACGATTTAAAAACGTGTTGAGGCCCGATATGAAAATAGACAGTGATAAAAGTTTAATTTTTCAATTTACTTTTATACAATATGGGGTAGTAAAATATTATGCCTTACATAAAAGAAAAAAAATAGGAACAAATGTGCATTGTGGGTATTTCAGCTATTTGATAAAATATATTCGTTCCGTCGTTATTACATTTCTTACAGCTAAATAACTAACGTATGGGGAAAAAATCTCATTAGAAATTTTCCGAAAGAATAATTTCCGAAACTTAAGTTGTCAGAAAGCAAAGCTAACTGATACATGTATCTAATCCTCTATGTGTTATCACATTTCTGTAAAATAATTTGACTGTTCGAACTTATCACTGCAATACAATTAATACTTTATGCTCCATGAAATATAAAGATGTCTAGTTGATATGTAAGTAGAAAATATTAACAAACGATAAAATAAACCTTAGCGCTTGCTCTGTAAGGAATTGTACCTGAATGAATTCATCTTACTTCCAAATTTGTTGTAATAACAGCTTACTTCAAATAGTAGGTATGCATATAAGAACACGAGATTAAGCCTCAATCTCTGCATGCACTGAAGTGAAGGTACTTATGGAAATATTGCAAATTAATCTTTAAGCTAGAACAAGACTCTTGAATCGTAAAGTATCACCATACATCAATGTATCACGCAGCATCATTGGATGTGTCGCGAAATTTAAAATTTATACAATAAATTTGTTAACCGGGTGGCATATATCACATTACCGGCCTATAATTCACACACACGCACAATACGTGACACTTATTTTGTGAGTCGTGAGTGTTCTATAAAGTGTATCACCAGCCATGAAAGATTGGGAAACTTTGAGCTCAAGCAACTAAATCCCCGCACTAATATTTTATTATTTCGATGCATTGAGTTTCAACTCTGACTTGTAGTGACGAATGGGCAGCACCGAAGACCGAAAACTTATGATCTTAACACCTTTCAGAAGGAATTAATTACATTAATGTACATTAATGTTTAGATTCCAAAAGGATCACATTATTGTTAGAAATTCTTGTCAGATCCCCATCGCTAAACAAGGGTTCTGGCTACTCTGCCGCATTTGTATAATGGTATAGCCACACATAATTACGTTTCATTACATAATAGGTTTCATTCAGTATAATATTCTTATAGATGTTAAAGGGAATCCGAATAGAATAAACCACAAAGCTGGATGTACGAATGCAATATGTACTAATATTATTACAAGTCTATTAAAGTTTGTAATTCCATTGTAAGGTAAAACCATCATTTACGTATTTTCTCTGTAATATTACATCTGTTTTAAAAAGTCAGTGCATAATTATTTTCTCTATTTTGTACTCGGAAATTCTGCCTATTTAAACGGTTCTCACATCAAATAAATAAATAAATAAATAACAATAAACTTAGTACTTTAATGTATATCTCAGACATATTACAATACAGAGAGAAAAAATGAAATGAAATTTTCAGTTTTACGTCTCACGTTTTTACCGACTGGACTAAAGGAGTCGGTGATAATGAGAAATGAATGTAATGGTGGAATGAATAAAGTGGATGGAAACGGGAGAGCCACGAGAAAAACCCCACACACGATTACAATAGAAAACTATTCATGTATTTTTAAGGAGTTTGGTTTACTAAAACTCATTTATATAATTAATCTGTCAGTGTGTCCTTCCGTCCGGGATACAAAAATCTGAAGAACTATTTGATGAATCTCCACCAATTCTGGCAAGGATATGTAGAAGGGTAAAAAGCTACGAATCGAGTTCGTTGATAAATGTGATATTCAAGTCAGAAGTGATAGAAATTAATCATTTCAGGTTTTAATGTTGATCACTATAGACTAAAAACGGTAATAGATAGCGAGAGGCGGTTTTCTGCAATACACTAAGTTTCAAGAATATATTCCATATCCACTCTAATTTCTGTACTAAGATTGGAGGTAGCAGAAATCTACTACCACCTCCGGTTTCAAAATTAATTGAGAATCAAACATGCAAAATGCAAATCAAAATCATGCACGTTATGTACATGTGATAGTGCTACTTGATATTTCCTTTCAAAACACAATATTGCTGCGAATAATTGTAAAACACTTACGTATACTCCCAATCACAAATATGGATAGACGGCGCGGTTAAGTTCCAATCTTGGTAATTCCATTCGGTTTTGTAATTCAGAGATGCTTTTATATATGCGGAATATAACCACCACATTGATGCAATAGCCAAACCGAGATGGAAAATAACCAAAACCAGCCAAAACAATCTGAAAATATATAAAAATTGAACAAGGGAAGCTTTAGATGAAACAGTCAGCTCTAAATTTGTTTAGGTCAACTACTCAATACTGTAGAGAATGTACTTAATGATAAAATCAATCATAAATATAAGAACTATCAAGAGTTAAGAAAAACATTAGAGGTTCCTCATTTCATGAGAACTTATATGTTGAATGTTGTATTTCGCTTTCGTACAGCAAAACATATAACGGAAATTTTACCGTGAACCATATGAAAATTTTGCAGGTGATGTACTTTTGCAAGACAACCAAGACACTATCTCAATTCGAATCGCAGACAGATAAGGCTTATACTGGCTCTTAAGAATCGAATTACATTTGCAAGAAATTTTCTACTTTCTACATTTTACATTTCCTTGTTCTATATTATTATAACCAGCAGAATATAAAGGTTAGTTATTTCAAATTTAGAAACATTCTTAATTCTTAGTCTAATACTATGTGTCAAATGCAAATCTTTTATTACCTTTGTGGTTTCCTTATGTTATATCTTTAATCATGTTTGCCACCACAATTCCTTCTTCAAACCATACCCTAATAAGTTTATCTAGTTCTCTAATTTCTTTATAATTATTCTTTGCTACATCACTGTTTACAAATATCTACTCCCTCATTGTTCTTCTGATCTATTCAAATCGAACTCTTCGTCATAACCGCACTTCAAACTTCCGATTTTAGGCAGAACGTTTTGTTACCTAATATGACTACAAATAAAACTATTAATATTATTTACCATCAAAAGTAAACGATGAATTAAATACGAATTTCTACCTACTTGGAGACCGTAGTAGTCTTGCTGCTGGATATATATTTCAATCCATGAATTGTGGCGTTTTCACAATATATCCTGATGGTGCGTACTAAAATGTTAGACGATATTTTCTTCTTTGTATGATTCTTCTGTGTCGAAACATGCATAATTTCGGATTCACTGTTTGAACAGAAGAGAAATTTCAGCACTTAAAGGTTTGACGGTTCGCAAAATATTGATTGAATTGGTCATTGTAAAAGAACCTTCATTCTCTAAACATTCGTAGAATCAGATAATTACATGCATTCTTGTTGTAAAACTCAAATAACTCAATATTGAAAAGTTTAGACAATATATGCTTGGAAATAGTTCCTTTGTCAATATTGAAATAAAATAATTATTCACACAATTTAAACCAGTTGATTAATTGGGGTGTAATGAGCACGTTATGATAATGCCTCATAAAATTTAAAAAGGAAATCAATATAAGACTTGTAAAAAAATGCATAAATCAATATGAGTTGCAAAAAAATGCAAATCGAAAATAACTTTTCACACTAATGTGAAAAAGGCTATACAGAAAGAGATCAGAGATCGTGAAAAAGTTAAAATAATAAAATATCAAAATAGAAAATATAACAAGACAAAAACTAAAAAAATAACAATTATAGTGAAAAATAACAAGTAAAAATCTAGAAATAAATCTCAGTAAACGTTAAATATCTCAAATTCACGAATTAATACAAGAATATCCCACTAAAGACAGGGTTCTCTCTCAAGACCTGCCAAGTATTGTTAGGTAGTATTAAATTTGCTAGCTGTTAACCACATGACGAAGATCTGAGGTTCAAAATATTCATCTGACAATATTATCTTCACAATAAGGATGGTTACCAGCTTGCAACAAATAGGAACATGTGAGATAAGAGAGTTCGATACTCAAGCGCGGAAGGATTAATTAATCTCGTTGAATTTAATCCAACAACAAATAATTGCTACTATAATTAATCGAATCATATAACTAACAATTTTCGAGTAAAGAATAATCAATAACATATTTTCCAATAATTTTAGGGAGAAGTGAGTCGCCATTAGGTTCATAAAAAAACTTCACACACCTACAAAAGAAGTGTAAAATTTTCTCTATCAGTTACTAAAAGCTTCATAACAAATAAGTATATATCCTCTAAACTTTTGTATGGAAGAAATAGGAAACAGTAATACACTTATCGTCATCAAATGTTAAAAATGATTTTATTTTATTTTGAATTTAGCGTCCCTTTCATCAGTGAGGCTTTATAAGACATAAACCTATAGCTTAACGTGAGATCCGAACTTCTTGAGTTCCCGCCAGGAATCGAAACCGGATCTCTCACGCCAAAGGTGTATATGTTAACTGCTTACTACCAGGGAGCTCGTATCAAATGTTAAAAAGATTTCTCGTAACCATATGGATAGCGTGCACGGCTCCAGGGTAGAAGATCCGGGTTCGATTCCCAGTGCGGAGCCATGTGGTTGAAATTTCACATTAAGCTGCAGGTTTATATCTCATATACCTTCGGAGCTGACAGAGATGCTAAACTACAAAAGAACCAATCAATCAAACGTCAAGAAACAGATGAGCAACTATTTCTAATGAAAAGTACTGCCAACAAAGCTAGATTAAAGTTTGAAGAAAGTCGACCAGAACATACATATTAAAGGTACTATTCATACAATGGGAATACGTAGAAATCCTACGAAACTTCCATTGTCATATAGAGCAACCTATCTATTCAAAGCCATAATGGAAACCCTAAATCGTTATGTTACATAGTTACATCTGCTAATTCTTTTAGACTCAATCATAAAACGTGTTTTAGCTTACGTTTTCCTACAGCAGTAAATTGCAGAAAGCAAATAAACCCTTCTAATTCAATAAATAAGGCGTTTGATATTCCATCCATGTTTATTTTATTTAAACATTTTTGGCGTTTCAAACGCACTGATTGCGTTTATTTTCAGGGTTGTACTAACGCAATTATACAATTATTGTGGTATATATACGAGGGTTACTGTAAAAGTCATGGCAACTGCATTTTTTCGAAAATGAGAACAAAGCAAGAAATTCTGAATTATTCAAATAAAAGGATAGTACATGTATTATCGAACATGTTAAACGTTACATGTAGGGAGTTGAATGAACACACATGTCTTCATCATAATATAGCATAAGCAAAATGAGCGTAACGGACTGTTCGTTTCATACGTGTTTTAGCTTGAATTACGTGCATTGTATATTGTATTATTTAGAAAATTACTTCGATGGACTCTAAATTCCGCTGATATGTTTCTGGGCTAGACGCATAATTATAATGGTACTTGTAATTATTTGTAGTGTTGTAACTATATATATATATATATATATATATATATATATATATATATATATATATATATATATATATATAGATAGATAGATAGATAGATAGATAGATAGATAGATAGATAGATAGATATAGATATATATATAGATATAGATAGATAGATAGATAGATAGATAGATAGATAGATAGATAGATAGATAGATAGATAGATAGATAGATAGATAGATAGATAGATAGATAGATGATAGATAGACAGACAGACAAACAATTTTGGTTGATTTAATCGTATATATCTTATGTGCTCCCCCATATTTAGTCTTAATTGTACATTCCGTTTGTCTACTGTATAGTAGTCCATATTTGCATGGGATGAGTAAATATCCGGGGTGTCTAATCTTTCTTGATTTTTTTACTGAGCACAGCTTTTGTGTTATCTTTATAAAGGTGGTATGTCGATTGTTTTTGAGTTGAGTTGATTTTGAGTTTAACGTCCCGTTCAGCAGCGAGGCTATATGAGACGTGGACCTACTGATTAACGTGGAATCCGAACCACATGAGCTCCCGCCGGGAATCGAACCCGGACCTCCCACGCCAAAGGCGCATACGCTAACCGCTTAGCCACGAAGGAGCTCTCGATTGTTTTTATTCCATATTTTCTCAGTAAACGACTAACTTTATTCGAGGTATTATGAATAAATGGTATGATTGCTAACTTTTGCTTTTCCTCCGAAATTCTGCCTGAATTGTGCTTCTTGTGGAATTTTAGGCATTTTGTATAACAGGTTTCAGAATTAATCCAAATCTGGGATGGCTTAATATCTGGCGTTAAAGTCAGTGCGTTTAAAACGTCAGTTAAAGCAAACTAAAATGGACAGAAGACCATAAGCGTTATTTATTGAGTTATAAACATCTCCGTGAAAAGTAAGTGGAATATATAAGTAAACTCTTGTATTCCGTAACCATGATATGTGTGATTTCAGATATAACATACATATACATTTATCAGTTTTAAGATGGGATAATAATTCTTTTCCTTAAAATTTGTAGAGCAAATAAGTTTAGTAAGAAAAAAAGGAAAGCTAACACTTTAGCAAAAATTTCACGAGTTGAAATTTAAAGGATAGAACTTTATAATAATACCTAGGTAATAATAGTAGTAGTAGGACAAATAGATTGCAACATAAATGGATTTTTGAGAACTATTTGAAAGAAGTTATTTTTTTGAGGTCCGACTGTATCATGAAGAAGTGCAAGAGGGTATAGTGGCAGGAAAGAGAGGGAGAGGGCGAAGGAGATTAATTGATGGATGATATCTAAATAGAATATCATACATGAAGATGAAGTGACTAGCAGAAGACCGTGAAGCACTAAAGCTTCTCTGTTACAGCAAGTGGCCTGTTAATAATAGCAGAATACCTATTATGATGATGATTATAGAGATAGAAGTTGAACAATAATTAAAAATATATACAGCACCTTTACCATTAGTTTGAATAGCCTAACTTAAGAATTTTACAAATTCACTAAATAAAAATCATGTACCCTACCTGTCTGTTCGTTTGTTTGAATATTTCTTAGTTATTTTCTTACGGATTGGCCTGGAAAAAACTACCGGTAATTTCGTTTTGGTCATTCTCTGTTTCTTGAGAATTAAGCTTATAATTGTGCAAAGAAGGTGCGCAATTACTCGGCCCATTCGAGTAAGAAGATTTCCACTTTTCTTAAGGTACATTTTACAGTTCAAAGAAAGGACTGTATCTGTCATGACAAAATATAAAATTTCAACCAATGATAAGAAACTTCCCCCAGTGAATAAGTTCATTGTACCTCCAAACGAAGCTGAAAGAATTAATAAACGCAATTATTAAATAATGTTTATTATAACTCATTCATAACATCTTATATCATTAACGTACAGAATTATTTTTAAACATATTTTTCACATTAATAACATTAACAACGTTAAAAAGCTAAGTATATTTAGTATAATAACATAACAATATCATAAATACTTAATATTTAAAATTACTAAACTATTGCGTAGGCAAAGGTGGCTGATTCAGGTAATGACAAAACGTTACGTAATAGAGTGAGTAAAGCCTCCCTTAACGGACATCTCTATAATCAAGGCAGACCTTTTGTCCTAGAAAATATATACGTGTTATTTCAGGAAGGAAACCTCTCTTTTACGGGCATTTTCAGACAAGGACACAAACCATGTTATTTTTACTCTAACGTTTTAATAACCTTTTAATAACGAACAGGAATTCTCATGTTTATACCTTATTTAACAGAGAAAATACTTTCAGCAATTTAAGAAGAGATTTGTAACGCAGTACAGCAGAGAAAATATTCCTTTAAAAAAAAAAAGTACCTGGCATAAATGATCTGTTGAATCACCACACAGAGCAGTTGCTAATTGATCTTGAAATTCATATTTTCTCTATCAGCGATAACTTCTCAGTATTTAATAATAATGCTGCCTGCTCTTATAACGGTATTTTTACTTTAGAGCAGTCGGTATGGAAATTACGGGATTTTTAAGAGGGGATGACATGTACTTAAGAATATAATTAAACATATGCAGTACAATTTGCATCCTATATGAACACCTCCGCTAGTTACATTTTTGATTTTCCTTTGAAGCAAAATCTTCATCATCACATATTATTTCGCATACTGGGAACAGTAATTCAATATTAGCCTAAATTTAAATTTATAACTCATGTAATTCTGGTTTATTACAGACAATTACCACATCAGCTGTGAGTAATCTAAATTTGTGTATCATTTCTATATTTGATATCCCTTATTTACGAACAAATAAAAGGGTTCCTGTTGGTATCTGTTGTTCATGGCCAGCACCTTTGAATTGTTTCAAATGAATTTTGTAACACTACCAACATCGCTGGAATATGTCATGTGACTTTGATTAAAATGTGTCTTCGAAGACGGAGGAGGGGGTTCATGATTTTTACCAAAAGTAGATTCTTTATTTAGCTACCCAAGTTTGGGACCAGTTTGGTATATAAACTTCTCATTAAAAATAATCGAAATATGCCTCAGTGATTTTGAAAATTCCGTTTCTAAACGGGGAAATTTCTGAGACATTTTGATTTCCGATTTTGAACTGTTGAGCCGTTTAAAATGGATGTTTGATTATAGTTAGCAGTTGGATTCATCTGGATTTCTATAATTGTGCTTTGATAAAATGTCAAAGAGTGGAAGCCCCTCCGAATGAAATAACTACACAAAATTTCACAGATATCAGGTGGGAAACTTCCAAAATTTTTAGAACAAAGAATCGCGATTTTCTAAAAGCTAAAATTAAGGAACTTGAAGATAATAGTAAAAATAAAAACATCCGGGACATGTATAAGGGAATCAACGAATTTAAGAAAGACTATCAACCTCGTGCTTATATATTAAAGAAAGCTGACGGTACAGTTCTCACTGACACGGATAGCATCTTAAATAGATGGAAATCTTTCTTTGACGATTTGCTTAACACGCAACCAAAAACTAGTGTGTGTGGAGAAAAGGAGATACACACCGCCGAACCGTATATTCCAGAACCCAACCGAATACAAGTAGAAACCGCTATAAAGAAATTAAAGAAACCCAAATCTCCGGGTGTAGATGAAATTCCGGCTGAGTTAATTTTAGCTGGAGGCGAAAAATTGTGGAACAAGATACACAAACTCATTCTCCTTATCTGGAACAAGGAAGAATTGCCACAAGAGTGGAAAGAATCAATCATTATTCCAATTCACAAGAAAAAATAGAAAACTGACTGTAATAATTATCGAGGCATCTCTCTTCTGTCAACATCCTATAAAATCCTTTCAAATATTCTATTAGCAAGACTGACCCCATACGCAGATGAGATTATTGGAGATTATCAGTGCGGATTTAGACGAAATCGATCAACTATCGACCAAATATTTACCATTCGCAAAATACTTGAAAAAAAGTGGGAATACAATACCCCATACATCAACTATTTATTGATTTTAGAAAGGCGTAGGACTCGGTTAGGAGAGAAACATTATACAACGTTCTTACAGAACTTGGAATACCAAGAAAGCTAATTAGATTAAGATATGTTTAAATGAATCCCAAAGTAAAGTCCGGGTAGGAAAATTTTTGCCCACGAGCTTTCACGTTGAAAATGGCCTGAAACAAGGAGATGCGTTGTCGCCATTATTATTTAACTTCGTTTTGGAATACGCTATAAGGAAAATCAAAGATAGCAACCAGGGCTTACAGTTGAACGGTATTCACCAGGTTATGGCATATGCTGATGATTTAAATTTAATAGGAGATGATAGGAGAACAATAGAAGGAAATGTAGAGATCTTATTAAACGCTTGCAAAGACATGGGTTTAGAAGTAAATGCAGAGAAAACTAAATACATGGAAGTGCGTCGGGACCGGAATACAGCAAATTATGGATGCGTTAAAATACTAAATAATACTTTTGATAAAGTGGATACTTTCAAATATCTAGGATCAATATTAACAGAGGAAAATCATATTCACGGAGAAATTAAATGTCGACTAAAAGCAGGGAATTCGTGTTACTATTGGGTTCAAAATCTCTTGTCGTCGCGAATTCTGTCGAGGAATTTGAAGCTTAAAATATACAAAACGATAGTTATGCCTGTTGTTCTGTATGGCTGCGAAACATGGTCACTTACTCTGAGGGAAGAACATAGACTGAAAGTATTTGAGAACAAGATCCTGAGACGAATATTCGGACCCAAGAGGAACGGGAATGGGGAATGGCGGAAACTTCATAACGAGGAACTACATAATTTATATGGTTTACCCAACATTGTTAGGGTCGTCAAGTCTAGGAGGCTTAGGTGGGCGGGTCATGTAGCTAGAATGGAAGAAAGTAGAAACGCTTTCAAAGTCTTGATTGGAAGACCAATCGGAAAACGACCATTAGGAAGACCTAGGCGCAGATGGGAGGACAATATTAAGATGAATGTCGCAGAGATTGGAATACAAAGTAGAAACTGGATGCAGTTAGCTAAGGATAGAAGTCAGTGGAGAGCTTTTGTGAACGCAACATTGAACCTCCGGGTTCCATAGGCCATAGAGAGTTAGTTAGTTAGTTAATAATGGCTGCACCTTTTAATATGACTTTTTGAATATAATTAGCACTTGTATGGAGCTGGATTTTTATAACTTTCTTAATAGCACGTGATGGACATGCATAGAAGACTAAATTGTGTATTAATAAGCAATAATAACATTAACAATAATCTCATTTATACATGTTACATACTTGGTGAAACTTACTTGAAAATTATGAACATTATCAGTTTGAAGTGATACACATTGAGATATCAATAATTCGATTAGAATCAGTTTGCTCTAAAGTTTTCATTTCGTTTAGAACAATGAATATTTCTTTTCACTTCCAGACATAGAAAAGTTTCTTTGCTACATTAATTCAACCTTTTTCTTTCTGTTAACAAAAAAATGATTGTTTTCCAATATATCCTCCCGTGGAAAAACTCCAGGCGTATCGGAGTAACAAGCTAGTTCCATCTTTAGTGGCAAGGTAACAAGGATAAAAACGGATAAAACAAATATAGTATGGGATAACGTAACGTGAAAAGTGGATACTAAAAAGAACGGCCAGAGCTCAGTGGAAGAAAGTAAGAGTTGGGTTTGAAGGAACGATGGTATCTATGTTACACCACTGTTGTTAGAACCAAAATACACGTCAAAGGTAGATAGCCAGATTTTATTAATGTTGCCAGAATCTAGATTTAAAGCCGGTCTATATTTATGAATAAAAAATGGTGTTTTAGTCTCTCGGTTTTTGTTTATTTGGTTGTTTGTTTTTCCTGAACCTATTCTATTAACTTGTTTTAAATTATGTGTATATTGCTTTAGGTGAAGTGACAAACCCGACATACCCTCTTCTTGTGACTTTTTTCTTTTTGGATTTTATAATGAGAATAAAACAGGTTGTTTACCCCACTTTCTGTATTCCCATTATCACCTGTCAAGACGTATCTACATACAGTACGATTCCATTAGCACATCATCAAATTAATAAGCTGGGAGTTCATTGATCGCTGTGGACTGAACAAAAGTCAAAGACAGGTATAAACATAAAGGATTACGTCTCATTTCTTCGACATGTAAAGAAGTCTCTGTATTTCATTATTTTTTCATGTGAGAATTTCAAGAGGCAGCGCGTTTGACGTTGCAAGTAACATATCTTAGGAGACAATAATGTGTTCATCGTTCGAAAGAATGTATTTTATTCTGTATAGCGTCAAGATTTATTATCTGATTATTTTGGCCTCCAACAATTCATCACCGTCGTGAGATTTCCGGCAGACCATAGACCTCATTTCTCTAGGTGACCGACATCACTACACAGAGATCCATCAACGGAGGATCGTCGCCATCGACATATTAAAGTATTGTGTAGATGCTACCTTTCCTCACTTTAAGCCCTTTCTCCCACCTTTTCTTACCCTCCTTACATCGCAATCTGTTTTCTGAAAATGAGTTGAATGTTATTTCCAAAGCAACCCAGGACCTGGTTTTCAATGTCTCAGTTCTACATATTTGTTGTTCAAAATCCTTGGATGAGTTTGGCTTAAATCCCCAAATTTAGTGTTCTTACCTGAATCCATTCCCATACTGCACAATTTCTTTTTGATTGAAATACACATGCTAATTATGGGAAACGGGGTTCAAATATATTATCAAATATTTTCCGTAAACCTATTCTTTTCACGAAAAAAATAACCATTTTAGCTAGTTCACTATATAAACTGATATTCAGAGCGTAGTTTATTTTTTTAAAAGTAAAAAATATAATATTGATTCTAGGTTACTTGCAATATTGATTACTTAAAATATAGAAAACAATAATTATGCCTGTTGTTCTGTATGGTTGCAAAACGTGGTTGCTTGATTTGAAAGAAGAATGCAAACAGAAAATACCTGAGAATAAAATTCTGAGGTGAATGTACGGACCGGAGAGGGACGGGCATGGGGAATGGGACAGAAACTTCAGAACGATAAATTCCATAACTTATACCGTTTATCTAACATTATTAGGGTCATTAACTTTAGGATGTTCAGGTGGACAGGTTATAGAGCCAAAATGGAAAAAAATAATAACGCATTTAAACTTTTAATTGAAAAAGCAATGCGCAAAAGACCATTAGAATGACCTAGGTGTAGCTGGGAGGACAATATTAAGATAGATCCTGCGTAAATAGGAATTTAAAGTAGAAACTGGATCCAGTCGGCTAAGTGCAGAAGTCAATGGAGAGCTTAGTGAAGGCCGCATTGAGCCTCCGGATTTCATACGATATAGAGTTACTTAATTAGTTAGTTTATTTGCAGAACTTAGCTAACTCAGTGTTTGCTACAGTCTCGATATATATACTGAGGCTGCTTATGACTGTATAGTTGAGTGAATGACCAGGTTCAAATTATCAAACCGAAATCGTATATTGTATTAGTATATGTTATCAATTCTTTGGGTTCTAATTTTTCTTCTGTTTGAAAAACGATATTACCAATAAGTGTGTGAGTTCGGCAAGTAATAAGTCCTGTACTTAAAAAAAAAAAAAAAAAAAAAAAACGCTATATATGCAACTACCATAATAGAAATTGTTTTATTTAGTTTTGTGTTATGTGATTACCTCAATTCTCCTACTTATTTACACATACGCGCCTTTGGCGTTGGAGACCCAATCGAATCTCACGTTGAGCTGTATATATATATAAATAAATAAAAATTAAAATTATCACATGTTATAATATTCAAATGTATAAAATCTGCGAACTATTTCGAGCCACTTCTCACTTCTTCCTCAGCGCATCTAAAGAAAGCTTGTTGCTACATAAAACATACGACGTATGGAGTTACTGGTTGTCCGTCCTATCTAACATAAAATGATAACTTACAGTTAGTAGAAAAATATCGACCTCCTTCATACGAGCTATTATGTTTTCTTCAGAACGGATCACCTTAATCAATATTACGCCACAGTCCTTTTGTTGATGCAACACTGTTACAATACGTATTTCATTATCTCATATGAGGAGTTGCGTTTTATGTTTTTTTTTTCCTCGTGTCTCCATAAGCATGCATATTTATTCATACTATATGTATTTATTTATTTTGTTTTCAAATTAAGACAGCAAATCAGCACATTTTCTTTACATGTGCCGAGGAAGATAAGAGATGGACCCCGAAATCGTTAGCAAATTTTGTACTTTTAGATGTTCTAACTTGTAAGAATTTGCCTTGATTGTTAATAAGTACGCGTCTCATCGTATATACTAGTAATTACAGAAAAATATAGCTTTACAGATTTTACTTACAACTTTGCCGGTGTTGCGAGTAACGATAGTAACCTTGTGCGGACTAGTACTAATCAAAGGCCAAAAATATAATATAGTTTACTTATATTCCCATGTGTGTTCGATATTTTAACAAGCACTACGACATATTGTAGTCCATAATAAAGTTTTTCGTTCTAAGGCGTTACGAGGGCTGCTATATATATTTCTGGCCTAATAATGAAAATACGAATATTTATCAACGAAAATGGTTTTATTGTTTTTCAAAATATTCTCCATCAAGATTTATACACTTTTGCATGCGCTCAAACCAATTTTCGAAGCACTTTTTCCACTCCGATTGAGACACCTCCAAAACATGGTTTTTGAATGCTTCAACAGCATTTTCTGGCGACGAAAATCGTTGACCACGCATTTTTTTCTTGATGTGTGGGAATAAAAAGAAGTCATTGGGTGCCAAGTCAGGGCTGTACGGCGGATGACCCATCACTTCGACGTTTTGGCCGGTCAAAAATGCGCTGGTTTGAGCCGATGTGTGAGAGCTCGCATTGTCATGGTGCACAATGATTCGTCTTCTCTTGTTCATTTTTCGAATTTCTCCGAAGACTTCAGGCAAACAAATGGTGGTGTACCACTCAGAATTGACCGTCCTACGTTGCTCAAGCGGAACAGTCGCCACATGACCAGTTATGCCGAAGAAACAGGCGACCATTTGCTTCGAAGTGCTTCTTCCACGAACAACTTTCGTTGGATTTGGCTCGTCTTGGAAGACCCACACGGTCGATTGCTGTTTTGTTTCGGGCTCATACGCATAGATCCATGATTCGTCACCTGTGACGATCTTATAAACGTCTTTTGAAGCACCGCGATCGTATTTTTTCAGCATTTCTTTACACCAATCCACACGAGCTTTCTTTTGAGCGATTGTCAAATTGTGCGGGATCCAACGAGAACAAACCTTTTTTACGGCCAGGTGTTCATGCAATATCGAATGTATGCTGGTGGAAGAAATGCCTAGGCATGCCTCTATCTCACGGTAAGTCACATGACGGTCTTGCATTATCAGTTCACGTACGGCATCGATGTTTTCTGGCACAACGGCTGTTTTTGGACGACCTTCACGGAATTCGTCTTTGAGCGAGCGTCGGCCACGATTGAATTCGTTGTACCAGTTTTTCACAGTGCTATAGGATGGTGCTTCGTCGCCATACAAAGATTTAAGTTCATCGATGCACTCTTGTCGTGATAATCCACGTCGAAAGTTGTGAAAAATGATCGCACGAAAATGTTCACGAGTTAATTCCATTTTTTTGCCAAGTTGATTTCTTCAAGTACCTGTAAAAGAAAAAAAAATTGTCGTAAGTCAAAAAGTTCTGAGTACATTTATGCTACAAAATGTCAAACTTTCCAATGGAAATGTCAGATTGCACCTGGCAACACTTAGTGTTGCCTAGGCCAGAAATATATATAGCAACCCTCGTATGTATTATTTAAGAAGCATGAGCAAAATAGAGATCTATTCAATGTGAATATTTAATGTTACATCATAATACATCATCTTATAATATGAAAATGATAGTACTGTAGCGATATGAGATGCTGGTAACAGTACATACAGTATTAACTACTTACCTACTAGTTCTAGCCGTCCAAATGAAACACTGCGTTGAATTATTAACTGATAATAACTACTTGCTGTGAATCCTATCAGTGACAATGAACTAGAGAAATACAAAGGTTTATGATAAATTATATTTAAAAATAGACATACGTTGTAATAATGACATGTTTTAAATATATATCTTGTTAACTTTAATATTTATCATCAAAACGTACAAACTAAAATCAATATGTGAAGTAATATATTGATTTATAGTTTCCAGTGACGTCTTGAATTGATTGTGTAAATACGACAGATATTCAATATTTTATATTTTCTTAATTTAATAATTAATACTGGTACATAAATATTAAATAGTTTTGCCAATTAAACCGATTCCCTATTATAATAATAACACTTTGTTTAATCTGTGTATGAATCATCCGTAAGCAAACCATGCTGTATAAAAGATGGATTAGTTGAGTTTTGTAGAATCTTGAAAAATGGAGATGTCGAGTTTTGTAAAAATTTGCTATATTCATGTGCCTTTTACAACAGTAAATATTGTTTTGTCGTATTTTCTGTTAGCCATTGTGTGAGGCTCATATTAAAGTACGAGAATCCGTTAAAAAATGCATTTTGAAAAAAAATGGCATTTGTTGAGTTTTGCTAAAAGGGTCTTCAATTCATCAGTAATGACAAAGTAATACATTATTCAATGTAATCAGTGTAAATGTATATACAACGTTTAATGATTTTTGAATTGACATTGTTATTGAATTATATATTCTATAGTGATATGTATATATATACATATCACTATATATACATATCACTATAAAATATATAATTCAATAACAATGTCAATTCAAAAATCATTAAACGTTGTATATACATTTACACTGATTACATTGAGTAATGTATTACTTTGTCATTACTGATGAATTGAAGACCCTTTTAGCAAAACTCAACAAATGCCATTTTTTTTTTCAAAATGCATTTTTTAACGGATTCTCGTACTTTAATATGAGCCTCACACAATGGCTAACAGAAAATACGACAAAACAATATTTACTGTTGTAAAAGGCACCTGAATATAGCAAATTTTCACAAAACTCGACATCTCCATTTTTCAAGATTCTACAAAATTCAACTAATCCATCTTTTATACAGCATGGTTGAAACTAACATATTTTTTTAAAAGTGAAATTTAATAGCCTTTACACTCGCATGTGTTTATTGTCGGGCAATCACACATCTTGCTAAGCATTGTTGGACAACAATGGACATTGTCCTGTGTAATTCTCTTTCATGTTCAGCCACTGTTTTATTATAAGATTAGTAGCTGTTGTACAACGCTCTTGTTGGAACGCCATTATTAAGGTGTTGGAAGTTTCAGAAGATTCTGAAACAGTGAAGGAGGCGAAAAGTGGAAGACAAAACAGGACTCGTCAATGTCAAAAGAGTAGGAAGTGCATTGCACCCTCAAATGAAGAGCTGAATGTAGACTTTAATCATATTGAAACAACATGCAAAGCAGGATGTTTATGTTTCAATGGTCTTATTCATTTTAGAGATAGTCTGTATGTGACTGAGACAAAAGTTGAACAGGATAATTTCTTGCTATGATACATGAGAATGAGCTTGCCTAAAAGACGCAGAGCTATTCATGTGTTAAAAGCAACTTTTCCAGTTGCTAATACATTGTTAACTTCTTATTCTGATATTATCTATAGTCCATTCTAAACTAGAAGCAAATTGACGTTTGGAGAAGCACGTGGTACGCTGTTGCCACTTCGTGCACATCCCGATTAGTTCTCGGGCTAGAACTGTCTTATGAGTCAACGAAAAAGGAAATCTCTAAATATTGATTTGTTTGGATGGATGAAAAGATATGTTTGTCGTCCCAGTTTCTGCATGTTGGGAAGGGGGAGGGCTGTGTGTGTGTGTGTTTATGTGACAGAGAGGGAGAGAGAGAAATGAAATCTTGCTTGTGATTGTAAAGAAAGTATTCTTTTTAAATGTGTTTCTTTTTAACAGTAGAACATCTTTTAAATGCTTATGAGGAAAAAATAAATGAAAAATATAAACAAATCATGAGGATAAAAAGAACTTACAAAACACTTCTGAATGTCCGGATTCATCTGAAATTTGGGGCTGGTAGAAATATGCATTTGTTAGAAATTTGTCAACAAATATTTACAAATAAATGATCTTTAGTTTTTTAGTTTTCTATGTTGTTTCTCTAGCAGATGCTAAAAGCTATAACTGCGTACTGTAGTCACACCAATATAACGGAAACAGGATTCTGCAATAATTACGTTTTTACCATTAAGCAAATTTACACTATACACACAATCTGCATGCATCATACTCTAACTTTCTATGCTCACAGATCTCGTGTCTAATCACCCTTCTTTTCATTATATATTTCCTACACTCAATTTGAAACGATAGGTGACAGCACTCTTTCAATGTAGGTGTGTGCTAGTGATCTGTTTCACCCCGTTCTACGGTACTATACTGACTAAACGTAAGAAACAAGTATTTCTGCAATGAGATCAGTAAACAATTTTTGGTTCCCGCGACGATTTTGCTTTTTCAATTTTTTGTCACTGGAACATATTATATATATTGTGCTGTCCAAAAAAAAAAAAGTTTGCTTTTGTCATTCAGGGTTTCTTCCAGACATGTTTTTGGGGTGGCACTGCCCCCCCCCCGGAGCTCTGAGAGTGCCCCGGACGAGATCAAAATAATACGTCTTATCATATAATAATAAATAAAATAGTACCAGCAGTGCCCCCCAGAATACTACACGTGTCCTACCCCCGGAACACATTTTCTGTAAGAACTACTATTTTCATTTTATTTCAGTATAGGCCTAGAAAGGTAAATGCAAGCATAATTTAGAATCAGACATACCTGAAATGTAATTTATTCCAGTGGATAGACTCCACTCAAGTCATCATCATCATTACTACTGATGTCACTGCTACTAAGCTCCTCTTCACCAGATGAATCACTGGAACCACCAACACTTATTATTAATTGTTCTACACTTTCTTCAAGCACACCTTCATTTTTCCATGCATCTTGAATAGCTTTATACGTATGGTTAACTGCATCTCTCCAGTTTTCTGGCGTAATTGAGGCTATGGCTTCTTCTGTTAATTTTACAACATACGACATGGTGAAACTTTTATTTTTACGGTCAATGTACCCTTTAATTTGTGCCCAAATAAGTTCTATAACATTGAAGTGACAATGGTAAGGGGGAAGTCTCACTACTTTATGTCCATGTTGAGTAGCGATTTTGTCAATGACGAATGTGGGGAATTGGGGTTTGTATCTTTGCACGAGTTGCATTAATTCTGCTTTTCTCAAATCATCTCGAACCTCCACGTTGCGTTGAATTAACCAACGAACTATGTCCTCTTTTCTAATGGCCATAGTAGGAGCTTTGTCAGCAATAACTGAATGGTATTTTGCGTTATCCATAACAATAATGGATGGCGTGAGCAGTTCGGGGAGAAGAGATTCCTGAAACCACTGAAGAAATTTCGTTTGGTTCATTTCCTCATGATAATCTCCTGTTTTCTTCGATGTGAAGAGAAGGGAACAGTTTGGGAGGAACCCAGAAGACGTACCGGCATGAAGAAGTATAATCCTTCCCCCTCTACCTAACGGCAATCCCATTGTGCCCTGAAGCGTGTCGTCGGTCCATCCTTTACTAACGCTGTGGTTCACGTTCACCCAGGTTTCATCAAGCCACACTATATTATCAAAATTATGTTTTAATATTTCCCGAAGAAATCTACATCGCCACGCAGAAACGTCCGGCTTCTCCATTAAAAGTCTCCTTCCATTTATTTTCTTATACGAAAACCCCAACTTTTTAATAATACTATACAAGGATGTTTTGCTTCCTTGAAAAAGTTCGGCTTCTTGGAGTGACGCGTGTAATTTCAGGAGAGTGGGGTGCTCCTTCTTTTGATAATAAGAATAAATATGTCGCCGTATAGCGTCTTTTTGGAAAGTATCCAAATTCATCACACGTTTACTTACTTTTCTCTTCTTGCCTGGAGTTTCTAATTTTGAAGACCCGGATTGATTTTCTTCATTTTCGAACTTCTCCTTGCCAATTTTCACGATGGTACATTTATTTACTTTTACAGCAGCGGCAGTCCTATCAAGCACCTTATTTACAGGGATAATCGGTCCTCCATTGTCCCTTTCCTGTTCGAAATAGTCCCGAACCGAGCAAATAATTTCCCTTGATTGTCCTTTAATAGGAATACCTTTCCCTAAGACGTTCTTTCTTTCAGAAGAATGTGTTCTCGGCCGTTTTGCAGGAAGAATGTCCTCCATTTCACTGGACATTATTTAAAATAGCCTATATATTCGTTATTTACACAAATATAAATATATATACACAAACACAAAACACCACACGATATATACAACAAAATATCTCACATATACAAATATATTTACAGAATTGTACACAAAGATAAAATTCGAATGCACAAGAATAATCTAGAAATCACTCCCACACACAAGGAAACGAAACACTAAAAATATCTTCTTTCTTTCTGAAAACACGTGTTTACTACGGCAACATTGGAATGTTAAGGTCTGTTGCCAAGGAAACCCTCCACCCACTGTTGGTAAAAGGGCGTTTATGATTCGACCCTCGCTGAGTGACCGCAATAACTGTGTGACGTAGACTCCTTTCTTCAAAACAAACTTGCACGTGTTTTTGAGCTGTCAATTTGCTTCTTGTTTAGAATGGACTTTACAAAATGTAATATACTTAAGAGCTCATTGAATTTAAATGCTTAGAATGTATATTTATAACTTCTAGCTTAATAAAATAAAGAAGAAACATGCATGAAAAAGTGGACATGTTGAGCTCTGTAAAAAAATGTAATTTGTAATCCTTTTTCCTCAATAAAGACTTATTGAAGGGTGAGCTTCTGTTATTGGTGATCTTCTATTATTCCTTCATCAATCCGTATCTACATGGATGACCAATATTAAAGTTCTTAAATCTTTTGTTTCAACGATGTTGAGTACAACTTAAAAAAAAAAAAAAAAAACTCCTGCAAAGTTTTGTAAATGGCGCTTGTTGAGTTTTGTTAAAACGGTCCTCAATTGGTGAATCAATTTGGATATAATTTTCGGCAAACGTAAAAGAAAATCTGTCAATGTTCAACAAATGCATAAACCGTTCCGTATTTACTTGGAGAAAAACAAGTAGACAAGGGTAATGTATATCTGCTGGAGAATTTACATTCAGGGTTAAAATCAATTGAAGAGTCATATTCGTTTCAAAATATTTAGTATTGTTAAAACATTCTCTTAATATTTGATGTTTCTTTGCGAATTAAGGCTGTACGAGTATATCTAGACTCGCATTTATAACAGACCTGAATAACTCTTTCCGTATCAAGGAAAATATTTTATCAAAGCATAATTTTAGCCATAAAAAGGTCATTAAAACTAAAAAAGCAACAAAAGCAGCTTCATTTCTTAATTTTGAATTATGCCTAATGTTATTTCTTACTCATAGTATTTGTGTTAATACTTCTCCATTCCTTTTGTATCTCGTTGAATATTTTTTCATTCTTTTTTGTTGTTTCACATGAATCCCTTGTACTTTCAATGTTCCTACACCACCTTGTACAATACTTTATACTATACATTTGGTGAGATATTCTCTTAATACAGCTAAGAAGTCCATACATCCCTTTATCCATCTTCTGATCTTAGTTCTTCTAAGTGGTGACATTCAGTTAAATCCAGGACTCAGTTCAGCAAGTGCTCCGATCGAGTCAGTTCCCTCCGTAGATTGATACAGAAGCTCAGTTGGTTCTTCGAAATAAACAGTGTGCTTGGTTGTTGTGGAAGAAGTTTCCGAGCAAACAAACGTATAGGTCTTTTTGTGATATTAGACGGCATTCGAAATATCTCCTCCGTATGAAGTATAAGAAATATGTGGAAAACCTATTTATCAATTCACTTCTGAGCCGAACAGTTTCTGGACGCTCATAAATTTCCAGAGGCATCAACCCCATATCCCGCAAGAAGTAAACTACAACTCAAATAGTTTTGAGGGGAATTACAGAGCTATTGCCTTCAACGAGCATTTTTGTAAGAGCTTTTCTAATCTTGGGACTCCCTCCTCTTTCCTAAGATCCAACCTGAGTGTTCACACTCGTTGACTACAATTACTACCTCCCCTGATGAAGTGAAATCAATTATTTCCTTACTATCTTCTCGCCGTTCTTCTGGTCCTGATAATACCAACACAATTTTCCTTTGTAATACAGCACACTCACTCGCCCACCCTCTGTCGTTATTGTTCAACAGGGGTTTTTCAGAAGGTACCTTTCCCAGTTTGTGGAAGGCTGCCAATGTTATTCCCATCTTCAAGTGCAGAGATAGAAAACAAGTTTCATCCTATAGACCAATTTCTCTTCTCTCTTCTGTGTCTATTCTTTGCGAAAAAATAGTAAAAGACAGATTATTTAACTTTGTCAAACCTTTTTTAAGCAGCTCTCAGCGTGGTTTCCTACCTGGACGTTCATGTCTTACTAATCTATCAGTGTTAGTCACTCAGGCGGCCCAAGCAATCACTTGATGTAGTGTACTTTGATATATCTAAAGCCTTTGATATCATAAACACCAAGTTACTTCTTTACAAGCTCTTATTAGCTCTTATTCATGGCAAGATCCTCTCATTCATAGATTGTTATCTCTCAAGGAAGAGAACAGAACGTTACTCTTTCTGGATCCCTGTCTCAGTATACTTCTGTCTTATCCGGAGTGCCTTAGGGAAGTGTGTTGGGTCCACTCTTGTTTTTACTGTACATGGATGACTTACCTAGCATCTTTTCATGCTCTTCAACAAATATTTTGCTCTTCGCTAATGACTGTAAACTCTTTAAAGTCATTAATTCTGTAAGCGATGTATCTTCACTGCAAGCATAGATACCTTAAGTAACTGGTGCTCTACCTGGAATCTGTCTTTAAACCCCAACAAATCTTCTATCCTTTCTATCTCTTAAAAAAAAGAGTGTACTTCGCTACATATATAATGTCAGCAACGTACCCATGAAACGTGTTTCGCCTTAAAAAGATCTAGGTGTTATCTTTGATGAAAAACTCTCCTTTGCGAATCACATCATATCAACTTCATCCAGAGCTATGAAACTACTTGGTCTACTTTTTAGATTTCCTGAAATACAAGGTCTCCCTGCCCTTACGATGTTTTATAAGGCTTTCATCTCCCCGATCGTTGAATATTGTTTACCTGTATGAAATATGGCTGTACCTACTAATATTTCGCATTGACTCGGTCCTAAACTTCTTTCTTGCCATAGTTAGATTTAGAATTCCTGAGTTACGTGATCACTCGAGACAGGAATTAATGTCTTTAATGAAACTGTACCCCTGACAAACGACGCCGCGCTGCTAATTTGCTTTATCGACATAAAATTATTGATGGTAAAATTGACTCTTGAGTTCTTACTATCGCGGATTAACTTTCGGGCTTCTCCGCTGCTAACTCGCTCTCTTAATTTGTTAGCTTACGAGACACCTAGATTATCAATTGTCAAGCGCTCCTTGTTTTACAGACTAGCGTACGATTACAATACTGTTTCAACAGATCTTAACATTTTTACTTCTGAACGAAACTTCAGAACTCAAGTGAAGAGAATATTGTATATTGAGAGGTGAACTTTCTTTTTTGGTATTTATTTATTAGTTATTTTATTATTCTCTTTTTTGTTTGTTTTTTTCTTTCAATGATGTTATCTTTTTTATGTTGATCAGTTTCAGTCAATTGGCCTTGTGCTGTATGAAACTTAGTGAATAAATAAATAAATAAATAAATAAATAAATAAATAAATAAATAAATAAATAAATAAATAAATAAATAAATCAATATTCATTTAAGAGTCACTTCTGTACTCTTTCTTCATTATTTTTATTTTTACTTTCCTTAGTTGTGCATTTACTAACTTGTATAAGTGTCTTACTTTACTTTCACCCCTTCATCACATTTATTATGAAACGTCGTAAAAATATTTTTGAATGTATACTCAATTTTGTATTGCTCTCCATGAGAGTTCAATATGGTATTATTATATCGCATATTATGCTCTTTACAGTTAGCGTATATTTTAATATTTCGTTATATACTTGTTGGTTGGTTTGTTATGGTATCGTGAGGACGTATGATAATTTATATTACGAGACAATATTGTGTTGTTCTTTTTTTAAGAAAACAATAATGTACTCCCAGTTATATGAACAACAGAACTGAAAGGAACGGAAAGGAAGAAGTAATAGATAATTAATTAAGAATATCTTCCAAATTCCTCGTTGAATATAAAAGATCTTTAGAAGTAAGCGATAAGCTATGAATGCATGATAAATAAGCTTTTTTATCTATAGTATTATATAAAGAGTAGAAGTGACTTGCCTATCATTGCCCAGGCAATACTACTAGTGCTAGAAACGTGTAATGTGGACACAACATTCCTATTGTCACTGAGGCAAAAAGTAAAAATGAGGTTTATAAAACGCGTATTCTAAGGGAGATAAATAGAGATATAAGTTTTTTTTCTTAAGGGTTATGTATCTCCCAAGAGATTAAACTCGCCATATAAATTCTTCATTAAAGTAAAGAAATGCATTTTCTGGCGATTTCGAAGTGCTGCTCCTAGGAGGAAATCATGTGCATTTCTGTAACATTCAATCTGGGAAGGTGCCGAATGTGATGATTTATTAATAGCTCCGTTTCGGGGAGAGAGAGCAAATGACAGACTATTGGATAGCTCTGCCTACCGGAAGTATCCAGGAAGAAACATTGGTTCTGACTGTTCATACTAGTCGTAAGGAATATACTTTCAAGTATGTGTTTAGCATCAAAAGTGACAATCCGATGCAAGAAACTTTCCCAATTATTCCGCACAAGTAGAAAACTTCACATTTCGAGATGGTGATCCTTATTGGCCAGTATTATCTCATGCGGCAAACTTAAGTTCATATCCTTACCTTACCGATCGAGCAGAGCGGCTGAATGACAAATGATTTAGTATATGTCTAATTCGTCTCGAATATCTTATTCCTTTTCCAACATTACCAGCCTAGCTAAGGATGAAAATTAATTTTCTAAGTTGCTAATTTTAACTCGAACTTCATTTTCGCTCTCACTGTCAATACTAAAAGCGCTACATTTATGCGTACATAATTCGCATTTATTTCTAAACTTTTGGTTCTAAAATGTAGAGTATGCAGTAAACATAGAATATGTCTGGCAGCTACATGAAACATTGCACGCTTTTGCTAAATCACTACACACAAGATGTAAAATTTGCGGCAAAAATAGTATAGTGTGAAAGTACAAGTATACGAGCTGTAAGTAAAATAAATGAAATAATACTACTTTCATGTACTGTACTTTTATGATCATTATACACTAAAATTACTCACTTCTTCGTCTTTTTGTCAAAGTGATCAAAATTTTAAAAAATGCTTTTTATTTTTAAAATTAAAAAAATGCTTTTTTATTTTTTTAAGATGATGACACATTTATTAAATTAGCAAAAATAAAAAGTAAGAAGCAAAACGTAACTACGTTTTGTTCATCAGTATTAAAAATAGGATGAATATTATACGCGTAATTACACACATTTAAAAGAAAATTATACTTACCCTCCGCCGAATTTCCCCTCATGAATAATATTTCTGTCCACATATAGAACATCATCACATGTAGAATAGCATGTACACTCCGTTTTTTGTGAATTTAGAAACTTGACTGAAAAAAAACAAAACAATGTTCTTGTCTATTCAAAGTAATACGTTGCAGGACTCCTAAACTTAATTAATTACATAATATTTATTAGGTTTTACGTGTTTATACACATTTAACACCACAGTGTAAGAATTACTCATAAAAGAATTCCAGAATGAAGATGTACTGTAGAATAACCACAGTATACTACAAGACACATTCATATACATGTGGACCTAGTAATAAGTTATTACCTGATGTAATTAAGCCTATGTTCTGTATCATGCTAAACAAAATAATTATTTAACTCGTCCATACATAACGTTTTCTAGTTATAAGTTCAACGAAAGACACTTTTTTTGTCAGTAGAAAAGCAATTAGTGTATTTGAAATTACATTTCGAAATAAGATTTTTTTCAACCAAATGGGATATTTTAAATTATTTATTTGTGGAACAACTATGACTTCGAAACACTGATTTCAAAACCTAAAATCAGATTGGTAATCAATAAAATGTATAATAAAAATGTATTCGTACTTGCTTCCGTCACACATTTAATATCTTCCAAAACACATTCCTTATAGGATCCTGAAAAGTAAATATAAATATCAGAAAAATACTGGTTTCTAAAATATATAGGTTTTTGAGTTATTACCCAAATGTAATACAGTATGTAAACATTATATGTGGATCATCAAGAATTACTTTAATACCCAATTATTAATGATTCCTATTAAGTGCTTTCTAAAATTATAATTTCTGACATTTTTTCCAGTTATCTATTAATATCTTGGTGTCACCATGAAATATTGTATATTGGGTTGTATGATGCCAGAGATATCCTCTAAAGTAAACTATGGACGATAGGAAGGATCGTAGCATTAGCTTCCTGTTCTTTCTGTAAGATAGGTTTTCTCCAGTACAGAAGATGCATATCATGAATTTGTTTATTAATGGTAGAGAGGAGTCAAACTTTTATGTGCGCACCTGACAGAGTTTTCTGATCCATCAGTACAATTAAATAGCTTATCGCAGAAAGGGAGATAGAGAAGATGTTTTAATAGAAGAATTCAAAGCTTCAAACTTCGTTCTATGTCTCAGTATTTTTTTCAGCCTGCATTTTAAATTGGTATGATGACAAATATGATGACAAAGCACTTCATGTCAATTTGAAACTCCATTTCGCATAACATATCCATGGATCGCTCTTTGCACGTTTTACAGGTCTCAAAACTATCCGAGTAGGAGAAACTTTAAGGCTAATGGAAATATCCACTAGATTATCCTTAGATTTTAATGGGATGTGTGTGTCAAAGTAGAAACTTAAAGGATGAAAATATCAATTAGATTTCTCTAGAATCTAAAGGGGGGAGGTGTCTATCACAGTAGAAACGCTAAGGATAACGGAAATATCCACGGGATTTCTCTTAGATTTAAATTAGACGTGTCTGTCACATTAAAAACTCTAAGGATCAAGGAAATATCTACGGGATTACCCTTGGATTTTAATGGGATTTGCCTGTCATGGTGTAATACTTGGATGACCGAAAGTCGTTCTGCAATTATCTGCAAAGACGGTTGAAATGTCTCTCAGAAATCTTGCAGGATGTCCCGTTTTCGAGATAAAGTGGATATTTGAATTTCCACAGGGTATTCTTGGACCATCAATGTTAAAAGCATAGACAACCCACCATGATTCCAATCTACGAAAACTGAAACGGACGTTCTTTGAATCCAAGGGAACGTAGATCCGTAATGGTCTCTCTCAGTACAACATGGCACGACGTAGTAAGTCGGCCGTGTTTTACTGTTTCCCAAGTACTATTTTTGCAGACATTACTATGCACTAGTTATAGACCTATTAAAATTACTTCTAAATACATATTTGGAACTTCCATATTTATAGATAGATGAATTGTGTGTGTTACCTATACAGGATGTCCCAAAAGTAATGTTAAAAAGTGAAACCAAGTGAAACCCTGGCACCGAAACAAGCAAAAAAGTTTATATGACATATAGTCCGGAAATGGACAGGGGTGGAGCTAGACAGTTCCGAAAGTGTGTAATAGGAATTTCACACCTACCTACTGAAATAATGATAGGAGCTAGGAAATGGGTTCAGAAATACATAAAAATCATATCGGCTTGACCTGTTAACCGAATGTTACATAACTGCTCTAGAGATTCTTCATACATCATGTAGGAATTCGCCGAATGTCTGTATTGTAAGCAACTACAGCCTCTCCCATTATCTCTGTGGGTATACCACATTCCATTGACCTTGAGCAGTGTAAGAAGGCCACGGGGATAAGAGGGAAATCCTTCTCTGTAGAACTGAATGTTTTCCATCAGTTTTGAATTTCCACATGTTAGTCCATTTCAGTTTTCTCGGATGTACACTTCATCCTCCCTGTAAAACATCATTTAATTCCCATACTGTCTCTGCGGTTAATACAACCATGCTAGTCACGCTTTGCTTTAACCACCATTTTGCTGTTATTCATGTATCACAACTTCGTACTCTATTTTGTCTATCTTCATTGCACAGTTGCATTACCCGTGTTGGAAAGTCATTCCGTTAATCCCCAGATGATGGTGTATGAAGAATCCCTTGCACATTTATGTCAAACATTTGAACATGCGTTTAATAGGAAAAGTCGATATGACAGTTATGTGTTTCTGATCCGCTTTCCTACCTCCGATCATTATCCTAGTAGCCAGGTATAAAATTCCTTTCCCCACATTCGAAGCTGTCTAGCTCCACCCCTGTTCATTTCCGGACTATATGTTATATAAAGCTTTTTCTTTTTTTGGTGCCAGGAATCTGTGGTTTCATTTTTACATTACTTTTGGGACAGCCTGTATAAAAATAACTCCGTATGTTTTGTCAGTAGATTTGATAACAATATTAAATAGTAAATTAAATTTATAGGAATGTGAATGTGCTTATTAAAATTAAACAAAGTAATTGTACTCATGTTAAAATGATCATTCTGGTGTCAATGTCTTACATTAGCCTTCGTCAATTGCTGAAAAGTAGCACAAAGGGTCACATGTTAAGAGTCTTCATTCCGGCGAAATTAAAATACCGCTGATTTTACAGAAATCATGTGATATCTTCAAATAGATAAAAGGTAATCGAAATGTGGAACAAGAGCGCCCTAGACAATATTATTTTACATGAGAAACCGTTATCACGACTCACTTATCTGCTTTCGATTTCGAGCCATTTTGAAAATCGGCATTTATTTTCGCGTTTCTAAACAGCTGAAAACGGAAAGCCACTAGGTGACTTGTGATAACGGTACCTCACGCAAAATAATATTGTCTAGGGCGCTCTTGTTCCATATTTCAATTAAATTTTATCTATTTGAAGATATCATAATTACTGTAAAATTAGCGGTATTTTAATTTCGCCGGAATGAAGACTCTTAAGGAGTTTTTCTAAAGTAATGAATAATATGAAAAATTAATTGCAACTCTAGTTATTTGCCTTACTACTTATTATTAAAATATCAAACAATGCCTGACGTCAATTAAATTTCCAATTCTTGAGTATATTTTTACACTATTGTTTCTTCTGTTATCTGACTTTTGTTTCAATGGTCCTAGCTTTGAATACCTATGGACGATCCCTTCGTTGTGCTTGTATCTGTTGTATTTTACCTTAATACTAACATCTGACCAGTGATGCTAGGTCCTGAAGTTAAAATTTCCCTCAGGAATGCTCAAAAACTCCCTACTTTCAGAAAATGTCAGTGGTGTCCACCCATTTACTTAAAGAATTACAATGGGCACAGATAGGCACGGGGGACTGCGTAACGTCATGCGATCCCCAGTCCCCCTACCTTTTCAGATCCACTTTTACCCCTTTATATATATATATATATTTAAAGAGGACATTATTGTGTATCTATGGATTATTATACTGTGCTCATATCTCTACAACACACAATTGTGCTCTTGATATTTTGTTATTACTTCTGTTAGCACTACCCGACACGTAATTTGAAACCGCTTGAAGGAGCTTTTCTGGTGATCTCGGCAATTTTGAACATGTCTTGCTCGCAGTTACTGCTGCAGAATGGCAAATACATTTCATTAACAAAGCCTTTTGAACATGATCTTGAAGCTTAGTAAATATATATATATATATATTGGTCCCTATCATTGCACTTGGTCCATCACTTGCAATGCCTAATATATTATTCAGAGGAATGTCTTTGGATCTTAGTCATTCTTTGAAGGCATTGTATAAAACTTCTGCAGAAAAGTCAGGCGTCCATTAAGGGGAGAAATGTATCTCACCAAAACACATAGATTTTTTTTCTAAACATACGTCTTACTCTCGTCGACGAGAATAGAGAATCTAGTGTTTTTAAGAATTTGTACTGTATTGTCTACTTCTGCCTTGGCAACAAGATTGTTCAATAACGCGAAACATTTCTACCAAAAATAAATAAAATGAATAAATAAATAAGTTTGTGACTATGTGTGTGGGATTCTGGACAGAATGCCATCATCTTTCATCATATTGCCGCACTGCTTAGTAACATACATTTGTTGAAAAGCTAAATTTTCCTACATTTTATCTCAGATTCGTAAAATATCTCTTTTTCCCTCCTTAAAAAAATCATTGCCAAACCTCCCTATGCTGCGGGAAATTTCCCTCAACTAGCGTCACTGCATCTGACCGTCTTCATACGTCAATGAGGAAGAATAAAAAAGAAAGGAACTAAATAAACACATTTCAGTCAAAAGAAATCTACCACTCGATTCCGTGCATTTTCACACGGTGCAATCTCGCACGGTGCTCATTATCGAGCAATTTCACACGGTCCTGGTTATCGCATTAATCAGTCAGCAGGTGTGGTGCATTTTCACACGGTCCATCTGCAATCACGTGATTCACCCTGAAACTCCTTTCACTACAAGGGGAGGGAGGACAGAACAAGTATGAACTAAGTAAGAACAGAGAAAGAGCAAATACAAGTTAAATATGAACAATTGCAACTAATACTAGAGAAGCTAGAAAAAAGAAAAAATTAACAAACACACGTTATAATAAAGAAGAGGAAAATAATTACAAAAATAAAATAAAACTAATAACGAAAATAATAGCAAATTAAAGTACATGAAAATAAAAATTCAGAAAAACAAATAATCTTGCGAAAATAGACTAAAATGTGTTACTGGTTTCCACTCCAAATTGATATCGTCTCTGCAGGTCGACTTTCAAGGCATTCTGCGGCTAAGTTGATCAAGATCTCTATTTTCGGAAATAATGTATGGACAATAAAGTCATTCTCCACAGCAAAGAATAAAATAAGCACTTTGTTAATGAAGTCGGAACCCATTGTTTAAAAATAGAAAGATGAGTTAAATAAACTTTTATTTTGTGATTATTCTTTTCCTGTTACTGCTTAGTTATCTCTGCAGGTGCGTATGGCCATAGTACACCTGTGAATCATGTCATTGGAGGGTGGGGGATAAATAGGGTATAAAAGAATCGCCCTTGACGTCTAATTCCTTAATTCTAGTGTTTTCGTTGTTGGGTGAACATAGTGATTCAACGTAGAAATGGAGTTTATAACAACTAGCAGAGGTAATCGTCTCTTAGTTCATGCAGGGTTCCAGTACTACATGCAGAGAGAAAATAGGGATCATACAGTATGGGTAAGTATCGTATTAATAGAATTAGGATTTTCTGTAAAAATTCATGTTTCCTTTTTTTATGTTCTTAATTTCTTTTCTTTTTTTTTGGGGGGGGGGGGCGCGAAGGCTTCATATAATATGACTAGACATCGGATTTTTATGCAAATGCATTGTTTGCTCGTATGCATCTCTGTTAAATTTGGTAGGGGTTTCAAGATAATAATAATATAGTCCGAATTTGAAGCTTTGTAGTGCATATAAATGCATATTTCAAAGGTTAGAGCATATATTAGTACTCAAGAGCATATTCAGCACATTTTATAAGTTTTTATTTCAGATGTATGCTTACAACATGGAATAAATCCAGTTTTAGTTTATATTTTCAATACATTTACATGCCTATGCAACGGAAGGGCTTTTTGCATGAGAAGATGGAAGAATTCCTAATTTATAGACGACCAATAATGTTAGAAACCGATCACCAGAGCAGAAATGCCCACAATTACCAAAACGTTAAGAGAAATCTGATAATAATAATGACATTGTAATATCGTGTCGACATCAATTCAGAAACAAGAGATACGAGTATTGCTACTCAGTGAATGCTTAGCTCTAGTTGGTGAAGTTCGACACGAGCTCCGGTCATTTTCTGGTAAATTCGGGCACTCCTTGAAAAAAAAATGACGGATCTTATTGGGAGAAACTCCAACTAAAAATAATTGAAGCCATGGGAAAATATCTCCAAGGGTTAAATTTCAATTTGCCAGAATATATATATATATACTACACTTGCTCCTCTGCGTAAATATTGTATAGTAACATCTATTGATGTTAATAGTTCATTTTCTGGCTACAAATGTCATAAACGGATACCAAAAAATGAAGAGAAGCATCTTGTGATACACTGTAAGGCTAATTGCGGGAAGAGTAAACCCTTGACAACGATTATTATTATTATTATTATTATTATTATTATTATTATTATTATTATTATTATTATTATTATTATTATTATTATTTGTACAATGGAAACGTGTAGACTCGTATTATTTCGTCCCGGCGGGAGCTCATGTGGTTCGGATTCCACGTTAATAAGTAGGCCCACGTCTCATATAGACTCGATGCTGAACGGAACGTTAAACTCAAAATCAACTCAACTCGTATTATTTCGTGTTAATTGAATCCACTGTAAAATACAAATGTCAAGAAAACCAGATATCGTGTTCTCATATAACTTAATTCCATTATTTGTGTGTGTTTTAAAACGTTAAGAGTATGTAACCTATAACTATTATAAAAGTAAATTCTAAAAAGAAGTCCCTGAAGTTGTATGCATATTTCATAAATTTTAAGTGCATAAAAATCCGATGTCTAGACATGACATGTTCTCGTAATACATGTTAGTTTCTTTTAATGAAGTAGGTTGGCTTATATTGTGGATTTAATACATTCTTAGTTTTCTTGGTGGTTGTTTTCATAAACTGGGCACCGATCGTCTAAGGCACTCGAAAATATGCAATAATGTATGATATCTTACTTTATGATATCTTACATGTATGATGGTATTTTGAAAATTTCGTAACTTTTAATCTTTATCTGAATTACAAGAACAGTATCTGTATTACTTTTAATCTTTATCTGAGAGGACAGTATACTTGCTTCTCTAAAGCATAAATATTTTTTCACGTTGTTTTAGTACTTCTAATATAGTAAAGCCCCAATTATCCGCGGAATTTGGTAGCAAGGGCACCAGAGATGGCGAAAATCTCCGATAACCCAAAAATATTTCAGCATAAACACTGTTTTATTGTACGAACAAGACATAATAAAACTTTTAAAATATGTACAATACAGCAGAAAATTGGAAATATTGATTTTTACAATGCAATTTATTTTTATGTATTAGAACATACAGTACATATCTGCGTACGGATTGTCATCCCGCAGCGACTCGAGTACTTATGAAAAATAATAGTAGGCGGGTGCAGCAGGGCTTAAAAAAAAAAAGTACTCGCGGATAATCGGAGCTTTACTGTGTTTAAAAATTAACTTTCTTTCATGTGATATTTTGCCTAAACAAATATCTACACATATATAATTGCGTAAAAGGAAGTAATAACACAAATTCGCATGTTTTTATGTTTCATTTTTTAAACAAAAGATACTTATGAATAATAATTTATTTTGTACATTTGTAACCGAGCAAACGCTTTTTTATGTGTGTGTACGTATATGCGAAAACACATTTCAATTGTTTATTTCAGAAGCTGATGTTTTTTTTATTATTATTATTTTAGCTATGCATCAACAGACAGAAGGTAAATTGCCATGGCAGGCTCAATCTGCCCAAGACAGAAGATAAAATAGCAGTTGTGGAAAGAGATCATCAGTGTGTACCTGATGTTGCAGTTTGCGAGATACGAAAGCGACTTTCAAATTGCAAGAAGAGAGCAAGAGACGAGATCCTTACACCAGTGTCTGTTATCTTCAAAGAAGAAATGGCTGTTCCAATTAATCAAGGTCTGGACCTAGTAACCTCCATACCATCGTATGATCAGAAGAAAGGGGGTTTAAATGGTGTTAGAAGGAAATCACTCGGCATACATCAAGGTGCACCGACTCCTAGAAATATCTGCTTTCCCGATTATATGATTCGGTTTGAAGATGGTACCTCGTTTTTACAGTACGACGCACTGGAAGGAGACGGACGAATTCTGTGTTTTGGTTACGAGGGTTTGAAACCAGCACTGAAGGAAAGCGAACAATGGTTTTTTGACGGAACGTTCAAGAGTTCCTGTAAGTATTTTTCCCAGTTATACACCATACATGCAGACATAGGAAGCACACATGATAAGACACTGGTTGTACCGGTCTTGTATGCATTGTTGCCAGATAAAACAGCGAACATACGAACAACTGTTTACATTTCTTAAAACGTGGTCTGACCAGAACGAACCTCGAGTGTTAAAAATAGATTTTGAACTTGCTGCAATGTATGCGTTGCGTGCAATGTTTCCCAATTCACAGGTTTCCGGCTGCCATTACCATTTCAACCAGAGTATCTGGCGGAAGATTCAGAGTATAGGTCTCGTCGAAGAATACCTCCACAATGAAGATGTACGCCATCATGTTCGCATGTGTAGTGCATTGGCATTAACACCAACAAGCAGGATCGATGAAGGTTGGCTCACCGTCATGGAGGACTGTCCATCTGGCCAGAAAATCGAAATGTTCAACGATTATTTCATTGAACAATGGATGGATAATCCAAATGTTCCAAGAGAAATATGGAACTGCAACGGTCAAAGGCACAGAACAAACAACCCAGTGGAGGGTTGGCACAATAAGTTAAATCGCACCATATCTAAGAGTACACCACATATCTTTGAGCTTGTGAGTGTATTAAAAGCAGATGCGACA